>NC_090923.1:1191308064-1191933064 GCF_040938575.1 Ambystoma mexicanum | reverse complement strand
TTGTCTTGTTCCTTGTCTGTGGGCCGAGGTTTGGGAATGGTTGGCTTCCTGCTGCAGATGCTGGTCTCTGGGAAAACTTAGTATATAAATGTTCTTTGTTGGGTCAGTGTTTATTTAAATGCAATATTATCCTATTATGAGTTCAAACATTTTAAGTTTTTTTGATTGAAATAAATGTTTTTTTGGGGGGCAGCGGTTTTGATATGATCGATATGATCTGATATTTATTTTTAGCGCGCCTACACACAAGTTTTTCAAGGCGCAACAAGGCATGGGAAGGGAACAAGGGGAACAAGACAAGGATCTTACTGGGCGCAGTGACATTCAGATCGCGCAAGTGCAGGGAGGAGAAAAGGGGAGAAGTGCCAGGGGGAGATCCAGGCAACATCTAGACTATACAATGTAGGTCTTGTTATGGTTCATTGGAACGTTTTACTAGAACAAGGGTCTGCAACCTGTGGCTCCCCAAGTGCTTTGGACTACTGCTCCCAGGATCCTTCGCCATTGATGATGCTGGCTATTGCAGATGAGAATTATAGTTCAAAACATAGCTGGAGGGAGTTAGTGTTGACATGTAACTGGACACTGACACTCACTATTGTCCTTTCGGAAGCACTGGCTTCCCCAGACTTCTCTGTGTTCCCCTATAGAGTTCTCATCCTATAGGCACTATAATCACGCAGTGAAAATGGTCAATTACAGGCTGGTGGCATGAATGGGGCACTTGTGAAAGGATAAATGAGTTTCTCCAGCATGGGGTCTGGCATGGATTCACATGCTCATGAATATTCCCCGTCGTCAGGCTGGGAATCCTCGGTAAAGAAAAAATCAGTATCAGTTTCGTTTCTGATCTGTCTTTCGTAGTAATAACCAATCACTGGTCTCTGCGTCATACTGACCACAGCCAATGACTGCCCTCTACCTAAGCACCGCCTCTGGCAGCCATCTTCAGATTTTTACCGCACGTTCATGTGTTGGGATCCTCGTGCTATTGCTCTCGAGCGTTAGTGCTATTTTTTCACGTTTTTTCTCAAAAACTTCGTTTTTTCGGTCAAAAGAGCCTCAAGCTCCACCGACTCTCCATCCGATCAACGGGGACCCGTGTCGGATTCGTCTGCGCCCCTCAAGGGTGAAGATTTCGTCGAGCTACGCTTTTGGAGGACTCCAGAAGCTTCTCAGGCCCGGACATGGCCCAGGAGAAGGGAAGCTCGACGCCCGGAAAGCTGTTCAGGATCTGCCCTGGATGCCAGCTGCAGAACGTCTTTAAGGAGGACGAACACTCCTTTTGTCTCTACTGCTTACATGAGGACAAGACGCACGTGGAGAAGGACTGTGCGTTTTGCGGCAATATGTCGGAGCGGACCATGAAGGACCGCCATCAACGTCTCGCCAACTGGCTGGAAGGGAAGAGCCCGTCAGGCGAGAAGAAGAGGAAGAAATCTGAGCGGTCTTCTAAGACCTTTGAGGACGCCCCGGCGACGGGGGTCCAACACAAGGCCAAGCACCGCGAGTCCGCTGGCACCGGGAGCGCCGAACGGTCGGGCTCTACGGGCGCCAGGCAGGGCGCACCCTCCCCGGCACCATCAACCACGAGCCAACGCTCTGGGTCGGGTAAGAGGAAAGGCGAGCACCCGGCGAAGCTCCTGGAGAGGCCCCGGTCGAGCTCGAAGGCCCCATCGGAGGGGGAGCGAGGCAGTGTCCCCCCCCCTCAAGGATAAGGCGGTGAGCGCACCTAAGGTGGTGAAGGCCTTAATCCATCCGGCCAAGCCCTCTATCGATACTGTCGCGGCGGCCCTGGCTCAGCCTGTGGAGGCTACACCAGTGGTGGCGACCTCGGGGCTCAGAGTCTCCCTGCCACCTCGGAGGGAGTCCTCTTTTGTGCCCATCGATAGGACCCCCGTGAAATCCCCGGCGGGGAAGAAAAAGGGGGGGCAGGGCGTCGTCGTAGATTCGGCCTCAACCTCGAGGAAGAGCTGATTGAGGTCTTAAGCCACGGCCTTGGCGTGGAAGAAGACCGGCCCGTCGGGATGGGTCCCGACGCAGGTGACGACGACATCGTCGAGGGTGCCGACGGGGCCCCTGATCGCCCGTCGGATTCCCCTCTGCCAGCGCCGCAAGACAACTCGACGGCCATTTTGTTGGCTATACAGTCCTTATGCTCAGAGATAAGGACGAGACTACCGTTGCCGACGGAGGAACCTCTCCCATCGGGGGATCCTGAACCGGGACCTTCTGGTGTTCCCCCGCCCAAGAAAAGAAGGATTCACCCTCCACCTCCTTTTCAGCCGTCGCGCCCCGTCCAGCCCTCCTCCCCGTCCACCCGAGGGGATGATACGGGGACTGACACAGCAGCGACGGGTACGGACGACGAGGTATACGACGAGGATCTACCGTCGTCACCTCCCACCAGGGCTTCTCCGCCCGACGAGATTGGATCGTTCCACTCCATGATCGCCAGGGCATCCGAGCTTTTCCAACTCTGCCCTGAGGAGAAGAAAAAGGAAGGATTCCTTTATCAACGGCGCGAGGCCAAGAGGAAGACGGTCCTCGCGGTGCCTCTACTGGACGACATTTGGGATGAGGGCCTCGCCCTCCTCAAGAACCCTTCCACGACGCCAGCTAGAAGAGACCGGTACGAGAAGAAGTACCGGGTCCCGGACGCGGCCCCCCTGTGCCTCCGGGCGCAGCCTACCCCAGACTCCGTCGTCTCCGCGGCGGCCAGGAAGAAAGCGGGGGGGGTGCGGCCTCCACATCGACTTCCCCACCGGACGGCGAGGGAAAGAAATTGGACGCTATGGGACGCAGGGTCATCTCGTCTGCAGCGACGACGATTAAAGCGGCCAACGCCTTGGCTATCGTGGCCCGCTATGACAGGGAGCTATGGTACAAACTGGCTCCCCTGCTGGACTTCCTACCGGACGACAGGAGGGCGGATGCCCTGGAGATCCTACAGAAAGGTGAGGTGGCGTCGGACCACGCCATCACTATTGCGACGGACATCGCCGACACTGGGTTCCGCCAGTTGGGCAACGGCGTGTGCCTTAGGCGGCGTGGATGGCTCAAGGCTACGGACTTCCGTCAAGACGTACAGACCAGAGTCCTGGACATGCCGTTGGATGGGAACAACCTGTTTGGGAAAACAGTGGACGATTCCCTTCAGGCCATTAAAGCGGACACTGAGACGGCCCGGGCCCTTGGGGTTCTGCAGCAACGACAGACGCCCTTTCGGAGCAGCGGAGGCAAGGGCGCCTCCAAAGGTTCCGGCGGCGGTTTCTCCACCTACCGTCAAGCGGCCCGCTCGTCGTCTCAGGAGGCATACAGAGGACGAGGCAAGTCTGGCGGACCCCGCCGTCGTCGCCAAGGAGGTCAAGGCGGCAAAGCCTCGTCGAAACAGGATTGAACCGGCCGTGGGGTCGGGCCCCCACCGAAGCACCCCGGTGGGAGGCCGGCTGGCGAGCTTCGTCAGCGTGTGGGAGTCCATCTCCACCGACCGTTGGGTGCTGGATGCCTTAGCCCGGGGCCACGCGCTCGTGTTTCAAAGAAGGTGCCCGCGCGTCCCCCCCGTGGCCAGGAAAGAGTTTCACGTCCCTCAGCTTCTCCTGGAGGTAAAGGCGATGCTCGGGAAGGGCGCCATCGAACTCGTCCCAAAGAGGCTTCGGGGCTCCGGAGTTTACTCGAGATACTTCCTCGTGAAGAAGAAGACGGGAGGATGGCGCCCCATCCTAGACCTGCGACGTCTGAACAAGTTCATCAAGGCGCAGAAGTTCCGGATGGTCACCCTCCAGCACGTCCTGGGGCAGCTGGAGGAAGGAGACTTCCTGTCGTCGTTGGATTTGGAGGATGCCTACTTCCATATTCCCATCCTAAAGGGGCACCGAAAATTCCTCAGGTTTGTGGTCCAAGGGCGTCACTACCAGTTCAAAGCCCTCCCCTTCGGACTACGGTCGGCACCCAGGGTATTCACCAAGTGCCTTGCACCGGTGGCGGCGCAGCTGCGCCGCGAGGGGATCCACGACTACCCCTACCTGGACGACTGGGGCACACGGCAAGGACCGTCCAACTTCTCACGGACCTGGGATTCTCCGTGAACTACGCCAAGTCCCACCTGGTACCCGCGCAAAACGCACTGTTTCTGGGAGCGAAGCTCGACACAGTGTCCCTTCTGGCCTCCCCGTCGGAGGAAAGGACCAGGTCCATCCTGGGCAAGGTACAGCGGATGTTGGTTTCCGACGCGGCCAAGGTGAGGTCCATCAAGTCCCTCCTCGGAATGATGTCTTCTTGCATCTACCTCATTCCCATGTGCAGGCTCCGGATGCGCCCGTTGCAGGAGTTACTGGACGCGCGCTGGATCCAAATGACGGGCGGCTTCGAGGAGAGGATCACACTCGACGAGAGTTTCCGCCGAGCGGTCCGGTGGTGGGGCAACCGCGCGCATCTGACGGCGGGCATGGACTTCCAGACCCCAGACCACCAGGAGACAGTGACCACGGATGCCTCCCTGGAAGGGTGGGGAGCGCACACCGAAAACCTGCACGCGAGAGGCCTTTGGCTCCCGACGGAGAAGTCCCTCCATATCAACGTCCTGGAGCTCCGTGCAGTGTTCTGGGCCCTCAGGTCCTTCCTTCCGTCCCTCAAGGGCAAGGTGGTGAGGATCTTCACCGACAACACCACCACCATGTTTTACATCAGGAAACAGGGCGGAACCAGGTCCCCAGCGCTGTCCAAGGAGGCGCAGGACCTGTGGCATTGGGCCGTCGCCCAAAGGATGTTTCTGGTGCCGTTTCATCTGGCAGGGATAAAAAACACCATCACCGACTCACTCAGCAGGGAGCTGCGCTCGTGCCACGAGTGGGAACTACGGCAGGATCTAGTGGATCGCCTCTTCCGACGGTGGGGCACACCCCAGATCGACCTGTTCGCGACGGCGACGAACTCCAAGTGCCGGAGGTTCGCCAGCAGGTTTCCCCAGGCGAGGAGCATGGGCGATGCTTTCTCATTCCCCTGGGAGGGCCTGTTCCTCTACGCGTTCCCTCCTTTGCCACTGCTAATCCGGCTCGTCAACCAGCTCAAGAGGTCACGGTGCAGGATGATCCTCGTCGCACCTGCGTGGCCGAGGCAGATATGGTTCCCGGACCTTCTGGACTTGTCAGCGTCCCCGCCAATCAAGCTGCCGGTGGACGCGGATCTACTCTCCAGGGAAGGAGGCGCCATTCTCCACCACGACCCGAAATCGCTGAACTTGCAGGCCTGGCTCCTGCAGCGCTAGAGTTTGGAGGATACGACATACCGGCCGACTGCAGAGAGGTTCTTGCAAAGGCCAGGGCGTCCTCGACTCTTAGATGCTACGGACACAAATGGAAGAGGTTCTCTGTCTGGTGCCACGCACAGAAGATTAACCCTCTACGGATTACGGCTCCCCAGGTACTGCCGTACCTGCTGACGCTGGCCAAAGCTGGACTGGCACACGCGTCCATCAAGATTCATCTTGCTGCGATCTCCCGATACACCAGAACCACGGGCCGGACGTCCTTGTGGTCTCACCGTCTGGTGAAAGAGTTCATGAAGGGACTGTTCAGATCGTTCCCGCCGGTGAAGGCTCCGGCCCCGGCGTGGGAGCTCAAGTGGTGCTGACCAAGCTCATGGGACCTCCGTTCGAGCCTCTGCACTCGGCCCCGTTGAAGTTTCTGTCGTGGAAAACAGCGTTTCTTGTGGCCATCACCTCCGCACGACGGGTGGGAGAGATCCAGGCCCTTTCCTGCAAGGCCCCGTACTTGACTTTTCACGACACGAGGGTAGTGCTCAGGACGCACCCCTCCTTCATGCCCAAGGTACCGTCGGACTTCCATCTCAACGAACCCTTGGTGTTGCCTGTGTTCTTCCCGTCGCCTTCGTCTCCGGCTGAGAGGACTTTGCACTCGCTGGATGTGGCTAGAGCGCTGAAGTTCTACGTGGACCGCACAAAGTGTTTTCGGAAGACGTCACAACTCTTTGTGAACTTTGGACCTGTCAATCAGGGGAAGGCTCTCTCGAAGGCTTCCATTTCCAGATGGCTTTCGGCTGTATCATGTACTGTCATCGGTTGGCAAACCGACCGCTGCCTGGCCGTCCGAGAGCCCATTCCACCAGAGCGATCGCAGCTACCACGGCGTTCCTTTCTGGTGTGCCCCTGCTGGACATATGCAGGGCTGCTACGTGGAGGTCGACGCACACCTTCACGAAATTCTACTGCGTCGACCGGGATTCCAGGGAGGAGTCCAGGGTCGGCCAAGCAGTGCTGCGCAACCTGTTCGCCTGAGGTGAGCCTGGTGAGGAGGTAAGATGCTTAATGTTGAGTTTGATGTACTGCTTAATGTTGAGCCTTTGCCACCTCCCGTGGTTGTGCATGTGTGTACTGCTATGTATTCTTTATTCATGAGCATGTGAATCCATGCCAGACCCCATGCTGGAGAAGGAACAAGTTACTTACCTGTAACTGTTGTTCTCCAGCATAGGTCTGGCATGGATTCACATGCGAACCCTCCCGCCTACCCCTCTGCGGCTCTTCACTTGGTCATACTGCCACTTCACGTGCTTCCAAATCTGAAGATGGCTGCCAGAGGCGGTGCTTAGGTAGAGGGCAGTCATTGGCTGTGGTCAGTATGACGCAGAGACCAGTGATTGGTTATTACTACGATAGACAGATCAGAAACGAAACTGATACTGATTTTTTCTTTACCGAGGATTCCCAGCCTGACGACGGGGAATATTCATGAGCATGTGAATCCATGCCAGACCCATGCTGGAGAACAACAGTTACAGGTAAGTAACTTGTTCCTTCACTCTTCCATGACCCAATCTCACTGCTCTTTCTCTGCTCTTTTTCAGCCTATGAAGGGGATCGACTGGAATGGACCTGGGTTCCGATACATCGTGAAGTGGAGGCTGCAGCACAAAGAGACCGAATGGCATACACAAGAAGTGGACAGCCCACCATGGGTGGTCCATGAAACCCCCACCTTTGCGCAGTATGAGATCAAAGTCCAGTCGTACAATGAAATCGGTGAAGGGCCAGAGCCTGAAGTGTATATCGGGTATTCGGGCGAAAACTGTGAGTAGTAATCTTTATTTATTAGATGCCAAATTTCTTTTCAATCCAATAACTTTTCCCCTACCCTAAAGAGGCCGCCGCCGTCCTATCACCAGCCCTTCAATGGGCCATCATATTTTGAGCAGGAGTCATCATGCTTTTATGCAGTTTTAGAACTCTGAAGTCATGATGGTCCCCCAAATCGCTACAGGTGTCCAAAATGGGTGTGGGAGTATTCAGTGGGGTGAGCTGCGTGGTCCTTAGGAACAGCATGGAGATTTGCGGTTGCCCTAGATGAGCGCATTGGGGTTTCCCTCTTTTAAGACCCAGCAAGGCCAAGCCATCTTATACAGTTGAGTGGAAGTGAACGCTCTGAGATGATGTCCCAGAGAGGGGTGACCATTGCAATAAGATGGTTATGAGCTCTCCAAGTGCAGAGGGACTGAGGGGACTGGAAAGGATAACAAGCCATCATAAGCGTTCACAGGTGTTCTCCTCTGCTCCGCACTTTCCAATTCTCCCCCCTTCCATGCACTTTTCCCCTTTACCTTTCCCATGCACTGGCACGCTCTTAATGTCACTGGGCCTAGTAAGATTGTTGTTTTGTTCTCCCCTGTTCCCCTCCCTTGCCTTGTCGCGCTCTTAAACACTTGTATACGAGCGCGATATACATTAATTTTCAAATATCAAAATAAGTTGTCTATCACCCTCCCCTTTTGCAGATCCCACGGCGTACCCCATCAACGTGGGGGTGTTGTGCCTGAACTGGAGCACGATTGAAGTGACATGGTCCCCAGTGCCAAAAGAAAGCATCAATGGACATCTTTTGGGGTACAAGGTTGGTCAACAGCAAAGCATATTTGGCATCCCTCAATTTGCACAACACTCATAGATTTGGGCCTTCTGTAGGAGAGATGTCTTTCAGGATCCAAGATACTCATAGGCTTGTGCCTCTGACAGGAGAGCCATCTCTCCACTGAAACAGACCCCTTGGGCTCCGGCAGAAGATTGCATGTATCTCACATGTGCATCCCTCGTGGTGGAGCTGCAGACGATAATGTTTTGTCTCCCCTCTTCTAGATCTACTACTGGATAGAACGGCAAACCGAGAACCGCCACAAGAGGCACACCATGAAGCACCTGGCCATCATCCGCGGAGACCATCACCGGGCCGAAATCAGTGGCCTCGAGCCCTACAAACCCTACAACCTGGACGTCCGAGTCTTCAACGGCAAAGGAGACGGGCCGCCCAGCGAAGTCAGCAGCTTCACCACTCCCGAGGGAGGTGAGTGCCGGGGGGAGGGCGGGGCTGGGGGCGGCAGGGGAGGGGATCAGCCAAAGGGCTACTTTTATTTTAGATGCAAAGTTTGCTGGGACACTTCCGTTTTTTTGGCATCTGTTTGAGAGAGCGTTTCTGGTGTAGAAGCAAAGTACACATTGTGATCGGAGGCTTTCCTCCCTCATACGTTCCTGATTTTGGGTAAGAGGTCATGTATTCCCAGACATGCTCTGTTTCTTGAGTGCATGTGAGAGGGACACACAGCATTTTCTGCAGTGCTGGAAATGGACAAAATGTACTCGGGGAACTCCTGTCGCACGCGGGAGATGGGGTAGCGTGCAGGAGAGTGGGCAGGACTGAGAGACGCCGCTAGGTGTCGAATAATGTGGAGCTTAACATAGGCTACTGGCTGCTTTGCATAAAAACAAAGTGAACTTTGGGAACGTAAGAATGACCACCAATTTATCAAACATGTCTGTGATATTAATTCAAATGGGCGTTCCTTCTGGGGATTCAATGCACACTGGGTGTGGTGCTCATTTCCTCTGTTAGAAAAGTGACCTTGAAAGATAATTGTATGTGCAAAGCATGCAAAATATATACAGATTTGGACCGGTTCCTTGTTTGAGTTGGGCTGTCCTGCCTATCAAAGGACAATTTTCAGATGTGACTCGGTGCACGCAGTTAATCTCCAAACGCACCGCATTCAAGAGACTCATGGCCGTCTGTGGGAAGATTGGGGCCTGGGCTCTGCACAGCACGGTGCTGCGACAAGACAATTTCTGCCAGAGCGCAGCACCAACTTGTTCTGCCCCAATTCCTTCCCTGGTTTTCTGTGTTTAATTGTGGCTGTCCCAGTGTCGCGGGTAAAGCATCAGAGTGGAAATTGGCTTAAGCTGCCTTTAAAATGCAGCATCTACTGCCCTGCCAATCACCACACGTGCACAGGACTGTGAGACAGGCACAAGGGGCACCATCTTTGGAGTTAAGAATAGTGTGCACATTGGCCTGCCCACAGTTTATCTTCACATATCTATTCAGGCTGAGCCAGGTGAGAATCACTCATGCTGTTCATTTCCTGCATGGATGAGAGCAAGGTAGATTTCTGCCTCAAACTTTGCAACCCTGGCTGCCCTTCATGACCCTGCCTACATCTTCACCCACTCTCCCAGCCCAACTGGTAGGGGTGATGGTGTAGGACTGATCGCATCTTCCAAACTTCCTATCTCTCCTACGCCCCTATCTCTCGCTATTTCTCCTTCTTTATAACACACTATCTCCGCTATCACTGCTCTCTATGTCATTCATAATATATCTCTTTATTGGCCACCTGATCCTGCTGTTCAATTCTTCAACGACATTTCTCCCAACTAATAGACTCCCTACCTCCCCATCATCACCACATCGAATCTGGTGACTTTAATCCTTCTCTCTCTCTCCCCACACTTCTATCCGCTGACTTAATCTCTCTTCTCCTTAACCACTCGCTCTCTTTTTTCCACTCGCTGCCCACCCATTCAAATGGTAACTCTTTTGACCTTATTTTCATCTGCTCTCTACTCTCCATCTCTAATATCTCCACTGCTCCTTCTCCATCTGATCATTCAATTGTCTTTGCCTAAATCTTCACTCCTACCTCTGGCCCCTCTTACTCCATCTACCACTTCCATTACCAAGAACAGGTTTCCCACCTCCGAATTCATAATCTACCTCTCTGACCTACAGCACTCTCTCTCCTCCAATGCAAAATGCACTGTTTCATCCACAGATAAAGACTTTCCTAAAGTTACCACTGCTCTTAACACCCCCTTCTCCTCTCACTTCCCTCATACTACATTCAAGCCTAAACCCTCCTCTCCACGGAGTATACCTACCATCTGCACCCTGAAAACAACAATCAGGAAAACCAGTCACACTTGCCAACGATCTAGACATTCCTCAGATCTCCAACTCTGCCTGGCTGCTCTTTAAAACTACTCCTCTGCTCTCGACTTTGCCAAGCTGACGTATATCGCTCTCCGATGGTGTCTCAATTCTCTCAACCTAGATGCCTCCAGAACTCTCTCAACTCAATTCCCTTGTCTCCTAACCCCCATCTCCTCTACTCTTTCTGATAATGATCTAGCTATTTACATTGCTTCAAACATTTCCAACATTCAAAATACACCCCCAAAGTACCTTTTATCTCTCACCTGCTCATTTTTAACCACCACCGCTACCTTCCTCTCTTGCAACAATGTCTTCCTTTGCTCCCACTAACCCTGATGAGATTCTTGACCTTTTCCTTGGGCCTAGCCCTTCATCTGCCCCCATTCACCCTCTGTCCACACACAAAGTGAAACTCATAGATCCCAGTGTTGCTCCATATCTTGCTTCCCTCTTCAACTCCTCTCTTGACAGTGCCACTTTCCCATCATCCTACAAATTGGCTAATGTCATCCCTATCCTTACGAAACCTGGGCTAGACCCTAACTGTCCTACAGCCATTTGTCCTGTCTCTCATCTACCTCACTATTCCAAAATGCTAGAGCTTATAGTTTTCAAGCAACTCATTGAGTTCCTTGACACACCACCTCCAGGATACTCTTTCATCTGGATTCTGACAACTGCACTGTACTAGCAACTGTGACGAATCAACTTCCGTGCACCAGTGGTCCAGGGATGAATTTTAATTTCTAAACCATCAATCAGCCCCACACCTCTAGGACACCAGAAGGGATCCAAAAAGATTGGAAACAGAAGCAAATTATAAACCTCTGTGTGCAATTTTGGTAATGTGGACGGAATGGCCCAACGGAGGCTCATCTACGCAAGATCGTGGATCGTTGGTTAGCTGCAACACAGCGAACATACAATTATTACCCAATGATAAAAGGCACTGTCCAGTCAAGGTTGTATACAAATATTTGTATTATTATCACAATCGACAGTTCTAGGTCACCACAAAATACAACCCACCCTGTACAGGAATGCAGACGACAGACAGTTTCAAGAAGGAAAAGGGATGCACTCTGGATACTAACAGTGGGGTAGTCAGTAAAGTTATTAATCACAATAGTTCAGGGGTACTTGGTTTCAACACAAAGGGAGCAATGGGTCATAAAATGTGACTAGGGGCCTTCAGAGAAGGACCGGGGGACAGAACCGCGATGTACCTTGTGCTTGTAGAAGGTCTTGGTGTTCGAAGGGTTGAGTCGGTTTGAGGGCGCTTTGCAGCTTCTGCAACAGAGTTCAAGATGGGAGACAGCTGCAGTTTTTAGGCCGAAGGCAGTTCGGCGACCGAGGCTGGACGGACGGCTGCAGGCTGGGTTAGATGGTGGCTCAGGCCAGGAATCGTTGGCTTATTGCTGGTTGGAGTGTTTGAAGCACTGGTCGAGGCATCTCAGATGACGTTAGCGACTGCAGCGTGACAACAGTCAGGGGTGTAGTCAGTTGCAGTGCGAGGGGCTCGACTGGCTCAACAATGTCACTTAAGGCAGATGCTGGTTGATGCTTGTCGTTGCACTCCTCCTAGCTTCTTCACTGGGCTTGTGTCATCCTTTAAGGTGGACGGCCCCAAAGCTGAGGGGAGTGTTGCAGGCAATGGTCTTGTATTTGGTTTGGTTCAGAGACTCTCTGGCACTTCCCACCTAGGAATCTTGCTTGCAGAGCCTAGCAGGGCATGCTGTGAGCTGGCTGGGTACCGGTTATGTAGCTGCTGGAGGGTCCCCTGGATTCAGTATCTCTCTCTGTTTCCTGAGCGAAGTTTAGGGGAGCGATCTTTTCTTCCCTCTTTGGAAATCCTGGCCTTCCTTCACTGGCAGGAGCTGGAAGGCAGACTGTACCTTAAGCTAGGGTCCAAATGAGTTCTTGTTAGTCCTTGGAAAGTCTTCAGATGATCTGCCCAAAAGAGCGACTCGACCCTCTTTGAAAGCCAAATGGACCACAGTGGTTGGTGTAGGCTAAACCTACCTTGATTTACCAATCCTGGGTCCCCAGCAACAATCTCCTGTAGGCATGAGGTCATAACCAGAGTGCTTGGCAACATAAAAGGTAAAGGGGTGAAAACATGTAATACTAAGTCCCACCCATCTTCCCGTCTGTTGTGGATCAACGGGTCTCTCAGGTTAATTTTCACAAGTTATTGGTAGGCCTGGTTAAGAAAATAGAATTCTGAAAATAATAAAATACGCATGCACTGGGAAACCCGATATACAATTGTTTAAAATGTGGTTAATTGTAAGTCCAGACAATAGTGTTTGCTCCATTGCTGCATATACTAATTAATGATGGTTCAATATGTCAAGAAAGTCATTGGCAGGGACCGCAAGAGCTCAGAACAGTTGTGCCCAAGATCACAAAACACTGCAGTGCAATCCCACCACTTCCCAATAGTAAGTCAAACGTTCAATGCACTGCACACTTTCACCGAGTGATGCAAATAAGATGAAGTACTCACCTGTCAAACAAATAGCAACACATTCCACTCTCAGGGGAAATACACATATCTACGCTATTAAAAACTATTACAAATGGTGAATAAAAGTGAACCTTGCTTATTCCTTATTCTAATGCCATTTGCACACAGCGCATTGTGGCCTTTTTAGAGCGGTGGGTGTGGTTATGCAAATACGCACATTTCTCGAGGGCGGGCATGTGAGTGTCGGCAATACACTAGTGACCCTCGAGCACCCTCTAAAAAGTTGGAGTCTATGTGATATAGAGTAAGTGGGAACGTTCATTTAACAGTGTTAAAGGCATCCACACACAGCTGCAGACAACGTTAATTGTTTCCACAGCACCATGTTGTACACCTATACAATGCAGGCCCCTGGCCAGTCCAATCCACATCTGTATTTATACCCATGCCTGCGTACACGCACGCAGCCCTTTCATGCCCAGACCCATAGTCCCGGACATCACTTGCTGTCCTCAGTGCGCTGTATACTTTCTGTCATAGACGTCACATGAGAACAATGCAGCCCTTTGCCAAGGCTGGTGTTAGGGTAGATGTTAATGTTAATGTTAAATGTTACTTGTACCGTGCACTATCACCACCGGAGTGATGCCCTGGCGCTCTTTCGGGTCTGTAAAAGGATGGTGTGAAACAGGGAGGCTGTGGGAGCGGTTAATAGGGTGCAGTAGGAATAGGAAAGTGAGATATGATGTCCTGTTGGCAGCTTCAGTTCGCTTTGCACCATAGCTTAGGTGCGATTTTCGAGTCTGAGCTATTCCCATGCCCTGTTCTGCATGGTTATGTGTTGTTTGTATGTTGTTGCAAGTGTGGTGAAGTATGTGTGGTTTGCTGTGCAGAGATGTGGTAATGAAGTGGTCGCCACTCTTCTCTGTCTCTCTGCTGAATGTCATTTCTTTTTCAGTGCCCGGAAAGCCAGCATCATTGCACTTGGAGTATGTGTCCGAAACATCTGTGCATTTGGTGTGGACTGCGCCATTAAGCCCCAACGGGGTCCTGACGGCCTACCTCCTCCAGTATCAACCAGGTAAGACCTTCCATCCTTTACCTCCTCCACCAAACCAGGTAAGACTTTCCAGCCTTGTGCCGCTCCGCACTGTTCGATCTGTGGTTTGGTGGTGTGCTTGTCAGAAGGTGGTACTAGTAGATGATTATGTGAAGGGCGGGAGAGTGCTGGAGTAGTGGGTACGCACTGTGGCAGTCCAGCTTTGTAGTGACAGTCTGCTTTTTGGATGAATCGGCACCTACGGTGGTCGAAGTGTAAAAAAGTAGTGGAACTATAATCCCTCGCCCGCCCCCTTCTCTGCTCAGTACCCCCAATACTCACCAACCGCCTCCCCATTCCCCTGACGAGCCCCACCTCCCCATTCAAGCCCCATTCCTGTGTCCTTCCTTTCCTCCAATGCACCCTGCAACGTAGTGTTTTACAACAGTTCTAGTAAAACTGAAGAAAACACAATGGAAGAAAATGGATTTAAATGACCACTATTAGTCCCACCCAACATTCACCTTCATGCAGCCTCCCCTTCACACCTCTTAAAGAACCTGGCCAGCCAGAGACACACCCACCCCCCGTTTCCAACATACAAGTCTGAGTTTCAGCACTTGAGAGATAGCGCAGTGCAATGTTATTCAGGCTTGATAGCAGGAAGGCTGAGGTTCAAGTCCCCAGTAGGGATGAATTTTAAAACAAAATATTTTTTTTAAAGTTGCCGTCCTGGAACAGTAATCTGGGTCCCATAAAGTAAAGGAACGATGACGGGTTTCCCCGAAACGTAAGGGAACGTCGTACCCTGTAGTTCCCGCCCACTTTGACCTCTAAGCATACTTTAGTGAACCAAGCAGTCGGACGCACATGGATGACGCCATTGTTTGTATCGCTCGTGGTGTTTGTGCATTGGTGCTATATAATAAATGGTATGGTCTTATAGGGTTCAAATATAACAGGTGCGCTGTGCCAAGGTCGTTACATTGGCATGGTTGGGTGGGCAGAGAGACTGGTGAGGTCATCAGCATTGGCCTCCATTAGGACTGGAGGTGGTGAGGGGAGAAAGATTCGGTTTGCAGTGTTTTCTTATTGTTTATGCATGGGTGTCTGCTTCAGAGCTTGGCAGTGCCCTTGGAGAGCCTCATACATGTGATATTTCCAGGCACGAAACACAATCAGTTTCTTGTCTTGGTGCACCATGTCAATTAAAGGTATAGAGTACAGCCCCACACAGCACCATCCATGTAGCTGTTTCAGGCACAAAATGCCATCCATTTAAGTTCCTCTACTCAAAGTATAAACACGTTTGGGATTTAAAGCACAGAACTAGCCACTATATTGTTATTACGCCTGCACAATCACACGTATGTGGTGTTTTCATGTACAGA
This sequence comes from Ambystoma mexicanum, assembly GCF_040938575.1. Lineage (NCBI taxonomy): Eukaryota > Metazoa > Chordata > Amphibia > Caudata > Ambystomatidae > Ambystoma > Ambystoma mexicanum. Next base: position 1,191,917,890 of record NC_090923.1, on the reverse strand, counting down.
ATGTATACATAATAAAGTCGTGTTTTCAGGCATAGCATATGCCATTTTTAGGAAAAGTGTATGGGGGTGCTTTTCATGTAAACATGTGTTCCAATCAACTTTCCTAAAGTATGTCTGGTTCATTCACACAAGCGCTCCGTTTCACCCTTTGCATATTGAAAAGGGATGGTGTGTGGGGCATGGGTGCTGTGAGGGACAAGGGGCACTGTGAGGCACAGGAATCCCACAATGTGGTAGGGGGCCCAGTGAGACTCTTACCCAGTGAGCAGGGGTGGACTGGGAACCAAAAGAGGACCTGGACACACTTTTCAAAGTGGCCCCACATGGCACATCCTCAGCAAGCCCAAAACATTTCCTACGAGAAGATATAGAAATAAAATAGGTTACCACACAAAAGACGCCCAGGGGGCATAGGCCCTGGGGAAATCTCCAGAGTGCCCTATGGGCCAGTTCACCCCTGCCAGTGAGATGAACAGCAGCCCCCCCACACACACACTGGGATGCAGCAATTCTGCACCCAACAGATCCATGCCATGCAGTGTAGAAAATACTAAAAGTCTCTATCAGCCTTTTGTTTTTACCTCTTTTACCCCATCTGTTTCTCTCTGTCTCTATTTCCCCTTTCTTCTCTCTTTCTTTCCATCCTTTCATTCTCTCTCTCTCTCTCTCTCTCTCTCTCTCTCTCTCTCTTTCTCTCTCTCTCTCTCTCGCTCTCTCTGCTCTATCGTTTTCCCTCATCAATGACGTCTAATTCCCCTTCTTCCTCTCCCTAGTTAACAAAACCCATGCTGGCTCCCTGAACAACATCATGATCGAGGACCCGCAGAAGCTGAACTGGACACTCTCCAAGCTGGACCCCAAGGAGCTGTACAGGTTCTACGTGCGAGCCTTCACCAAAGAAGGCGAGGGGGTTCCGTTCATCATCGAGGGGAAGACTGAACTGGAAACAGGTACAGGCAAGGGCACTCTGTCGTTTGGAAAGTGGGGCATGTATGCTAAGAAGGTTGGGGAGGATGTGGGCACTAGAAATGGCAGAAAGCATTGGTAGAATGGGGCATATCATGCATTTCTCGAAGGGTTTCCCACGGCGTACACGCACAATAGCCAGGGGAAAACCCTACAGCACGGCCAGAGTCTTCCATCTGGAAGGACGCTGCCTCACAGCGATGGGGCTCAAATTTGTTCCCAGTTTTCTTCCTGCAAAGGGGAAAACACTAAACTTTAACGTGGCCATATCATTAACCAAAGGTGCAGAAATACCACATTGTCTGACGAGACAAAAGGCATGTTGCCGGAAACGTGGACTGGAACCAGAAATCCATCTGTGCAATTCAGGTCTAGTTTACTGACCAGCCAAAATAACTCCTCCGCATCCAAAGCCACGCATTGACATGTCTTCCTGCAAAAGAGTCCGCCTTTGTCTAAAAGGGGTGAATAAAATGTCACCAATATACACAGGCACCTCCTGGAACAAGACGGAGTTGCAGCTGAGTGGAATCGTGCATCTGTATTGAAAGGCAAAGTCACACGACCAAACTTTAGTAATAGCTAACCTAGAAGTGATGTAACGGATCTGTGACTGGAGGCTGAGCATGCGCCAAACAATCTCCAAGGCCCTCCTGTCTTCTATATTCAGCAACAGCACGCACACCTTCTCTGCAATGTCAACAAATAGCGGCCATTTTGAAGTCCAAAATCTATAGCAGTATTATATCCTGGTTCTAGATTTGCACATGACGCCATCTAGTGGTTGCATTCGGAATTGTTACAGTCACAAGCCAGAAACGGTTTCTTTCAAAGTGGTGCTTCCGCACAGCCGAAATGGTGCTCATCACTCCAGGCCAGGGCGAGAAGTGTCTCCCATCCTGCAGGCAACTGCAGGTGAGCCTCAACTTTACTGGACCTTCTCCATGACGCCACGAACAAGTGAAGTGGATGCCACCCTTCAGGAGTCTCCAGCACACAGCTGCTTCTGCGAGGGTGGCGGCCCTTCGTAGCATACACTCAAGAAGTTGTGCTCCCTACTGGGGCGTGCTGGCGCAACTGAATGAACCCCTCCCGTTTCCACACATATTGAGACTCGCCTAAACTTCTATATCCCTCCACCGTCTCCCCGACCATCCCCCGAAGGCCCTCAAGTCAGGCAGATGCTCTATGTTCTGCGTCCCCTTTTCAGCTTCCAATCTTTTTTATTTTTTTTATTTTTTTTATTGCCAAGAAAGCAAATGTGAAATTCCGATCCTCTGGCTCGAGGCAACTGGAAATGGTATTGTTATGCAATGCCTCTCTGATTTATGAGCACTGAAGACTGATTTTCAAGCCACAGAGCTGGGAAGCTAGCATTAGCTGCAGAGATAATAATAATAATGTTGCATTTATATAGCGCTATGAACCCGCAGGTATCTGTGTGGTGCTAATTTATCGCCCTCGGAAGGATGAAAAGCTGAGTTACGTCCTGCCGGGATTTGAACATGCGACCGCAAGTTCTGCACAGATATCAAAGCGAGCACTCTACTCCCTGTGCTATGGGACCGGCTTACAGCAGGTAAGGAGATAGCGACAATGTAGGGCACGTGTGCTGCCCAGAGATCCTGCACACATCCCTAGGGCCTCTCACCCTCGAGATCCGATGGTCCGTCCACAATTCCTGGCAAAGTTTTCCAGCCATCCTTCATCTCCGCACTTAGCAGCTTGGCATCCGGGGTTTTGCGGCGCAGAATGACCACACAGAGGCGTTACAAGTGGCCAGGAGACTTTCCACAATAAAATATAAGCTGATGAGACTCTATTTTTACTGTTTGATTCGAGCAGACATTGGCCTAACTTATTTGTTAAGTGTTCAGCTTTCTTCGATAACATCTTACAAAAAAAAAGCCATCACCTCGGTCTTCCTTTAAAATGTGGATCATTTACGCTTTATTGGCGAGCCTAAAGTGTCCATTTTCAGCTTAATGGGATCACTGTTATGGCTGATGTCGGCTCCTTTGCGAACTTTGTACAGTAGCAACATGACGCTTTTCTCATGGACAGCATGTTTTCTGCTGGTGTTCCCCTCTGCCCCCAGGGTGAATGAGAACCAGGCCCACTGCATTGTGTATCATTGTGCAGTATCCTAGGCAGGAAAGCTGGTGTTAGTAACGCGTCCTGGAGCTCATGGTCCTATGAGCCATAAAGTCAATGTTTAACGCCTTCCATTCCCGCCATTGGCTCATTTTCATTCACTTTTATGATGGAGAAGAGGGGCGGAACGCAACTTGCGTTTCCACCGCCTCCCTTCCTCTCGCCATACAAATGCCACTGCAAAAGCTAGGGATCCCAATGGGGTCTGCTGGCTTTATGCAGCAGCAAAAAGCAGGCGGATCCCAGAGGGTCCATTGTACACACTGCGTGCCATGCTCGGGCAGGCTTGCCTGGCCGCGTTGACTACTGTGCACAGCAAAAGTACACCTTGCACCGCCTTTTGTCCTGCACTTTTGCACTCTGCCATGCAAATAATGAACATTTGGCAAAGGAGAGCCGCCTTGGTGTATGTCAACACGTAAATTCCAAATATGAAGAAAATGAGCTCTGCTGTGTAACAATAATGGTTGTTTCTATCCCTTGTCCACTTTGTTCTAAAGATGGAGGGTAGAATCGGAAGAAGTCACACTGACTTACCCTTTAATTAAATCTGGAGAGGAATATTACATTAACAATAATTTACTCTAAGTAATTTTCTTAGTTCTTAAGTCAGGATTAAGTCCAAGTTGCTTATATTAACTTCTTTGAGAATTGGCCCCAGAGGAGCCCACAGGAGACGGCTCACCATGCTCAGGATGGGGTACATTTTCATCTACACAGAACGAAACCTCTTTTGGCTGCAAAACAGTAGGTTATGCTTAAAAGAGGCACATTAGACCGATTTCAAATAAACAAAATCCAGATGATGCCACTGCAACAGCGTCTATCCACCTTTATTACCAGAAGACGCGAGAGGCCTTTGCATCGCAGACCTGCTGCCCAAGTCTATGTGGGAACATACACTCGACTGAAATGGGCAAAGCAGCCCCACGGAATTCTCTTCACACCTACTCAGTGCTTTAAGGCGAGTGAGAAACCGAAGCTGGGTGCTGCAACAAGGGGGTGTGGCCTAAATCATGGCCGTGGGCTGAAGTGTTCCCATCACAGGACAATAAAAAACGAAAAGTTGTCAGGTTACTTTTTTTTTGTATTGTCTCGCCCTGCCGTTAACAAGCCAGTGTAGAATTGCACTGTGCTGTTTTCATTGGTGCTGAATTCATTTAGTTTAATTCAATAGACTATGTCAAGCAGTCAACTGAATAAAACCAATGGAATCCAGCACCTACGAAATAGCACAGTGCAATGTGACGCTGGATTGTCATCAAGAGGGCTCGACTACGATAGCTTTTTTGTATTGTCCCATGCTAGGGATTTCAGCCCGAGCCCTGCCGCTGACAAACCAGTGTTGCAGCGAACTGTGCTATTTCATAGGTGCACAATTTATTTAGTTTTACACAATAGACTGCCTGACAAATGCAACCCTTTATGGGCTTTATGTGTCAAGCAATATGAAACAAACGAAATCTGCCACCTAAGTAATAGCACAGTGCAATGTGACACTGGCTAATCACCAGCAGTGAGTGGGTTCCGATCCCATGCACAGAAAGTTAAAAAAGGCTGTTGTTGGGGCTGACTGGTGTAATGTGAGCCCCACTGTGATCAATGCTTTGGAAGACTGTCGAGGCTCAGTTCCGGCTAGCTCTGGCCCACTTAAAGCCCTGAACCTACTGCAGACGTTATTGTATTGATCTAGGTGCCTGATTGGGGCGCGCCTCTGCCCTCATGGGATGCGTGGTCTTTAACTTCCTTCCACATGAACTTGGGCAAGATCTGGTGCTTTCTTGCATCACCAGTTCTGCAGTTTGAGTACCCCCCTCAGAGATATGCACCCTTCTCTACACAGTGACTGTATGGAATCAATATGAACGTCGCATTAAAAGAAAAAGGTTGGGGAGCTGCATTCTGGATCCCATTTCTCTTGCAGAGTCAATACTCCATTTCTGCATTGTAACTTGTTCATCGATATTTCTTGGTACCATAGTCCTGTTATACGGGTGTTGGGACAGGTACCCGTTATTACATATATGGCATGTGAGTTTTCTTTCCCACCTTTCCCCCTCCCCAGGAACTGGGACTTTAGCTGAATTTCCCGGAATGAGAGCAACGTTCTGCTAAAGCAGCATGTTACTTTTCCCTCCCCGAGAAGCACACGCGTGTCTGCAAGAGGAGTACATGCCTCCCTTTGCCATGAGATCTGTTACTTCATCAAAACTGCTGCGACACACAACTCTCCCATCCCATGAGGTTATGTTCACCATCATCTCTGACTGTAAGGGCACAGCTTTCACAGTGTATTCAGCGGCATTCCCACCCTCAGCCAGCAGGTGTCACTGAAAGAGCAGCAGTAAACGCCTAGTTCACATGAGCACTAATACAACAACGGCACTCTCAAGTCCGTCCAGCAGATGTCGCTGTAAGAGCAGTGCATGCTTGCTTGTAGACTAGACGTTGGGTTAACCTGCATGGCAGCAGGCTTTACTTTAGGAGCAGTGTATCACTTTCCTCCATGAGGGCTGTATTTATTTCACCAATTCCCATGCTCCAACACTTGGCCAGCAAGTGTACTATTTCCAGGATTCCATCCTTCCTCCACTGGCTGTGTGTTACTTGGAAAGCACTTCCTTAGAACTGTCACATGGCATACAGAGTGTGGGCCTCCTTCCACAGGGCATGGGATATTTCAGGAGTTCTTGGAGAGCGGACCAGCAGGCCTCACTGTTACAAATGGTCTTTCTTTTGCATGCAATCACTATAACAGCGTTCTCATCCTCGGCCAGCAGGTGCCACTGAAAGTCATATTTGACCCTTAGTTTACAGGTTTTGTGTCCATTTAGCTGCACTGCCAGGTGCCCACCCGACAGGCGTCTGATATTTCAATATCCGAAGCAGGACTTTTTGGCGCGGCTGCATTGGCGCAGATCCCGTGCCGGTGCATCGGTGCCGGTCAAAAAGGTGCATAATCCCGGTATATTTTTTAAAAAAAGGTGCATTGGTGAGCTCAGAACCTAGATCTCTCGTGTTCAAGGCACAGCAGTTAACCACACGACCGCACAAAGCTAACATCATCCATATGCACAACTTGTATACTTACCCTGCAACCATATATATATATGTATAATATCCGGTTCAGTATGAAAGTTGTGCCCTCCACCCATCCTGTTTGGTCATGTGGCTAATTGACGTGTCTTGAAGACTGGTGGCCTGGTTTCAAATTCCACACAGCTGTACATTTTCTTTTTAAATATATCAAAATGATGCACCCATTTGGCAGGAGGAGGATTTGGACAGCGCAGCTAAATGTCAGCAACTGCGCCTAAATCATCCTTGCGCCGAATGAGCGGCGCCGAATGGACTGTCCCGCCTCTGTGGCTGCACCGAAAGGGGCTCTGCAGCCACAGTGGTGTGGCTAAAACGGTCAGCGCCGAAACAGGGCAGCGCGTTCAATATCATTCCTGATTGAATAGCACAGACAACAAACTGTTTAGCTTCTGCCCAAGTATACTAGAAGAATTTACCCTCGGCGAGGGGTGATCAAATAGTGTGTCGTGTGTTGAATGGGTCACTGCTCTTTCAGGACCAGCCACATTACCACTGAGATGCCCTTAGGTAGGGTGACCAGATTTTCACCAAAAAAAAAAACGGATGGACCATGGAAATAGAAGTAGGACTACAGAAAATACACATAAGACTTTAGTCCTACTTCTTTTTCGTTGGCCCGTTGCGAAGGGCGGGGAGGGGGTGTGCTCACAGGCGCACTCCTCTCATTGGAGGAGAGCGCCAGGGAAGGAAAGGGGGAGGAAGAGTTGCGCCGGGACCCGATTTCGGGATTTCAAAATCGGGTCCCGGCAAAACAAACGGCAAAAAACGGTCCGTAGTCAAAACCCAGGACGGGGTTTATAAACTAAAAAAACTCCTGGGACGTCGGGTGATTTCCCCGGACTGTCCCGGGAAAACCCGGACGTCTGGTCACCCTACTGAAGGCCGCACACGCTTTACAAGTAGCATACTGCGTTTCTCTACCATGAGACCACAGCCAGACAAAGAGGACATTTCAAAATGTTTGGGTACCCCCTAGACCATGGGTGCACAACATACGGCCCGCGGGCCAGTTGCTGCCCGCCATGCCGTTTTGTCCGGCCCGCGAGGCACAAAGACTTTCCTAATGGAGGGCGGCCCGCAAGCAGCATTGGCCGCCCTCCATTAGGAAAGTCTTTGTCTTTCTGGCCGGACAAAACACTGGCCCTCATTGGTTCAGTGCACGCGAACCACGCAGCTCCTACGAGCCACGTAGTGCGTGTCTGCTGCACCAATGGAGTGGCAGCACTACGGCTGGCGTGGCCAGTAAGGCTCGATGCCGGAAGGCATTTCAGCCTTGCTTGCCACGCCAGCTGTAATGCCAGAATCCTCGCCAGCGTTCCAGCACGTCTGGGTAAGTACATAGGGGGGGGCTGTATGTTTGTGTGTGTGTGCGTGTCTCGGGTCCGTCCTGACTGTGTTTTTTGTTTTTGTATGTATGTTGAGATGCGGAGGTGGGGGGGGGTGTCGGGTGTGTTAGGGTGTGTTTGTGTGCAAGTGGATTGTGTGTTGAGATGCGGAGGGGGGGTCGGGTCTGCCTGAATGTGTTTGTGTGCAAGTTCAGTGTATGTTGAGATGCGGGGGTGGGGTGTGTGTCGGGTCTGCCTGAATGTGTTTGTGTGCAAGTGGATTGTGTGTTGAGATGCGGAGGGGGGGGGGGGGTCGGGTCTGCCTGAATGTGTTTGTGTGCAGGTTCAGTGTATGTTGAGATGTGGGGGTGGGGGGTCCGGGTCTGTATGCATGCATGCTTGTGAGTTTGTTTGGTGAGTTGGGGGGTGGGTGGTTCAGGTCTGTATGGATGCATGGTGTATGCATGTGAGTTTGTATGGTGAGTTGGGGGTGGGGTCTGTATGGGTGCATGGTGTATGCTTGTGAGTTTGTGTGCTGAGTTGGGGGTGGGGGGTTCGGGTCTGTATGGGTGCATGGTGTATGCTTGTGAGTTTGTATGGTGAGATGGGGTGGGGTCTGTATGGGTGCATGGTGTATGCTTGTGAGTTTGTGTGCTAAGTTGGGGGTGGGGGTTAGGGTCTGTATGGGTGCATGGTGTATGCTTGTGGGTTTGTGTGCTGAGTTGGGGGTGGGGGGGTTCGCGTCTGTATGGGTGCATGGTGTATACTTGTGAGTTTGTATGGTGAGTTGGGGGTGGGGTCCGTATGGGTGCATGGTGTATGCTTGTGAGTTTGTGTGCTGAGTTGGGGGTGGGGGGTTTGGGTCTGTATGGGTGCATGGTATATGCTTGTTAGTTTGTATGCAGGGGTGGGGGGGTTGGGGTCTGTATGAGTATGTATGCATGGTGCATGCTTGGTGGCATGGGGCATAGTGTTTGCTTGAGGGGTGGGTGTCTTGGGGCATAGTGTTTGCTTGAGGGGTGGGTGTCTTGGGGCATAGTGTTTGCATGAGGGGTGGGTGTCTTGTGTTTGCTTGAGGGATGGGTGTATTAGTGCATAGTGTTTGCATGAGGGTTGGGTGTCTTGGGGCAAAGTGTTTGCATGAGGGGTGGGTGTCTTGGGGCATAGTGTTTGCATGAGGGGTGGGTGTCTTGGGGCATAGAGTTTGCGTGAGGGGTGGGTGTCATGGGGCATAGTGTTTGCATGAGGGGTGGGTGTCTTGGGGCATAGTGTTTGCATGAGGGGTGGGTGTCATGGGGCATAGTGTTTGCATGAGGGGTGGCTGTCTTGGGGCATAGTGTTTGCATGAGGGGTGGGTGTCATGGGGCATAGTGTTAGCTTGAGGGGTGGGTGTCTTGGAGCATAGTGTTTGCATGAGGGGTGGGTGTCATGGGGCATAGTGTTTGGTCGGGGAGTGGGGGCTATGGGGCATAGTGTTTGCTTGAGGGGTGGGTGTCTTAGGACATAGTGTTTGCATGAGGGGTGGGTGTCATGGGGCATAGTGTTTGGTTGGGGAGTGGGGGCCATGGGACATAGTGTTTGCATGAGGGGTGGGTGTCTTGGGTCCTAGTGTTTGCATGAGGGGTGGGGGCCATGGGGCATAGTGTTTGGTTGGGGAGTGGGGGCCATGGGACATAGTGTTTGCATGAGGGGTGGGTGTCTTGGGGCCTAGTGTTTGCATGAGGGGTGGGGGCCATGGGGCATAGTGTTTGGTTGGGGAGTGGGGGCCATGGGGCATAGTGTTTGCATGAGGGGTGGGTGTCATTGGGCGTAGTGTTTGCTTAAGGGGGTGTCATGGGGCATAGTGTTTTCTTGGGGGGGGTGTCTTGGGGCATAGTGTTTGCATGAGGGGAGGGAGCCATGGGGCATAGTTTTTGCTTGAGGGGTGGGGGCTATGGGGTATAGTGTTTAATAAAAATTAGGGGTTGAAAAAGCCTCCTGCCACGCCACGCCTACCGCCCCACCCACATTTACTTTTCGGCCCACTATAGCCATCATGTAGGGTACTTTCGGCCCTCTGTCAAAATCAGTTGTGCACCCCTGCCCTAGACCTACAGCTGGAAAAACTCGCTGCCTGTGTGATCTGATGTAATGTAAGGTTCCAAATGCAAAACTGCAGTGGAATATCGGTAAGTGTGTTTTTCAGGGCACAAGTAGATTCAGTTGCTGCAAGTTGTGTCCCAGGGGCACACATTTCAACACAAAATCATTGTATAATGTGAAATGGGAGAATGAATTCAGTGCGCCCCGGGTAAAGGACTTCAGCTTGGGAGGCAGCTGTGTGGTGCATACATTATAACTAAGGCTTCCAGTTTTAAGTTTTTACTGATTTTTGCACATAAATAGAGAGGGAAATCAATCCGCTTTCTTTCTGTAATTATTTACAAAAATGGAAAAACAAATGGAACATGTCTTTCTGTCTAGTCTCCTATCATGTCAATCATACAATCGTATTGTAGATTGGCAGCATGGGGAGTGCAAAAGGTGCAGACAAATAGCATTAAAGTTCTTCACATTGCTGACAGAATATATCTTCTGGCCGCAGCAGTCACAGGAGCAAGGGTTTGTTGCTATGGAAAGAATTGAGCTAGCATTTCTCTCCTATGTGGCAGCATTTGTGCTTTATATATATATATATATATATATGGGATGGTCTAGTAAAAATGTTTATTTAAAAAATAGATAGGCAACATAAAAAAAAATACTAGCATTCTCCGTTTTAAAACTTCCTATGTAAAATTTTGAGCTATTCAAGCTCAAAATTCGCAAAAGCAAGCACAGGGGCGCAGCCATTTTGTGAAATGGAGGCCCTCCTGTGCTGGCTTTTGCTTTTGCGGCACTAATGAAGGAAAAGCCAGCCAGCTGTAGTAAACAAAGGCTACCGCTGGGTGGCTTTCCCTTCATTAGTGCTGTAGGCGTAGGACGGGGACCGGAGACCAGAGCAGGAAAGCTGCAGCTGAATCTCGGTAAGTGCTATTTATTTTTTTTACAAAAAATAAGCACTAGCTGCGGTTTTATTTCTAAGTTTTCCGGGCTGGAGGAGCCCGGAAAACTTAGAAATAAAACCGCAGCTTTAAAAACGTTGTATTTATGTTTGCGGTCGCTTTTGAAGCGACCGCAAACATAAATACAACGTTATTGTGTTGGAAAATGCTGGGGTTTTTCTTTCCAAGTTTCTCAGGCTCCTCCGGCTCGGAGGAGCCTGAGAAACTTGGAAAGAAAAACCGCAGCGTTTTCCAACACAACCGCGTGTGTTTCTGCCTGCTGTGGCTATCACTTTGGGTCTCCGGTGCTCAGCATAGTGTTTCTACCTGCAGCTGATTTCCCATTTGGGGCTCTCGGGCTCCCCGTGGGGAGCCCGAGAGACCCAAACGGGAGCACCCTCAGAATCTCCCTAAATTCACTGTCTGAACCCCTCATGTTCTAGCAACATCTACAGAATCTCCAAGAAGGAATACCCTGTGCCCTCGGTACTCTCCCATCATCATCAGAAAATGCATGAAGGAATACCCTGAGCCCTCAGTACTCTCCCATCATCATCAGAATCTACATGAAAGAATACGCTGATTCCTCAGTACTCTCCCATCTTCATCAGAATCTGCATGAAGGAATACCCTGAGTCATCAGTACTCTCCCATCTTCATCAGAATCTGCATGAAGGAATACCCTGATCCCTCAGTACTCTCCCATCTTCATCAGAATTTGCATGAAGGAACACCCTTATTCTCAGTACCCTCCCATCATCATCAGAATCTCTCAGCTATTTGCTGGCCGCATGATTGGTGTGGGCTCTTGACTACACACCTCACCGCTTTGGGTCTGCGCCTATCTGTTCCGGGCTGTATGTACTTAAAAAGGACCAGTTTTCTGCTAAATATATGAAAAATATGTTGGGGCATTTCACATTAACATGTTTTACTTGTTATATTAAGTTCATGCCAGTTATTTCTATGGAAATCAGTTTGCCAACACCTGAATGTGCATTTGCTCCATTGGAGTTCAGAGGCTACTCATTGTTTCATTTGATAAGCAAATGTCGCCCATTGGCCCTACAAGAGTGGCCCTAAACTCTGATTGCAGGTATATTTATCAAAGACTGAAATGCAAATCACCTGCTAGCCGTGGTCAAGACCAGCTAGTAACACCCATAGACCAGAACGAGGCTGCCATTGATTGGATTTACATGTCTCCCTCAACAAGCTTTGCTGTAAGGAATCTGACATGGACGCGAAGGCGATACTTTTGTAGCTTCCCTGACATTGCAAGATACAAAGGGCCTCATCACGAGTTGGGCGGTATCCCGGCAGTATTATAGGTTACGGCCTGCGCTAATAGCGCTATCAGTAACCACCGGATCAAGGGTTGGTTTGGTAACTGTAATTCCCTATTCCCCATTCCCCATTGGGTCCATTGGACCCAATGAGGAATTGTCGGCGCAATTAGAGCGCGTTAATAGCGCAGCGCTAATTGCACCCAAAAATGGGAATTTTTCTGCCGCGTTTACTCCCAGCTCTGAGCGGGGGTTAAACACGCCAGACCCATGTTTGGGCCGACCCTTAAATGCACCAGTAATAGCATTATCGCCGCATTTAAGGGCTACTGCCCAACTCGTGATGATGCCCAAAGTGTGTGCTGGGCTACAAAAGTGAGCTCCGCAAAGCACTTGGATTTGGTCCATGCTCTTGGCATAGCACCGGATATGATCATCTGAGACGTCTAAATGCTAGAAACGAGTGTTGCAAGTGAGTAACCCCTTCATTTATGAGCTGTATCTTAGCAAGATCACTGCGACTCTCCCACCACTATATGTTCTCACCCGCCTTTTTTTGTCCTTTCTTGCTGGTGTTCATGATTTGACCATGTTCCCTTTTTGCTCCCTGCTTCAGAGTTTCCACCGGTTACAAACATTACTTTCTGGAAGGGCGATAACTACACCATAATCCGCTGGGAGCCAGTGGAGGGGCACCGCGACATGGATTTCCAGATTAAATACATGAATAAAAACAGTAAGTCGACCTTCCAGCTCGAGCCTCAGAGTTGCTCTTCTTTATGCCCCCATGCTTTACCAGGGCCCCACCCTGTTGTGCACCCAGATGTTCTGATTTCAGAAAGGCACTTCCCACTAACGATATGATATGATATGGCATTCAAAACGTGCCTATACACAAGTGTATCAAGGCGCGAAAACATTTCCTTCAAAGGGTCTCCTTTACAAGAACCACAGAACTGCCCCATTGCTCTAGCCTCAGAGCGGCCTTCCCATCTGACGTCAGAAGAACGTTTTGTCACGTTGTGCCCCTCTGGTTTGCCTGAGCGCTGCTGCGTGGAACGCCTGTGATGTCATGCGGGTGGGTGCGCACAGAATGTCGGTGTAGAATACTGGAGTGAACACTTTGAGTGTATCTTCTATGCGTGTCATTGAGAGGTATATGTTTTCCATTTGGTGTGAGAACTGGCAGGTATGATATATGATGTGGCATTTATATCGCACCTTTACACAAGTGCTTCTAGGCGAGACAAGGAGGGGGAAACAAAGGGAGGACAAAAATAACGATCTTAATAGGCCATGTGTCATTCAGATCGCGCAAGGGCGGGGAAGATGGAAGGGGAGAAGTGCCCGGAGGGAGGGGAAGGGGGAAGTGCAGTTAACTCACAAGTGCAGCAAGCAGGTGGCTCATAAGTGCAGAGCGAAGGGACTGTAGGGTTGCAGATACAGACCCTTAAGTGTTGGGGTGCCGAGGGCAACTGGACATGCAGGAGCCTGGATGGTCCAGTGACCAGCAGCAGCAAAGTTGGGACACACCCACAGCTCAAAAGAGCCTTCCATCCACCCATGAAAGGAGTTAGCATGCTATTGGGGTGCTAGTTTGGAGGAGCGTAGACACCTCCCCATACAGGAAGTTGGTAGGCAGCGGACGGTTCGGGAAATGGAACTACCTCGCTATCCTGTACTCCTCTTTTTCAGGGAGTTTAATCCTCCCTGGATCATAGTACTGAGGAGGTGTGCATACTACCTGTAACTTCCAAAGGGTCCCTGTAGGGGTTTGCTTGGGAGCAGGGACATTGGGCAACGCCTTGGGTAGTCAGGCAGTGGCATACAGGATTGGGGTTCATGCCTAGTGGGACTTAGCGGTATGCCATGCTAGAAGGATTGTATGAATATTGCTGGCACATTTACCTGGGATGGTGCTGTGTGCCACGTGACGGTGATTTGCAGTGGAGTGGCGCAGAGAGCTTGTGTTGAGGTGCTGCCATTGGTTTGGAGCTGCAGGTCCGGTCGGGTGCAGCCCCACATGGCGCAGCTACATAGCAGCGCTGAAGCGTCACACTCCACTGTCAGATGCCGTTCACGTCAAGTGTGAAAGACCAATTGGCTGTTGTCAAACCTGGAGCGACTGGCAGCTGGTGCTTCAATTGAGTGGTGCTTAAAAGTTCAGTTGGGCATCTTCATGTGATGGGCAAACAATATGGCTGCGCGCGCAGAGGAGCGCATGCTGGGTGGTGTGTTCTGCCTGAGCGCTCTTATTGCATTTCCGGTTAATTGAATGAAAGTCAGACATGGAAGGCACTCAGCACATGACAGAGAGAGTTGATATGCACACTCTTGTGGTTTTGTGTGTTTTACAAAAAATAGTTTCCCTACATGGAGCGCTATGTGAGCACATTTGCCTGATATTTCTCTTGAGCGGTGGGCAGGGGGGTTCTGGTCACTTTGGTGTGGGGCACATCAAGAGCAGTGTGGCCCATTGTGGACATGCAAGGCAGCCAAGATTTGCAAAAGTGACATTCTCGCTGCTGTGCCCCATGATTGACATTTTGCTGGTAATGTTCCTTTTTGAGTGTGACAGAGTTCTTAAGTGATGGAGGCACCGGGATGTCATTTATGGTGTCTTTGGTAGTAGGAGGGCACTACTAAAGTTTGTCACTAGGGTTTTGGCGTGTGGTAAACATGTAGATTTAGGCAGCTGTAGCTGTTCAAATGCTAGTGTTTTTTTCTTGTGGTGGCCTCATGCTCAGGTTAGGGGTCACCTGGCGCCCACGAGTACAAGCGCTTACACCACCTTTTTACCCTCCCTTTTGTACTGTGCTGTGCAAATGTGGAAAATTCGGCAGCGGGGACCCATTTACACAAAAGTGTTAACATTACAGGTCGCCGCCACCGAATTACAAGGAGAAATCAAAATTAGATCTAATATGTCTGACCATAGAATGCCACTTCACTTTGATTCCAGTACAACCATACCAGATTGTACTGACCTCAGGAATTACTTCCCATAAAACTATCATCTCAGGAGGCCACTCACTCTGAGCCCAGAACCCCTTTTACCACTTGTATTGTCATGCCATTCAAATTTCAGTAGGCCACCTGACCTCACCATACCCACAGCATTCTGATATCGGACGGCCACCTCGCCCCATCATTCAACAGCTTAATGATTACAGATGACCGCCTCACCCCACCGTTACCGCAGCATTCGGACGGCCACCTCGCCCCATCATTCAACAGCTTCATGATTACAGATGACCGCCTCACCCCACCGTTACCGCAGCATTCTGATATCGGACGGCCACCTCGCCCCATCATTCAACAGCTTCATGATTACAGATGACCGCCTCACCCCACCGTTACCGCAGCATTCTGATATCGGACGGCCACCTCGCCCCATCATTCAACAGCTTCATGATTACAGATGACCGCCTCACCCCACCGTTACCGCAGCATTCTGATATCGGACGGCCACCTCGCCCCATCATTCAACAGCTTCATGATTACAGATGACCGCCTCACCCCACCGTTACCGCAGCATTCTGATATCGGACGGCCACCTCGCCCCATCATTCAACAGCTTCATGATTACAGATGACCGCCTCACCCCACCGTTACCGCAGCATTCTGATATCGGACGGCCACCTCGCCCCATCATTCAACAGTTTAATGATTACAGATGACCGCCTCACCCCACCGTTACCGCAGCATTCAGATATCGGACGGCCACCTCGCCCCATCATTCAACAGCTTCATGATTACAGATGACCACCTCACCCCACCGTTACCGCAGCATTCTGATATCGGACGGCCACCTCGCCCCATCATTCAACAGCTTCATGATTACAGATGACCGCCTCACCCCACCGTTACCGCAGCATTCTGATATCGGACGGCCACCTCGCCCCATCATTCAACAGCTTCATGATTACAGATGACCGCCTCACCCCACCGTTACCGCAGCATTCTGATATCGGACGGCCACCTCGCCCCATCATTCAACAGCTTCATGATTTCAGATATGATATTATATGGCATTTGTAATGCACCTATAATGCAAGGCGCGAAGAGGCAAGGAAGGGGAAACAGAGGGAGGACAGACACAACGATCTTACTAGGCCAAGTGACATTGAGATCGCGTAAGTGCCGGAGAGCGGGGAGGGGAAAAGTGCCAGTGAAAGAGGAGGGAGGCAGTGCTGTATATGGGATCAAAACACTAACAAGAAGTGTGGCCAGCAGGTGGCAGGTGCAAGGGTAACTGCAGACAGCAGGTGTCCAAAAGTTACAGGTAGGGGGACTGTAGGGTAGATGACCGCCTGAGCCCACCATTCCCATAGCATTCTTATGCTGACATCTGAGCACCTTTCTCCTCTTGATCTGGTCTTAGATTTACCCACAAACATTCTGATATCAGCAACCTACCACACTCCAAACTCCTCCTGCCTCTTGGTCTGTCCTTATAATTTCATGCCCCTATCACTCTGTCCTCAGTGGGCACCCGCACTGTTACTCTGAGATGTAATCACACTTCCTCTCGCCTTCTGGCCTCATATAGTATATACTTTCTCATCCTGACATTTTTAGCTTATTTTCCTCTTGCTGTGACGTGCTGTGATTTCCCTAATCTCGCTTCCCTCTAAAATGACACCACTCGCCCCTCGCACTGATCCCAGCCAAGGAAAATAGTTACTCTCACCTTAAACTTGATGAAGTGCTCATGTTGCCACATCTTTGTCCAGAAAAGGGACACCAATGTACTGGTACTCTGTATGCAAATGAAAACTATGCCTTACAACTATTACTTCCAACAAGTGATGGAACCTTAACCTCATCATAAGATGCTCTCCTGCAACATATGTCAAAGATTTAGAATCTATCGCTCTGTACTGCAAATCAATATGGTATCATATCCATGTGAGGACCGCTTCATGATGTCACAACGAGTTAGTAGGGTGGTATTTTTTTTTTCCCAGGCTTCCTCACCCCCCACTATATCTAGGAGGCTGCCTTACTTGTGAATAAGTGATGTTCTCAACCTACACAAATCTGAATAAACCTGTTGTCTTGTCCACTCTTCAGGTGTGGAGCCGTGGCGCATCGCAGCCAATGTGAGCTCTGCACAGAGGACCTACCATGTGACGGGTCTGATGCCAGGCACCAACTACAGGTTCAAGCTGGTGACGTGGAACCAGACACACGAAGTGGACATCTGGGATACTGAAGTGCTGACAAGTGGAATAGGTGAGTCAGAGAGTGCAGTTGCCGGCGCATTGCAGTACACCAGCTTGGACTCTGTCATACAGCTATCCCTCATGCCTGACCTGGGTGGGAAGTCGGCTGCCAGCAGCCCCAACCAATCATCTCTTCTTAAGCTTAACGTTACTTTAAAAGAATGTGGAGGCTTGTGTATTGTCCATGCACCAGGATCCAACTCCCAGATATACCTGCTACACAGCAACCATGCCATTCCATGTGATCCTATTTTCCCATCTAAGTGAAGGAGTTGGGAATTGCTCTTATGCTCTTCTTCCTCTTCAGGAAAGTTGCTTTACTTTTTTGATCTGCAGGGTATTTAATTGTCCATGTCCCTCTTTTCGACTTACCAGGATGCTCCTCTGGCTGATCTCTTTTTTGGCATACGGCCTAGCTGTTCACATACGAATACGACCCCATGAACACCTCATCACCCTCATAGAACGCAGCTAGCCGAGCAAATTCCCGCCTGGTTGCTCACATATGCGTCCTTTCAGGCCTAACGCAGCCAGAGCCCAGTCTGGGTGTCCACCCACCAGACTGCACACATCCAACTGATATCTTCAGCACCACACCTAACGCTAGGATGCAGCTAAGATCCGGCAATTACATCAGCCGCACACATATCTGGTGCACCCACGCACCCTACAACACTATCTCTCTTTCTCTACTGACCAGAACTACGGTTCCTGAGGGCGTTCAACCTACCAGCACTTTGAGGTCATACCAATGATATATAGAGCGCTATATAAATGCCAAGTACCATAACATAACATAACATTGACCCTCCCTCTGCATCCATCGGGCCCGCCTGTGCTCTGTGTCAAATATTTTATGGCATGCATTAGGTGTGAATGGCAGTTCTCAACCCCTGACCTGCACCAAGCTTGTGTCAACTACCTTGGAAACCTCCATCGGTTGAGTAGGTGAGATGAAGGTTGGAGGCGGGGGTCCGTCATCGAGACAGCTTCTTGGTACAATTCTAAAAACTGCACCTACAGTTCTGGGGCCTTACGCTGTCAATTTAGAGGGGAATCCTTCAAGGTCACGTGGATAGACCAACTTCCCAGTGGGAAATAATGTATCTGCAATGTTGATAATCATGTTCTGGGGAACTCATCTACCAACCTGGTAAGATTAGTATGGATCTGAGGATGGTTTCCAGAATTGGATCCCAAACACTAAAGGTCACTGCAATCCTGCAGTACACCAGGCTAAATCTCCCAAGAGGTGGGATCTAATCCTACTAGGTCCTTCCTGGAAGAAGACCTTTTCAACATCTAGGATCTTTCCCCTACTTTGGCACTGGTTACTCCTGGAATTATTGGGAATTCAAAAATATCGCATTCTCCTTACAGTTCTGCTCGAAGATAACAACAAAATGTAGTGCTTTCTGCCATGGACGTAATACATGCCTTTGGCAGCAGAACCAGTGCAGATCCCTTTCAAGGACCTGTCACAGGCCTCTTAAAAAAAAAAACAATACGACAAAAGCTCCAGAGGGTCCAGTAGTAGAAGGATTCCCCTTTTGTCTCCATCAAAATGTTGAAATGTGAAATGTGGCCACGCCCCCTCTTTCCGTTCTTAGTCCAGCCCCATTTGGTAGGCTTTGATATAAATTTAATATAAATTTCATATAAAAAGATATCAAAAATGTGTATCAATTTTATATCACATGTATATTTTTATAGGAAGTGGGTATAATTTTATATTAATGGCCCCTTTAAGGCGAGTGGCCCTCTTCCAGCCCTGTGTGCTCTCTGCGTTCTCTTTTTTCAGCCTTTTTTTTTGCTGTTTGCACCCTTCTTCTACCTTTCCTTTTCTATGGCCTCTGGCGTACCTGTCTCTCATATGCAGCCTCTCTCCTGACCTCTTTCCTTCTTTTTTCTGTACTTTTCTTCTGTTTGCATCCTTCTTCTGCCTTTCCTTATTCTACGGGCTCTGCCATACCTGGCTTTCTTGTGCAACCTCTCCTCTGCCTCTTTCTCTGACACGCCTCCCTTACCCTTGATTGGCCTTTCCTTCCGAGGGAGGCAAAGCCACCTTCTAGGACCAGGACTGCTCCACTCCATCTTGCGTCCTGGCCCTTGCGATGTGAGTGTCCCACTTCCCGCACTGTGTGCTCCCTGGTTTCCCTTTTTTGCAGCTTTTTTTTTTTGCTGTTTGCACCCTTCTTCTGCCTTTATGCTATTGGAAAAAGAATTGTTACTGGAAAAAGAATCAGGTGAGCAGCATCTCTGTCCCCATGCGATCTTGTTTTCGTTTGTTTTAAAATAAAATTCTTTTTTGAGCCGTGGCTTAAAATGAACATCTAGCTGTGCACTCGGCGCTGGGGTTTCTCCCCTCCGGCTCCCCCATCTTGCCGCTATCCTCTATCAACCCACCTCCTCTCCCGCCCTCCGCCCACACTGCCGACTGGTTTTTGTCTGCATCACTACAACAGAAGCTGCTTATGGTATAAAGGTCTGCAGCTGAGTCCCCTAGCACTTCCATTGGAAAACAAATCAGGTGAGCAGCATCTCTGTCTCCATGTGATCTTGTTTTAATTTGTCTTAAAATTAAATGTGTCTTTATTTCTGGCTACACTGCAAATTTGAGCCATTGCTTAAAATGAACATCTTGCTGCGCACTCTGCGCTGAGGTTTCTCTCCTTCTGCTCCCCCATCTTGCAGTTTTCCTCTCCCAACCTGCCTCCTCTCCCACCCTCCACCCACTCTGCTGATTGGTTAGTGCAGCCTCCCCCGTGACCTGGAACACCTTTTCAGCGACAGTCGCAGGGCAGCCTTCTGCCCAGCAGCCCCCTTGGTGAAGGGCCCAGAGGTAAAGGACGGCTACTAGTCATTTGGTCGACAAGCAAATGGTCGAATGACCATTTGGTTGACACCAAATGGTCGAAATCCAAATGGTCGAATTTCATTTTTTTTTGGGGGGGGGGGTTCCCCCCACAACCCCCATTTTTATATATTAATTTTTTTTAACCAAACAAATATATAAATAAATAAAAAAATATTTCGACCATTTTTTTCCGACCATTTGGTTTCGACCAAATGGTCATTCGATCTTTTTTCTTCGACCAAATGAGCGGACACCGTAAAGGACAGCTCCACCAGAAGCAGCTCCAGATGGTGTCTGCTTGTGTCAGCAGCCAGAGAAGCAGGAAGCAGGCAGTCGTCAACCAGCAATAACAGACAAAGTAAGTGGGGTGCAGGACAGGGGGCACAGCAATCACTGTGCCACACCAAACTGCCCCACCTCACTCTTATCTTGTCTTCCGCACCACCAGATAGCAGGATGACTGCATTTACTCACTTCTGTTTAGTCACTGCTGCCTCACATATACTGAGTTGCAAACTGTTTTAACTAGCCATGTCTCACATCAAGGAAAACTGTTAGTTAGCAATATGCCACATGTAGACAAAATTGTGAAGATTGGCATTGTGTCATATCTAGACAGGTTTATGAATATTAGTTTGCATCACATTTAGATAGAATTGTGAATATTAGCTGGCGCCACATCTAGACAGAATTATGAAGATTGGCATTGCGGTACATCTAGACAGAATTGTGAAGATTGCCATTGTGTCACATCGCATTGTGTCACATCTATACAGAATTGTGAGATTGGCATTGCGTCACATCTAGACAGAATTGTGAAGATTAGCATTGCGTCCCATCTATACAGGTTTGGGAACATTAACTTGCATCACATCTAGATAGGTTTGTGAATATTAGCCTGTGCCACCAGATAGAAATGTGCAGATATTCACACACCACATCTAGAAATAATTAGGAAATCAGCATGCATCACATCCAGATAGCGATGCCACTAACCAATCCACTAACATTTTCACCCTTCTGCATGCACCTCTCAAACACCACCAAACACAACCACATCTCTAAAACACACTAAACCACACAAACTTCATGACACCCGAACAACAAAACAATTCATGCATGGCCTCGCACAACAGAACACAACGGCTACCGACCAAAAACCACACTTAAGCTCAGAGAACAGTGTTAACCGAGGCTGCCTACAGCACATCACTGCTCTCTTGCACTTTTCCCGCTCAGTCCTACTAACTCTCCACACCCCCTTTCCTTTTCAGATCTGCCAGAGCACCAGGGGACCACTCCGGTGGTGATAGTGTGCAGTACAAACGCCTTTAACATTAACATTACATTTATATTTTATATAAAGTGGGCATACATTTTTTATCATTTGATATAAGTGAATATAGATTTTATATCAAAATGCTGTACAGCTTAGAGCCTCCAGCGGCTGTGTTGTTTGGACGAGGGTTGAGGACAAAGTGAGATCCGAAGATGGGGACTGTGAATCTAGGGTTTTGGAGAGTGATGCAGTGATGACATCACAGAGGGGCTCTGCCCGAGGTGATAGGAAGCGAATATACATTTCATATCAAAATGACAAGAACCTCAGAGTTTTTTATAGCAATTTTATTGAAACCCAATCATTTTTGTATAAACTTTATATGCAGTATATATTAATTTTTATAAAGTTGGTGCACATTTGATAACCCCAATTTTTTTTATATACATTTTATGTATTTTAAGAATCCCAATAATGTTTGATATACATTTTTATCTAAAGAATGATCCTAAGGCTATTATGGCAGGAGGGGCTTACAACCCAGATATATAGCCTTTGTGGTAGGCCTGAGAAACACATGCACTCTTTCAGCTGTGCAGGGGCTATTCAGGAAATGACGATTATGAACAGCTATATTTGCGATGAGGGCAAAACAGCCCCTGGAATCCCCAGGGGCTATGATGATAGTCCTATTTCCGATTGTTTTATGGTGTATAATGGGATGGAAGATGCTCAGGATTTAATGTCAGACTATGAACCCGAAGAGTTGGGACGACGATGATATGGTTTTGGAGTGACCATCTGTGGCCAATGAGGGCACCGAAGACATGGATTGTTAAGGTTTTTGCAGGCAGTGATCACCCCGGAGACTGATCCCCACCCCCCCGGGTACTCGATGAAAAACAGGGTCCTGTGTGTGGGGGTGAGGCGTGCAAAGCTTACCAGAGACTATCAATAGTCATTCTCTTTGCTGTTCAAACCAACTTGAAAACCCAGTGGATCCTGATAATAGCCTATGTAAGGATTGTGTTTCACTAATGGAGACTAATAGCATTAAAAGCAATGGGCCTCATTACGACCCAGGCGGTAAGGGGTTAACAGTGCCATAAAAGGTGTCGGCGCCGTTAAACTCTTACCGCCTAATTACAAGGTCCCTTTGCAGGTCCCGACCTTAACGGCTGGTTTTACCACCCGTTAAGGAAGGAACCCGCAAAAGGACTTTTGAGGTAATTACGGTACCACAATTTGCGGTACCGCAATTACCCCCTTCCCCATTCCCATTGAGCCCTATGGGGGCAAAAATGGGAATGGGCAAGGGCCAATGGTGAATGGGGAATTACCGCCCCGCAAACCTTGGAATGGGGCGGTAATTCCGCCATTCACCATGGCAGGGTTGGTAAAATACCGGCGTCAACCATGGCACTAATAGCACCATGGTTAACGCCAGGGTCGTAATGAGGCCCAGTGTAATTAGTCATTCTGCTTGCTGTTCAAAATTAATTGAAAACCTGGGGGGTAACAGTCTGTGTAAGGAATTTGTCTCGCTAATGGAGACTGATACAGACACAACGGCTCTCTCTCCTGCGTTGATATTCAGGCTATCCAGGGTGTTATGGCCATAGTGGCAGGGGCCTGTTTAAAACAACACTTTTTCAGATGGTGCTACAGACATAAAACTGAAGATCTTCAGCTGGATGCTCACAAATGTTTGGAAATATCTTACATGAATAATAAGCTACGTTCGTGTTGGAGTCCTAAATGTCTAGTAGATTTGCTGTGCTTGACGCAGCCACTGACACAGATAAGCATTGGCATAGGGACTGAACCATGCATGTGAAAAACATTATGGGCTATGGAATCGGTGAATAACCCCCTTTTGAAAATGAAACAGCTTAGACGCATGTGTCCAATCGGTGGCGTGAAATGTGTCTGTGCAGGAATCGCATATACTACAGAGCTTGTAGCAGAACCGATTGTTCCAGTTTTTTAATGTGAAAACATTCTGAATAAAAATACATGTTTTAAATGTTAATGAAAATCAGTTTTTAAAACCTGGTTGTGCCTTTACGCTGAGCAGTTATCGGGTGAACATGCCTGGCCTGAAGCTGTTGAAAATATATTATTATTGAAGGAATTGTTGGTAGCTATGAAGGGGTTGACAGCCTGTGCCATAAACTGCAAAGTGATGGTGAGAAGGTGTCACAGAGAGTGGTGAAGATGGGGCTTTCAGGGGAGGAGACCTACATGCTACACAAGCTGGCCCAAAAGTTTTTTAAACACCGACCGTGGCATTTGACATCGATCAACAATGGCCAGCAGATGTTATGGATTTGAGACAGTTCTGGGAAGACAACGATGGATTCCGCAATATTCTAGCCATCATGGACATTCTATCAAAATACACCTAATGTTGAGGCTTTAAAGAACAAGATGGGTCAGAGCGTGGCGATTGCTTTTAAGCGCATATTTAACAAAGGCAGAGTCCCTTCTAAACTAAAGACGTATGCCGGTAAGGAGTTTTTAAACAAGCCGCTTCAGAGTCTTCTAAACAAACAATGAGTGCATCACTGCCTAACACACTCCAAAGATAAAGCCTCTATTGTAGAACATTTTATACAAACATTTTAAACACAGCTCTGGTGATTTTTCACAGCTAAAAACACCCTTAGAAATGTGAAGGTGTTACATAACTGTGTATCACAACATGCATCAGAGATCTATTAAAACCACCCCGCTGGTTTAACGCAGCCAAATTCTCTGGCGGTCTGGAAAAAAACTGTACGGTGAAAGACTTTTTAAAAAGATGATACTTATACCCCTTAAAAAGGAGGACCATGTGCGGATCTCAAAACACATGGCCGTCTTTACAAAGGGATATGAGCAGAACTACAGCAACAATCTCTTTATCATATGACTCAAAGGCAGGGCCTCTATATACACACAATAACTGATTACTCAGGCAAGGCTGTTCAAGGGGTTTTTTGCAGAGAGGAGATCCAGAAAGTCAGTAAAGACCAACAGCGAGTTTATAGAACTGAAAGTCATAAAGAGTAAAGGTCATAGAGACAGGAAACAGTGCTAGTCAAATTGCTGGGGTGGCCTGACAAATTCAACAGTTGGGTGCCCGCCAGATCCCTAGAGGCCATTGGTGTGTAATGGTGTGGCATGGAGTCCGCACCCTTCTATATTATGCTCCCCAGCAACGCTTCAGCTGAGACATTCTCAGGGAACAAAATATCCAACTTTGCCACGAAGCTGGCCAAACCTGTAAATTTGCAGGGCAATGGATGTGGTGCTCACTGAACTTCAGTACGTCTGATTGTGGGACACTTTAGCCCCAGGGGAAGTCAAGTTTATCATAAAATGAACAAACCCTCAGAGGCTCTGGCCAGGTGGCTTCCTGTAGGGATATTATCCAAATGTACAGGAACTTGTCAAAGTTATCAACAAAGCCATATCAATCATATCCGAGTACGGCAATACGATGCTACACCTAGACCTGCAAAAGCAGAACTTTTTTTTACAGGGGCCAGACGCATCTGGTAGGTTTTCAACAACGGGAAGACTGCATAACATATTCAGAAGCGTGCAATACATTGGAGGTAAAGGACTGTGGGACAATACCAGAGGCGATATTATCCGGGTTTTTATAGCTTACTGCTTTACAGCAATATCTTGGAATATCAAAGGGTAGGAGATAGCTATGCCCCGCTGCTTAGAACCGTGGAGATTAAAGGGAACAACAACGACATTGTGAACATTCAATGCAACAAGCCTGATTACCTTCCCGTAAGTAAAAACCATTTTGACACCATCAACATACAGATAACAGATGACCAGGGGCCGTTTGTATCATTTAAGTGCAAACAAATCTGGCTGTGGTTGCACTTCAGACTGCTCCAGCTGAAAGACCAATAAAACAGCATTTTAATGGCTGTGGTGAAGAACTATGGACACCCCGGGCCTATATGGAATATTACATGAACCAGGCTGATCACAGAGATCAGCCATATTTTAGCGGCACCCCCGTAATGTATGATGCAGGCATTAGTGGTATATTTAGAAGTCTTTTTAGATGCACAATGCCCTTCCTATGTTGCAGCTTTAAATTGGCTAAACCGCATGTGAAAACAGCGCCACCAATATTTCAAATGACGTCATGGGGAGCGTGACAATGGCAGTTGCTGAGCGTCTCACCAAACAGAAAAAGTAGGGTCAGGACAGATCAGGACTCATTTATTAACCAGGTAGGAGAGTTAAGAGGAGGAGGTCAGTGTGCAGGCCCCCGGAATCCACCCAGAAAAGCAGATCAAAGGCCCCACACAGACAGCCAAGTAAGAAGAATCGTGTTATCCATAGAAGAGACAATGGTGGTGATATCTTTTAAAGAACAATGGCCTTCTTAAGCAGAGCCTCTGGGGAATGTGTGAAATCGGAGCTCAGTCGCTTCACATTACCCCTGACCCAAACCAGCATTGATAACAGTTTCTACATGGAGGTCTCGCCCATGGCGGCTCTATTGCAGCTAGCCCCATAGAATTCTTTGTATCGGGGTTGACCAAGATGTATATGGATTTGAATGACACGTTGCTGCATCCTCCCTGTAAAATAACAAATGCGGATGGGACCAACACTGTGGCTACAGCACAAGTGACCACAATCACCTACTCGATAGCCACCATCTTTAACCAGGTGGACGTGATGTTGGGCTATCGAATGATAACAAAGAATGATAATATGTATGCCTACAGGGCCTATATAGAGAGCCTATTAAATTATGGCCATGATGTCCTAGATAAGCAGCTCTTGGCATGCCTCTTTTAGTGTGACAATGCCGGACATTTTGACAACACCGCTCTGAACGGTGATAACAAGGGGTTCAAGAGGAGAGCCCTCATGCCAGAACCAGTAGAGTATTTGATTTACTAGGCCATCTACATGCTGACCTTTTTATTCCAGGATAAAATATTGATCAATGGCATTGACCTTAAAGTGAAACTATCCAGAAACACAGATGCTTATTAGCGGAGATTCTGAACAATACAAATTAGTCTTCATATCGGCTAGTTTATCCAGAAAATGCGTAAGCGTCTCTCTGACCATTAGATTGGCGCATACAGAGGCACTGCAGATAGCTAACGTGAAGTATCCTGTGGAGAGAGTTGCCCTTAAAGTATTCAGCCTTCCTACCAGCAGCCGGGGTACCAGTCAAGACAACCTGTTCCTCGGACAGCTTCCAAAAATAATCATCATGGGTATTGTTTAAACAGTATTGATGACCAGCGCATATGATCGAAATCCCTTTGACTTCAAACACGGTCACATGAACTATGCAGTGCTGCACAAGGACGGTGTCCTGATCCCTGCCAAAAGCATACGCTTCTAACTTTGGAGTTTTGAACATAATCAGGGAAGACATGGGCCTGGTGGCTGTCACGGGGAAGCACATGCATGATGCACCGGTCTGAATCACACACAAGTTTGCTCTCGGCTATACCCTACTGGCCTTCAATCTAACACCCGGCAACACATCAGCGAGTCATTTCAACCTCCTGAGGAATGGAAACCTACGCGCTGAAATGAAGCTTGAAAGAAACCTAACTGCCACGCACTTGCTACTAGTGTGGAGCATTTTCTATAGCGTTCTCCAATTCAACGCACAATGAAACATACTTTTTGATATTTAATAATATTTAATTTACTCTACGGATAAAAGGATTTCTGCATAAGCATAGGCATGCTTGGAAAACATTTCACGGTGTGTATGCCAGCAATACATGTCCCAATCGCCTACCCAGAAATCATCCAGTTTACCTGGTGGTGAACACAAATCCGCAGGTCCGCGGTGGACTGTATTGGATAGCTTTGTGGTTGGAGGGGGATGTGCTAACAGTCTTTGACAGTTTGGTGCACTTCCCACAACACCCCATATATGCCAGGGATTTAACGGACTATGTGAAAAGCAACGCAAAGTACTTACATTATACCACTGTGCCAGTTCAAGAATCTAAAGCCATGACCCGCGATCAGCACTTTATATTCTTTATCAGTCAAATGTCTGAATGGAGATCACTGTTGGCTGTTTTGAAAATGTATTTGAACAATCACAATCAAAATGATCAAATGGTGGTCAGATTTGTTAACAAGACGTTACATAGTGTGTATAGATCTCGCAAAATGTTCAGTGTGTCAAAAATGTAAATGTGGGTCACCTTTCTTAAAAGAAGAAAGGTTTAACACATCCCAAACATTTCAAGCCTGGTATAACACCATGTTAACACCCTGTTACCCACCACCCTTTCAAAAATCCACCATTCTGGTGTTCTTTTATTAAACATAACATGTGTGATCTTTGGCAAAGACTTCACATTGCGCACATTTGAATACAAACTGATTATTTCACACACTAAAATATGCTATCAACTTTATCGGCACTGTGAAACTGAAAACAATGCATTGTGTGTGTGCAAATATGCTGCAATACATATGCACCAAAAGTACAGTTGGGGTTTATTTCGTGCAAAGACTTTGGCTTTTTTTTTACAGAATATTTTTTGAATATTTTGGATGGCCATAAGGGTGGCGGTGAGCCCATGAAAAGAAATAAAAGAAAAATTGAATATTGACGAGAAATGCATTATTTGCAGAATATGAAAATGTTTGCACCGTCAGAGACTCAGTGAAATTCCAGATTCTGAATACTGTCTTGACCTCTTATATTGAAGTGTCTGACTGTGTAGTCATGACATAAACACTTTCACATTTTCAACTTGTTCCCAAGTGTTGTAGTCAAAACCTCAAGCTCGGTTCTATTACGTAAGCTCTGTGCCCATCTCTCACACACACACACACACACGCACGCACGCACGCACGCACGCTCTCTCTCTCTCTCTCTCTCTTTCTCTCTCTCTCTCTCTCTCTCTCAACTTTTGCATTATCCTGGCAAACATGCAAAGCCACAGATCATTCTGAGCAAATGGCACATGTTTTAACATGTTTTTGAAAGTACACAGCGATTTAGTTTAAAAATGCACAGCCTAGTGCCATTGAGTGCATTCTAAACACTGTGAAACATCTTCAATTGTCCTGCCACAAAAATGGTCTTAATTTCAATAAATACAGTGTCACACGCCCTTAGCTGCATGCTTGAATAAAGCCACACAAATTGTACATGTTTAGAAAAATACACAGACCAATACATTAAAGCTATCTCGAATAAACACCAGTCCCAGTTTCCAATGAAAAGGCTTTGCAGGGGGACTCCTGGAACCAAAGTCAAATCCACAAATGCTCGCTCTCACCTCTTTCCTCTCTGTCAGTAATTATGTAAATAACTGTGCTTTATCCATGCACTGTATATACCTGTATCTACTCAAACTGTATCTATATATGCACTTGTATATACCTTATCTAAGCAAAATGTAACCAAGCTATAAGTATTTGTATCTTGATGTGTGCCCAGCTACCTAAGGGTTTAGGGTACACTACCAATAAATAAAAAAACAAACAAACAAATCCAGCCAAATAACACGTTTCTCAGCAGAGTTGCATTCAACTCTTCCAAGTTAATGAGTGGCACTGCAAGGAAACAGGCCAGTGCTCTGAATGAATTCCCAAGCCCCGGCAAAGTGCTATCCATGCTGGAGTCAGGCTCCCCCTTTTAAGAGGTGAAAACACAACCCCTCCCCATTGCTGTGCTCTGATCAACACATACAGATTTCCTGAACTCATATTTTTTGTGCTTACTTTGCAGGAATGGGGTTTGTAACAAATCTAATTGTAGCTGTTTCCTGGGTCCAAGCTGTTTCCTGGGTCCAGAGACACAAGGCCCTCATTACAAGCTTGCCGGTCTAGAAATAAAGGTGCTGGTAGCAACGTACCAGAATCCTTTCCAGACTGCCAAACTAAGAGTCTGCCGGTAGGGACACAGAACTCTCAGCAGGCCCCCAACGGCAGGCTTTTCACTGAAGCACCAGTGCTACAGGTTTCCCATTCCCATGGGGTATTATGTGACTTCATGGAAAGGGTAAATAACCGTTCCACCGCTGCCTATGATATCCCAGTAGCAGCGGGATGTCAGGTGGTGGAAACGGTGTTAAGGGGTTGGCGGCAACCCGCCAGCTATCAGCAGTTTGGACTGCCAACCTCGTAATGAGGCCCACTGTGCATTATCAACAAAGCGCAGCATTCTATTTCGTGCATAATCTGCAAGAATTAGGGAGTGGCGCTGGACCCCGGGAAACATCTAAAATTAACCTTAGCCTGCAGCTGATTCGAGTGCCATCCTTCCTTCATAGGATAAAAATAGCTGGGCTGCCAACAGTTGGGTTTAGTTGATAAACAAAATGTCTGTGTTTATTTTCCTGGGATGTGTTTGCACAGCTGTTGCAGAACAGCTTATATTTTGGTGAGCTAAATATAAAGAGATGTCTGTGTTTTCTGCTGATGTGGATAAAATGCTGCTCTGTGAGGCACCACATTCCTGGGATTCCAGAGGCCCTGTCGTAGATAAAACCACACAGCAGTGCTGTTTCACAGCTGCTCAGCCCCATAATTCCCCTGTCACACACTGTTTGCTGGGTCACAGAACGGCAGAGGGACACATGCAGGCTGCGCACAAGATGCTGTAGATTCGAAAAGACAATAGTTTGAATTTTGTATGGGATCTGGGAAGCACAGTTTATTTATGACGTGAACCATTATTTAAAAGAAACGCGCCTTGTCAGGCATTGGGATGAACACTTTACTTGTAAAGTGAATTCAAATAGGGTTATTTTGGGCTGCCGCCTCTGTTCACACTCTGTATCAAAGACAGTTCATATAATATTGATATTCATTTTTATATCAAAATTGATATCAAATATGATGGGGGCATATAAGGGGGAAATGATCATTTGGGGAAGGGATTTTAATTGTCACTTGGAAGAGAGGTTGGATGGGCTGGGCAGCAGAGGGGTACCCAAGAAATATATGCCGGAGTCTCTCTGCAGAATAATGAAGGAATTGGATCTGGTGGAGGTATGGAGGGAGCAACACAGGGAGGAAAGGGGCTATTCATACTATTCGGGTGTGCACGGTTCATATTCTCATCTGGACTACCTTATAACGGGAAGGGAATACTGCCAGTATTTTGGCGAAGTAATGTACCTGGGGCGCACTCTATCGGATCACTCCCCTCTGGTGGCCACATTATTTGGGACTGAGGAGCGACCTCTGCGTCGGCTGTGGCGTCTCCATAGGGAGGCGCTAAGAGATAGGGCGTTTGTGCGCGAACTTAGAGAGGAGATCAGAGCATACTTTGATTTGAATGACGGCTCGGTGGAAGCTAGGGGTGTGTTATGGGATGCCTTTAAGGTGACCATTAGGGAGAAAATGCCTGTCCATGACTGTGGGAATGCATAGACGGCTCAGGCAAAGGCTGCGGCGGTTGGAGACCGAGGTGGCTGAATTGGACAGGGAAGTGGCTAGGGGGGTGGAGACGCTGTAATCCCACCAGGAAACTGTGGAAGAGCTGTCACACTTTGACAGTAGTAGGTGGGATGTTAGGATACATGGAGAAGGGGACAAGGCAGGCAAGCTGTTGGCTTGGTTGGTGAATAGGGAGCAGCCGAATCGGGTGGTAACCCAGCTTAGGCTAAGCACGGGGGAGACGGTGAAGACTCAGAGAGAGAGAGAGAGATTAATGATGCTTTTGTTATACACGAGTGAGGGTGGGTATGTAGAAACAGATGTGGAGGACTTCATGGAAAGGTTGCGACTTCCGAGGCTAGGAGAGGATATGCGGAAGGAATTGGAAGTTCCAATTGAAGAGGGGAATGTTCGCTGGGCGATCCGCACAATGCGTAGAGGTACGGCGCCGGGGAGTGATGGACTCCCAGTGGAGTTTTATTCAGAGTTTGCTTATCTCCTGGTGCCGCACCTTGTGAAAGTATACGAAGATGCTTTCCAACATGGTTGTCTCCCGGAGTCGATGAGAGAGGCAGTAATTACGGTTATCTTAAAAGAGGGGAAGGATCCAAGGGATTGTGTGGCGTACCAACCGATTTCTTTGTTGAATGCTGATGGGAAAATCCTAGGGAAGATTCTCGCTGCCAGATTGGCAAGAGTGGCGCCGACCCTGGTTCATCCGGACCAATGTGGGTTGGTTGGGGGGAGAAACACGTCTGGGAACCTCTCTCGTTTGCACCATGTAATGGACTCTGTGAAACTGCAGGGACGGGATATGGCGATAGCGTCATTTGACACCATGAAGGTGTTTGATTCTCTGGAGTGGAGGTGGTTGTTCCGGGTACTGCAGGAGTTTGGGTTTGGGGAGATTATTTGTAGGTGGTTATCCCTTCTATATGAGAAGCCTTTGGCGATGGTGCAGACTAATAATTGGGTGTCGGGACATGGGAGTTGGGAAGGGGGACGCGGCAGGGGTGTGTGGTGTCCCCGATCTTGTTTGCCTTGGCCCTGGAACCGTTGGCAGCGTTTCTGCGACAAGAAATGGAGGAGGCCGGTATCGATGTGGGAGGGCGGAAACACGTTGTATCCCTTTACACGGACGGCCTGTTGTTGTATGTGGTGGATCCTGCGGTATATCTCCCAGAACTGTTGGAAATATTGCGAAATTTCCGGTACATGTCGGGCTTCCGCATCAATCCTGGGAAGTCGGTGCTGTTCCCGTTAGGGGGGTTACAGGATTGTCCATTAGAGGGGCTGTCGGAGTTGGGGATAAAATGGGACACTGAATCGTTCCAATATTTGGGGATACGTATATTTCATGAGATGGAGGAGACGTCTGTGCACAATACGGGGAGGGCTCTGTCTAAAATAGGAGACTCAATTCAATTCTGGAAGGTCTTACCTCTTTCCCTGTTGAGCAGGGTGGCATTATGTAAAATGGTTATATTGCCGAGGCTCCTTTACTCTTTGCTAATATACCATATGTTGCTAAAAGAGTCTTCTTCAAAATGCTGGACGTTAAAGTTAGAGAACTTCTGTGGGACAGGAAGAGGAGGAGGGTGTCCTTAGAGATACTACGAAGACCCAAGGAAGAAGGAGGTCTTGATCTCCCGAACTATGAACAATATTTTATGGCGGCACAATTGCAGTCGGTATTGGTATGGGACCAACCAGGGGGGAGGTCCTAGAAGGATTGGTAGGGGACCTACCACCCAATTGTAGTCCGGTTGAATTACTCTGGCTCCCTTTGGGGGATAAAGGTAGAATGGGGTTGTTTGAGGCAGTGAGGGAGACGTGGAGGAAATATGTGGGTGCTAGGGAAGTGACAGGCTGGTATGAGGGTAGTCTTCCGTGGGGTGCGGATCAGAAGCTCCGCCAGGCGATTGGGAGGGTGGGAGTTCAGAGACTTAAGGAGAAGGGATGTGACAAGGTGGGTGATCTATTTGAAGGTGGGAAACTACTAACTTGCCAGGAATGGTGTCAGAAGTTTGAGCTACCACAAGGGCTATTTCTGGCATACGGGGCGGTGGTTCGTAGATTAGCAGAGTTATGGGCAGGAATCCCAGAGGAACCGCAGGCGTGCCTAGTCCTTCGTGTATTGCTAGATCGCATGGGGGGAAGGGCACATATTACACGACTCTACAAAGCCCTGCGGGAGGGGTTGGCAAGGGGGGAACTGAAGGTTAAGGATAAATGGGAAACGGACATGGGTCCCAAATAACAGGGAAAGAGTGGACGCAGGTCTGGGAATTGGTTCGGAAGACATCCAGGAATGCTCATTTCCAACTGGTCCAATTCAATATTTTACATAGGACATATTTGACCCTGATGATGTACCGGGCAATAAATGGGGAAGGGTCGGACGAATGTCCTAGATGTGACAAGGCACAGGCAGGGTTTTGGCATATGATATGGGAATGTGATCTAATAAGAGAATACTGGGATGGGGTCCTCCGAGGAGTGAATGGGCTACTGGGGACTGGATGGGAACCGACTCCAGAAATTTGTCTATGGGCGAAACTACCAGGGGGAAAAGACAGAAGGTACGGAACAGGATGGGCCGATTTTTGCTTGTGTTGGCAAAGCGCCGAATGGCGATAGCGTGGAAATGCCCACAAGGCCCAGCGCTTGGTCAATGGCGGAAAGATGTGCGGAGATGGGGGGTGGCGGAACTAACGGTCTTGCAGGGAACGGACCCTGAGGCGGAGGGGGGGGGGATAACGATCTCTTGGACACAGTTGTTAAGTATTTGTCAAGGGATAATGATTTACGGCCGCCATGAAGTAGTACGGGTGAGGATGAAAGGGAGGGAGGTGGGGGATATGCCTCGGGGAACTGCCAGCATCATCACTCAACCCTTTAAGGACTCATAGACCAGGAAGAAGTGCTGGCGGTGGCCGCCGGAGAGAATGAATGCCTGCTGTACGGGACCAGACTTTGGAAAGGGGGGGAGGGTGGGGCTGGAGTTTTGCTCCTGTTGTCAATATTAAAGTTTGAAAATGCTGGGGGAAAAGGGGGGGAGGCGGGGGGAGAGAGAGGGAATTGGAGTTTTGGGGTGTTATTAAAAATGTTAATAAAGAGTTTTAAAAAATATATATATATCAAACACTTTTTGGGGGAACTTTATATAAACATTTTATATAACCCTTTATATATAAAAAAGATCAATTTCTACATAAAAAATATTATTTTTTATATTGAGTTTTATAAACATTTTTATATCAAAAATAGTATTTTATATATTCATTTTTAAATATGTTTGAAATACATTTTTATATTAAAAATATACATTTGTATATTCATTTTTATTTAAATGTTTATATATTTTTTTTTTTTTATTTATTTGATGTAGCTGTAAAATACAGCCTTTCAAAAAAGAAAAAAGATACAAACAACCAAGTATGCAAAATTCATAATAACATGTATCAAATAAAATACAGTTAACAAGGATTGCATGTTATTACATTAAAAAAATTGATATCTTTTCACAATGATGCGGTTCACATACAATCATTCATTATGATTACAGTTGTTTAGCGACATTATGTTACTTGAGAAACGATGGAATCAACTTGATTCAGCAAAGTTAAAGAATCAATAAACAAGACACTCGCAATATTCATTTTAGGCGATTGACTATTAAACACAATATTCCAGAATGTCGCCTCGCTTATCTTAAAATTATCCTCAAAAAGATGTTTAAACGCTTTGCATCTTTGCTGTGCTAGGGCAGGACATTCAGAAATTAGATGTCTTAATGTTTCTATAACCCTTAATCCAAGACAAAATCTGCAATTAGCATTGGATGTCATTTTCCACATGAACCGCATTTCATTCGTCTGACAGACGTTCAACCTCAATCTCATGTATGCGTATCTCGCTTTAGAGTCGGGAAATTTAGTTAGATAATTTTCAATCACATGGAGTTTTTTAATCGCATAGGATTGTTGTTTGAATACTCGGGTTTTCAAGCATTCTTCTCTAGTCTTTATCCAGTCATACAACCTATGCTTTGTTTTAGCCCTCTCAGGATTATTCATAAGTAAATCATCATCAATTCCAGACATCTCCATCACCACTTTAACCCAATTTCTCCATTTCAGAATCGGAGAGTTGAATGATTCCAACATATGTCTACCTATTGTATAGAGTACTCCATCTTCTCCAACAGCCATTAGATATTTCCGATACAATAGTAAAACTTTCCAGGTATAGACTGCATATAAGGATACAAGGCCCATTTCGTGCCGTATTAGGCACATAGATGTAGACATTGGGAGCCCGCAAACCCTTTTCCAATAGCGTCCCTCAATTCTCAGCCAAACATTTTCACTGATAATCTCTCTGGTTTCAGCTCCATAGGTTATAATTGGAGTAACTTTTTGCTTATAAAATGTAATAGCTGGGAGTAATGAGAATTTGCCAAATTTAGCTTGGATTATCTTAGTCTGGGCTATTCCGGTGTTCACCTTGATGTTAATTTCACCATAATAAGGTTTGTCCTGTAGCTCATTATTAATTATCAGTCCTAGATACTTATATTCAGAGACAATATTTATGACTACATTCTGAATTTGCCACCGGTTAATAAAGATTGATTTTTTTTTAATTTCTTTTCTTCTTTGATCAATTATCATTATTTTGCACTTTTCTTGATTTATTTTCAGTAAGTTTGCATCAGCATAATTACTTAAACAAGATAATAGTGCTTGCAATCCCCTTGGTGTTTTCGCTAATAATACTAGATCATCAGCATAGAATAGCCAGGGGATTGCCTGCCCTCCCAAACGTGGAGCATCTGATAATGTTTTCAAGAAGTCATGTTGTACCGCCGACATAAAAAAATTAAACAAGGTGCTTGCCAGAATGCATCCTTGCTTTAGGCCCCGGTGAGTTTCTATGGGATTTGACAAAGTGCCATCTAGAGCCAGTCTGATTTGGACTGTGGTTTTGGAGTGTAATTCATTAATCCAATATATAATATAGTTTGGACATTTTGCTTCTTGAAGTTTATTAATTAGCAATTGTCTACATATTGAATCAAATGCCGCCTGAAAGTCAATAAAGGCCAAGTAAACTACCTGTCCTTTTAGATATTCTTGTTTCTTGATGACCTCTAATATATGAAGATTAATCACTGTCCCCATTCCTGGCATAAAGCCAGTTTGGTTGGGGTCTCTAATGCCAGCATCACTTAGCCATTTGTTGATATCTCTGAGTAGCAGTCGTGCAAATATTTTACTCGGTATGTCTAAAAGAGCTATGGGTCGATAGTTCTTTGGATTTTTGTTATCTCCCTTCTTGTGGATGGGTATGGTGATGGATTTTCTCCAAGAATCAGGAATAGTCGATGTTAGCACCGTCTGTCTAAAGATAATAGCCAGGATTTGAGCCCATGCTGTGGGATTCTTTTTTATCATGAAATTGGAGAGTCCGTCAGGACCCGGAGCACGAGATGTAGACAACCTCGAGATGTGCATTAAGATGTCATCAATGTCAAAGCTAAGATTTTCAATTTGGCTTGGTGTAACAACATGCTGCTGTCTTGTTGTTAGGGTACCAGCATATAGAGTTTTATAAAAAGTAGACCACACCTCCTGCGGAATCGGGTTCATTTGATTGACCATTTGAGCCCTCGTCTGCGTTTGTTTTAAAAGTGACCATATTTTAGCAGAATTCTTCTCTTGGCAATTACGTAGCATGGCCTCAGCGTCTCGTTGGTACATTATAGCCTTCCTTGCTTTTAACCAATTCTTATACTTGCATTTTAATGTTTTCAGTTGGCTTAAACATTCTGGAAGATTTCTCTTTATGATTTCTCTTCTATCGGCTCTATATCTGGTTTTGTGCATAGCCACCTCTTGG
This sequence comes from Ambystoma mexicanum, assembly GCF_040938575.1. Lineage (NCBI taxonomy): Eukaryota > Metazoa > Chordata > Amphibia > Caudata > Ambystomatidae > Ambystoma > Ambystoma mexicanum. Next base: position 1,191,881,361 of record NC_090923.1, on the reverse strand, counting down.
TCGAATGTATGCAGGGTTTTATGCTTCGTGTTGTTATGATTCTTTCTTTTCAACTTGAATATCTGCATTTGTTCTACATAGGAAGGACGAGTATTAGCATCATAGCCTATGTCATCATTCTGAGGACAATTCAAGGTTTCCTCTAGAAGTTGTAAGGAGACTGGAGTCCAATGAAATCTATTTTGCGCCGCATTAGTTGTTAAATTACGGGCCAAAGATGAATCATATATTTTGTCGTCAATTGACCAGGACCATTTCATAGATTGAATGTCATGATCACTTATTTCTTGAGTTATAATTCGATACTCAAATACACAATCAAACAAATCTCGATCCACATAAGTGTAGTCAATTGTGGCTAATTGGACACCTCTGTGCCAGGTGTTGTTAGAGGGCATATCACCCTTTTTTGCTCCATTTAGCATTAAAAACTGTCGTTCTGACATGTATGCATTCCATATTTTAGCTAATGGCGTCAGAGGTTTCCCCATTTGGTTCAAGCATGTTAAATTTAAGTCGCCCGTTATAATTACATTATTACACATCGGGTCAAGTAGTGTTATTTTTAGTACTTCATCCATAGCCGAAAAGAAGACAGAATCACTTATTGCAGAGTGGTTCCAATAGATGTTTAGTAATCCAATATCGGATGTCTCAAATTTTAACCTTACCAATTGTAGGAAGCTGTTCGGGGAGAACCAAGGCTCAATCTTCATATTGGGTGAGGATTTTATGGCAACCATTAAACCTGCCATGGGTCTACCTCTGACTGGCACAATAGCAGGAGTCAATATTGTTACATGATTGTCCCACACTGGAGCAACAGAAAGCCATATTTCCTGAAAAACCAAAATGTCATATTTTAACAATAAGTTGTCTTTGGAATTAGTTAAATGTTTGAAACCTCTTGTATTCCAGGAGGCCATCGATAACGTTTTTGGATTTTGGCTTAGTTAATTACTATTCATTCTTGCCTCTCTCTCAACCAATATTTGTTCATTCCCGCTTGACACGGTTATCCGTGGAGTGCAACTTTGACCTTTCTGGTAAACATTTAATTTGGGTACAAACTGATTTTTGGAGTTAGAGAATTGTTGTTGTTCCCACAGTGCTGGATTTGTCAAGATAAAGCCCAATTCATATAAATGATCTCTCGCTTCCCATACTGCATTTTTAACAAAACATGACTTCATCCATATTTTGATCATAGATTGATCATTTCTATGAAGGAATTCAATGTGATCTATGTCGCTCGAACATATCCCTTCTAAAGCATGTACTTCAGCAAATATATTCATCACAGATTGCCTATTCAAGTCAAATGTTTGATAGGGCAGGGGCCGACACTGCATCATCAGACAATTTAAGTTCAGATCTTTCATTGAAGTTTGATAGCCCGCTTTAGATGTATAGTTAACTTTGGGCTGCGGTGGATTATTAGATTGTCTTCTGATATTGTTCACAGGTGTGAGCATTCTTTCGCCACAATCATTACCCCTAGGAGTCTCTTTCAAGTTCACTTGAGCAATAATTCTTTTTAAAGATTGCTCTATTTCTGTTTTCCATTCTAGCATTTGTATGCCTTTATCCTGTCCTTGTTTATTAATCTCATAACTTTCGCCCATCTTGCTAACAGAAACAACTTCATCACTCATTAGCTGCGACTCAGACTTGGAAGAATTGCTCGTGTTATCATTTGTTGAATTCGTTAATAGGCTTGCAGCTGCGTTGGTTGCACTGCTAGTCGCCCTATTGATTACTTCTTTCACTGTCTTACCATTGTCAATTTCCTTTTGCTGTTCAGATAACTGAATCAGACTATTCAGGGGTTCATAATCTGCAGGCATGTGTGATGTAATTAGTCCTTGGCTCGCTTTTTGAGATATCATTTTCATATACTTATTGGCGATGGCAGTACGAGCTACCGCAGCAGCTGATTTAGGTTGAGTTAAGGAACGAATGAACTGTTTGGTTCCTGTGATTTTTGGGTTGAGAACTGTTGAAGCATGTTTTGTTTTTTGCGTGATATTTTTAGCAGTCACATTTGATTCTCTTTTTTTAGTATCAAAGATGTTATAGGTCGGGGCATTATCATTTTCAGAAGCCCCAGCCACAATCTGAACAACATTATTTCCCCCCTGCAACGGAAGCTCTTGATTGCCCACTTCCAGATTTTTTATTTTGTCTTTCTTTTTTTTTGCACACACTTGTCCTCTTTTGCACTCCTCTTGTTTATCTTTGATGAGTTTTATAGGGGAACTTTCCTGATCTTTGACAATTATAGCTTTAATTGTAGACTTTTCCTTTGGTACTTCCATTACACCTTCACCTTTTTTTTTTTTGGCTCCCAATTGTGCTACGTTCAATTGTTCTTGCGTGCAATCAATTAACAAAATCTCCTCTTCCTTCGAAATTATTTCTACCGTACCCGAATCTGTATTACTAAATCTGCAGCTAGATCCACTATTTTGACTCTCTCTACAAACACAGTGAGACTCATTGACAGTATTTTTCTGAAATAATTTCATTATCAGGGCATATTGGTCACTTAATTTAGTGTCCAGTGTATCATACAGACGTGTGAGCGAAAAAAGAGCTGCATTCATAGTCTGTAGAGAGGTTTCTAGACCTATTACAAAATTTCCCGGCATTGGTTGTGTTTTTTCAAATGGAACAGATCGGTTGCGCCGAGGGGTTGGTTGTGCAAATGAGGACGAAACAGATGAGATATTATGTGTAGTTGAAAACATCATAGGTGAATGGTATAGATCTTGTTTATCTATACCATCATCTATATTCTGTTTCGAAAGAGTAAGCAGTTTTAACTCAGATGAGGTGTGTCTACTTCTCTTAGGAGTAGCTTCAATTCTCTCCTCATTCACATTCACTCTACTGATTTTATCAACAAAAACATCCTGTTCTTTTTTATCACTACTCAGCACCTGGATTATTTGTGTGCTCGACAAGCTTTTGGAGATATCAGTTGGTACTTCCTCAACTCCTTTATCTTGGAGATCGAGTACATCACACATTCCTGCAGCAACTAGAGAGTCGGAGAGAGATGATTGGATATTCTGGCTGGACTCCACAGTATGTGCGCCAGTTAAGTCCTGATCGAGAGTAGGGGTTTCATGCCTTTGGGTAAGAACAATCGCAGTGTTCCTTTCATCTTTGCCCCCAAGAGCACAACATTTTCTAATATCAGATAATGCCGAGCACGTTCTTATACTTGAGGCCGATTTGCTTGCTCGTACTAAATTGATTGTTCTGGAAGACGTTTTGGGCGTAGAGATAGCACCACGAGCACATGCGGTAATGGGTTCTTTCGGCGGCATCCCGGTGCGCAACGTCATGACCATTTCAAGTACAATGATTTTAGGACAAACCCTTCGTTATCACACTTGTTACTAACCAAAATTCGGTCTTGCTTCTAACCCACCTTTATATTGTGGTTGTATTTAATTGTATGTTTGTTTAAATGTAATAACACCGTAAAAAAACTCTCTCGTCAAATAGGAAATGAGGAGTGTTCATACATACATACACAGCTAATCAGTGTAGCATTAAAATCATTTGCACAAAATCAAAAGCAAAGAAAAGAAAACCATTACATTGGCCCACAGCCCTCAGCCAGCAGACAGCCGACAGCACTTCTCAATGCACTTCCTCCAAATGCGCGCGCGCCAAATGCGCGCGGCCCGTTGTTTTAAAGGATTATGGGAGAAGGGGGCGGAGCTTAGGCTCGTAGTTCTGTAAGTAGGTAAAATTAAAGCGTATATTATATATTTGGCACAACAAAATAGTGTCCTTAGTATATTATACAAATGTCTCTTTTTCCTTGCTATCCTCAGTATCTTTACCATCAGCGTCCACCAGGGGAGTTGCTAGGTCTGGAAAAGATCCGGGGCTAAGCTGATGTCGGAACTGTTGGGACTGGGGGCTAGCTAGTCTTTTGGCTGTAGCTCCTGAGATTGTATCCGGGGCTACAACCAAAAGATCCGGGGCTATAGCCCCCTTAGCCCCCCCCTAGCAACGCCCCTGGCGTCCACTGTAAAAACGGGCATTCGAACTCCTCGGCAGCCGACAGCACTTCTCAATGCACTTCCTCCAAATGCGCGCGTTTATATTAAAAAGTAATCAAAATTGAGTGTTATTTTCTGCTTCCTATCACATCGGGGCAGAACCCCTCTGTGACGTCATCACCGCATCACCCTCCAGAACCCTAGATTCACAGTCCCTGTCTTCGGAGCTCAGAGCTCACTTCGCCCTCAACCCTCGTCCAAACACTGCTGCACGCTTCTCTCATCTTGTATATTCATTTATATCAAATCAACGCAAATAGTATCAAAAACATCCCACTTTATATAAAATATACATTTTATATCAATTGATATAACATTATACCCACTTAAAATAAAAATATGCATTTAATATAAAATTGATATCATCTTTGTTTTTTTAATATCAAATTTATATTAAATTTATATCCAAGCATATTAAAAGGGGGCAGGACTAAGACCAGAAACAGGGTGTATGGCCACCTGTCAAAATTGTTATGGAGACAATAGGGGATCAGTCTACTACTGGTTCCTAATCACACACATGTGTTCTTTCTTACTTGAATGGATACCGACTCCATCTGTGCATTCAGAACTTCCATCTAATTTATTCTCAAACAATGTTTATTTAATTCTTGTTGCAAACTTCATGGAGTAGAATTTAGGCCCCAGGCCCCATCAGAATGATGTACATCTTTAACATAAACCACATTCATCACAAGGTACAAGCACCCTATTCACACTACACTTGATCTCTCCTTTTCTGGCACCATACCTTGAAAAGTCATATTACAGTTTCTGATTGTGCACAGGGCCAGGAGCACAAGGATAGGTCTGGTCCTAAATATTTCTTTTTGGGATCGCACTCTGACTTCCTCAGTTAGCCTAATCTTGATTGATCCTTTACTCTTCAAACCACTCAAGAATCTAGATCACCTTCGATGGTGACCCGTCATTTAGGACAAGCTCAAGAAAACACAATACCCGAAGAAGACTTATATGAATGTCGAATGTGGATGATGATGAGGCTGTGAAATGAATTCATTTCCATAGACCATATACACAGATGGTGGCAATGTTTATGGAGCTTAATCGTATCCCTCATGATAAGTCTGCTGTCTGCTGTTTTTGGCCTTTTTGGCAAAATCGACCCAAATAATTCCTCCTCTTAGAATGTTGGGAGCTATCTCTCCACCACATTCATCAAAGCTCTTGAAAAGGTCTCCTTCATCACGCTCTATTTCTAGGGTTCTAGAACAAAGGTAGAAGACCCCTAAGGACAAACGCGTTGCTTTTATGGATGGTTCTTGATGACAAGTCTAAAGATTTGGAAAACCAAAGGGAAAAGGTGTGTAAAAGTACTCAGGCAAGGTTATTACATCAAAGGAGATGGCCTGTTAGGATAGTAATATCAGTAATTCTAGTTAAAATGTGTATATATTTTATTATTTGTTCTCAGTTTCATAACACTACAAATAACAAGTGTTCTAGTATTTGTAATTGAGAAAAGATAGACAGGTACTTAGGGTTTCGTTCACAGTACCCTTTGTGTGTATTCTATTTTGTGTAGGATTTTGTCGATTACGGAGTCCTTAAACAGTTTAAAATAAAAGAATTTCACTGACACTTCAGCAAGATTAATACTTCAACAAGCCCTTATCCGTAAAGGTGCTTGGTTAGGTAGGAGATTGCCATCTTATGCTACGACACTATTGCCCTCAGCTGAAGGGGTGCATCTGCGGTGCAAGGCTTGAGTTGTCGCTTCCAAATACGTATGGGCCATCGCCATCATTTCACTTCCCTCTCTCACGTTCCAGTCTTCACAAGCCATTGTGCAGGTTATGAGCTCTAGCACCTTTCCCGAAACCATGAAGTGCAGATTCTGCTCCAAACACAAGCTCCTCTTTTTATCCACCCTGGGCTATACCAGGATGTCCTCCTGACTTTTTGAAGTAGAAGTCCTCTTCAGAGCATCTTGTACTGAAATATCCTCCACCAATTGTAGGCGGAGTGTGGAGGCCCACTTGTGGTAAGTTTGACTCGAGGAAACCTCTCCTTCTAAGTTATACAAACATGCCTCAAACCCACATGCAACTTGTCAGTTAGAGCTATTGGAGAATGGGCTCCCTTAGGTCTAACTCCTCATGATCTTACTGAAATTGATCCTACGCGTTATCCAAACATACAATAACACAAACATAACCTGCCAGCAAAGGACTACAGGAGAACGTACTCCTTCGGGTCAGCCACCATGCAATCTAAATGTAATTGAACCAATACTGCTGGAAACAATTAACATACCCCTGTGAATATGTCCCTAAGTGGTACCTGAGTACCTTGCCCATCAGGGGAGTTGCTAGGTCTGGAAAAGACCCGGGGCTAAGCTGATGTCGGAAGTGTCGGGACTGGGGGCTAGCTAGTCTTTTGGCTGTAGCTCCTGAGATTCTATCAGGAGCTACAACCAAAAGATCAGGGGCTATAGCCCCCTTAGCCCCCCCCTAGCAACGCCCCTGTGCTCCATGAAGGCAACCAATCTATTAGGTGGGCTTAAAGTGGCCAGTGCTATGAGGGGACCAGCACTAAAAGGGCAAGCACAATGGACATTGAAAGAGACAGAGACCTGGATCAGAGTCTGTAGAGCAAAGAGGCGGATGTGACAAACCAATGAGTTGGGCGTCAGTGGAGGAGGTGTGGCCAGCATGTTGGCTAGAGGTGAGGGGAGTCTCTCGGAAAGCTTGGAATGCGGCTATATACTGACATAAATATTCCCGCATTCAGAGCCAACTGATTGGCTCAATGGATGTACAAAGCGTTAATATTGCAAGCTTCTTCCCTTTGGCCCCCGAAATGTTCACAAGGTTCCTTCAGTCATAAGAGCCCACCTGTGTGTTGATGGGAACCATCTTTTCCAGCGCCCCCAACTAGACAATTGATCAATCACAGCTACACCTTCTCGTCAAGCACTCCCCAGACTTATACATAGCTAAGTCCAGCTTTATTTCTTTCTCGAACTTGGAGTGAAAGGAGTGATATCTGACATCATTTTGGTGAGGCCATTTGATTCAAATGGAAGGATTTTGGCTCTTAACCCCGCCTCTCCTTTTTGCAGGGAAGTTATTGACAATGTTCAAATATACGCAGAGTTCAGAGAATGATCATATGAATTTCTTGCACTGACATCGTTTCCATCACCAGGATGAGAATGGAGGGCAACTCAACTCTTCACCTTCCAAGGAAAGCATCAGTACAGTCTAAAAAGGTTTGATTGGATGGTCCATCTCATCTTCTTCAGCCATGTGCTGGTGGCTTCAAGAGCAAAATGTTCTGCAAGGCTGCACCTTTCAAAGTCCAGCAATTGGCATCACAGAGATAAGATATAATTGAGATTCATCTGAGAGGCCCATTGTCTTTAGGCTCCCAGGCACTGACCTCAGAAAGACAGAAAATTGTGCATCTTTGGACTTGAAATCGCTCTATCTGGCTCTCTTGTCCTTTTTTCTAATTCTTCATGGACATCTTTTCTCTATAGATGATGCAAATTGAAGGCCCCTCCTGACCAAACATGACAGCACAAGTACCATTTTCTTTTATCGCTTTGAAATGGACCTTTAGCACAGTCCTGCTCTACAGTTCCTCATTGAGAACTAGGACTGACTGAACTGGAAATGTGCCAGTCGGGTTTCCTCCTTAATATTGAATGTGTGTGGATGTCTCTACATCAACCTCTTTCATATGTCAAACATTGGCAGGTGTCATAAATGTTTCTGAATGGTGGGAAGTGGTCAGAATCCCATCTTGGATAGTTTTCTGATCAAATCGTCAAAAAATAAATGTTCTCTTGTAAAAGTGAAATAATACATTGAGGAGGAGCACCTCGGTGACCATGATTCTGTTTGCTCCAGAGGGGACTCGCCAGTAGTTGTGCTCAGACTTTCTATTCCTTTTAAATAAACATTCCTCACCATGTACTGCAATATTGGATGCTACTGGACTACTTAACTGATAAGAATATGCCCACCTCCTAGGCTTCCCCATGGCCCTCCAGTAATCCTGCTCCTCATCTCACTCTGTTACCATTTCATCCATGCTTCTACCAAACCTTCTCCTCCTTACTATTCCCTCCTCTTTCTCTCACATGGTCTCCACCTACCCTCTTCTCTATCCAACCACTCTCCAACTCTCTCACCCATGCTCTACACATTCCCTTCATCCCCTCTCCCTAAAAAACAGTGCCCCGGCTACCACTCGCAAACTCATTATCCACTTAACCTCCTCAATCCTGCCCACCTTCACTCACCCAGTCCTCCACTCACACAGCCCACTCCCTCTGCCACACACTGATCTCACTCTGGGCCTCTGGATCCCCCAATACACCTGTAACAACACTTTCATCAATGACCACCTTGACTCCCATTGCCCCAAACACTCTTTGAAGCCTATCACTCAAACCTGGAACTTCTCTGTGACACTGCAACCATTGCTCCACTCCACGCTGAACGCTACATTGCCCCACTCCCTCCAACTCTCATAAAAAGATGTTGGTGTTGGCTTCAAGATCAAAACGGACACATCATCTGTCCCATTTCTCCTCTCTAACTTTACCCTTTCCTTGGTTAAACGCATGTCTGTCCGACTCATACCCCTCTCTTTATCCTTCTCCATCTACCAAACACTTGGCCACCCTAATCTCTTCTTCTCTGACGTAGACCTGCCAATTGAGTCTTTCCCCAGATGAAGTCACCCTGGTCATCATGGGAGACCTCAAACTCACCGCCATGACTAAGAGCCATCAGATACATCTGGTATTGACTGTTTCTGACCGCTTTCTGGTAAGCCTATATAATCTTCTGACTCGCATGCATGGGCACTCCTTTGATCTCATCTACCTATCCACCCCCTCCACCACTCCTCTGCCCTCTCGATCTAGCCCACTGCTAGCTCATTTATTCCCTTCACCATCTCATCTCCATACGCTCTCCATCCATAACCCACCACCCCTTCTCATATATCAACAGGAGGACGTTCAAACCTGACTCCATGGCTCATACATGCACCAAGGCAAGTACTCCCTCCAAACCCTGCCCCCACCCATGCTCACCCACTTAATTGAACTGGCTTTCACCAAGTTCACTGACACACTTGGCATCACCTTTGACTAACACTATCCTTATCACTCCATCCCCTCTCACCCTCGCCCTCAGCCATGGATCACCCCTGCCAGCTAGCAACTGGAGACATCCATGCGCCTCCACCCATACCAACGGTGTAAAGACCACACCTCTACTCTCCTTGCTGCACACAAAGACTCTTGTGGCCCTCACCACTGCTCTCGCTTGATGCTGCTGAATCAGCTTAGCATCCTGACCTTATCTCATCCCACCACTCACACCCTTACACACTCCATTAGGACTTAAACCCAGCTTTACATTCCATCACACTGAAAATATGTGAACCTGTTGGATCCAGCTTCCTGGCTCTTTCCACTGTTATTGGCGCCTTCCAATTTGCTTTTAAATATGGCAGAAACTCCTCTTCTGATGGTTACATGTGATTTTATCGAATGAAAGAACAACTTATGAAATTTAAAGGATTAAAGAACAACTAATACCAAAATAATTAATTTCTTTTTCTTTGTGTTTTTGTTTTGGGGGGTGGGGTTCACGCAAAGCCGCCCTTTTGTTTTTTAGTTATACTTTTTCCCCATCCCCAAAACTACTATTCCCACTCCGAATCCCATTTTTAGTTTTTTCCAAAATTAGTTATTTTGGTATTAGTTGTTTTTTCATTCATTGAAATTTCATTAGTTGGTTTCTATTCGATATAATCACTGCATGCCCTTCTGATGGAGGCCTTACATAACCTTGCGGTTGACCAGGAAGGTGCTATGCCTTTTAGAACATATGACGTTTTACTGCTGTAGGTATCTCCTGGCACCAAGCATTCATTTCAAAGCTACCAGAGCTAGAATTATATTTTTTAATCGTTTTTTCTCTAACCAGCCAGCAGAAGTCTGATTCCCAGGAACATTCAAGCTCATGCCAAATGTGCTAAGGCAGCATCCTTTGTATTTAAGAGGCATGTGCCAACCTCTGAAATTTGCAGTGTGGCCACATACTTGACTTTGTATGTACTCAGACATTACTCAGTGGATGCCTCTTCCATTTACAATGCTTCAATAGTCCAAGAGGTTCTTTGAAATCACTTTGCTTAACTCTTGATTCTAGCTGTGTTAGTGTGTACAATCTGCCCCAACAAAGTTAGTAATCGAAGGAGAACAAGACAAAAGAGCAATGGAAAATTCCCTACACAGCAATTCAGTTATCCTTGGTCTTTGCTCCCCCTCGTTTCTAACCCTCCCCGAGTCTTACTCATGGGCATGCTCCTTACCACCTTTGTTATGGCATAAAAACCTGGTGAAACTAAGGTAACGGACGGTGTGTAGCATTTATACAGTGGTGCTCAGTCCTGGCATGCAAAATGGTGATTAAGCACGTGAGGCCTCAAAATCCATTTGTGGGAGCAACCTCAACATTTCAGTCCTACCTGTATGGTCCCCAAGCAGTACGAGGAGGGAGGTAGATAGGGAAGCAAGGACTAAGAAATCCTGGACCACAATGAAGGTAATATTCTATATGCTATCATCTTGCATAAACAGTGCTGGTCTAGCTTGTGCTAAATGTATTGGACAATATAGAATTGTCTTTTTCTGTGTTGATCAGAAATAGGTTGCCTTGTTCTGATCTGCATGTGCTAACATTGGTTTCATCTGTTAAATGTGTTCAGTCAGCTTGGGTTGGAGAGCTTTAGGTTACCCTCCCTTAGGTCAGCTAAGGTTGGGATTGCTTTGATGTGCTTAGTTCAGGAGGACTTGAGTTGCTGTGGTTGGATCACCACACATGCTTCCCTTGGTCCTAGATGTTGCAGATTGATAGAACTGTGGCTGCATTTAGTTCTGGTGGCTTGCACTCAGTTTGATTGATGCCCGTTTCCTCTAATTGACATGTCGCATTGCTTGTTCAAGTTTAAGTTTTGTTGCTAGGATACAATTGGGTTTGATCAGTATGTAATGTTATCGTAGCTTGAATTGTGATTGATGGACTAAAGTTGATATGGGCTGACACTATCTTAAATTGTCGCCCAAGTTGTTTTGTTTTCTCAGATTTTCTGCCATTCACCTCAGTGTTGTTGAATTGAAATTCCTTTGACTAAGGTTCATTTGGTTAGTTGAAGGTGGCTTGGTCTGAATATCAGAGTGACTCTGAGTTGAGGTTGACTATGTTCATATTGTGCTTTGGCTTTGACGGTAGAAATCTGCCTTGAGTTGTTTTTGATTTTTCTGACGTTGGATTGTGTTGACATCTAACAGATCAACTTGTGTCCGCTGATGTTGGGTTGTTTTTGATAGAGGTGGATTGGCTTTACTTGGCTTTGGTTAGATTGAGTTTGGCTTGATTTGGATTGTGTCACTGGTTGGACGGATCTGCAAGACCAGGCACTATGATCCACAGGCTTACATTTGAAATAAATAGGTGAGTTGTATTTTGTTAGGTTGGTTGATTCAGCACAGGTTGCACAGACGTTAATTTAGCTGGTCATGGATTTACTTGCACTGGCATGATGAGTTACTTAAATTAATGACTGATGATGTAGGCTAAATTGAGCTAGGCTAATCTGATTTGGCCAGAATGGATAGGCAAGTCTTGGTTGGTTTGGCAGCGGGTTAAACTAGTCAGCTAGCTAGAGGTGGTGTGTGCTTTATTTCACATGACATGAGTTGTATTGACTTGTCTTCACTTGGGTTGGTTTATTTCTGGCAGTTTGGGGGTTTACTCCTATTTAGTTGACGTGGATGGGTTGAGAGGCTTGGTCCATGTGTGATTGGCTTTGGCTTGCTCGAGGGGATTTGGTTGGCTTGGATTAGTCGGATCTTGTTGGATGGAATTGAGTTGATGTAGGTTGAAGTGACCCTGGTTATCTCAGTTTGAACTAGTCAGACCCTCTCTGCTAATGATGGATCACATTTGACTTAGGTTGGGTCTGTTAGGGTTGGTTAATGTTAGGATCATTAAAATTAACAGTCATTTACAATGGATTGCCTAGGGTTAGGTTGTAGAGAATTGGCAAGTAAGGTTGGAACTTCAGTTACAACTGGTTGTTCCACCTGTCTCAAGTTCAGTTGGTCAGTTCAGGCCGGGCTGGAGTCTATAAACTTTCAGTTGTATGATCAGGTTAAAAAAGCACAGACTTGAGGAATATGGCATGTATTTTATTCATTGCTTTCACATTTGTTATCGCATGTTAGTATGGGTTACATTGATTTGGGAAAGTTGTCTTTTCTTCTGTCAGTCGTCATGTACTAGGCTGCTGCTGATACTTGAATTGCAATTTGCTGGCTTGACTAGAGGTGTCTCAGCTTGGGTTGGAATTGACTGTATGTGAGTGTGGTTGCATTGAAGCATCTGTGCCAAAGTGGTGTGTGATGCCGTTGGTTGGTTGGTTTGGATTGAGTTATTACAAGTTGTTTTGTTTATCTCAGGTGATGTCTGCATGCAATGGTTAGGCCTAACAAGCACTGTATGTTGATTTTACATTGTTGTGTTGATTTGACCTGGCTTTCTCCTCTAGGGTTCAGTTAAGTTTACTTGGGATGATTTTACTTGGTTTAAGTTGGTTAGGAACTTAGGATTGACCAGTACAAACCCAGCTGCTGTGGTTCGATTTAGAAAGGGTTTGTTTGATGCGGGTTGTCTTAGGTAACATTGGTTGGTTCAGGTAGGGTGGATTGAGTATTGGGTAGGGCTTAGAGAGTTGGGTTAAATGGGACGGACAAGCACAGACTGATATGGTTTACATTTGTTCTGAATTAATGAAACGTGGATTTCATGATCACATTGTGATTTCCCAGCATGAGAGTATCTGTGGCACATGTTGCTATGGTGATTTCTTTCCTGGCCATTACTTACCACCATTCCTTCCTCTGCAGACCCTGTAAGGAAGCCGGGAGGCTTTGCCACAGAAGGGTGGTTTATTGGCCTTATAAGTGCTATTGTTCTGCTGCTTCTGATCCTGCTCATCCTCTGCTTCATCAAACGCAGCAAGGGAGGCAAGTACTCAGGTGAGTACAGCCAGCATAGCCACATCTGATAGTATGTTGTGCTAGAATCCTGTTGTCCTCTGGTGAAAGGGCCTTTCCACCAACAGGTTTGGGGTGTGATCTGGTGCTCGTCCCACATGAATGGCACAGAGTTCCTGCTGTTGTCCTTTGTCTCTGCACTTTTCACTCTGCTGTTCGTTTAGGTTAGAGCATTGTAAATGCTACGTTGTGCATTAAGCGACAGAAAGAAACAATGAGATTAATGGAAATATGAAATATGTACGTTCTTACTTAAAAAATAATTTGTTTCCAGCTTTAGGTAATAGATTATTCATAAATGCAAAAAAAAAACTATTCCAGGCGTTATTGCTGCTCGCTTTGGGTAGTGAAGATTTGAAATCAATAAGTGGGATAACATTGTAGAACTCCTTTGTCTAATACAAACACCAAACATTGCTAAAAAGCAGACAAAGCAAGCCAACAAGCAAGAATTGCAGTTCCCCCAAAAACATAAGCGTTATGTCCTTCTTATGTATTTCTGTTAAGCAAACGGAGACCAGTCAATTTCCAGAAATGATGGGCCTCACAGGTTCAAATAGAGGTGTTGTCTTGGGAAGGGGTCAGAGGGCAAAGTGGCAAGTCTTTTAAGTGATCCGCCCATTACAAGGAGTATTTGTGAGTTGATGTCCTGCATTATTTAGTGAACATATCCAAGTTTTTACCTGATGGTGCGATCAATAGACAAAGTGAACAAAGAGCCTTTTCTTTCATCCTCAAAATCAGAGGATACTGAACAACCCTACACACTTGACATTGTGGCGTAGACCAGCGGTTAGCCGGTCTTCCACAGAAGTTAATTCATATCACTGTGATTTCAGTCAGTAAGAAAGGGGAGCACTTGGGGCCCAAGGGGGATGTAGTGGTCCATGATATCTGTCAAAAATATATGCAAAGTCTCAGAGACCGGGTTGGGCCACCGTGATATATGTTATCTGCAAGTAACAAAAAGGATCATTAGACCACCTTCATTGGATGCCGTGATCAAGCGAGTAAAATAGCCCGTCCTCAAAGATTGACCAACATGGCATCTGCGTCCAGCAAAGGACTTTGCAACTCATAACCTTTGTTCCTAAATAAATATAAACTTGCCTTCCTCACCCAGTGCCGGGGAAGTCCAAATGGACAGGCGGCAGCTGGGGGAAGGTGTCAGTGGCTTCCGTCACCAAGAGAGAAAGAGGGAATAGGACGAATGAACCCGCAGGAAGTAACACGTCTCACAGAGAAGGACCTGCTTGAGTAAATATTCAGGATGAGTAGCTCTCCTGCCACCGGTTGGGTGCTTTGAAATGGCTGCAATGTTTAGGGCACTGTGACTCAGGGGATATTTGCAGTGTGCACTCCTACCTCGTCGTCAATAAACCAGCTTTCTCGGATATGTTACCTTTACCCCAGCTCATCTTTTCCCCCTTTTTTCTATATTCCTGCAGTGAAGGACAAGGAAGACACCCAAGTGGATTCTGAGGCTCGGCCCATGAAGGATGAGACATTCGGGGAGTACAGGTAGGTAGACCGCTGGAGTGTGGGGGGGGAGGGCATACCCTTTTTACGAGCCTCTGGTCCTGGGACTATTTTGTCGTACATCATGTGTCTTGGTCCTCTTTGCTGACTACTAACATTCCCTTTCCTTACTCTTTCTCACGCTTTCGCTCAGATCTCTGGAAAGGTAAGGCTACTCCCATCCGCGCTCTCTGTAATGCTTCTCTGTGTGGTGATGTGTCTGTGGCATGTTAGCGCCCACTGTTCAGCCAATAACATTAGCCCGCTGGGTCTCCTACGTTCACCCACCTGCATCATCAATGCCATTATAAGAGCCATGTGCCAGGTGTGATGCTAAGTGGCATGGGTGTTGCTGTGAGGTGTAGCGTGCACAGCATCTCCTTGCCCCTGAGTTATGATTGCTGTTCTCTCAATCTGGTAGCCACAACAAA
Source organism: Ambystoma mexicanum (assembly GCF_040938575.1). Classification (NCBI taxonomy): domain Eukaryota; kingdom Metazoa; phylum Chordata; class Amphibia; order Caudata; family Ambystomatidae; genus Ambystoma; species Ambystoma mexicanum. The sequence continues at coordinate 1,191,866,221 of NC_090923.1, read as the reverse complement.
CGCAGTACCTGACACGGTCCCATGGAATAATGTCTCCGCAAAATTTTCCCCTGACAAAAAAGTTGCCGGTTTTTGCTGAGACATTATTACATTGAACATGAGGGGGACACCCCAACCACCCCCGCTTTTAATTGGGAGCAGGCGACATCCCCGCAACCCATCCCCATACATAATGTTGCCATATATAATGTCACCAATAGCTTGTCCCGGCGACATTATGTATGGGGAGATTGTTACCTGATACCCCTGACACATGGTGTCCAGTTGCATTGGTTTAACTTGGGGACTGGGGGTGAGGGGAACCGGGCATCTACCTTGTACAATGACAGGAAAGCGGTGCCACCAGAGAGAACTTGGGAAAGGCAGCTGCTAGTTTCCATTAGAGTTCCTATTGAGACGACACCACTGTGAAGTGTGGAAGCCGGCACCATTGTGTCAGCAATGTCACCCATCAGCAGCTGCTAGAGAGAGCCGATTAACAACATGCTACAACAGGATCCTTAGGGTGGTTTGTTACTGATTAAATACCCTTCCCATTGCAACTACAAAACAAGCTGCTTTGATCCCAGATGTTGTACACAAGCAAGCCCCACCAAAGCTGTGCTGAGCTGCAAGCCCAGATCTGCATTCATGCATTGCACCCATAGTAAAGATGGCCGCCATGTGAAAACAGCGGTACTAAAGTAGGCAGTGAGAATGGCAAGTGAGCTCGTCTAGATGGTCCTCGTTGTATCTCAAAAGCTGTGCCTAATCTATAGCCTGCGCCATCTACTTCTCAGACTTTGCAGGAGAAATATGTGTGTCCGGTTACCAAGCAGGCCAGGGAACACAGCATGTGGCAGGGGGGCATAGCTAGGCTATCGGACACAACAGCAAGGTAGTCCTGCCCCAGTTCATGATGAAGTCATCTCATTTTGGGAGCAATACCTGTGGCTTCCATTAGGAGCCCCACCTTGGCACCAGGATGGTCCACTTGCAGCCTTGCCATCACTGACCCGTCCTCAATCTCAGCTCACATTCTCAGCAGAAGAAGATTCCAGTGCCCGCAGAGAGCACTGCTTCCAATTCAGTAATGGGATTGTTCCGTAGAGGTGCAGTGCCCTGTGTGGTGATATGGCCCTGGCTGGCAGGTTGGTGCCTCTGAAAGAATGGCCTAGCTGGACAAAGCCAGTCAGGCAGGACAGTAGGGCAAGATTATTGCATTCATATAATCAGACGAATGTCTGACAGTGCCTGAACCTGCCTGACCTTGCCTGACCTGCCTGTCCTGCCTGACCCTGCCTAGCCCATCATCCTCTCAGAAGCATCAGACTCTCCAAGAAGCTCCAAGTTTCCACCCAGCCCATCACACGCCAGACCTACTCTTCTTCCTACTCAGGGCACCATGTTCCATCTGGCAGAGCACCCACATCAGTTTTCGAGGTTGAGTTTGTGGGCTCTCATTTCGCTGGGGAGGAAAAGGAATCCAGGGAGGTCCAGGGTGGCGGGGGACTACAGGGGGTGTATTGTACATGTGGATCGTGAGTGACCATCCTGTTACTTGTCTCCTGTTTCTTCCCCACCCACAGCAGTTCTTTCCTTAGAATTAGGTAACGTGCCGAGCACCGGCAGCTCTCTCTGGTTTTGCCGGGCTGCAAGCTTCATGGGCACACTGGCATGGCAACCCTCAATACCTTGTTGCTGCTGGCCTGGCAGTGTGCCACCTATCCCCGCCCGCTCCCGGCTGCTTGTTTTTCTTTAGAACGTCGCATGACTGGCTCTTGAATTCACATGGGGCTGGGCCCTGACTATTCCTCCCCACACTGCATGGTGGTTCAGGCAATACTCCTCACAGCCCTTTGGAAGAGTTGCTGACTCATAATGTCCGTAGGGCAGGGTCCTGCTTATGGTGGTGCATGTCGTCCATGAGAAGGTTGTGCTAGGAATGACTCCACGCGCATTGTCATCACGGGGTCTTGGGCTGATATTACACAGGTCCTTCCAATCCCGGCGTCTGTCTAAGCAGAGCCCTTTCCATTCAAATGCATCTGCACAATCCTCTGTGCCACATCAGGAGAGGTGCTTTCCGCTCCTGTTCCGTCATTCAAATGCTGGTTCTACCAGGACACAATGTGTGACCCCAGGCCAATTGCATCTTCTCCTTCTACCCTAGCATAAACCATCTGAACTCCTGACTACTAGCACAGCCAAGCTAACCCCAGCTCCTGCAAGTTGCGCACACTCCCTGTGCTTCATCAGGCTCACCAGCTCTTTCTGAGACCTCAGCCAAGGCTCATCCCGTCCATGTAGCATGGCGCAACCTTGGTCCTCTTGCTGACTGTGCGCGACCTCAGATGAGTCCATTGCCTCCTCTATACTTCATGCTAGCCTATGATGCAATCCTCCGCTGCCCCGCAGGCAGATCTATGTGCCCCCCTCTGGACCACTAGTAGCCATGAGCAGCCTCTTGCTCTCTGAGTAACCCTGGCTGGACACCCATCCCTTCCACTTATTGTGCAAACCATGGGATAACAGTGAACTCATGACGCTTCTGCAGTGGCGGCAGCTGCCACATGTCTGGTCTCCAAGCCCTTCACAGGAAGGACCAGCATGCATATTTGAGCTGTGTGCACCACGTTGGGCGTGGGGGTGGTGGGGCTTTTTCACAGGATCGCTTTAAGCTTTTTTGGGAATGCAACATTGACACTGAAAATCTCTTGCTTAGATGTGTTGGCCTTCTCCTGCCAGTGTGGGCCCGTGCCATTTACTTCACTATTAACGTTGGCTATGATTTTGACTTTTCATGCCATTTTTCTGAGTTCTTGTAACCACTGCCGATCTTCCACCCGCATGTGACTGCACATTGCATGCTGTTTCTGCTGCGTTCTTTTCTGAAGCCTCGTCTTGCATGCGGTTTCCATTGGTAGAGGATCGCAGTTGACACATCTTCGTCTCGCTTAGACACACTGGTTTCTGGTATCTCTGATTTGGAGCAGCCCATGCAGCAGGAGTCTGCACCATTTGGCTCTCCAGATGTCTTGGACTACAACTCCCATCAACCCTAGTCAGCATAAAGTTCCATTGCAAAAAATCTGGAGAGCTGCAGGTTTTAGACCCTGACTATTGAGAAATGGTGCGGCATCCTGAAATGCCAATGCCTCGGAAAGCCCCTGAGGTCTAGGGTGCAGTTAGTGGTCATGTAGCCCACCCCTTATGCATGATTATTCCAATCCAGCAATGGGACCCTTTGCTCGGCTCTCGGGCTCTCTTGCATACTCACAGTTTGCTTTCTCCTCTACTGTATAGCGACAACGAAGAGAAGCCGTTCACCAGCAGCCAGCCATCCCTGAATGGCGAACTCATCAAGCCATTGGGAAGCGATGACAGTCTGGCCGACTACGGTGGCAGCGTCGATGTCCAGTTTAACGAGGATGGCTCCTTCATCGGTCAATACAGCGGCAAGAAGGATGAGAAAGAGCCTGCTGTGGGACACGACAGCTCTGGTGCCACCTCGCCCGTCAACCCTGTTGTGGCATTGGAGTGAAGGCACCTCTGGGGTAGTGCAGAAGTGAGAAAGCGAGAGAGAGAGAGAGAGAGAGAGAGAGAGAGAGAGAGGAGAGAGAAAAGAGGGATGGGGTACCGAAGTCCAAGAGGAAGGGTAGCATGGAAAGCGAAGATATTATTTGCTTTTGTGACCAATCACTTTGGTCTTTTTTTCCTTTGAACCTACAAAAAAAAGCATCTTTCAACCTGAGCAAGGAGAACGAGAAATGGAAAAGGAGACATTGAGTCAAGCAGAATGGCCAAGTTCTCCTGCTCAGGGCTTGGGGCAGGGTGGGAGGGCAACAGTGTTCACATTTATTTAAGAAATGAAAAAGTAAACAAACTTTAAAAAAGTTGAAAAACATTAAAAAAAAGCACCCTGCAACCTAGACCTTGTCTGTCTCACGCCACGCCCCGCTACTGCTGCTCAGCGGACCCAAGAAGCCTCGTTGTCAGATTCCTCCACGCTGTTGGTGGACGACATCATGGCCGCCTCTGCTGCTTCCGGTTCTGGAACCCTATCAATGAGACACATTCCACGTACAACTTGCCAAAAACAGGAAGAAGAAAAAACACTAAAAAATGTATTTCTTTTTTACGGTTATGATTTATCTTTATTTTTTTACTGTAGTCGTTGTCAAATGAGTTAAGTATGTTTGTTGTTTGGCGGAAGGTTTTGGCCTCATGGTGAACTTGTACTTTTCCCAAATAATCCACCTGCCAATCGCAGTGCACCGCGGTTCACAGCATGGGGCCAGTGTGAGCCCTCCACCCCCACTGTACGAACCCAGCCGGAGGACAGATCCAAAGCGGATTGGGACATTCAGATCTCCCCCTGGCAAGGACTGCACCCACTGTTTGAGACATCACCCAAGGGGTCTCATTTTCAACGGAACCCCCAGAACACATGTGTAACATGTAGCTGTTTGTGGTGCAGATTTTGTCGAACAAGTTGCACAGAATTATGATTGATTGTTTTTTAACTGCTGACAAATTAATATGTCCTCAATTCTCCTGGGATACCAGGCACCCGAATGTACACATCCATAAACACCCGCCTGCGCTTGCTGGTATCCACCCGGAAATTCATCATCACAAACACAGACAAACGTTCACCTGCACACAGAAACACAGGCTGGGATACACATATGGACGACAAGAGGTCGTCCCCTCTGCAAATCTGACTACATGAGCAGCCTAGCCCTTGCAAGGGGCAGCAAAGAGTGGGTGCCTGTGTTTCGAGGATCAGTGCCCTTCTTCTGGGCCTCTGCAGAGCATGTCTCAAGCAGAGCTACGTTTCCATTCCCCTGACCCTGTTCCATTCTCACCAGCTCTCTGCTCAAAGCTACCCTGCAGCTCTTCTCCTCGATCATGGCCTGTGCTCCGGTGGTGGGAGGTGCTGGAGTGCACCGACTCCGTATGCTTCTAGTGTACCAAATACAGTGAGTTCCTTCACTCAGAGGGCATGGCATGGCATGGCTGCTAAACTGTAAGTGGGATGGGGAAGGCACTCACAACCTTTATGCCAATTTACTGGTCTCTAGTGAGGGGCCATTCTGGGTTGAAACTCTGTGTCGCCTTCAGAGAGGTGTAAATTGTGGCATTGTCCTTGGGGAGTGTGAGTAAACATGCTGCCTGTGCACAGCAAGCCGAAGGGACCATTCAAGTTAAGGTAGGTCCTAGGACAGCATAGTGTGTTTGTGTGTATACATACAACGCCAAGAAAGTTATGGTGGGTTTAAAAAGGTTTGGAAAAAAAAAACTTTCACCTGCAATGTGAAAGTAGGAAAGTTCATTTGAGCCAAGTCACACATTCCACAACACCACCTAGTTGCCATTGCTGGAAGTTCACTTCCAGTTCTGAACCACAAGAGCAAGGCATTGTGGGTATGCATGTTAACTCAAATGCAAACCTTTTTCTCCAGGAAATTGTCTTTGTCTATGGGGAAGTGCTATTTTATAGATAGATTTATCAACCCAAGACAGACTGTGGAAAAAGGTTTGCATTTGAGTTAAGTTGCGTACCCACAATGCCTTGCTGTTGTGTTTCAGAACTGGAGGTGAACTTCCAGCGATGGCCACTAGATGGCGTTGTGGAATGTGTGACTTGGCTCAAATGAACTTTCCTACATATATATGTGTGTGTGTGTGTACGTACGCGTATGTAGATGGAGATATAGATCAGGCACACACAAATCACATGCACACAGATCCTATACATTCAGAGAACACAGACAGGACCCACATTCACAAACACTCTACTCACAGATCACATCTATCGCTGACACCAACACATGCAGTGCGTACACATCACAAAAAAATACTATGAACATTCACACACATACAGATCTTACACCTATCACACAGAGAGGCACATCTTTCACCACTAAGGACTCAAGCACACACAAATCATACACACATAGATCAAACGGAAACAAATGCACAGTTCACACCTGTGTGCGCGCACAGGAACACCCACGCACACTGTGTGCTTGGGCACGCTACTGTGGCACTGAAGAATTCAGGTAGGAGTCAATGCTCTCCTTTTAGAGGGAACGGTGCAGGGTTGTCGAGTGGACCACTATGGTCGCGTCCCTTTTTACCTGTCTGTGCACACACATGCGATCAGTGATTGCCTGTACTTTGGGGTGTTGGGCAGGCGCTTCAGACCAGAGAGTTGGGGCTGTCACAGAAGCCTCCGATGTAGCATTGTCGAGATAAAAACAACTACAGCTGTCTTAATGTCCGAAATTGCCTTGTCTTCAGAGGATATCAGCCGAGGGGAGAGTTGAGAGTGATTGGAGATCACTCCCATCGTGATGCATTGTGGGAAATGTTGTTGGTGGGGTGAACGCCAGATTTCTGTTCTCCCCCTGCTTCATGTTAACCTCACTGGGTAGCCTTGGTGTTTGGGCTGGGTTATCCATCCTCACCCCACCTTCGATGTACATAAAGGGGTTGTATTGCAGTGTCTTCACCCTTCTCACCCACGACCCCTCATGCAGCCCAAACAGTTTCTTGTGTAAATTCAAATAAAAAATACAAAAATTAAATAAAAGAAGAATGAAAACATTGTATAAAATCAAACAACAAAAGAAATGCGGCCTGCACTCAGGAGGCCTCTGCTGTGCTTTTTTCCAACTCTAAATAAGATTGTGTTTTTGGAGTTTGTAATTGCCGGGCGCCGATCAGTGTCCGGAATGTGTAGATCCTCGTCTATAGCTTGGTATCAATAAAGAAAAGCCGAAATACAGTATATCTCCAGGAAGCGAACCCGCGCAGTGTGGGCCTGTCTGTCTGTCTCTCTCTTTGGCAAAGTGTCTGCCTAGACTTGCATGCAGAAAGATCTGTGACTCCGCCACATGTCGGACAAGGGGCTGTGGCATGTGACAGAGTTGTCCCTCCCGTTAACGACTGACGCAGATCCCAGATTGTAAGTGAATCTTCTGATTTTTCGGTTTTAGCATAATTGACCTTAAAACATTTGACCTAAAACAGTTGATCGAATTTTGTTGACCTTTTTTTCGTTCAAATGTAATTAAATATATGTATGGGTCGTGGGTAAGGGTATAGATTAGGTTGAGGGGAAGTGGGAGGGTTGCAGGGGTCTCCCCCCACATTTTAGACCAAAAAAGGTCAAATAAATTCGATCAAATGTGATTAGGTCAAATGTTTATGTCAAATAGACCCAAACTGATTTTTCGATATCTCATTCCTTATGCAGCCGTGCATCCTTTGGGATCTCTTGGCATCAAGCCGGGAGCTATCTTACAGGTGATCCGTTTCTCCACTACACCACAGGATTATTCTGTGCTGGGTGTGGCTTCTTAAGCACCCTCCACCCACGACCCCCTCAGTCAGTTTCTAGAGGACCCTGCTGGGTAGGCCCGTCCCTCCATGAACATTCCATCTCTACCCATGGCAATTTCTTTGTTTACTTTTTACTTTTGTTTTTTTTTACTTGTTTATTTAATTTTTCAATTCATGTACTTTTCTTCCATTCCATTTCTATTCAATCGTTCTAACATTCTATTTCTATTGCTTAGTGTTCATGAGCTTTTCTTCAAGTCCCTTTTTCTGTTCACTTGTTCGTTCTAACGTTCTTCATGTCTTTCTTTCTTCCCCATTCTTGATTAATAATTGTCACCTCCTGCCCTGCTGATGGTGTGTCCCAGTCTGCTGTGTGTGGACATCTATCTCACGCTCTGGTGCCCCGGGGAAGGTTCCAGCTTGTGCATATGCACCTGTCCTGCGCTACGAATGCACGACTGTTTCGGTTCTAGTCTTGTTCGCTGACACCTGTTTCGCTCTGTTCAACTTGAGCGTGTGGCAGTCCATCCCACTTTATGTTTGAGTGCCTCTTGCAATCTTTTGTGCGATGGCAAGTGTGTGTGGCCCAGTTGTGCAAATGTTTCTGTCCCAAGTTGCTTGTTCACGGACACCTGTATCAGTCTGTGGTAGCCTGTTGCGGATAGAAGCCTATCTCAGCCCAATATTCATGAGTGCCTATTTCAGTCTTTTGTGAGTCACTTTTTGTTGTAGTGTGTTTTGCCTGGGTGCCTGCCCCAGTTCCTTGTGCAGGTTAGCCTGTCCTGGTCTATTATGCACAGTTTTCTGCTCCACTATGTTAAGCCTTAGCACCTGTCTCAATTGGCTGTGCTGCTCCCACCTAGTGCATTAAGTGCAGGAGCCTAGCCCTGCCCATTGGTGTCTTAGGATGCTAGTCATTAGATGTGCAGCAACTGATGCAGTTGGGTATTGAGAAGGATTACACATGAGCCAGAGGTTTCTATCCTGAGATGAATGCATAGTGTGCCAGATGTGCAGCACTAAACAGCTGTTGCAGATTTACACGCTTCATTGAATATTCCCCATCAAAAAAATGGTAATCAATGATAGCTTCACATTAGTGGGCGATCTCGCTCCCATGGTTTACATGAGAGGTCAATTAACCATGACCAGGATGAATACCTGTGCCCCGTTCCCAGCAACCATCCATTTCAGGTTCGATAACTATACAGCTGGTCTGTGGGTCCTCGGAGAACCTTCTCCTCTCACTGGTATTTGGGTTCCTCACTCGGAGAACCTGCTCCTCAGACCAACGTGTGGGCTCCTCATTCAGAGAACCTGTTCCTCAGACTTACGTCACCGTTTACCAGAGCGATGCGCTTCTTCCCAGTGAAGGATTTCAGCCAAGCTTTAGAAGAAGTCAAAAGCATTGGACTGGTGGAAGATTGCAGGCTCTTCAAGTTTGGCGATTCTTGACCACCCACGATATAATGAAAATATGAAGCCTTTAACGAATGAGCACCATCATTACCCCAAGCTTGTAGTATGTTTATTGCATGATAGAAATGATGTAATACATTATATACTCATGATGTCTACACATTCTCTTCTCACTCACGCAGCCTACAGGACTCTCACACATACATACACACTCCCACATTCAACTCACTTGCTACCCCCATTTTACCTTACCATCGGATACCAAAATAATGTTCTAATAAAATAACTAACACTACATCTATTTATTTATTTATTTATTTAATATTTATTTATTCATTTATTTATAAAGCACCGAAGCCCACAGACATCAGGGCACAACATGTAGACAGTGTACAAACAAAAAAGTATTAACAGGTCAGAAATGGACCCAAGAATGCTTAATTCCTCCTGAAGACCATCTGATAATTTAAAAAGGGAGGCCTTCAAAGCCTTACTAAAGGCACTGCTATTACCTTCTAGTCTAATAGCTACTGGAAGGGCGTTCCATAATTTAGCCGCCCTTACGGGGAAGGATCTGTCCAACCCATTAGAGTGTCTGAGGCTTGTGCAAGTAATCTATCCCAGAGTTTCCAGGCGCAGGTCTCTGGATATAAGAGCTTTCGGGTAAGCTGGAGCTGTCCCGTAGAGGCATTGGTGGATGATGGTCATATATTTTAAGGCAATCTGTTCCGTCGCAGTCAGCCAGTGTAAGTCTCTTCTGTCGAACGAAATGTGTTCACCCCTTGGTTTCTTCTTGATGATTCTTACTGCACTGTTCTGAATTGCCTGGCATCTTGCCAGGCAGGAGCTATTGGTCCCAAATAGTGTGTTTCCATAGTCCAGTCTTGAGAGAATAGTTGCTCTAGCAATACTAGCGCATTTCTTTTCATTCACAAATGACCTTCCGAGCAGTCGGAGATGGTATTGGCAGCTCTTATTTATTTGCTTCATGAAGGCTTTTGCACTTAGTGAAGACTCCAGTGTAATTCCAAGTGTTTTTACCTTATCCTGGGCTAAAATGGTATGATTTTTGATGTGCAAGCTTTTGTAATCCGAGCTTAGTTTACCGCGAGCCTGCCAGGAGCCAAAAATTAGCAGTTCAGTTATACCGCAATTTAGGCACATCCAGTTTCTGGTCATCCATGACTCCACAAAGTTGTAGGCTGCACGGAGATCGCTGGAGTCCTGCTCATGCTCGTCACTCAACTCCAATACCAGATGAGTATCATCTGCGTAGTTTGTAAAGAAAACACTGGGGCCCTCAAGGGGGAGCAGAGTCGTCTGAGATATAAGTTAAATAGCACAGGAAACAGACTGGCGCCTAACGGTACGCCACATTTGATGGGCGCTAAATGTGAAAAGGCATCGACTCAGTGAATGACCTTCAATTAGTTAGAAATGATTGAATCCATTATACTGCCTCTCTTGTGCAATTACCTATGTGTTCCAATGGCCGTAGTAGCTGGTCATGGTCAAGCAGATCGAAAGCAGCGGATACAGCAAGTGAGACCAGCATACCAGGTTTTCGCCTATCCATAGTGCGCAGCATATGGGCCTGAAGGTCAATAAGTGCTGTCTCAGTACTCTGTGCAGGCTTAACAACATCCGTCGTCTAGTAGTCTGCGAATCACACTGCCAGGATTTCTTCTAGTACACCCATTTCTAGTTCACAAAACACTCAGCTCTTAACCAATGAACAAGTATGGTTTCCACATTACAAACCTGGCTCCCAACCTTCTACAAAAACAGTGAGAGCCAGCCCTCGTGCTTTCTTTATGCAACCTTGGTGTTACTGGACTGCATGAAACCAAAAAGCAATGGATGACAAGGGCACATGGTATAGGACATGTTGGGAGGTTACTGCAATCAGATGCATGGTGAGAGAACAGTAATGGATGGGTACGGCTAAAACAAGGTATGATCAGCAAACAACGCATAACAAACATGAGCTCTATTGATACGCTCACTGGATAGTCACTACATGTTGTTTCACCTGCGATTATATTGCTCGAGAGCCTGTTTTTTCCGCTGGCTTCGGTATAACACTTAGTATATTTATTCACTTTTAGTATTTTCGTAGGATGTTACTCCTGAGTTAGAGGCACAGATGAAATGGTCATTATTTCCAGTTAGGTGTAAACAGGGTATAAGAGCCCAATAAAAGTATACAAAACAATAACACAAATAATAAAAATACAAACAACAAAACAGACGGACTAAATACAATACAACCAATGCTAAAATCCAGTGCACAATTCCAAAAAACCTAAAACTTCAGCTACTGTATGCAGTAATAATTACTTCAAACTTTGATTAATTGCCATGTTTTTGACATGTTATTGAATTTTAGGAGGTCAGCGTTCTGGCAAAGACCAGGAGAGGACAGGGGTGGAGCAGCCCTGCATGAAATGGCAACCTCAGAGAAACACCTCTTGAGTTTGGTGGTCTGCCAAAATGTAAGAAACTCTAAATGGAGGCTTTCCCAACGACAAAAACCACCAGACATGCCACATACTGGAACAAATGGGGGGTGGGGGGTCGTGGTCTTATGTGTCAGAAAGGCGGCCTTGGACAAGATCCTGGCATCCAATGGAGCCAGTGTAATTGCTTTAGGGCATAGGAAATCTGGTCGCACCTACTAGCCACAACTAAACTGGAATTCCCCAAGTCAATGCTTGAAGCACAAAAGTTAGCAGCAGAAACACATGATTTGATAGATTTCAGGGAGTGCAGACGGAAGTTAACAGCATCCACCAAAGCCCTTGGATGAAGAATAATAGAAAGACGGGGGTCCAGAGGAAAATTTAAACATGTATCTCAAGAGACTATAGGTGTAGATGGAGGAGCACCTAGAACTGACACAGCTGAGATCCCAAAGACAGACTGGGAGCCCATGGACTAGAATTTTGCATTGGTACTTATTCTATTTGTATAGTACTTTCACCAAAGTGCTGCACAAAAAGGAGACGGCACAATAATAGGTCAGAACAAAGAGGATAACAGGTGAGATTTCAAAGCAAAAGGGATAGAAGCCAAGGTTGGAGAAGAGCGGATAGCGAGAGGTAAAGTGTTACAATGTTTAGGAGCCAAAAAGAAGAAGGGCTGAACACGAGATGAGGCACAAGACGGTTTAGGGAAGCTAAGAAATAACTGAAACTGTGGGCGAAGAGAGCGGGCATGAGTGTAAAAGGATACGAGCGACGAGAGGTAAGGAGGGGCAAGACCGTGGGTGCATTTAAAAATTATCCATAAGAAGTGGAAGAGAAGATGAGAATGAAATGGGAGCCAGCAGACAGACCGCAGGGCGGTAGAACTGGAAGTGCGAGGGGAGAGAGGGAAAAGGATAAGCATGGCAGAGTAGAAGATGGAGCCTAAGGGCGCCAATTTAAAGGCGGGAAGAACAAGTAAGAGAGCAGAACAGTAGTCAAGGTGAGAGAGAACCAGAGTGGAGATGAGAAGTTTGGTAGCAAAGAAAGGCAAGAAAGGACGGATTTTACAAAATATTGAAAGCTGAAACCGTCAAGAGCGAACAGTATTAGAGATGTGAGAAGTAAAGGACAGCGAGAGAGGGATCAAAGATAACTCCATGGTTATGGGCTTGTTGTGAAAATGGGATAAGCAAGGGAGGGAAATAAATAGCATAGGGGGAGAAAGAGAAGAGGAAATAGAGAAGGAGGGAAAGAAATCTATTTATGTTTTAGACGAGTTGAGATGTATAAAGCCACAGTGCATCCAGGATTGAGTAGAGAGTAGGCAGTTAGCGATCATAGAATTGGATGGACGTGGTGAGAGAGGAAAAAGAAAGAGCTGAGAGTCATCAGCGTAGAAGTGAAACGAAAGTCTGAAGGGTTTTAATGTTGGTGAGAGAAGATGTGTATAGTGAGAAGAGAAGATGCCCTAGGACAGAACCTTGAGGGACACCATAGAGAAGGGGAAGAGGTGGCGATGTTGCTACCCCAGGTGACAGAAAAGGAGCAGTTTGACAGATAGGACCGAAACCATTTGAGGGCAGAGTCCAAAGCCTGAGGGGTCTTGCGAGAGGGGCTAAAAGGGCATGCAAGTTGGAGAGTGTCAAGAGTGTTAAGGAGCGCAGCGTTGAGGGTAGAAGAGGCTGCGTCAACGGAGAGGCAAGAGAAATCATTAATAGATGGAAGGGAGGAAGTAGATTGAATGAAGAGGGAAGTGTTGAAGCAACAGAGATCACGACGAATGAAGGTGGGTAACTGGACTCAAGTGAAGGTAGGAGGGGTAGGAAAAAATGAGAAAGAGAGAAGAGAATGATCAGGCGAGAAGAAGGGGAAAATAGAAAGAGGGGTCTCCAAGTATTGATATGAGAAAATAAGACTGAGTGAAGAATCAGACTTCTGGGAGGCAGGCTAAGATAATTGAAGAAGATGATGACAATCGAGTAGTGAAAGGAATGAGCAGGCAGAGTGATTTGTAGATAGATGAAGATTAAAGTCCCCAAGTAAAAAGAAAGGAAGATCTAGTGGTACGAGAGAGGATAGAAGCAAGTCATCACAAAAGGATGAGGGAAGGCCCATAGGGCGATACACAATGAGAAATGTGAGAGAATAATGGTGGCTCTTCTGAGCAAAGTGGTACACAAAGGAGGACACAGAAAGTGGAGGGGGGAGAGCAAGGGTAAATGAGGACTGATAAAGGAGTCCAGTGCCACCTCCCAGTGAGGCATGGTGAGTGGGGGAATCCTGTAGATGAGCAGATTAAGAAAGAACAGCAGGCAGCTGGAGTGGCAGCTTGGTCCCACGTCCAAGGAGAGGCATCAAGCAGGCTGTGCTGTTCAGGGAACTGGCACGATGGAAGGGAAGCACTCCTGGCTCCTCCTGAAGAAGTCACGTGATGAATCACGTGATTCGCTTGCCTGTGGGTGGGGAGTGGGGCAATGGAAGTTCTGCGGCAGAGGCAGAGGCGTAGACAGGGTAGGGCCTAAGCAGGCAAGGCCCACCCAAAATCTATAAATGCCCACTCAGCAGCGATGTGTCCTCATTTACAGATGTTAATGTCACTGCGGTGGGCCCAACTACATTAGTTTTAGGTCCCACTTGTTAGACAATCCTAGCTACGCCTCTGGGGAGCAGCTGGAGTGGCAGCTTGGTCCCACGTCCCAGGAGGAGTGGCTGTGCTATGCATGTAACAATGGAAGGGAAGCAGAATGAGAAATCAAAAGACATTGGGCCTCATTACGAGGAAGGCGGCCACAGAATGAATGGTAAGGGTTCATTCCGGAATGCCTCATTACGAGGTCTGCAAGGTCTGCGGTGGGTCCCGCTATGGATGCCTGGCCAGACCAGACGTCCTTAGCGGGACCCGTTAGCAGGCCAGGATGCTAACAACGGGCCCGTCATTAATGGGCCCGTTGTTAGCATCCTCCCCATACCTATTCAACTGGGAATGGAGATGTACCGGGTCCCGGTCCCGAGAATGGGAATTACCGGGCCCGCTAAAGTCTAAAAACGGCATGGCTACCTCCAAACTTGTAATGAGGCCCATTCTCTCTTAGGCACACTAAGCTTTAGAAAATGTGACACCATGCAAGATTTTGTCTCCCAAATGCAGTCCCAGAGGTGATTGCCATAGCCCTGAGATGTAACCTGTAGGTAAAGCAGGGCATCCTGCACATACTGATACATGGGGAGGCTCCAACCAACAACCAGGTTCCAGGGCAGCTCCATGCATAGATTGAACATCATGCGGGATAGGATCACCGTGACCAAGTGTAGATAATAGGCTCGGACGGCACCACTGAAAGACCTGACCACTGCATGAAAAGTAGGTACATTATTGCTGCTGTGTGAACAGCGCATTTTCAATGAGTAGTGTTCTTCATCAACACTCTGGAAACAAAGAGACACTTTCAGTTGAACACACCTCACTAAGTGCTTACAACAAACTCAAATTGGTTTAGTTTCTCGTGTCAGTCTGGGTGTATTACAAACATGCACACATCAATGCCCCCACTCATGCTTGGGTTTCACAAGCTCTGGGTATACATTCATCTGCCTTCGGTTGTTCAAAGGTTAAGTACGTTTTCAAGGCATAGGCAGGGCTTTAAGTGGGCCGGGGTTAGGTAGGACAGAGCCATGCCAGAATCAAATAACAGCTTTTGGGCCTTGGCTCTGCCAGGCTCCCCTTGGAACCTCACTGCAGATTTCTACAAATAATAATGCTATGCGCAATCTTCAGTCACTATCCTGTGGCTAAAACATGAATGTGTTTAGGTTTTGAAACCTAGTTCACATATATTTGAGCCAGTATTGCAGTTTTTGGCCCCTTACACCTGACTGAAACATGCATGGATTGCAGGGGGCGGCTGTTTCTTAGTTTTTCTGTGGCCCAAGCCTGTAGCAGGATTGATTGAAACCAGCAGCAGACAAAGCACGGCCCTCGGCGAGATGGATGTGTGAGTATACACACTTTAAAGTGGAATCCCAGCACAGTTCACATTCTGTTAGGCTCCAAAGCAAAGCAACAAAAAACAAAATCGGAAACAGAAAACCAACAGTTGATTTTTGTAAGTTATGATATATGTGGTCTTGTGTGGGAGCACACCCCCCGCCGCCACTATTTAGGCAATGCCCACCACTTAGGCTACGCCCCTTGTTGGAGACCCCCCATCCCCTCCACTTCTCTTCCCACTTATACCACTGTACATGCCAGAGTATAACAATACGGGTGCTATACGGCATACAGTATAACTTCAAATAACTATTGACACCCGTCAGTTAACAATTAGCTTTCCTGCCAAAGCCAAGGAACAGCATTTCTGGTCACGGGGCCTAGCTGAAGGTCAGAAGGCATAGCGGAGTGCTACTGCGCCTCACTGCGCGAGGTCTGCTGTGCATTCCTAAAGATCCCTCCTCTTCTGGGACCTGAAAGGCATGCGCTACGTCAGGGTTGGACTGGGGCATAAAATTGGTTCGGGCACCAACGAAAAAGTGGCCCACCGTTGAAAAGGGAGATTCACTCCTCTTGTGACAGACCGTTTGAGTAGTACCCAAGTGGGAGGTTTTTGATTAAAATGTAAAAAAATGTTTATTCAGTAACACTTGGCAAAATTACTAGCTGCACAGTGAAGTAATTCATCAAACTGGCCCACATTGGCCAAAACACGGGTCCACTTTGACCAAAAAATCTGGCCTCCAGTATCATTTTGCATGTTTGGTTAGACATTGCCGTATAGGCAGTCAGAGCCTGCTCTCCATTATCAAGACTGCCACCCACTCCAGAGCATTCTGCTGTGCAATGGAGGTATCCTGCGGTGCAGCCCTTAAGCAGGCTTGGACTGGCCTATAGGGCAATAGGGCAATACCCGAACTCAAAATGCTAGTGCGGGCCTGTTTTTTGGGTCAAAGTGGGCCAGTTTGATGAGTTACATCACCATGTATCTAGAAGTTTTGACCAGTGTTGCTGAATAAATATTATTTCGAATGCACAATTTGATTGGCGTTTTATAAAAAAAACACCCCTATGTGTACTCCTTAAACAGTTTGCTACAAAAGGAATGAATTGCCATTTGCAACTGGGCCACTTTTTAATTGGTGCCCGAGACAATTGTATGCCGCAGTCCGACCCTGCCCTTAAAATCAGTGCGAAAGTCTCAGGGAATACGACCACAGCACCCGAACCCTGTAAGTCGCTCACTAAGGGCGCCTTGGTGGCATGGAAGACATCATTGTTGGTGGTTATGGTCAAGGACGTCATTTAGGGGTCGCCGGGGGTTGCAACTGCGACCCCTGATGTCTCTTTTGGTACCCCTTAGGTCTCCCTTGCTACCCCTAAAAAAAAGTGTTTTAATTATTTTTTTCTTTTTTTTTAATGCAAGGTCCTGGGCTGTGGCCAGCACCATGTGGCTCTTTGCTTCTGGAGTGGCTGGCTTCCTTGTTCAGGCCTCAAAGAAAAAAAAAAGAACAAGGGTTCCACAATTCTAACACTTTCAGCAGTGACCCTAAATAAGAAAGAATAGGAATACCAAATAATGTGTCTTTCTGGAATTCTATAAAATAACTGCTAGACCCATTAAAGGTTTAATTCAGACACACTTCAGGGGTTGAGTCACTGATTTAGCCTGTCCTTAAAACGCCTCAACTAAGCCTTTCATCCTTCTGAGGTCGATAAATGAGTACCAATAGAGGTTCAGTGATGTTGTGTATGTATATCCGTGTGTCCTCATCTTGCTTGATCTCTCTTCTGCCTTTGACACTGTGAATCATGCCATCCTGCTCAACCGTCTTGTTCTCGAGGAGAGGAATTCGCTGACGGGCCCATTGGGCAGCACTCGCCCTCTAGAACTTGTAGGACAAGATAGCTGCACCATGTGAGGACAGAAGGGTGCAGGATTCACTTACTCCGACACGACTCAATAACGAGGACTCAGTAGTTTGGCAAAGGAAAGTCTTTTTAATGATACATACATCAAACAGGGAAACAAATGGTAATCAGCTGTAGTGCGATCACCTGTCTCGCTCCGACTTCCTCGAACTTCAGTTGAACAGCAATTCTTATAGGCAATATTTGTCATCATTGACGTCTAACTCTACAAAACTCGACATGCAACATCATTGGTTAGGAAAGGTAACTTAAGTATAAGTCCTATATCTATATATGATAATAGAGCATGTGGATTGGATAATTCTTATCGGGTGGGCGTCTATGCCCATCCCACTACATCACACGTGATTGACGTCACTATAAGTACAACGTCTCATTGGTTCTACGATATATAGGACCCTAGAAAACTTGGTCCATTGTGATTGGGCAGGTTACATCCCTAGACATAAATCCCCATTTTAATTAGCAGCATGCAGACTGGACACCCAGGTGCCTGGAGTCCCAAGTTTCACCCTGCCTCCCTTCCATCAATCAGTATCTTAGGGCTATGTGTCAATTAGTTGGCTGGCTATGGCCTCAGAACTGGAGCCTCTTATCAGGAAAGGTTATAGCATCCTCGGGTTCTGGATGACATCAGGCGATGGTACTTCTTCGCGCCTGGCTGGTCACGTGTTAGTTCACCATGAATCTGTTTCAGTTTCCAGTTTTTAGTGCATTTAATTCTGTGTCGGCCTAGCCACCTGCATGGGCCCCCCTTATCTTGACCTTCATGAGGCAGGCTGGTATGCTCTGCAGTTGGAGTCTTGTGAGCTGACGCTCGCCTCCCCTTCTCTTTACTTTACTTTATTACATTTGTAGAGCGCAACCATAAGCCCATAGGTGTGAGGGGGCACACAAGACACAAAAAAAATGAGAGAGTCGGCCGGGAAATCTAAGGAAAGGAACCGCAGACTGAGTGCGACTATTTGAAGAGGAAAGTTTTAAGGCCCTTCTCGAAGGAGCCCAGAGCTGCTGAGTTTCTCAGTTGGTCTGGCAAAGTGTTGCAGAGCGCCGGTGCTGCAAAGGCGAAGGCACCACATTGTGCTTTTTTTACTTTGAACTTTGGGCTGGTGGAGCAAATTCTGGTTGTTAGACCGAAGATTTCTAACCGAGAATTTTATTCCAATATACCTTTGAAGATAGGGGCATCTTGCCCTTAAGGCAATTGAATGTGATGACCATGAGTCTAAAGGAGATTCTTGAGTCTACAGGCAGCCAGTGTAGCGCTCTCCGTGCCTCAGACACATGTGCCCTGAGTGTAAGACCCGATACCACTCTGACTGCTCCGTTTTGGACCACCTGAAGACGATTTATGTTTTTATTACTGGAGCCTGCTAATAAGCTACAACAGTAATCCAATTTAGAGCCAATAATGGCTCTAGCGATGGTCTCTGCGTTGGATTGAGAGATGAAAGGTCACAGGTGGGACAATAGTTTAATATAATAGGTGGCAGAAGATACAGTACTGGCCACATAAGATTTCATATTGAGTGATTGATCCAAAACCACACCCAGGATTTTAACCTTAGGAAGAGTAGGGATTAGGGCATCTCCCAGCTGGAAGTGTTTATAAGCTGGGTCTAGTTTGGCCACAATGCTGTCAGACCCCACGACCATGAGTTCCGTCTTGCTGCGATTAAGAGCAAGATTATTCAGCATCATCCATTGTTCTAGCATGTCAAAGATGCGATTAAGTTCTTTTTCATCCTCCTCCTGTTGGCCTGCAAGAGGGATGACACATTGAGTGTCATCGGCATAGTTGGAAAAGAGAATGCCCTCCAGGGCAAGATGGGCAAAAAAGGGAGACATGAAGATGTTATAGATGCACGGCAACAAACTGGCGCCTTGTGGCACTCCGAATAGTGTCTGGATTGCTGGTGCTTTGACATTGTTGGCACAAACCCTGCTGGATCTGTTGGATAAGAAAGAAAGTAGCCAGTTGGTAGCGGTCTGCGAACAGTTGGCTACGGACATGAGCCTATCTCTGGTTGACCTCGATTTCCCAGGCATGAACCGTTCTCTGTTGAGTATCGATTCCGCTCCTTCTCTCTGTTCTGGCTGAGTTGTGAAACTTGGCCTGCCAGGCCTCTGGCAACCTGTGCCCATTTCTGCTTTACAAAATGGAGTCGCACTCGTATAACATGTTTTTTGAGGTAGCTATATAGTTGGCGCATGCCGCTTCTAATCTTCTACTGAGTATTGCAAGCAGTATCGTTTTCTTAGCTTCTTGCATTCCAAGCCTATTTACACAAATTTGATAGGTCGGTTGTTCTCATCATGTCTGGCAAGACGTTTCTTTGTTTTTAGTCTCCTTCCTGCGTTCATTACATCGATTTGTATAACAGCTTGTTCTATCGTGCCATGTTCAATAGCTGACTTTGCTTTGCTCACGAGCTGGTCCGGGCCACAGTCATTTCCATTGTCCCTCCATTAAGGATCTTGGGGTTTCTTCGTGGACTGTATGTAGGTTCTCCTCATTTCGTATCATTGGCTGGTACGGCTGTCTGATAGGGTAACGTGCTGGCCAGGGTTGTCTGGTTATGGGCGCTTCAACAGGTACAGATCTTCTAATGTAAACTGGGCAGAGTCCCAGTGCAACTCTCTGCTGGTTCATTTGTTCTTCACACGTCGCGTACCTTGGGGAGTACCTTCCTTTACACTCCGCCTTCTGGTCGGTTCATTGACCACTTCTGCTTCATTCTCCATCTCTATTTCTTTTGATTCTTCAGTGTTTTGTTCATCGTCTTCAGGGTTGGCACATGATGGCGTGAACATGTGTGTCTTTGTAGTCCATATTTTTATCACGCCTTTCAAACTCCCTGCTGTTTTGACATTTTCATCTTTGTTCCAGGTGATTAACTGGCATTGTCCATTTGGACTGCAATAGATCCATTTTCCTTCATACCTTCTTCGTTTCTTAGGGTATGTGAACTTTGTTCCTTCTGGTGCAAATTTCCTGGCCTTCACAAAGTCTCTTATTTCCTCATCAGTCAAGTCTCTAGGCTTCCATCCTGGTTCAACGTCGACCATTATTTTCATCCCTATGGCTTTCTTTGCAGTTTTCTGGCACTGTGTAATGATTATGTTGATTACGCAGAATCCTAGCAATACCATTGCTAGGAGAACTCCCAGAAACTTGAATATATCTGCCATCCATTGTGGGACACATGAGAATAGCCAAACCAGCTGTCATCGTCTACTTCATCACTTTCATCGATCATCTGTTTTTTTAGGCTTGTCAACATACTTATGGCCTCTGTTAGAGTTCCATTTTCTTCATCGTGTGATGGTACAAATGTGCAACATGATTCTCCAATTTTTCAGAAACACCTCCATCCATTGCAGTGATCATGTCAAGCACATATCTGTTTTGGAGGGTCATCAGTCTGATTGCCCTCAACTCTTCTTTGATCGCGTTAAATCCTTTTATAGTGGTATTGATGGTCTGAAATAATTCCCATCTGGTTATCTGCAACCATTTAGCCTTCACTCCAATTTGGAGTGGGGCAGAAGTAATGTTGTGAATACTGTTGAGGTAAGGCTGAATAGCCTGTGCTCGTAGGGGATTGCATGGAATGCCTCTTCTGATTTGGCAGAAAAGTAATTTTCTCTTTTCATCCTGGATGTCAGTTCCACATATCTCCTTTTCCTTAGATGAGGATCTGCTTTCAGGAAACTGTCCAATTTCAGGTGATTCTTAGGGATCACTAGTGCAGGAACATGGACATTCACTATTGTGCATATGCCTCCCCAGTTTCTCGGCAGCCTTATGTATACTTTGGATCCACAAGCCCAGTAGTGATCCATAATTACTGTGGTTCCATGTATCATTCCTGGGGCACCGAAGACTCGTCCACAGTTCTGATTTTCTCCCATCTTCCTTAGACACTTGTTTCTGAAGCATAATTTTGGGTTCTCCAGTGGTACTATCTGCAGGGGTCCCCCCCTGTCTTCAACCCATGTGAGTAGTCTTGCGAGTTTTGGCCATAATGGCTTACATCCGTTCTGCACTATCATAATGGGAGGTCCGTAATGTCCGGTGACCATCCAGGCTCTGCAGATCACTACTCCTTTTTCCCATCCGTCTGGTGACAGCACTGTTCCCCACATCTGCATCCGGCCTCTGTTCTTCCAACTTCGGGCCTCTTCTGGGGTTTTTCCTCGGACATTTAGCTTCTGATTCACTTCACATCTAATTCCTGCCCCTTTTACGTCAGGGTTCTCATATCTGATCACATGGTTCTTAGTATGAGCTCTGTTTCTTGTTTTTATGTCTTGAACATTATCGTCGTCATCCAGATCCGTTGCTTCTGTTGCCCATTTCAGGGAGGCATCACTGCCCATGAACTGGCTTCTGGTCTTGCGCATTGCTACGTGTGACATGCAGTGTGCTGTCTGGACATCATTTTCTACAGCCACAAAGATCTTGGATTTTCCCATACTGTATGGCAGGAGTGCACAGACGAAGCATTCTCCTTCTGACTGCCTTCATCCTATTTCCTTCATGTGTTGGTACCATATGTTGTTTCCGAGATGGGCTATGCTGTCCAGATAATCGTTAAGTTCATTGTTATCCTCGTGAGGGCTTCTCTTGATTCTCAGCGTTCTTCTGTAGTTTGCTATGACTACGTCTCTGAATGCATCTGTGCTGCTTTTCCACTTCGGGTATCTCGATGGAGCAGGCTGCCTTGACTGCATCGCTGTGGTAGGAGGAGGATTTGTGCTTCATTTCCTTCCCTTTTGCAGTCTGCCATAAACTTCCCATAACCACCATTGGTTCACCAACCTCCCAACTTGTGGCTGTGTGGTAGGCTTGCGGCTTGATCCTTGCGTTGGAGCAGGTGTGCTTGAAGATATAGTTTCTATAGTTCTGTTTTTCAGCTCCTCGTGTAGTTTCTTTGCTTGGATTATGAATGGGAAAAAATACTTTATTAGCATGTGGGTCTTCTCTGTGAGTTCTTTTGTGGCCACTTCTGTTCTTTTAAGGGATCTTGCTATTCCCTCCTTCTTTGGCATTTCGCTTGGCATTTCTTGGTCACTTCCACTATTCTCTGGACTCAGATGTTCGGTAGGCAGTTTCTCCTTCTCTGCTGCCTTTGTTGGATGCCTTGTAGCCATTGACACTTGCCCTTGTTTGTGTGCATTCTGTGTGTGGGTGCGTGCCGTGGCCAGTGCTACATTATCATTCATTCCTTGCTGACCCTGTCTCCAGCTTTTTCTCTCACTCATCACCTCGTGTGTATATGTATCACTGCTAATTATATTAAATTTTACGTCATTTGCTTCACCATTAGCTTTTCTTGGAACTGGAATCACTATGTAGGGTATGGGTGCTTTTGTAGGCCCCAGATGTTCATTATCTGGTGGGTGCACTGATAGGGGGACACTTCGTGCACCAATAAAGAAAGCAGTTCTGATTGTTAATAATAGAAAAACAATTATGATCACAGTACATATGCACATAATCATTCTGAGTGAAAGTTTGCAGCATTTTCCTCCAGGAAAGCGGGGGCGCCATTCTGTTGGGGGTAAAACCAAGTTACTGTGCTGGGCCCCCATTTCGAATGAGTTCATAGTCAGTTATTTATCCCTTATTTTGCTCTGGTCTCGTATTTCGAGAGTTTGTTACTATCAGAGGGACGAGTGCTTCTCCAATGTCCCCCCTCACGTGAGTGACAAAGGTAGTCTCTGGGTCCTCAGTGCAGTTCCTGTGCTAGACTAAGGAAAAGGGTTAGGCTAGCTGTTCTGATACATCACATTTATTTATGCGTATCTAAAGTAGGTGAGGTCCCAGTGGATGCCTCGAATTTGCCTTGGTCCTGAGGACATTCTGGTGACAGTTCAATGTGAAAGAAGAACTGAAAGGACTGCTACAAATTACACAAAATGGAATGCTGAAAAAATAAAAATAAAAAGTGAACGTGTGGCAAAAATAGGAAACAATGAGCTAATCGTACAAAAATAAAGTTGTAAAAATAGGAATAAGAATAAAATTAAAATAAAAATATGGAAAAATAGAAAACGAGTCAAAATCGCAAAAATGAGATGTTGTACCAACAGGAACAAAAATAAAAGCAGAAGTCAATATATGAAAAAATATAAAAAATGAGAAGGATGCAGTAAAGGAAAAATACCATGGCGAAGTTCTTGTGTCTGCTTCTTTCGTTCGGTCTCTCGCCGACAAGTTGAGGAACAGTGTCGCTTTTCTCTATCTGCTCCACGGTGAAACAATGATGACAAAGTTCTATTTTGGATTTCCTCCTTCTAAGGCTCTCCTCAGCAGTGGATGTCCATAATTGCTTCTTAGTTGCGCTTCAATAGCCCTTAGGAGCCTGTTCAGTTGCACATTTTTTGCTGGATTACTGAGGAATGCGGGTATGTCAACATTGCTGGGTCTACCCACTAGTTCTGGAAAGTTTTCAATGAGGTGGAAGAAAACACGGTATGCATATTGTCTGTCTTCTGGTGTTAATGACATTTGCTCTGATTTTCTAGCCTCTAGATCACAGGCCTTTTTTTTTCAGCGTTAGCAGTTTTTTGTCTCCTCGATCTGTCCCTCGGCTAAAAGTCTCACTGGAATCTCCTTAGGAATTCTCGCTAAAAGTTGGACAGTTCATTTGGAGTATTATGCTATGGAGAAGTGTGCCCATGTGTGGGGCGTTGGCCTGATCTTTGAGGAAGGTGATGAAGTCAACATCTGCAGGCCTTCCTACCATTTCAGGATAGTCTGTGACTAGTCTGAGCATGACATTGTGGGGTAGCTGGGTATCTGTGGGAGTCAGGGACATCTGCCTTGTTTGCTGGGTCCTGGTCATAACCCTTTCTTTTGATGTGAACACTTTTTACACTTTCCTGCTGCGTGGATTGCAACCACGTAATTCAATTTGTACCATACTTGGTTGAGAAATTCATTGTTTCTTGGATCTCTGATAAAGGTTAGGGTATCTGTAGTTCTCCAACGATTCCTGGGCATTCCTCTATGATGCGGAAAAATAGGGTATTTGTAATCAATGATCACTTGAGGTGGGAGCATTTGTGTCCTCTTCACTGTGCTCGGCCAGTTTGATGAAGGCTTCCGTTATGACAGTCAGCAGTTGCCAGATTACCTTCTTGTTCGCAGGATCTCGAATGAAGTCTGTGACGCTGGCTTCTCTCCTATGAGTGACGGGTATGATAACACCACAAGTTGAAAGTAGGTTAGCACATCCCACTTGAGATTTCTGCTGGAATGTACCATGAATTCTGTGATCAAAGTCTCGATACTGGTTGCTTCAGGATACTGTGTTGCACTCTCAGGCAAGGTTTTGGTTACAGTCTATCAGGATCTTGATTCTTGTATCACTTTGGGCATGTTGTGATTTCAACAGTTCATTTTATCAATGTTGTTGTGGCTTTGGATGTGCTTCCCTTTACTCTGCAACTGGGATGTACAGAGTGTTCGTTATGTCCTTATCCCCCTTTGCTTGGGGAACTAGTCCAGTTTTATGCCACACCTGCATTCGGGTTCTTTGGGCCTCATTACGACCCTGGCGGAAGACCACGGTGCTATTGGCACCATGGTCCATGCCGGTAAGTTACCGACTCCACCATGGAGAAAGGGGGAATTACCACCCCATTACAAGGTTGGCGGGGCGGTAATTCCCCCTTCCTCCATGGCCCTTCCCCATTCCCATTTTTGCCCCATAGGGCT
The DNA here is from genome assembly GCF_040938575.1 of Ambystoma mexicanum. Taxonomy (NCBI): domain Eukaryota; kingdom Metazoa; phylum Chordata; class Amphibia; order Caudata; family Ambystomatidae; genus Ambystoma; species Ambystoma mexicanum. The sequence goes on along the minus strand of NC_090923.1, from coordinate 1,191,841,353 downwards.
CAATGGGAATGGGGAAGGCGCTAAGTACGGTGCCGCAAATTGCGGCACCGTAATTAGCACCAAGGTCCCTTTGCGGGTCCCTACTTTAACGGCTGGTCTACACCAGCCGTTAAGGTCGGGTCCCGCAAAGGGACCTCGTAATTAGGTGCTAATAGGTTAACGGCGCCGCAGCCTTTTACGGCGCCATTAACCAATTAGCGCCTGGGTCGTAATTAGGCCCTTTGTCTTGGTTTTCTGCTCATGCGTCCTTCTTCCTCGCCATGGATCTTGTCTGAACGTGCTGAGGTTCTTCCCTGTTGTCTGTTGCTTCTTTGCAGTTGGATGCAGCAGGAGGGCTCTCTCCTATGTAGGGTTTAATGTCATTTAGGAAGATCCATGCCCTTCGCCCTGAAGCTTGACGGTGGAGGGGGTGCAGTCTTCTACAATGAAAGGGCCATTAAATCTTGGCTTGTCCCACCTTTTCCTGGTAAAGTTCTTCACCAAAACGCTGTCACCAGGGAAGACGAGGGGCGCATGTACACCTTGTTTGGTGTCTGCTTCATTATTTCCTGCTGCGTTTTGTGCTGCGCCACCCCCTTTTTGCCATCGCTGCAGTTGGCCTGAAATGACAGAGTACTGGATGTCAAACAGTTCAGGTACTTTTGCATCTCTGTTCCCAGAACCTCCCTAGTCGGCTGGGCATCACAACTAGCTCTATCTCTGGGGGTAAGAGGGGTCCTCATCCTTCTGCCTGTAACTATCTCATGCGGCGTGAGATGATGGTCGGAGCCTGGTTGGTTCCGAAGAGCATACAAATCCAGCGGTAGACAGTGCAACCATCCCTTCCTTAATGTGAGCTTCAACTTGGTTATCCTCTCCTTAAGCAAGCCGTTGATCTGTTCACATATCCCATTCCCCTCTGCATGATACGCCGACGAGAACTTGTGCTTTATACCAAGCAATGAACTAATCTGTTCGAACACCGAATTTACAAAGTGGGCCATATTATCTGATCTCAATACCTCGCACACCCCCCATCTAGGGAACACTTCCCTCACCAGAAATTTTGCGGCATAGGTTGCCTTGGGGTGTGTACAGGGACCTGCTTCTACCCATCTTGAAAAAGGACACACCACCACAATTAAATACCTGTACCCATTACACACCTGAATCATATCGACATAATCGATATGCAGGTGCTGGAAAGGTCCATTTGGTCTGGGGATGATTCCTCTCGCGACTTTTAGTGTGTGCCCAGAGTTGATTTGCTGGCAGATTATGCAGTTTACCATAAACAATGCAACATGCTCTGCTAAATTCGGCGTGAACCAGTCTTCTGCGAGCGTTGCAGCAAGATTTTCTTTTGACATGTGTATGGGGTAGTAAAGTTATTCTAACGCTACCTTTAGAAGGGTGACATACATTACTGGTTTACCAGTGCTGTCTTGCCTCCACAATCCGTCAGAGGGGTTTAAAGAACACCCTCGACGCTTCCATAAATTCTTCTCCTTTTGAGGTGCCTCCTCTTGGAACTCCATTAGCTGAGTCTGCCCCATATTGCTGTAGTCCTCTGGTGTGGCTTGTGTTACCATCATTCTTTCATGGGTATGTGCCACCACCACGTCCATGATTGTTTCATTCTTGGATGCCATGCGCTTGGCTTCTATGTCTGCTTCATTATTTCCGCAAGACACGAAATCTGTCCCTTTGGTATGAGCGGTGCATTTCACGACCGCTATGCCCACTGGGAGCTGTAGTCAAAGACCCATGTTCTGACATAATTGCACAGGCCTAAAAAACTTTGCATTTGTTTTATTGTGCGCAGCTTGACCGGGTTCATGATAGCTTCAGCCCTTTCTGGGGTTACCTTTTTCCCTTCATGAGAGATCAGTTGGCCTATGTATAACACTTCTGGCTGACAGTACTGCAACTTCTCCTTATCAACCTTGTATCCCTTCTCAGCCAGTATAGTCAATAGCTGCACAGAGTCATGCCTGCATTGCCCTTCAGTGGTGCTGTAGATCAGAATGTCATCTACATACTGCAAAACAACACTGTCCACCGCAATATTGCTTAGGTCCATCTGCAGGACTCTGTTGAAAATGGGTAGAGACTCACAGTACCCCTGTGGCAACTTCGTACTTTTGAGGCGCATTTGTCTGAAAGTAAATGATGTCAGGTCTTGCGAGTCACGGTGCAACGGGATTGTGAAGAACGCATTTTTCAGATCGATCTCTGTGAAATATTTTTCCTCAGTGGGTATGTTGCACAGAATTGTGGATGGATTAGGGACTAGAGGGAATTCGGCTTCAACTATATTGTTTAATCTTGGATTAAATGTCAAGACCCTCCCTTTGATTTTTTGACAGGGTAAATCACTGTGTTGCAAGGCGAGTTTGACGTCACTAGGATACCATGCTCCATCATGGCGGAGATTGTCTTCGCTATTCCTTCATCTGCCTCTCTGGACATGGGATATTGTCGTGCTCATGGTAAAATTGCTCCTGGTTTCAGTTTGATTTTCACTTCACCCGCCCCTTTCAGGAGACCTACATCATAGGGCCCTGTAGTCCATACGGCTGCAGGCACTTGGGCCATGTCATCCTCAAAGTATTCTGGGAGTGCCAGTGCCAGCATCATTCTCTCTGGCACCTCTCGTTTGATCATTTTGACCCAAAATATGAGACTCACCTCCACCCTTGTTTTTTGCAATTTGTGTCTATGTGTCTTGCTTTTTAAACCTCAGTGCACGTGGTTTGCACACAATCCCTGGGTCATTAAAGTTATGAATAACCCAGTGGATGTTTGATTACTAAACCATAAAAACACCGATTTTTTTGTCTGGCTATTTGTCTCTTCCAATACAGACACATAGTGGAAGAGAGTGGTTGAAGGGCATGATCCAAACAAGGCTGAACGTTTTTACAACAACTAGAAGTAAATAGTGTATCTTCTTATCCTGTCCCCTGTTTTGTAGGCGATACACCAGCGCAACATAGGGACAGATGTGGGTATAAGGAAGGGACATTCAGAACTTCAGCCTATCCTTTTCTGTCTTCCCTCACAGCCTTGTCATTGCTGGTGGTAAGAGACACAGCAGGTCTCTGTTTGTCTTGAAAAATAATTCTGCCCTCAACCAGAGTAGTTTTATCCAAAAAACAGGTTGGTAGCATGGTTTTGGAAATCAGACCTTGTTTGGTTTTAAAAAAATCATACACAGTTGGCATTTGCCCCCTTTGTCATGTTAAAAAGGTATATAGAGTAAGGGCATTTCCCTGTTAACTCTCTCCTCCGCCCCCCTATTTTTGTGAATTCCACACTATGAGACCACAATTGCGCCATTACAGGCTTAGCAAAGAGGATAATTACAAACATGTCATGGCAAACTAAGAGGATGGACTTCACCAATTTGCCCAGGTTCACCCTTCGATGATTGGCGTATTGGATATTTTTGTTTGGTTCCTCTTTTACAAAGATAACTCTACTCTTCCACTTAAGACATGGCCCATCGAGCTCGGATCGTCACTGATCAAGATGCAGAACAAGGTCAATCATCCTGAAAATGTTTTTCAGGTTGAAAGGTCCACTTTCACACTAAATCTTATAACTGATCTTAGTGGCCCGAGGAGGGAAATTGCTAAACACTTCCCTACATGCACCTTAGTTTCCATCACTAACTCACTGAAATCTGTGTTATACTGTAACAAAATCCGATACTGACTAGGAGAAATACGAGAGAGAGCAAAGGATTCAATGCGCTGGTCACAACTTGAACCATAAATTGACCCAGTGATGTTTCAGTCATAAAGGTAAAACCGCTAGAAAGTGAATAGTGTTCTGACAAATCAACTTCAGGGGTGGGGTGCCAGTGGTTCAGGGATGCATATCGGTTTCTAAACCATCATTCGGCCCCACAGCTCTACTACAGCTGAAGGAATACGAATCGTTTGGAAACACAAGCAAATTATAAATCTCCTTGTCCAATGTTGTCAACGTGGACACAACGTCAAGCTAATCTCTGAAAGGTCATGGAACATTGGTTAGTTGCAACACAGCAAAAATACAATTATTACCCAATGATAAAAGTGACTGTCCAGTCAAGGTTGTATAAAAAAATCTGCTTTATTATTATCACAACAGTCAGTTCCAGTACACTACAACATACAACCAACCCTGTAATGAAGTGCAGAGGACAGACAGTTTAAAAGAAGTAAAAAGGCTGCACTCTGGATGCTGACAGGAGGGTGGTCGGTAAAGTAATGAATTGCAAATGTTCAAGGATACTTGGCTTCAGCACAAAGGACCAAAACACAAAAGGATGTTTCGGGAATTATTGGCAACTTATTCTAATGTTATATGTATTTTTTTTTTTTAGATGAGCTGGTCCAGAGCCTCCCCCCTCATACAGATGCCAGATCTATTTGAAGAAATCATGAATATATCTTACATATACAAAATTGAAGCATACAGATTAATGCACACGACAATGTATGGAGAGAAAATAGATGCAGCGTTTATTCAGTCATTATTCAATGCATCAGGAAAATTATAATTCATTAAAATTACTTAAGTAAAACATATGTACATTTCCCATAGACTTTCACAAATGACAAAAGTAAAACACTACACTAATAAAAAATCAAGACAACATATATACAACCTAAGATATCTGTAACCTATAAACTAACTCAAATGAAATACTCAAATTGTTTAACACCAAAGGTCTACATACAACGGTGTGCCCCTACACAGCCTAAACAATGAAGTTGAATGTATTAACAGCAGGACAAACCCGCCTCCCTCCACAGCATTTCATTAGTGGCAATACAACAAAAAAGGGGGGTGGGGCACACTCTAAATGTTTCGGCAATATGGATGAATCAGAGCCTTCATCAGGACCAAGAATAGATGGATGACCCTGTGGAAAAAAGGGAAATGAAAAACCAAGTATATCACTGTAAAAAACGACATATCGGTAGCATATTACATTAAGACACCTAAAGGAATCACATCACCGAGCAAACAGACAAATTTAGTTTGGATTCTTATTATGAAATGTTGACACACTTAATCCCATAGACCAGAAAAGAGACCTCCACTATAATAGAATAACTATCATCAGAAATGGGTATAGTGCAAGAAAAATACCCCCAAAGAACCCCTAAATGGAACTTTCTATAGCCACCCACAGGGCTCCAGCTAGCAGTAAAGCTGAAGGAGACGCGTAGGTAACTTCAAACGCATCAGTTTGTGACACAATTATGTGTGACCCTTAGCGGCACACAGTCCGTATGTAGCACTAAGTTGATAAATGTAAACAAGATGGGTACACAGCTCCATGCCTGTAGCCACTAAATACAAAAAAAGAAGAAGAAAATAGGGCAAATAAACCAGTCAGGAAAAACAAGTGTGCCCACTCAGGAGTCATACTTTAAGAGCAAGTAGGTATACCTCTTCCGAATGTCAAGGGGAATTATCCAAATGGAAATACATCGAACAGGACCAGAATTAAGCAGAGGGTCTGGAAACACTGATACTCTAAACAAAGATGAAAAGAAAAGTATAATTAAAAATATATATCCGCATAGAAATGGTGCACAAATTATGCAGCCAAATTGGGGAAAGTGTTGTACGAATCAGAAGTGAGGATCCCCTTAAACCAGCAGTGTGCCAAGCATATGCCAAGACAGTATGAACACAGGAAGAATGCTAAATCGACGAAACCATTCAGATAGAGTGTGTCAAGGAAAGTCCCACCAATACACAAAACACAAAAAGAAGGAAGAGAAGAATAGCAAACCGACCTATGCCAGCAGCAACTCCGCTCGCACGTCACCTCACACACGTGAATGCTGTGTCTCTGACGTTCCCGAGCCGCAATTATGAAAGGCAAAGGGGTGAAAACATGTAACACTAAGCCCCACCAATATTCCACCCTGTTGTGGATCAAAGGGTCTCTCTGGTTAATGGAGATCTCTGTGGTTCCTCATTAAAGCAGCAGATCTCCCCTGAAGTTCCAGCGAAACCAGACTCTCTGGCAGCTGCAAACCACATTCTCGTACCTTATGAATAGGGTCCCCCTGTGGGGAGGGCTACTGTAAACATGCAGTCCCAGACATGACAGTGCACTGTTAATCGACAATCGATACTGAGGGCAGGAGCTGGCTTCAGGTTGACACAGTTGCATATGAAATGTTGTTAGGGTTTCCTGTCTCCGTTTTAGCCTCTGCAGTCAGGCCCCATGTGGGCCTGTTTGAATTACCCTATGAATGGTATGTAAGTCGCTGCCACCAGCTGCAGGTCCTAACCAAAGGATAGGGTGGATCCATGAAGCCTTTGTTAGTTAATCACACTGGCCACAGCAGGGTGAAGGTTTCGTCCTTCCCCTTCTGAAGATGCATTGTGTACTCCTCCTGTCATATCCCAATTAAATATGTCAGGGGGGTACTACGCCTGTAGGCTGTGTCCACCCATAGTACATGGGTCTATGCATATATAGTGCGGTGAACATGTGGAAAATGTGTTCGGATTACCCCCCACATTTTCCAGAGGTTGATCTACCATCATTTGATTTCATTTCAAAATTTCAAAAAAGCCCAGGTGAGCGCACACCCACCGTGCAGATGGTCGAATTCCTCACAATTGTACCTCCTTCACTGCTCTTTTGGTAAAATGTATTTATTTATTTGAATTTGTTAAGCGCACTTGCAGCCCATAAGGCATCGAGGCTCTGTTACAGAAGATAAGCAGACTTAAGATTACAGACAGGTTCCCGGAGGGCTCTTAGTTACACATTGGCAGGCATATATGCAGGAGGTGGCTGATAAAGATTAAATTACATAATCAGTTAGACAAAGAGTCTAGTTTTGATTGCCTTGCGAAAGGCTAGGTGTGACTCAATAAATCTTAGGTGAGGTGGCAGAGTGTTCCAGTGCGTAGCTGCTTGAGTTGGGAAGCTGGAGCCACCAGCGCGCACTTTCTGTGTAGTAGGCGTGAGAATTGTGGTGGTAAAACAGGATCTAAGGGGTCTCGTGGCAGTGTGCCTGGTAATTCTGTTAGTCATGTAGGGAGGGGCAAGTTCGTGAAGGCATTTGTGGGTGAGAGCAAGAGTTTTGAAGACAATTCTCTCTTTGACAGGGAGCCAGTGTACTTGCCTTCTGATTCCGGAGATATGGTCTCTTCTTGCAGTGCCTGTGGCTGCCCTAGATGCATTGTTTTTGCCTAGCTGCAATTTGGCCAGGTTTTTGTTGGAGATCCCCACGAGAAGGGCATTACAAAAGTCTAGTCTTGACCCAATAATTGCCCTAGCACTGGTGAGGCAGTTTGGGCAGGCCAAGAAGGGCTTGGCTGCGTTGAGGACTTTGGAGTAGTAGGCTGAGGAGGCAGCGATAGCATTGACTGGGTAGAGGACAGACTGTACTCATCAGAGATGTGAGTTGACAGTGGAAGCTTTCAAACAACAATTCTACAGTAAGTACCAAAATTAAAGGAATGTCCAAGCAAGGTTTCATTAAAGTATTTACTTTACTTAACAATTGATAACTAATAATTACACGGAATGCCCATCCTTGTAAGATATTGCAGGATATCGATCTATATAGACGGTGCACTCTGTATGATATGATAAGTAATTTATAATGCACCTGTACGCAACTGTTTCTAGGCGCGAGGTATTATAATGCAGAAGGGCAAAGGCAAGCAAGAGTGGACAAAGCAGGGAAATTACAAAGGTAAGGTAAAAAAGAGGGCATACTCAGTCTTTAGGGCCCAAGGTAAAGGCCAGGTGGTCTGGAAAGGTGTTTCTAGTCCACACGTTTGGTACCTTAATCTCTTAAGCAGGAACATCACTTTGAAGCAGGCTTCTTGGTGCCTTTGTTTGCAGCAGAAGCAGAGAATTCAACCCAAGCATCTTGACGTGGAGAACAGCTCAGGGCTCAGAAGGCAACCAGAATCAGGCGGCTCTATTCGAGGCCCAAGTGTGGCTCGATCTCTTAAAACAGTTTCACAATCTTCTTGGAGGAAAGGTTGCAATGCTGCGCAATAGCACATACTTGGGGTAAAGCCCTTGGACCTTAGAAAGCTGTGGGTTACAAAACAGGTTCCATTGAAGAATTGGGGCCCTTTTCTGCACATCTCAGGCCAGTGAAGGTGTTCAGAGTGTTAAGATGTGAATTCCGGGCAGCAGTGTTTAGGCTGAGGTCCATCCTTTTGTTCTTTCAACAGATAGCCTCAGTGTTCCTGAGAGGCAACTGGAGAAAGGTGTTTTACTCACTTCTGAAAACCTTTCTTCTTAATATGCAAGGACGTGTGAACTGTCATCAGAAGTAGTCACTGGAGTTTTGGCTCATCACTCCATATAGAGCTGAATGGTAGCAGGGGATGGATGCATTTTCAAGCCATGTGCTAAGAACCCACGAGTACTACTTTCCAAATAAGTGTCTTCCCTGTGTTACTGTCATACCCAGAGGTCCTAGTCTGCAGGAAGTCAAGTGGGGTAGGAGGAAGTGTTGCAGGGAATAATTGAAAATGGCAGAATGTTTCTTTTCTGAGTCACTCCCTCCTGGCTTTTACTAACGTCTTCCAGCTGCTGTCTCCTGTAGATGAAAGAGTCTGCTCTGTAATTGTCGTCCTTTGGGCCACGCGCCCCCTGCTGGCAGCTCCATTTGAAGTGCACATAATGTATCCTTTCCCAGGAGCGTATTTTTTTATTTACGGATTTATAAAGCTTGAAAACCAAGGCCCGAAGGCATCTGGGCGCTACAAAATAACAGACTGGCGAAGATCATTTTAACCAGGTGGTTTAAACAAAAAGAAACGTCTTTAGGGCCTTACGGAACTGAAGATGATGAGCCAATTCTCGAAGATGAGCTGGAAGGGCGTTCCACGATTTTGGGGGCCAAAACCAGAAAACAGTGCCTGCCTACACGCACTTCATGAAATCTGGGAACAACAAACAAAATATGAGAGCACGCACAGAGTTCTAGATGGTGAATAGAGTGCAGGTTTGTGATTAAGAAAAGAGGGGCCAGAGTGTTGAGAAGCCCAATAGACAATGCAGACGATCTTGAACTCGATGCGTCATTTCATCGGAAGTCAGTGAATTTGATGTAATAGAGGTAGAGCATGGGAAAGCCTCGGAGCAACTTACCCCTCCAGGTGGGGGATGAGGTGCTAGATTCTCATTTGAGGAATTTCTAGCTGTAACTGCAGGAGTTCCGAACATCAGAAAATGTATTCAGCAAATGTCCCTTTAACCTGTTCAACCAACGAGTGAGAGGCGAAAGAGGTCAACAATATTTAACAACACACCATATCCATCCTTTTGGTCTAAGGCTGTATTAGTTGGTGTATTTGTGGGAGGCTAGGAACCTGCCACCAGATTTTAGAATCAATTGAAAAAGACATTGTAGGATAACATGAAAAATGTTTTTTTAATATGCACATTCCAAAACAAGGTAAATGTGTCATAACTTGTTTTCCGTGCAAGCCTCCTTAAATTGTTGGGTATATACTGTGACAAAGTCTCCTGCCTGACACTTGAGATGACGTGTGGGGTAGCCATTGAAGCTGGGTCCCACCTCCCGCTAAGTTATGCAGGGGCGGTTTGGGGAGGGTCCCCTGGCTTGCTCAACCTTATTCCAGGGATATGTCAGGTGCTTGTCACAAAAAGCCCAAGGGGCCTTTATAATGTGGGCCAAGGACAATCCAATTCTCCTTATTTTCACTGCCCGTCGAATCAGGCTTTATCCTGAGACTAATCCCTCCCCAAGCCAAGGGCAGTATAGCGGGAGCGCAGGCTTCAGAAATGCAGAGGAGATGTGATGAACACAACCAACCACTGTGTATGGGTCTCCGCACACAGAGATCTTTTCAGTTTGCGGGTCCACTTCACGAGTGTTTGATCATCTTCACGTACGCGTGAATTGTGAATCAAAGGTAACGCAGGCCAATGTAAAGGCTCAGTCTGCAGTCCCGCAAGAAGGAGAGGTGGGGCCAATGGAGTTGCAAGAAGGCAGCAGCCAAACTGTGATTACCCAGATAAGTTCCCGCAAGCAATACTTCACACACCTGAGCAAAGGAAATCCACAGAGGTGGGGACAAGCCCATGTATAAAGGGTGAGGGTTGTCCGAAGGGTGTAGGGCAGAAGAGGTGTGCTACAAGAGCGTGCTGGAGGAAGGAGAGGAGGAGGAGATGCCAGGCCTGCTTCGCTTCCACCAGTCACTTTCGAGTAGGTTTCCAGGCCCAGTGGAGTTTTCAATCTACGGGTCATCTGGGAAAAGCTTGAATGCTGTTCACAATTTTTAAACAGACTATCTAGACATTTGCCCCTTCTAGCATTCTTGGGAGTTTCCACAGGCAGCCCAAGCAGAACAGAATAAGAGCAGCGTGCCGGCGGCTCCTACGAAGGCCATACAAAGGCCTGTTGAGCGCCTGTTTGGCCCCCACTTCGTCGTCCCATCCAAGGGAAGAGGGCAGGAGCCCTTCCCCATCGCTGGAACCCTGAAACAGCTGGTAAGCTGCAACGAAGGCCTGCCTGGCCTTGTCCTACTTCCTGCCTGTCCCCCGCATGCCGGGCGCATCGCGGCGCCACAACGAGATTAAGCCTCGCATATCCAGCATCTTACATCCGCCTGCAGGCGGATGTGCCGGCGGCTCCTACGAAGGCCATACAAAGGCCTGTTGAGCGCCTGTTTGGCGCACGTGAGGCGCTATATAGCCCTTTCAATTATCCATCTGCTTCAAGGTGGCAGTATCGCTAGCACGGCACCATTGACCTCCTATTAACACGGTAAGACCGGGGCTTCTGCGTGCACACTTATCTGGCCATCTAGTTGGCTGCACTGCCGAGACTTATCAACTAAATCCGTATCATCGCGCGACACTGCTAATGCTATCCTCTGCACCTACGCTTCCTAAACCATTGTCAGGGCTGCACACTCTGCCTCTTTGAACATTGGCCGTGGTACTAGGGCATAACTTATTCTCTGTAGCTTTCGTGCCATTGCAAACTTTGCACGTTGTGCCTTTGTACTTCAACTTTTGCATGGTCTCTTTATGTAGAGGCACACTAATGATTATACTGTGCCTTATGGTCGCCTACCAACCACACAGACTATTGTGTTGTGCCTTATGGTCGCCTATTGACCACACTGACTATTGTGTTGTGCCTTACGGTCGCTTATTGACCACATTGACTATTGTGTTGTGCCTTATGGTCGCCTACCAACCACACTGACTATTGTGTTGTGCCTTACGGTCGCCTATTGACCACACTGACTATTGTGTTGTGCCTTATGGTCGCCTATTGACCACATTGACTATTGTGTTGTGCCTTATGGTCGCCTACCAACCACACTGACTATTGTGTTGTGCCTTATGGTCGCCTATTGACCACATTGACTACTGTGTTGTGCCTTATGGTGGCCTACCGACCACATTGACTATTGTGTTGTTCCTTATGGTCGCCTATTGACCACATTGACTACTGTGTTGTGCCTTATGGTGGCCACCAACCACAGTATGTGGACAGTAGGCAAAGTGTACGAAACATGTGAACTAATATTGTATGCATCTGATAGATAATGTTGCTTATGACCTTGTTAAACGTAACGTATATGAACACTCAGTCACCAGTCTCTATAGCTCAGCAATCAACTCTATCTAATTACTGTGTCTTACTAGCCTGAAGCTATTACGTATGTGCTCTACAGCTTGTTGCCTCTGATTACTGCCCTTATCACCTCTGCCTTGTAATCGCCTAGCTTCCAGCCCTACTGCACCTCACTAAGCCACCCGATAGACTGAAGCTTTGCTCCTCTCACCTAGCTTACTTTGTGCTCGCCACCCAGTCCTGAATACTGAAACTGTGCTTCCAGGTCCATTGCACATACTCGTAATCGTACAACATGTACCTACCACCACTCTACACAACACTCCTAAGAGCCCTCCTTTACATAATCACGCTACAAGACCTCACCATGCCTCAACATACCCTACCATTGGCTCCTGTACATTACTCGGCCAAGCAGCTCACCAGACCATGCACTCTAATACAAAGGAATCTTAAACTACGTGCAAGACTCCCAAGATTGCATGACTACTTACCTAAAACAGTATCTAACACCACTACTGGCCCTAGTAAATCCAATCGACATCACCTGCAACTCAACAGCAGACTCTTCAGAGAGACTGTTACACCCCCCAAGGCCATTCCCAAGGCACTGACCCCACCAGCTCAACCAACGATAAAAGGGGCGTACATAAATGCACGCTCTATGGTCGCCCACGCAACGGAGATTGCAGACATACTACATAATGGAAACTTGGATTTTCTAGCCATCACAGAATCCTGGCTCCACCCCGCAGCCGGCCCAGCAATTATGTTAGCCATCCCAGATGACTACACCCTCCTCAGACTAGACCGCACCACATCGCGAGGTGGAGGTCTTGCCATCATACATAAAACGAATCTCACACTGAAACGCGATCCACCTCTTAGTACAAACTCTTGTGAAGTCCTCACAGCCAAGCTATCCATAACTAACTCACATTTTGTAACTATCCACCTTATCTACCGCCCACCAGGCCCTATAGGACTCTTCGAAGAAGATCTCAATAATATCCTATCTAATAATCTGAAAAGTACCTCCCAGAAACTCGTACTAGGAGATTTCAACCTAGGACTCTATGACCCCCGAGACTCTAATGCCACACTAATCAATAACTCCCTAGAGGAACTAGGTTTCACCCAAAAGATTACATGCCCTACTCATACTAAAGGCAGAACCCTTGATTGGATTGATGTGCACAATTGCCCCATCTCGGTACTATCCACACTACCTCAGCTTTGGTCAGACCACTATCTGATCACATTCGCCTTAGAGGCCCCACCTGCGCTACTCATTGATAATGTAGCCCCAGCAGTCCCCACTAGAAATAAAAGAAACATCACGCCAGAAAACCTCATCCCGCTGATCATACCCACCCTCAATTCTATACCAGACAACACTGACCCATTTACCATGGTAGACGTGTACAATAAAGTGATGCTATCATCCCTTGATGCCATAGCTCCCTTAAAGATTAGAAAAAGCAAACAACGTAAACATGTGAACTCCTGGTTCTCCCCACAACTAAAAAAACTCAGACGTGAGAAACGTCGTTGTGAGAAAATATGGAGACTTGATCCTTCAGAGACCAATAAGCGCAACCTAAGTAGGCAATCAGCCCTCTACAAAAAAGAAATAATTTGTGCCAAACAAACTTCCTACAACCTCCGAATCACCCAAGCTAAGTCCAATACTAAAGAGCTCTTTACAATTCTGAAGGAGTTAGAATCTCCTATCCAAACCCCAGACTCCTGCACTAAGGATAAAAACTGGTGTACAAACATTCAAAATGCCCTGTCTAATAAAATCACCACCTTGCAAACGAAGATCCACCATAAAAAGGCTACCCTTCTCGCCATTACGAAATCCAATATTAACGATGTGACAGCGACACCTTCCATCCTGACCCCCTCACTTGATACCACCCCCCACTTCAACTTCCGCAAAGTATCCATCAAAGAGGTTGAGAATGTCATCCTCACTCTTAAACCATCGAACTTCCACGGGGACTTATGCCCTGCACAACTTATAAAAGATGCAGCTCGTGAATTATCACCTTTCATCACTAAACTAATAAATGCATCCTTCAACTCAGGCATAATACCCAATAACTTGAAACAATCATGGGTCCTCCCACTCCTCAAAAAACAAAACTTAGACCCCGCCATACCCACGAACTATCGTCCTATCACCACAGCACCATTCTTGCTTAAAATCATCGACAAATTGGCATATTTACAAATCCAACAATACCTAGAATATAACCACCTTCTAGGAATCCGACAATCTGGTTTCAGACCCCAACACGGAACCGAAACCGCTTTGGTTGACCTTAAGATACAAATTGACGAGCTGAGAGACCAGGGCAAAACCGCACTGTTGCTGCTCCTTGACCTCTCAGCAGCTTTCGATTTAGTCGACCACGAGATTCTGTGCAAACATCTCGAGTCGGCCGCACACTTCTCCCATGAGGCTATAGGCTGGATTCAGTCCTTCCTCAGTGATAGAACAATGCGCGTCTTCTCACCATTAGCGGCTGCTGACCCCACGCCCATCGCCTGTGGCGTGCCTCAGGGCTCCTGCGTCTCACCTACATTGTACAACATCTTTACAAAGCCCCTTTTTGATGATCTCGACGGTCTGGGTATCACCTACACAAACTATGCAGATGATACTCAGATCCTCATCCCGTTGTCGGGGGATTATGACAAGGATTTGGCCTTTGTAAACAGAGTGTACATCATCATTCAGGCATGGATGGCCTCACACAGACTATGCCTGAATGATGACAAAACAGAACTCCTCATTCTTGGTACCTCAGCCAATATCAGCAAACTCGGCCAAATGTACTCATCATTCGTAATTGATAACAACACCATCACTGTGGCCAAGGAGGTAAAAACTTTGGGTTTTTACCTAGACTCCTCACTATCATTTAACAAACAGGTAAACGCAATGGCCTCCGCCACTGCTTATACTTGTAAACTCATCCGAGCTGCCAAACCACTCCTAACACCTAATAACTGCACTACCTTGGCCAGAGCATTGATCCTATCTAAGCTGGATTACTATAATGCCCTTTACCTAGGCAGTAACAAACATATCATAAACAAGATCCAAATCCTTCAAAATAATGCTCTAAGAGCAGCTCTAAGTATCCCCAAGAAAGCCAACATCTCAGATACCAGATCTGTTAACTGGCTTTCCACGAAAGACAACATTTTCCTTAAGTCTGTCTCACTGACACACAAATGCCTTCATGACATGGCCCCGAAATATCTGATAACAAGATTCTCTAGACAGGTTTCATACCGCCCCTCCAGAAGTGCCAACGCCAATCTACTACTAGTCCCAAGATTCAAACGGTCCCTGACTGGAGGGAACAGCTTCCCTGTTAAAGCAGCTACTCACTGGAACTCACTACCGCCACCTCTAAGGAAAGACATCCCTTACTTTCAGTTCAGGACATACATTATACAATGGATGAAGGACCATGACAAATAATACTCCCTGGTGGCTCCTCATGCCATTATCAGTGCCATTACCAATTGTATTATTGTTCAGTGTACTCCCGCCACCTCCTGCTACTATATAAATTGCACTAGATAAAATATCTTTGATACCTGTTTACCCATGTTACCATTGTATCCCTATTGTAACTCCACGGGACGTTATTTAATTTGCTGTATGTAACTAAGCTATACAACCCTCTTACTATGTTCGCGCCTTGTTATCCTTGTGGTTATGTGCGCATTATAAATAATAAAACAAACAAACAAACAAGCAAAAAAAAAAAATGGTTGTGGAACAAGAAGCAGAAGCCATTTTTAAATCAAACGAAAAGGCACTCTCCCCCAGGAAAGACACAGTGGAACTGGTGGAGATGGCAGAAGATGATGAAGAGGACAGAAGAGAGCCCACGCTGCAGAATATTCTCAACAAATGTGTAGTGGGACTGTTAGCTTTGTTGGGAGACTTGAAATCGAGATTCACCCAACCCGCCCAAACCCCTATCCAGTCCCTGGCTCTTCCTCAGAGGATTGTGACCTGCATTGATGAAGAAGCTATCTTCTATAACTTTTAAAGAATAGCACAGGGGATGTTGGGTAAAATGCATCATGCTCATTCTTGTGGGCATCCTGCAAGCAACCTTCCAGGTGCTAATCTTAGATGGTCAGACCTCCTCTGAAGCTCTACGAGTATTTATCCTGGAACACATAGGATGCAGCAAGAAATGTCACTGCCATCCGCTGCGAGAAGTCGATCTTCTACCTGAAGGAACACCATGACAGATGAGGTAGCAAATTCGATATATCCTAGACCAGTAGCTCAGAAAGTTGACCTTGGGAGTTTAGGAACCAATTCAGCATGGGGCTGTTTGTTTGTAACCTTCCTTAGAAACAGCGATACATAACCACCACTGACCAACAGTGGGCCTACCAATGAAAGCCAATAGGGACATTGACCGTAGCCCAGAGACCACCATCAAATCAATCTGAGCATGATCCAATTTCGATGACTTCACCACCCAGGCCTACTCCGAAAACATCCAACCAGCCTAGTCTACATCAGAGTCTCTTGATTCGACCATACAGCCCACCGGGATCCAGAAGTCAATACCTCAAGTTCGGTTTGCAAGAGTCCAGGGCATATTGTTGAGAACTGACCCAATAATCAAGCCCCGGAACCCGATGGATACTAGTTATTGTATACCAATACAGCCAAAAACGAAAAGGAGAAACAAACTGGTTGGACCAGAATTCTGAGAGGACAGAGATGAACCTGGAGATAAATATATGTCGGCCCCAGTGGACAGGCGGCTATAAGTACTTACTCTCTATGGAGGGGCTGTCACTCATGGCCCTGCTGGATCCAGGAAGCCACCAGACTGCAGTGAACTCAGATTTCATCTATACTGAATAACCTTTACATAACTTGTCGCAGGGACGTGTATCAGGAAGTATATCCCAAGGAATGGCTCCAATTTCCGACAGGGACCCAATTTGAGGCAGAGATTATGGTTATGGCAGGACTGCCCGAACAAGTGATATTAGGATCCAACTTGCCTCAAGTTGATGACTGCTTTACTAAATGTCAATGGATGGAAAAAACAAGAAAAACAGTCACGAGAGAATAAGGTGAACTAGTGGAAAGGGGGACCCATAGGGGCCTGGGTATGGCCATGGGACTTTGAAGGATTAACAGCCGTACACCTGCATCTGTCATGTGCAAGCATCCCGTAGAAAATCCAGAGTGGAGCTCAGAGGAAAGGTGGGAAATGGGCCAAAGTCCCCTGCCTGATCCTTGGGCTAAAGGGTGGGCTAACCATCAGGGCTGTTTGCCACTGATCGCTAAGCATTTCCAGACCTGGGGTCAGTGTGGAGAGGATATCCTGGCCTCCCTCATGCAAATGATACAGCAGGGGCTTATCACAAGAAGTGAACTTTCAAAACTAGCCAAGAGCAACTATATTCTCCCTGGTCACACTACGCCCAGACTCAGGCTTCATCACAAGTCTGAACTTCTTCCTAATCCCCACACAGTATAGTGGGAACACTGGCTGTAGGTACTCATAAAAGCCCAGGAGATGTGAGGAACAAAACCAACCTGTATGCATGGGTCCCCACATGCAGAGAGGTTTTCATTCTGCAGGGCCAGTTCACAAGCAGGGGAATCCTAAGGGGTGTATAGCTCTGCCCGTTTCCCTTTCTCCACACATGAATTGTGAATCAAAGATGGCACGGTGTCAATATAAAGACTAGGCCCATGGTCCTGCAAAGCGGAAAGGTGACGCCAATGCAGCAGCACGACAGCCGTGGTCAGATTGAGATTACCCAATTACCTTCCTGGATGCAAAAGCCCACACACCCGACCAGAGTTCCATGATGGATCTACCCAGAGGTGGGACAAGTCCCTCTTATATGAGGGCTGAGGGTTGCAAGAAGGTTGTGAATGGTTGGAGGCAGCAGAGGTGCAAGAGGGCCCTGGCGGTAAAGAGGGAGACTGAGTTGAAGAAGATAGAGGGCAGCGGAACAGAGAAGAGGCCAGACAAGAGGTGTTGGAGAGGAGCAAGAGGAGCTGGAAAGGGAGGCTGGAGATAAAGGCCAGAGAAGGTGCCATAGAGAAGGAAGAGAAGATGAAGAGTAGAGAGGGAAGCTGGAGACAAAAGGCCAGAGAAAACGGAGGAGGGGCTGGAGAACAGTAAAGAAGGTTGTGGAATGGTGGTTAGGGAGGAGGATAATTGGAGAAGGGAGCTTAGATCCAATTACAAGATGTGGAAGAAGAGTGAAGGACTGTTCAATAGAGGGAGGAGAATAAGAAGGAGCGTGAGAAGGAAGAGGGTAAGGACAAAGTGGAGAAAACTTCTAAGGAGGATGAGGAGGAGAAAGATCAGGAAGCGGAGAAGATCTGTTCAGAGCAATGAGAGCCAGGGAAGTAGAAGACGTTGAGATAGACCCCATAGAAGGAGAAGTGGTCCACGATTTCCCAGAAGGGGTTAGACCAGACACCTCAGACACCTCCTCACAGGATAAAAGATACCACTAAATAATGTTGCCACCTGTGATTCGAAACATGTCATATATGAACTAATTTGCCCATGTAGCAAATTTTATGTAGGCCAAATGATAAGGAAAATCAAAGAGAGGATAATAGAGCATAAATACAACATTAGGAACAACAATCAAAAATCACCTGTGGCTAGACATAACACAGCAATGAGACATACCATCACTCAACTGAGATACGTGGTGGTGGAAGTAGTACGAGCTCCCATGAGAGGTGGGAACCCAGGCACATTGTTAGAGAAAAGAGAAATGTATTGGATTCACAGATAGGACACCATGGATCTGAATGGTCTTAATGAGGAATTTTCTCTTACACCATTACTGTGAACCGAGAACATGACTCTCCTAAAATAATTGGAATTTGATGTGTGAATCCATTTATTGGAACAGTAGATCTATCCAGGCACTGGGATAGATATTATAATTGTTCTACTACATTGATTGGCACAAATAATGTTACAAATGTCCTTTAGTTCCAGATTGTAAAACTGTATTTACACACCATTTGAATTATGTTTTTACAACCACATTATAGTTAGTTGGTGTGACAGACCATAACCACATAAATGATGTATAAAAGATGATGTCAGTGGGATCTCGTTTTTACATTATACTGGAAAGTTACTTGTTTAACCATCTTGGTGAATGGTCATTTGTAGATTACATTTACCACTACTTTGCACTCATTTTGATCCTTGTTCTTACAGATTTCCCTCACACGGTTTCCATATAGTAGATATATCCAGAGTGTTTCATAGTACATAGTCCACTTTAGATATTCATATAAAGAATGCATCTGATATTCAATCTTGTAACGGCTCAGGCAGTACTACTTTACAAGCGCAAGCGATGACAGACTTTTGTTTACCTGTGTCATTGCGACATCATGAAAGTTCCACATCAGACGCCCGTGACATTGCATAAGAAGCAGCCATCTTATATCACTCATGAACTGCGAGAGGATGCAAATTTGACAGTGGCACAATCTGGTAAGAAACCAGCAGTCATATTTTACTTTTCCCACTCCAAAGATGAATAGTTTAGATTATAACTGGGAATGTGGCAGTAAGCTGCATGATACCACACATTCTAACTGGCATATTTCAACTTTTCAGATGGATGTTGTAGTGATACACGAAATTGCAACCTTGCCAATCAGGGCTTTAGATGACAGCATTAGCCGCTGAAAGCCAATAGTGTATTCAAAGTATGTGCTAAAAATGCTGACAGTAGTCTGTTGTAGCACTTCCATTATGCAGTAGTGAGCTACAAGGAATATGACAGGCAGGGAGGGCCCCCAGCTATGTAGCTAATAGGTTTTTGGAGTGTTTGGAACATCATGGCACCTATATAGCGCTTAGATAGCCAGTCTTAAGCGCTATAAACACTAAGCTATGAGTGCATGCCTTTTAGAGCTTGCAGATGGGGTTAATACATCCCTGCTTCCCTTAGAATATTCAGCCTCACTAACGTTAGCCCTGGCTCCAAGCTAATCTTCCTTTTCTCTGGGAAGGTACTGATAAGACATTCCTCAGCCAGCGCAGATGGGAACAAGGGAGGGGGTAGGAGCGAGCAGGGAGCATCTCAGAGAGAGCTGGGTTTTTTCCATGAGCCAGTTGCACAGGGAAAGTTCTGGAACTGTGCGTCATGGTGACTGACAGCAAGAAGTTATAAAATATCCATGCACACATGGATCAGGGGGAGATCGCCTGTGGACTTGATTCGTGTACAGTCAGGTGCCCGGAATTGGCTCTCACGGTGTCCTCCAGCCTTGTTTTTCTATGAGCGGGGCTTGTTTTACAGCTAGCTTATGAGAAACCCAGGTCTCCCAGGGCTGAGATTAAGGGACGTAAGACTGTGTTTCTCTATGTTTCTCTATATTTCTCTATGTTTCTCTATGTTTATCTAAGTTCCATGTTTCACTATATTTTGCATTGCTCTAAGTGTTATGCTTTGTAATATTCTGTAACTTGAATCCCAAATGTATATGAAATTCACTGCTTAGAATAAATATGCTAAAGCTTTGAGGGTGTCATTTGTCACTAGCATGAGATCACTGCTCAGCACAATAGAACCTGTATTTTGGGCTGAATTGGGTATTTTTGCTCTCAAAGGGCTGGCCCCGAGGAAGATTTTGCCCAATATCAAGACATTTGGTGGCAGCTTTGTGGGATTGTGAAGAGCAGTGCCATGCTGACATGACAAATGGTGTGAGAGAACACAGTGTAGAGTGGGGAGCAGGCTGTCGCATTTCCTTGATGGTCTCACTGCAGCTCTGAGACTTCAAAAGGCAGCAATGTTGTGTCGGCTTGCCGTGGCCGATAGCTTGTGTGGTTAAGACTCCCTTCATGGGATTGGTGCCAGGGAGTACAAGGCAATAAACGAGCGGGAAATGGCTTTGTTTAAAGCACTCCGATGAATGGTTAAGAAAGATGTATGCTCAATTAGAAAAAGAATTTTATCATGTGGTTTCCCAAGTTTAAAGTTGTAATTTGGAATGCATAATGAGACGGAGTTCTCATCTCTATTCTGTCATGAGGGCAGGAAAAAAAAAAAATAATTGCAGGGATTTGACATGCAAATTGTGAATAGTGATTTAACCATTGACTCAGCCCCAGTGTGCTAGCGAGTGGGGGCTGTAATGTTCGGAGGCGAAGGTTCGTCTTTTTTGATATATGCTTTTGAAGGGTTGGCATTCCTGAATAATGAGGAAGGGGAATGAGCCATGCTTAGGAGAATGAGTAACATCTGTGCTGAGAGCCTAAAGAGTTTTTTTTCTTTCTTTTGGCAACTGTAAAATTCCATGTGCTAATGGTGGCAAATTCTGTTTAAAGGAAACACACTAAAATGGTTATATTGCATTTTAGGCTGTGCCATGCTTTTATTGGGTGAGAGACTCACTTAAAAGGAAAGTGAGTGAATGTTATTTGGATTTTCGATTTTTGTGTACTGATTTGAAATTGCAGAACCAGTTTGCAATGGTTGGGGGGAAAAACAATTTATATTTTTCTAAATTGCCCCTGGAGTATTTTTGACTGTCCCCATGCTATGCCATGGATTTGTGCTGTTGCCTCATTAGTGATGTATGCTTTGAAAATAGTGACCTGTTGACTGTGATACATGGGGAAAAATGTTGTTGACACATTAAACAGCCCACAAGCAATAGAGTGTGGGTTGTTCTTGCAGAAAAAAACGTGCAGGGAGCTGCACTAAATATGGCATTTTTATTTTTTAAATGCACTGAACTGAGTGGTTATAGTTTGGCAATGGTACAACAGAATGAAACATCTGTGTGTGATAAGATAGCACAAAGATTTAATGGGTTGTGAGTTCTCTTGAAAGATCGCACATTACAAGAAAAAAAAGACGCTTTGACATTTTGCAAAATTACATGGAGTAGAAAAATGACAAGAAAAGTGCCGCTTTTGAAAAACAAGAGTCTTGCTGTATGTGCAGAGCTTGTGCCTTGAAGCTGTCTTGGGCGAGGTGCGTGAAGGCAAACAAAAGCAGAAACAGTACAAGAAAGAGGTAATTTGGATGAATTGTCTGAAACGAGTGAAGCCGCCACAGTATAAGAGTTATAGGCAAAAGAGATAAGCTGCGTGCTAATGGCGCTGCCAGGTGCACACGAAAGATAAACATGCCTGCATTCCTGAGGAAGGGGGAGCAAAAACAGAGAGCTGTTCAAAAAGTAAAGAATTTGCCTAGTAAACTGTGGTACGGAGCAAAGGCTTCATGCAGGATGGCAGACGGGCACATCACATCTGAACATTTACCTATGCATCTGTGAATGGGCCAAGAAAAGACAGCTGCCCATTCCAACAGACATTACTGTGCAAACCGCATTCCCATGTGATGTGATGTGAAGTGAAGTAAAGCGCTATTGCTGTGCAAGCTGCATTCCAATGCTCCATGTGATGTGAACTGAAGTAAAGCGCTGTGCACTGGAGAAGAAACCTCTAGGCGCTTTGAGAAGAGAAAATACACATCTGGCAAACTGCAAGCTACATTGCCAGGGGATGGAGTAACTGACAAAGACATTATGGCCTTCCAGATGGAAGCAAAACTGACAAAAGTGCTTAGCCGTTTTGCAAGAGACAACATGCAGAGCGGGGCTTTGAAGTACAACATGAACACTGCACATTAGCCATGATCCAGAAGCCACACGGCTTAGTGCAAGAATGAATGATTTGTTGAAGCAACAAAAGAAACTGACTCAGACTATCGCACTCAAAGGAGTGGTTCAAAAACAGCAAACGCCCTTTGAAAAAATGGAGTGATGCCAGCAGGGCAACCTAAACCAAGATCATGGGACACTGGAAGCAAGTTGGCGCCTGGCATTGGTGATCGCTTTGGTGAAAAAGAAAAGCATTGTGCGACCTGGGTACTTACTATATGGCTTTGTAAAAGCACAGATCAGTCTGAGGTACCATTGACCAGCTATGATTGCATTGCACAAATGAGTTTGTGATTAGGCAGTTACACCCCGTATGGTTGAGTGTAAATAAGCCCCCAGAAACATGCAGAAAGGTGATAAATAATTGCAGTAGCAATGACAAAGTGTGTAGTTACCTGATGAGACTTTTTGAAGATGGGGGTGGTATTATGGGAAGGGGTGGATAACGCTGATATTGAAGTTTTGATGACATCCTAACATTTCTGTTTGTATTTTGCCTAGGCAAAGCACGACAAGACATTTCATAATATAGGAAGATAATGTGCAGTTTGTGGGTGACACTGATCAAAGAAGGGTCAGACGCATTCTCAGAGAAAGCGAGCCACTGCGACATGCTATTTCAACTTTAACGTGCCCTGCACCGCACTCAATGCTGTAACCTGCGAATAGTGTCCAACAGAGTAATAACTTTTGCTGAACTGGCACGATGCAGACTTGGCTAATTATCAAGTATTTGATGCTACACATTTAAATGACATGTTTTGCCCTTTCTTGTTTAAAGGACTATGGACAATGAATTGTGGACTGTAACATCAGGCACCACATACAGCTGTGTGACACAGCAATTGAATGCTAACACATTGAAAAATGGTTTTTAAATGCACTGTTGAGATGAATCTGAAAAAACCAAATGGTTTTACTCTTCCAACTGAATGGCTTTAACCAGAGATGTTTTGTTTTTTGAAAAAAAAAAAATATTCTACATTGCACGTAGGCAGGAGAATGATTTATGAACTGTTGGGGCAGCAGAATTATGCAAGCAGGAGCGTAATTTATTTTGAGATAAGATGGGTGCGCACATCAAAGTCACCTGTGCGTAGGTTAAGATTCTTAATTGAAGTAATGCTGCCAAGTGTATGAGCTATAATTTGAAAAGGTAATCTTTGAAACACTGGATACTTTTAAGGCCAGGTTTTGGCTAGAGTAAATGTCCATGTTCACTTTGTGTAGGTATTTTTGTGTAGGCCAGGTTTTGGCTAGAGTAAATGTCCATGTTCACTTTGTGTAGGTATTTTTGTGTAGGCCAGGTTTTGGCAAGGGTATATGTCACTGTTCACTTTGTGTACATTTTTGTTTAGGTAGTGTTTTACCTTGCATGCCACGCTAACTAACCGCTATAAGATAGTTTGCTTAAACCTCTTGCAAAGCCCCAAGGTCTTTATCGCTGCACTAAATACTATATTGATAGGTATTAGTCAGCATTTTGTCGCACACACGTTGAATAGGGGTGGAATGTAGTGATACACGAAATTGCAACCTTGCCAATCAGGGCTTTAGATGACAGCATTAGCCGCTGAAAGCCAATAGTGTATTCAAAGTATGTGCTAAAAATGCTGACAGTAGTCTGTTGTAGCACTTCCATTATGCAGTAGTGAGCTACAAGGAATATGACAGGCAGGGAGGGCCCCCAGCTATGTAGCTAATAGGTTTTTGGAGTGTTTGGAACATCATGGCACCTATATAGCGCTTAGATAGCCAGTCTTAAGCGCTATAAACACTAAGCTATGAGTGCATGCCTTTTAGAGCTTGCAGATGGGGTTAATACATCCCTGCTTCCCTTAGAATATTCAGCCTCACTAACGTTAGCCCTGGCTCCAAGCTAATCTTCCTTTTCTCTGGGAAGGTACTGATAAGACATTCCTCAGCCAGCGCAGATGGGAACAAGGGAGGGGGTAGGAGCGAGCAGGGAGCATCTCAGAGAGAGCTGGGTTTTTTCCATGAGCCAGTTGCACAGGGAAAGTTCTGGAACTGTGCGTCATGGTGACTGACAGCAAGAAGTTATAAAATATCCATGCACACATGGATCAGGGGGAGATCGCCTGTGGACTTGATTCGTGTACAGTCAGGTGCCCGGAATTGGCTCTCACGGTGTCCTCCAGCCTTGTTTTTCTATGAGCGGGGCTTGTTTTACAGCTAGCTTATGAGAAACCCAGGTCTCCCAGGGCTGAGATTAAGGGACGTAAGACTGTGTTTCTCTATGTTTCTCTATATTTCTCTATGTTTCTCTATGTTTATCTAAGTTCCATGTTTCACTATATTTTGCATTGCTCTAAGTGTTATGCTTTGTAATATTCTGTAACTTGAATCCCAAATGTATATGAAATTCACTGCTTAGAATAAATATGCTAAAGCTTTGAGGGTGTCATTTGTCACTAGCATGAGATCACTGCTCAGCACAATAGAACCTGTATTTTGGGCTGAATTGGGTATTTTTGCTCTCAAAGGGCTGGCCCCGAGGAAGATTTTGCCCAATATCAAGACAGATGTCCAACCCCTGTGTCCAACACTGCCAATTAAAACTCTCTGGTGAGTGAACGCACCAACATCATATGTGAAATCTCTAGGGACAGGGAGTCACATGGGATATTTGCAAACATCTGTTACTTTTCCATATACAGCAGTTTCTAAGGCAAAGTATCACTGAACTTCTCACACACTGCTGCTTTGGGAACCGAGTGGAATGACCTAACAGGTAATTTAGTTGACATCAGTGTTTTTTTACATATTATCTCAATGATGAAACATTTAGAGGAACTAATAGCTTCCCCTTACCCTTCAGAGTTCTGACACTGGACACATAGACAGGCCCACTTGACGGCTATTGAGACATTATAGTGTCAGTCTTTACCGACAGAAAAGGTATTTCATACTTATGGATGTCTAAGTTCAAATTCTTTACTTCTTGCTGTCCAAGTATGTGTAGGTATACCATAGAAAGTCATTTAAACTTACAATCAACTTTTGACTATTCTTGATAGGTACAATTTGGAATTTGAAACATCTCCCCGTTCCGTGACTGTAACGGATTAGAATCTTCAATCGACAATGACCATTTTTGTTAGCAAGGTGATTAGAAAAGGCAATCCTCTATAATGTACTTATTCTTTAGATATTACACACAGAGTGACAAAATAGATTTCGGAAGAGACAATTGCTCCTGAGGAAGGGCCTAGCTCGAAACGCATCAAGCTCCTAATTTTAACCACAATTGTGTTGATTAAATACACTACAAATGAAATTTGGAAAATTGTGTTTTGTATTTTATTTAATGTTATTAAAATACATACTTACATTGAACAGTAAGAAACATTTGACTGTTCTCAGTTAGGACGGTATGCAGGGGATGGGAGTGTCCATCACCATAGGACACCGTATTTGTTCAGGTGAAGCTAGGACACAGGACAGATGTGCTGTTCACTGTCAGTACCAGTGGTCACAGTTCAGAAATGGTCTTTTCTGATCTGATGTCACAAGTTTCTCTTTTCCTCACCTGTTTCTCCTTGCTTGTGACCTTCTTGGAAGCGACTACTTTTCTTCTCACTGTCCGAGACTTGTATAGGCCGGGGTGTGGGTCTTCGGATTCCAGCGTGAGATAGCCGGCTCTTTCAGCCGGTTAACGTTCAGTTTCCAGGAACATGGATCCAGGAAGGGGTTAAGAGTTCCAGGCTCGGATGATGTCTGTAATACCGTGGAACAAAGTGCAAGCGAATCCAGGAGGAGGCACGGGAAGAAGGTAATAGGGAAACAAACGGGGCTCCAGGAAAACAGGAAAAGGGAAAGATAGGGGAACTGGGAAAAACGCAGAAGCGGACTCGAAGGACACACGTTTAACAACTCCAAGCAGTTGTGTTGAGACGTGCAGAGCCACGGGGGAATGTCAGTTTTCTAGGAAGTCGCGCATTGAGCGCAGCGGCTAGAGCGTGGCTTTTCACGCCCGGCGGTCATGTTGGAAGGATCACTGAGTTCATGCCGCGATGCATCATGGACCATGAAGTCCAGAACGGATGAATTCGGCGGTTCATGACAGTATGCCTTCTCCTAAACACTGCACCTCCGGGTTTGCCTGGGTGTACTCAATGAAATCTCTCCATTCTACCAGATATTGAAGCTGGCCCAGTCTGTATCTGGAATCACATATCCTGGAGACTTCCAATTCAAGTTGGTCATTGACAATTACAGGAGTAGGCCTAGGAGTATTTCTGGTAGATTGTACATATGGTTTTAACAAAGAACTGTGAAAGACCGGGTGAATCCTTTTCCAAGATTCTGGAAGCTGGAGCCGGAAGGCCACTGGATTAATGACTTCCTTTATAGGGAAGGGTCCATAATACTTGGGAGCCAATTTATTTGGCCACAGATGTCGAGGAAGAAGTTTTGATGATAGCCAAACCTTATCCCTGACTGAATAGGGAGGGCTAGGTCTCCGCTTGGTATCTGCATATCGTTTGACTTCTATTCTGGCCTTTTCCAGGTCTTATTTAGCATCTCTATGTACGTTGACCAATGTTTCAATCCAGGAATCAACTGCAGGAACTGGAGTAGAATGTGGTAGGACAGATGGTAGAACTGAGGGATGAAATCCTTGACTGCAGAAGAAAGGACTTGAATTCAGCTACAGGAATCAAAAGTGACCAGTCACCTTGGACCTTGGTAGCGAAACAACAGAGGTATTGTTCTAGGGTTTGGTTGACTCGCTCGGTAGCCCCATTGGTCTGTGGATGATATCCTGAAGACAGTGCGCGCTGGATGCCCAACATTTGGCATAGTTGTTTCCAGAACTGAGATATGTATTGGGGTCCTCGGTCTGAGATGATCTTGGAAGGCAATCCGTGAAGTCTAAATATGTGCTTCAGGAAAATTCCAGCCAATTCAGACGAGGATGGTAGTTTGAACAACGGAGAGAAGTGAGACATATGTGTAAACAAATAGATTGTAACCAGTATGGTTGTGTACCCTCTGGGCGGGGGTAATTCCACGATGAAATCTGTGGCTATGATTTCCCAGGGTCATGTTGGTAATGCGGGTTGATGTAGGAGGCCTGCAGGTTTTTAGTTATCATGTTTATTCTGGTTGCACACTGCACAGGATCGAATGTAGGTCCTTATGTCATCTATCATTTTTAGCCACCAGAATTGTCTCTGTACAAGTCGAAGGGTGGTAGTGACACCCCGATGTCCTGAATGAAAGGTATCGTGGCAAAGGTTCAGAATTTTGTGCCTCAGCTTTTTTGTTGGTATTGCCAACTGAGTTTCCTTGAAGAGATATCCATCTTTCGTTACTAGGTTTCATTGGTTTTTCTTTCCATATTCCTTCCAGAGGTCGGAAGAAAGGGTTCTAGCACGAATGTCTTCCAGGAGAGAAATGGCTTGGGTCACAAACCCAGTATCCGGAAACATTTTAGGAAAGGTCCGGGCTTCGACAGGCTCATAATAAGGACGTCTAGATAGGGCATCTGCGATAATGTTATTTGTTCCAGGAAAGGGGTGAATCCTGAACTGGTATTGGGCAAAAAAGAAGGCCCAACGGGCTTGACGACTGTTTCTACATTCCAGGGTTTGCAGGACTTGTAAATTTCCAATGTCTGTTCGTACCTGCACTGGATGTTTAGCACCCAGGAGTAGGTGACACCAGTCGGTGAATGCTTGTCGCTCTTGAATGCAGCTCTTTCTCCAGGACATAATAATGGGTCTCACTGGGAGTTAACGTGTGGGATAGGTAAGCAATAGGATTCTCCATTTTATCCCCAAATTCTTGTTTTAAGACCGCATCAATGGCATAGTATGATGCGTCTGTTTCCAGCAAAAAAGGCCAGTCTATATTAGGCTGGGCTAGGATTGGAGCTTGAGGGAATTTTAATTTCAGTTGTCGAAAGGCCATCTCCTGAGCATTAGACCATTCAAATGGAGTATCCTTCTTTAGGAGCGTCACTATGGGATGCACTATGTCAGAAAACCCAGGAATTAATTTTCTGTAAAAGTTTGCAAGTCCCAGGAAGAATTGAATCTGCTTTACAGTGGTGGGTGCTGGCCAGGAAAGGATGGAATCTACCTTGGAAGGATCCATTCCGATTCCTTTGGAGCTAAGCACAAATCCAAGATAATGGACGGTGGAGACATGAAAGAGGCATTTTTCTGGCTTGACCAGGAGTTTGTGTTCTCGTAAACGTTGTAAGACTGCCTTTACAGGTTCTTGATGGATCTGGGAGTCATTGGAATATATTAGTATATCATCCCGGTACACAATGACGAAAAGAAACAGCATGTCTGAAAAAACCCGATCCATAAAGCGTTGAAATACTGCGGGGGCGTTGGCGAGACCAAAGGGCATCACTAGATACTCAAAGTGGCCAAAGGGAGTTCTGAAGGCCGTCTTCTATTCATCGCCTTCTCTTATTCGGATGAGATGGTTAGCGCACCTGAGATCGAGTTTAGTGAAGATAACAGCACCTCGTACTGCCTCCAGGATGTCAGAAATAAGTGGTAGCGGATAGCGGTCTTTGAGGGTGCATTGGTTGAGGCCACGGTAATCCAAACAAGGACGCAGTTCTTTAGTCTCTTTTTTAGGAATGAAGAATAAGGAAGCACCAGCTGGGGATTTTGAAGGCCGGCTAGTACCATTTGCCGAATTGGTATCCAAGTATTCTCGTAGAGCCTTCCTTTCGGGTTCAGATAAAATGAATATCCTTCCGAATGGAATTACCGCTGAAGCATCTGTATCAATGGCACAATCCTCCGGTCTATGAGGTGGAAGAGCTTGGACAATGGCTGTCGAAAACACATCCGAGTATGTTTGATAGCTCTTGGGAACTTGGATAATATTGGATACACTTACGGATGATTGCTTGTAGTCCTGGGAGGTTACTGTAGGGTCTTGCGGCCTGTCTTGAGACAAACAAAGGGACATACAAAATTCGGAACCAAGAAACAAGGATCCTGCTGCCCAGTTGATGTAAGGATTATGCTTCTGAAGCCAGGGCATGCCTAGGACCATGGGGTAATGAGCAGATTTTATGATGTCAAATTGAAGCATTTCCTGATGGTTGTTTATTGACATTAGTAATTCCCTGGTTTGGTGAGTAATGGGTCCAGAAGACAATGGTCTGCCGTCAATGCCTTCAACAGGTTGTATTATCTCTTTGGTTTCTCGAGGAATGTGGTGGCTGACAGCCCAGTTGTGGTCTATGAAAATACCCATGGCACCGCAATCCACTAGAGCCAGAATGGGGTAGGTTTCCTTCTTGATGGGTGATAGGAATGCCTGTAGAATCATTAGAGTGCTCTGTTCTGGAGTGTTTAAGGAAGGAATAGATGCGGAGCAGGCATCTTTCTCCCGAAGCTGTGCTCCGCTTAGGATCGGGAGCTGGCATTTCCCGAACGCCGGGGTGGCACTATAGGACACTCTCTCACAAGATATTTATCAGAGGCACAATACATGCAAAGTCCAGTATTAATCCGACGAATCCATGCTTGTGGAGAAATCGGTCCGCGGAAAGCGACTAATTGCATAGGTTCTGGATCTGAGACATGTGGAGCACTTGTTTCTTTTGAACAAGGGTAGCCTGTGGCTGCATTTGGAGCTGTTGTCTTATTCTTCTTCTTCTCTGCCTTTCTATCCTGGATCCGGAAATCAATCTGTAGGGAAAGGTTCATGAGAGCCTGGAAGGAACTTGGACGAGCTACTCTGGCTAGTTCGTCCTTTATCTCGTCATTTAAACCTCGTCGAAAGAGGGTGACTCTGGCTTCTTGAGACCAATCAGCTTCTTTAACTAGTTGTTTGAAGCGAGTCACATAAGTCAGCATATCCTGGGTGCCTTGCTGGAATTCGAGAAGTCTTTCTTGTGCACTATAAACAAGTTCAGGTCGATCAAACATGGCCATAAGTGCCTCCACAAAGCCATCGTAATCATCGAGAAGTGGGTCTCCCGAATTGACAAAAGGAGTCGCCCAGGTTAAGGCATTGCCCATGAGGTGAGATATCATAAATCCAACCTTTGCTCGTGGGGTGGAAAAATAGTACGGTTTGAAAGTGAAATGTACTAGACAGGAATCAAGGAAGGCACATAGGGATTTGGAGGATCCATCATATTTGTCCACTACTCCCCCCAGCAGGGCGCCTTCCTTGACTGCGGAATCTCGGGACAAGACTAGCTGCTTTAATGCTGCATTCTCAGCCTTGAGGTTTTGAACCTCAATGGTCAATTCTTGCATACCTCTCATGAGGTCTTGAACTGCGGCTTCCATGTCTGTTTCCGTTCCAGGCTGGTGGCGTCTCAATCTGTCACAAGTTTCTCTTTTCCTCACCTGTTTCTCCTTGCTAGTGACCTTCTTGGAAGTGACTACTTTTCTTCTCACTGTCCGAGACTTGTATAGGCCGGGGTGTGGGTCTTCGGATTCCAGCGTGAGATAGCCGACTCTCTCAGCCGGTTAACGTTCAGTTTCCAGGAGCGTGGATCCAGGAATGGGTTAAGAGTTCCCGGCTCGGATGATGTCCGGAATACCGTGGAACAAAGTGCAAGCAAATCTAGGAAAAGGGACAGGAAGAAGGTAATAGGGAAACGAATGGGGCTCCAGGAAAACAGGAAAAGGGAAAGATAGCAGAACTGGGAAAAACACAGAAGCGGACTCGAAGGGCACACGTCTAACAACTCCAAGCAGTTGTGTTGAGATGCGCAGAGCCGCGGGGGCATGTCAGTTTTCTAGGAAGTCGCGCATTTAGCACAGCGGCTAGAGCGCGGCGTTTCACGCCCGGCGGCCATGTTGGAAGGATCACTGAGTTCATGCCACAATGCATCATGGACCATGAAGTCCAGAACAGACGAATTCGGCGGTTCATGACATCTGAGCCCCAATGATACTAGTTTAGCTCTTGGTGGTTCATCGATTCTGTAATGTTAGGCCTTCTGCTATGTCATGTACCAGTGCTCAGAGTGTCGTGTCCAGAACTCAAATGATATGATATGATATGATGTCATTTATAACGCATCTGTACACAAGTGTTTCTAGGCGCAACGGGGGACACAAATGCATTGTGGGGAACAGGCGGCCCATTAGACTTTCATTCCAGCTGAGCCCACTTGGTTATTGATATTGATATTTTATTTCTATCGCGCTCGTACACAAGTGTTCCAGAGCGCGACAAGGCAAGGGAAAGAAACTGGGGAGAACAAAACAGAGATCTTACTAGGCCCAGTGACATTGAGAATGCACAAGTGCTTGGGAGAGGGGGAGGGGAAAAGTGCATGGAAGGGGGGAGAAGTGGAAAGTGCGAAGCAGAGGAGAAACAGATAAATAACAATCAATAATAAAGGCAACAAACAGTGGTAGTGCAGCCAGCAATTTGCAAGTGCTAGGTTTAAGGCAGCAGACAGGGTAGGTCTGATAAGTGCAGAAAGAAAAAGGGGGGCTGTATGGGTACAGATACAGAGCCCAGTGCAAGGGGTGGCCCGGAGGCAGTGCGCGAAGGTGACAGGGTGAGCAGGTACCTGGGCATGGAGGACAAAGGGTGGCCAGGTGCACGGTGCCAAGAGAGAACAGATCAGCAGGGAAGAGGGGGAGCAAAGGCAGAAGAAAAGAGAATGTCTTGAGGTGCTTCCGGAACCGGAGATGGTTCTCCTCAAGTTTTAGAGTCGCAGGGAGGCTGTTCCAGAGGGAGGCCCCAGCCGAAGACAGAGATCTACCCCCAGCTTGTTTCTTTGAAAAACGACTGACCCTGAGGGAGTTGGAGGTAGAGGAGTGAAGAGCTCGAGAGGGGAGGTATTTACAGAAGAATAGCTGAAGGTATTTTGGACCCAGGCCCCAGAAAGCCTTGTGGACAATGCAGAGGGTTTTGAATTGAATCCTTGCATCCACTAGGAGCCAATGGAGAGATTTCAGAGCTGGAGCGATACGATCCCAGGGCTTGTGGACAAGGACAAGTCTTGCAGTCCTGTTCTGGATTAGTTGCAGAGGGCGCAGAGTAGAGGCAGGTAGATTTAGAAAGAGGCTGTTACAATAGTCCAAGTTAGAGAGAACCAGAGCTTGAGATACCATGAGCTTCTGGGGGAAGGAGAGGAAAGGCAGAGTACCTCTGTGTCACGCTCACCTGATTCCCACGGAGGCGCAGGTCTGGCTTCCAGCGCTGATGCTTCTTCAATGGTGAAGCGCAGGACTCTGAGGATGGACAGGTAGGGCCCCTCTACACTGGCTTCTCTGGCGGCTCGCAGGAATATTCCCCTGTGCGTGAAAAGGGAGTATTACCTACTGACGGAATAATGCTCAAGCCTCCCACTCCCTTCCAACCTTCCACGATACCCTTCCACGATTCCCTGTGAAGTCTCACCTTAGGGTCTGGAAGGATGAGTTCTCCATCCTGCTTCTGATGCAGGGGCGCGTTGAAACCCAGTTACTTCACTGGATTGAGGTTTGATGGGAGTTCAAAATAAGCTTGACAATTCAGGTAAGGCGCTGTAAGAGTTCTGTAGCAAGTTCAAAAGTTCAAGCCTTATAATAATGTTCATTGTCTTATTGCAGCAAGCGCTAATCGCTTATGTCTTTTTCCCCTTAGGGGCCGGGGTTCGGAATGCCGGAGATATGGCGCCGACACGAAGTGAAACGTGCAGTTCCAGTAAATGACAGGTAAGTTCTGGATGAGCGTTCGGGTAATGTCTTTGCATTCGCTCATTCAATGTCTTTGTCTTTTTTTCCCCATAGGGGCCGGGGTCCGGAATGCCAGGAAGCGGCAGGACCCGAAATGAAATGGGAATGACCCAACAGGTAAGTCTTAGAAGGAAACTGAGCTTTTCCTATTCCCTTCCTTCTCTCACCTTGTGTTCTTGTCTTTTTCTCTCTAGGCTCTGGGAAGTGGCTGCGGATCCGGATGATAGCTGCTGAAGATGGAGGTGCCCAGGAAAGGTGAGTGAAATGCAGCGCTGCAGCGATCAAAGCGAATTGCTTTTAAAAATGATGTCTTCCCTTTCAGGATCGTCGGTGTGATGTCTCCGTGATGCAGCTTTAGCAGGTAAGGTCTTCTTTCTCACCAATTCTCTCTTATCTCCCTTTGCAGGTGACCCAGGATGCTGACAGGCGTGGCTGAAGTCCAGATGCAGGAGCTGACACGGTGAGCGTCCAGCTGCGAGGAGCAGAACAACGCGAAGCGTGAGTTGCTGATCGGGCGTGGTTTAAATAGCTTTGGAAGAAGTTCCAGATATGTATCCTTCCACCGATCAGGTATGTATCCTTCCCCGACCACACCCAGGTGGAAAGTAGTCCCACAGGTAAAGTAGTTCCATTCAGGCCTCAAGAGGGCCTGGATGTAGCAGCATGGTCTGCATCAGGTAAGTGCACATTAAAACACTTGAACATATGTCTAGCTTTATGAGCCTGGCGCCTAAGGCGCCAGGACAGGGGTCCAACATGAGCCTGGCGCCTAAGGCGCCAGGACTGTGTCCAAAGGGCCCCAGCTTGGGCCCGCTGGCACTTCCCTGGGGGGAATGATGCCTGCCTCTGGGATTGCTGGGTCGGACCTGGCTCCTTGGAGGTAGGCATAATGACACTCTGAGGAGGTGCAGTAGGAAATTTGACTTTTTAGAGACCTCAGATATGTGGGCGGAGAAGGAAAGGGTGGAGGCAAAGATGACCCGAGGTTCTTAGCCTTGCAGGTGGGGGTATGAGGAGGGCCAAAGGAGCCGGCCAGAGAGTGAGGGGAAAGGATGGTGAAGGTGTGCCGATGAGGAGGATCTCTTTCCCGCTGACATTCAGACAAAGATCATTGGCGGCACACCAATCTTGATGTATCTAAATTGGTATATATCACTCATATTTTTCAGACATGTTACTGTTTGGGTGATTATTATGATAAATGAAAACTATGCCCGCTGTACATTGTGTGCTCAAAATAGTTGCATCCTTACATCATTATCTCCAACATATGTCTTAATATGTGTTAAATATAAACATATATGTCCATTTGAATGTTCCCAAAATGCTCTTTGATTTTATGCAAAGCAACCAGGATGATTGTGCCATGTATCCCCATACCCTTTCCCATAGGAGATTTATTTACAGGATGAGTGAGATGTATTCACTTAACCAATTGTTTATATAGTGTGTGAGAGAATATTTTATTTATAAACAGTGATTTATTTACAAATTGAGCCAGAGAAATGAATTCACAATATGCAGACTGGATCCAGACAAGACTACCTGAGATCATGCTGAGTGACCCAAAATACAAGTTTGCAGTGTCTCATGGTTCTATTTTTTTTATGATTATTATTATTCCTATAATTAGGATATTAATTGTGTGTGGACCTGGGTTTGGGAATCAATGGAGCACTTTACAAGTCATAGGGGGAAGGGCACAGGAAGGGAAGCAGATTGCTAGGGATCAATACAAGCAAGCAGAGAACTATCAACGGCAGCGGGGCTGCGCAGTTTGGCACCAATGGATACACAAGTAACCAGAGGAGAAAATGGGGGCGGGGGGAGATCACATAGTCTCAGGTTAGGTGGACATTGGTGGGTGTGTGGACCCAGACATTTGGGAGAAGTAATTCCTTCAAAAGGAGGGCCTTAAGCTCCTTACTGAAATATAAAAGCAAAGGGGTGCATCTGCTATTAACTGGGAGGAGGTTCCAGAGTCTGGGGAATTAACAGAGAAGAACTTAGCTCTAGGTATTTCCTTCCTGCACTATTGGAGTTCAAGTCTGCACATGTCCTTGCTTCCTGCATTTGACTGATTGTGTGAGTAGTATGTGTATAGTGTGTGGTGTGAGCAGTGTGTGTGTGTGTGTGGTTGCTGTTTCTCAACTTTAAAAAACCTTCAAAATAAGATGGCGACCATGGACAAGTGAGAAGGGAATTACATGTTGTCCCTTCTCTCTTTCCATGGTGGTCGTGAAACTATGTGATCACTGCGCCGCCCATAACTGCGCTGATGAAAATGTCGATGGAAATTATGGCACGGTGCAGTGATCAAATAGATCACTTTACCCATGTCCGCCGGCCCGCATTCCCCTACCCGACCCCCCGCCCGCTCACCTTTATGGCGGCACACTTCTGTGTGTGCTGCCGACTCCCCGCTATCCTGCGGCATCGGTTCCTCCCACTTACGGGGTGGAAGCTGACGCTGCAGGGTGCTTGTTAGGCAGAAACCTGTGCAGTTCCCTTAGGGACCACTGCAAAAGATTTAGGACTACAAGTGGTTGGCAGTAAACCCAATTGGTAGCCGTCTGTACCACCCAGATTTACCTGGTAGCTGTGGCTGAGCAGTCAGACTTCTCTCAAGATGAGTTAGGCAGTATATAGAGTATACACAATAGGTACAGAGATACAGTAGCACAAGCAAACACTGACCACAGCTTTGGTGTAAAAAGTATATAATTATTTATTTAAAGACACACTTGTAAATTACACTAGCACAAAAATAGGTAAGTAAATTCAACACACAGTCACTATTATATATATACAACCCTAATTACTTATTGGACAAGTCTTAGTGAGAAACACCACTTATTTTCAGACAGAGGTGAGCGCTCTAATAAGTTATTTAAAGAGGGAGGGAAAAAGGCAGAGTTATGAAAGCACACAAATCTCAATACTTTTCAAAGAACCACAGTGAGGCAGGTTAGGCAAAGTCTACTGGAGAGCAAGGAAGTTCAAATGCCAGGCCCACTCTTAGAGAGAGCAAGCGAAATGTGTCCAGGATCACACAGTGGGGTTATGCCCAAAGAGTCTTTGTAAATAGTTCCCAAAAGATTGAGATCAAGTCAGGAAAAGTTAGTTAACAGGCCCCAGGCTAACCCAGGTTAGAAAGTCGAGGATTTACTGTCACCCCGAACGATCTGTCGCAAAGGAAGTCAGGCGGGACACAGTACCTGAAATGGGAAGAATGCTCCAGCGGGGACAGTTGTTCCTGGCAGCGGGTGCAAGTCGGTGTTTTGTCCAGAGGAAGAGGAGGTCTCGA
The DNA here is from genome assembly GCF_040938575.1 of Ambystoma mexicanum. Lineage (NCBI taxonomy): Eukaryota > Metazoa > Chordata > Amphibia > Caudata > Ambystomatidae > Ambystoma > Ambystoma mexicanum. Next base: position 1,191,805,020 of record NC_090923.1, on the reverse strand, counting down.
CGTGGAGGAAAGATGAAGGTCATTGCACTGCCAGGGAAGAAACCAGCCTCGGAGTTTCCCGGTTACAAGATACTACACTTTTCTTCGCGGTAGTGGTAAACCGTGGTATTCCGGTTGACGAGGTGCTTGGCATGGGCAAGGCAGCCACGAGATGGTCCAGGAAGGTGAAAAGACGGGCAAACTGGTTATCCCCACCAGTCAAAGGAAGAAGACTCTCCGGACTGGAGATCTCCTCTGTCGTCGGGAAAAGTGGTGAAACGGTTGAGCAGGGCTCCACCGGTGGTGTCATCGTTGCAGGTCGGCTCGGCTTCTCCCTCCTCGGATTCTTTAGGTCCTGTGGCGACTTCTCAAGTTCCAGTCCCCAAAGCCCTGCTTTTATGCAGAAAACCCCCATTTATTCAGCCTAGCTGTCACTCAAACATGCTAAGTGGTGAGCCGGGCGGCTCACCACTAGGGCCAATCACACAAGGGTGCGACTTGAGTTGCTGAGGCAACTCAGTCCAGGGTGCCTAAACCCCCTCCCCCACCCCCTCTGGTACCCAGAAGAGTGGCACCACTTTTAAGAGGCTTCTGTGGAGAAGCCCACCAAAAATTGGAACAAAGGGCTCGACTTGGGTTGGAGTCAGAGAAGTGAACACGAACGCCATTTTGGAACCAAGTTTCCGCAAAAAATACCAACCAGTGAATTTATATTAATTTAATAAACGTGGCAGTATGTTTGAGGCTATTTTAAAAAGTAGTAGCCTCGAACAATGGGTAAATCCCATAGGAATATATTTGCGGTCGAATATAAAAAGTAGTATCCACTGCCACCAGCCAAAACTCGGTCGGGGGGGACTGGACAGTGCCCCCTCGAACAACAAACCCCGGGGCAATCGAATTGCCCCGACCAGTACGTCCACAATATGATGGTTTGTACTGGTTCTGCTCACAATTTAAGACTAGTAAAGCCAATGGTGACTTTACATGCCCTGGGAGACAGTAGTCAGTCCCAGGGTATGGAGTCTATGTTTGGGGGTCGCTACGACACCCCTGGGTTACGGCACGGAGGGTGCTGTGTAACCCACATACCAAAAACACATGAAGCCCTATGGGGTAAAGGACCCCATAACCCATAAAACACATACAAAGTCAAAGGAACACCTCAAATCATGTCTAAGAGTGGGAGGAAAAGAGTCTCACTCTTAGCAGGAGAAAAAAAATAAACCCCAAAAATCCAGCAAAGCTGCTGGGGGACTCACTAGGTTTGGGAAATTAGCCTTTACAGAGAATTCTCCCTAACAGTGCTTTCAAAAAAATGATATTGTTTTACTTTCTTGTCCCGCGCTTACCACAATGGTAAGCGGGGGACACCACCGCAACCCCCCGCCTCCCGTTACTGCATCTAAGGCGAGCGGGGGACACCCCAGCAACTCCTGCTCTACTTGGATGCAGTAATGGGAGTCAGTATAAGGAAATGCACCAAAGTTGCCATAACTGCATAGTCGCGGTTACGAGGTCGACATTTTGGTGTGTTTCCGGTGGTGATATCCATGGCAGGGGAAGCACCATGCAACTGAGTGTTGCAGGTGCCGGCGGGGGATGAGGAAATGGAGGTAAGTTGCGGGGGAGTCGGAGAAGGACGTGGACATTGGGGGTGGGGAGTAGGGTGTATTGAGTGAAGGGAAGCACTTACCTACTGCCCAGCAGGAAAGATGGGAGCCTCCCACTTCCGAGGAGGCTCAGAGCAAAGGCTTTAGCATGAGGAAAGGACCATTCCGACCTTCCTGATTTGCGTGGAGACCTGGGCCAACAGAGTGCTAATGCAATATTAAAATAGGCAGCTGAAGGATTGATCCAATAGTAGAATTCAGGATGAAGAGGAAGACAGCGATTTTCTGGTGGAAACTTGCCATCCCCCAAACACACCAGAGCAAAAACATAACCATTGGTCATTTTGACACAAATAAAACCAGCTGGAGGAAACCATGCTGACACCGCAAACAGCTAGGCAGTGAAGTATGCATTCTCACCTTTAGACACAATAATTGTGCAAAGACATCCTGCACCGGAGACTAGTATCGTCAATACAGCCGGAAAGAGATCCATAATGGCAGGATTGACCAGTCGAGTGCCACCTGACAAGGAGGGTAAAAGGCTGTACACAGTAGGATGGCATGCCCAAAGCATGGCACTAGATGGAGGAGATGATGAAACCTCTTTAGAAAGAAAGCCAATAGTCTAAAGCAAGCGGTGTACACTGTCACCAAATCCATGCCAAAGTCCCAGCCTAGGTGCTGATGAAACAGCTGGCAGCGACTGGATTGGCAGCATAGAGACGTTCCTGGGGTTAAGAGTCTCGGGGCCGGATTCAGAGCTTGTGCTAATGATGATAGTAAAAGCCAACTTTCTCCCCTCCAGTTTCCAGCACCAGCATTCAGCGGTGGGAGGAAATATCGAAGCGGAAATGTTGTGCTTTCCAGCAGCAAAAGCTGCATGAATATACCGTCTACATAGGAACAGGTGCCCCAGTGGCACTGCAAGCATTTTCTAAAAGACTGGCACTTTTCTAGTATAAGAAAGTTTCCTTAAGCTTTCATTCAACTAGAAAAGTGGTGCTGCCGTCTCGGAAATTCCATGTGAACAAAGAAAAAAGTGAGAAGCAGCCTTTAACGGCACCTCACTGGTGTCGTATTTTAACTCCACTTTTTGGGAGCAGAATCCCCTGGCACTGCCAGCCCAGCATTTCACATGTTTGCTAATGCTGTTGTCGAGCAGTAATTCAGGCTCGAGCAGTAATTCAGGCTGATCGTAAAGTCCTGGCTTTGATGGTAGACCGCTACATTAGCACTTCATCAGAATAGGGTGCTTCTAAAGAAAGTGTCCATCCTTAATGGATGAACATTTCCGTGTTTTTGCCTGGACCTCTGAGTCATGCCTGTTACCCGGGGCTCAAGGGGTTGACGCTCATGAGCCCCCTCCGTTGGAAAGGCGGAGTTTTGACTGGGCAGGGGAGTTATGGGGCACGTGCGCAGCAAGCGCCAGTTACTGCTTGGTTGTAAGAGAATAAAGAAGTTCCTCCTATCTCTCCGTGTGTGCGTCCTTCATTGGGCCTAGATCCCTAGGCAACATTTGGCGACGAGGATTTCTCCCGCACACTGGAGTCCTCCTCCTGCAGCAGTCCGCTCGTGGTGGGCAACCCAGCGAACCTCCTCCTCCTGCTCCACCTCCGCGCAACACGGCACTCCGCCGGATCCGCCTCGCCGGACCTCCTCCACCGAAGCTCCGCGGAAGCGATCCCGCCCGCGCCTCCATCCTGTAGCCTGCCCGTCGACGCCTGGCCGTAGAAGAGGGCGCCGGGTGCACGTAGGCTCGTCCTAGGCCCGACTACCTCGCCCCACGTGTCGCCTACGCACGTGCGGGCCTCGTCTCCCAGGCGCCATGAGCACCTCCAACCCTGGGTCCAGCCAGGGCTCTCCTCAACTGCCGCGGGTGGCGAAGTCGATACAACTACGTCTGCCCCCGCCGTTCACCATGACTCCTCAAGCCACCAAAGGCCCCAGGTGGACCGACTGGATGGATGATTTTCGTCATTTCGTGAGAGGATCCGGCGACGGGGACTCCCCCAACATGAGAGACATTTTCCTCAACCTGGTAGGGGGGGAAATCAAAACGGTTGTCAAGGCTATTCCGGCCGCAGACCAAGATACGTTTCCCAAGTTGATTGGTGCTTTGGACAAACTGCTGATCATCGAGGTCAACCGGGACTATGAAAGATATTTGTTCAACCAGTGCACCCAACTCCCGCAAGAGACCGTCGACGAATTCATCACACGTCTACGAGTGAAAGGGGCGAACTGCCAATTTGATGCGTTATCGCTAGAGGAAGCCATTCGGCTGAGAGTGATCGAAGGGTGCCTCTCCCCCGCACTCAAGAAACAGCTACTCAAAAAACCGCTCACCATGCCCGAGGTCAGCGAACTTGCCCGCATCCATGAGAGAGTGGACACACAGGCCTCAGCCATGGGACACTCCAACAACCCTAAAGCAGACACGGGGGAACTTGTGGCCGCCATACTGCCCCCCCGTCAAGGCGACAGGGGCCCTCAGCCATACAGACCGCCGACAACCTCTTCGACGTCCACCCCGCGTCTACAAAGACAGTGCTACCGCTGCGGGATGTCCTTCCCCCATTCGGGGTCCTGCCCAGCCCTGTCCCAGCGATGTACCAACTGCGGGAGAGAAGGACACTTTCACTCCGTCTGCAGGGAGGGCGTACCTTTTCCCCCGATGCAGCCCCCAGAATGCTCTTCCGGCCGCAGCCCCTGCAGTACAGTCAGCCAAGACCATACCAACAGGGCCTCGGGCAGAGGCGCTACGTTCGAGCGATGGATGAATACCAAGCGGCAGGATATGCCCCACCGTATGACCAGGCTGAACAGCCTAGACACTTCACGGACGAATATGACAACCCTCCTGCAGACTACAGGCCTGAGACCCTCTACCAAGAAGACCAGGCGATGGCCTACTACGCACCGCAGGACCAATACGACCACGACGAGTTTGTGAACCTTATACTCGATAACAAAGAGGCCAGGGAGGCCCCGCAAATCCCGCTCAAGATGGGGAACTGCCAATTTCAATTTATGATTGACTCCGGGGCCACAGTGAACATCATGGGTGAACAAGACTATGACCGTATACCGTGCCCACCACAGCTTACTCTGTCCCGTTCCAGAATTTTCCAGTGGGGAGCTGCCACCCCGTTACAGACGGTGGGCCAATTCACCCAATGCCTTCTCCTGAATGGGTGGCAAGTGGACACGACCATTCACGTGATACGGTCTCTCGCCAGGAGTCGATGCCTCCTTAGCTACCACACGGCGTCGCATCTGGGGCTGATCGAGATCCACGTGAATGTGGGAGACGTAATCACCGCCGCAGCGGCCAACCCCAACCCGGGGAACGCTGTAGGATCGATAGCTTCTCATCAGACTCAATCGCTCGTCTCACAAGAAGACATCGTGGGTGCCTTCCCCAAGCTATGCGAGGGGCTAGGAAAGCTCCGGGGACCCCCCATCAGGCTCCACATCGACCCCGACGTACGACCAGTGCCACAACATCCCAGAAGGGTTGGTTTCCATCTTCAGGAGACAGTTTCGGAGGCACTCCAGCAACTGCTCCGCGACGGCATCATCGAACCGGCGACGGGGCCGACGCCGTGGGTGTCCCCCCTTTGTGGTGGTACCCAAGGAAGGGGGAAAGATCCGGTTGTGTGTGGACATGAGGGTGGCCAACACGGCGATTCAACGGGAGAGACACCCGGGACCATGTATCGAGGACATGATTGTGCTGCTGAACAGTGCCCAAATGTTCTCCAAACTGGACCTAAATCAGGGATACCATCAGTTGGAGCACCACCCTGATTCCCGGCCCATAACCACGTTTGCGACACACGATGGGCTCTTCAGATACCGGAGACTGAACTTTGGAATCTCATCGGCCGCTGAGATTTTCCAGGAAGCAATACGCCAGATCATCCGACCTATAAAAGGGGCTCTCAACTACAGCGACGACATTCTCGTCTTTGGATCATCCAAGGAAGCCCATGACAGGGCACTACACGACACTTGCGAAGCCCTTCAGAGAGCCGGCCTCACGCTTAACATCTTGAAGTGCCGGTTCAGTAAAACGAAACTCAAGTTCTTTGGACACATCTTCTCCAAGGATGGCATGATGCCTGACCCCGAGAAGGTCGAGACGATCACCAACCTCGGCGAGCCCCGGCAGGTGGCGGACGTCCGCTCGTTCCTCGGCATGGCAGGATACTGTGCGAGGTACATCCCCCACTACGCGTCCATCACAGACCCGCTGAGGAAACTGCTGCAGAAGGAGTCATCGTTCGAATGGACACCGGCCTGCCAACAGGCCTTTGCGGACATCAAGCAAGCCCTTGCGGAGGCTCACCGTCTCGCATATTTCAACCCACTGTGGCACACCGAGGTGGTAGTGGATGCCAGCTCCGTAGGCCTTGGTGCCATCCTGGCCCAAACCAGTGGTGCGGATGTTAACCCCAGACACGTGGTTGCATACGCGAGCCGAGCGCTGTCGACGCCTGAACTAGTCTACTCCCAGGCCGAGAAGGAGAGCTTGGCAGCGGTCTGGGCGTGTGAGCACTTCCACAACTTCATAATCGGCAAAAGGTTCACGCTGATCACCGACCACCAGGCACTTCTATCACTGTTCGGGAACCCGCACACCAAGATGCCACTGAGGATTGAGAGGTGGGGCATCCGCCTCCAGGAATATGATTATGACATTGTACACCGCCCGGGGGGCGACCTCAACCCCGCAGACTACCTCTCCCGACACCCCGTAGGGGCCCCGCTCGCACGGAAGGGTGACGTCGCATATGTGCAGTATGTGGCATCCCAGGCGCTGCCTCCGGCGCTGTCCCTTGAAAGGGTAGCGGCCGCATCGTCAGCCGACCCGACGACAGCCCTGGCGATTAGCCTCACGACGGCCAGCAAATGGAAAGATCACCACAGAGCCATCCTAGCTCACCCGGGGGTGAACAAACAAGAAATCGAACGGCTAGCCCGTGTACATGGTGAACTTGCGGTGAAGGACAATAATATCCTGCTCAGAGGGTGCAGGATCGTCATCCCCGCCACACTCAGGAGCGAGGTGGTCAGCATAGCGCACGAAGGTCACAGAGGAGCCGAGAACACGAAGAAGCAGCTCAGGTGCCACGTGTGGTTCCCTCTCCTGGATGCAGCCGTTGACGAGTGGGTAAGGAACTGCCACGCCTGTCAGTGCACAGCCCCTGCAGAACGTCCGCCCCCACTCCAACATACTCAAATACCTGATCACCCATGGGAACGAGTAGCCATGGATTTCTACGGGCCGACCGAAGCGGGTGACTACATTTTACTCTTCATAGATGAGCACTCAAGGTTCCCGATTGCCAAGGTGGTCAATTCCACGGCGTTCACTCAAGTGGCGGCGACGATAGAAGAGGTCTTTAGCGAGTGGGGGATCCCCAAGTGGGTCAAGTCCGACAATGGACCACCATTCTGTGGACACGAGTTTGGGACACTGGCAGAGCACCTGGGGTTCAGGCACGTGAAGATCACACCGCGCCACCCCCAGGCAAATGGAATGGCGGAGCGTTTCATGGCATCGATCAAGAAGACTATACAGAGGGCACGGCTTGACGCAGTCGATACACACCAAGCGCTATGCCGCCTGTTAAGAGACTATAGGAACACTCCTCATGAGGTCACAAATAAGACGCCCGCCGAGCTCATGTTCCGATATGAGGTGCGAACCCGCATCCCGAGAAGTACGGCGCAGGCAGAGCCGGCCGACCATGATCTGCTCCAGAGAGACGCGGCGGCAAAGGAAAACGCAAGGCTCCGTACCGATGCACGGAGAGGAGCGGTGCCGCCGGAGTTCCAGGTAGGAGAGGAAGTTCTGGTGCAACAGCCGATAAATAGAAAGACAGACCCGCGGTTTGCTCCAAGCCCCATGAGGATTGTTGCAGTGAAAGGTACGATGGTGACGGCTGAAGACCAGAATAGGACCGTCACCAGAAACTGTCAGTAGTTCAGGCAATACGCAAGAAGAGAAAACACAGAAGGACCTCAGAGGGCACTCTCACCAGAACCAAGGATGCAGAGGGATGATCAGTGGTTTCCCCCGGAAGGAGATCCCGGGGACATGGGCCAGAGTGGAGCGACTGAAGAGGAGCCAGATCTTGGGACTCGAGGTGAGAGGCCGAGACGACTCATAAAGAAGCCGGTGAGACTTGTTGAAGAGTGCTGAGTTATTGTTTGGACACAGAGTGTCAAGTTGATGTTTGGACATATTGTCCGGGGGTAGTGTTACCCGGGGCTCAAGGGGTTAACACTCATGAGCCCCCTCCGTTGGAAAGGCGGAGTTTTGACTGGGCAGGGGAGTTATGGGGCACGTGCGCAGCAAGCCCCAGTTACTGCTTGGTTGTAAGAGAATAAAGAAGTTCCTCCTATCTCTCCGTGTGTGCGTCCTTCATTGGGCCTAGATCCCTAGGCAACAATGCCCTGAGTATTCTGACCAGAGGTGCAGGCACACGTCACTGGCTAGCCATTTAATGTGGAGACATTATTTGGCAAACGTGTGTGTGCCACAGTTGAAGTCAAGAAGGAAACTGGCAAGGCTAAATCTAGTGGGGTGTGGCAGGGCTAAGAACTAGGCCTTTCGATGGAAGGGAGAGAGATAACCGGAGGACTCAAACGCAAGGCTAATCCCCACATGCAGGGCACACCACTGCAGGCCTCAACCTCCCTGTGGCAACGAACAAACGGCTCTTAAGGTGGAGATTGCAAAACACGACAACCCAGCGAAAGAGACTGAGCCACATCCTCCAAACAGTGGCTGTGTACATCCTCCATCCAACCGCAGCGCCCGGCAGGAGGAAGGATGAGACGGTTACCATGGAAATGGGAAAACATCACTACAGGCAGAAGGCTGCTAGACACGGTTCTGCTATTGCATAGAATTCGAAGGTGATAAAGGGACATTTGCCTCATTTAACAGCGGATGTTCTACTGCACATGGGGTGCCACACAAGGGGTACCCTAACTTGAAAGGGAAGTGCTAGCTATTAGCATACATCTTATTTTAAAGAAATATGGTACTCTGAGAGCCGTTCTGCAGGACTCGAAGTGATTATTCACATTTTCAAAAATGGGGCACCTAAAACCAGCACATCTTCTGTGTTATTTTAACACGGCTCTGTATTTGAGAATTGCGCCCTAAGGACTGAATGGCGTGCTGGCTGGGATGAAGTTAGCCTCAAGAGCGTTCATAAAATGTTTACGTGTCGCGGCGCCACATTTACACAGCAATGCTGTGCGTGTGCGCCGATGTCCAGTCCACTGGCTGATAAAGTGGTAGACACCAAATAAATGGCGCACAGCCACTCGAATAATGGTACAGCTCCTTCACGAGTTATTCACAATCTGTACAAAAAAATCCCACCTGGTTTACAGACAGAGAAAGTGATGTACAGGCTTTTGCAGAACGCGCTGCAAATTCGCACCGAAGGAGAACGCTAAATTCAATGTAAAACCATGCATTGAGTTTTTTTGTTTTGTTTACCAACCCAGAAATCATCTTATTCTATAGGTCTGAAAATCAGTCCATTTTGTTGTCACTTTCAGCACACAATTTTCACTTCGCACACCGAACACTTACCATCAATTCACTAATACTGGCAAAAGATAGACTACGCAAACAGCCTGTACCTTGGAATGCCTGAATACCTCATAAAAAAAGGCAATGCATACAAATCACATTGGCAAGACTCATTCGAAGAATAAAGTCGAGAGAACAAATTACCCTCGCCCTCAGAAGCCTTCACTGGCTTCCAGTGAAGAAAATCATCCATTTCAAATCACTCGCAGAGCGCTGCAGGGATAGGGAGCGGAATTCCTGCAGTCAAAAAAGAACCCTATTACTGTCCAAGAACGGCACTGAGATCAAGCAGCGACATATTTATAGAATCAAGACACTATGAAAAGTACAGAGGTACGGCATTCTCCATCTTCATAGCAAGCCCCGCCCACCTGCCGTCTTCCAGGTTGCCGCTCTTTTCCCCTACTTAAGGGCCCTCCAGCCTCTTTCCTTCGCAGATGGGGTGAAGGTGCAAGTGCATCTAGGTCACCCGGCCTACAACTCGCCCACCTGATGCCTTCCAGGTTGTCGCTCTTTTTCCCCCACTTAGCAAGCCCCGCCCACCTGATGCCTTCCAGGTTGTCGCTCTTTTTCCCCCACTTAGCAAGCCCTGCCGACCTGACGCCTTCCAGGTTGTCGCTCTTTTCACCCCACTTAGCAAGACCCGCCCATCTGGCGTCTTCCAGGTTGTCGCTCTTTTCACCCCACTTAGCAAGACCCACCCACCTGACGTCTTCCAGGTTGCTCTCTTTTTCCTACTTAAGGAGCCTTCCAGCCTCTTTTCCTTTGCAGATAGCGAGCAGGTGCAAGTGGATCTAGGTCGCCTGGCCTAAGCACCACTCACCTCCTTAGCTCTGCCTCTTCCTTCCTGCTCTTAACTCTTAGATCAAGGGCATCTCTCGCCCGGGCATCCGAAGCAAAGGGCTGATAAATAAAAGGGCAATTCCTGTTCGGATCAGGAGGACCCAGGGCCCGACCCCCTGCTCAGACAGCAGGTAAGCATGCACCAACATGTGTTTACTCACTGTGTCCGCACAGGCCATCCCCAGCTCCTCTGGTGGTCGCCCTGTGATGTTCCCTTATTTCACCCCTTCTCGCACACTGGTATTGCCTCTTTTGCTTGATTCTTCTGCCCTGCTCCCACTCCCTCCTTTGCCCCCCCTCCAGCCTACTTCTGCAGGAGTCTGTCCTGATACATTCTGGTTTCACCATCACCGTCTTGTGGCCAATGCAGGATTTGACTTTTATGGCCTTCATTGATTCACGGTGTGTCACCCTTTCTCAACTCTCATGCTGGACTTCCTTTGCATCTTGTACTCATGGTGGCCCTGAATCATGTTGTTCCCATCTTCATCTTGTATCCTGGGTTGCAACATTATGTGTTACTACTGACTTCTGCAATTGTATTCACTCTCCCCTCTTGCTTCTCCACTCTTTTGACTGCTAACTCTCTGATCTCTCCTCCTTTGCATTCTCCCTTTTCCTATCTCCTCCCCTTACTTTCTTCTATGCACTTACTCTATCAGAATGGTCCCTGGACCTAGTATGATAGCAACCTCGTCTGTCTCCTCCCCACTCCCCTTACTGTTTTTTGTCCTTCCCACCCCCCTCCTGCACTATCTGAAATGTCATCACGTCTGGTATGATAGTTGCTTGTTTTGTTCCTCCCCTACCTTTCTGCATCCCTCTCCCTCACCTCTTGTTTTTCTCCAGCTGTACCAAAAATGTTGCCAGGCCTAGTATGGTAATCGCCTGTCTGTTTCCATTTCCTTCTCATTCTCCCCATCCCTTCCTTATCTATGTCTTAGCTCTTGTACTATCTGAAATGTCGTCAGGCCGAGTACAATAGTTACTTTTAAATCCTTACTGTTCATGGCCTGTAAGAATGTCATTGTATTTTCCCTTGTTCCCTCCCTTGCCTTGAAGCACTTTGAAACACATTCGCCTCCAAACCCGTGTCCGGGTCCGGATAGTCGGAATGGGGAATTACCGGGTCATTTCAACCTTGGAGGACCCGGTAAGTCCCCATTCTGAAAACCATTCCGCATTCCCATTTGAGCCCCCATAGGGCTCAATGAGAATGGGGAAGGAGCTAATAACGGGCCCGCAAATAGCAGGCCCGTTATTAGCTGCCTGGTCCCTTAGCGGGTCCCGCTAAGGGTGGCTGGTAAAACCAGCCCACCCTAGTGGGACCCGCTAAGGGACCTTGGAATGTGGTGGTAGGGGGTTAACGGCACAGGCATCCTTGCCGTTAACCCCCTACCGCTGTACTCGCAATGAGGCCCATTGTGTGTAGGCGCTATATAAATAGACTATCATATCATAACATAACTATGGAACTGGATCCCAAAAGAAATCTGGATGACAGCAGATCATCTAACCCTTCGGAACATTTTAAAAACCTGGCTATTCAATACAGCAGTCCAGAGATTGATCGAGAGCCCTAAAAATAGAAAACAAACTACAATCGATACCATCACCGTGTGAACCAGGTTGTCAAAAAATGAAACACCAAAACAAACAAAACACTATCAGGTGTGTTCAGAAAACACAACAAAGCACCCAAAAACAGAAGAACACCAAACAGGACCAAGTCTCCCAAGCTGGCACTCTCCCCCCTTCGGAACCACTGAAGCCATTGCTTAAGAACGCGGGACGCATGTGTGAGTCAATTAAACAATCACAACGTAATATACACGACCACCTATAATACAACACGATAACCCAATACAGCTGATTTATACAAATAGCCCAATCAACTAACAATCGCACCTTCCAAGCGCCTTACTTAACACATGTTCACCTACTCAATACACGGCTAGATGCCTTTGGGTTATGTGCGCAAAATAAATGACATAGATAAATAAATAAATTAATAGATAGATAGATAAAATACCTTGGCACACAAGACTCAAAATGCTGCACCTCTCATAAAAACTGTTAGAACACACCCAGAACTCACACAGCCCACCCTGTGCCACCTGGAAATGTAGAATTTAAGGGACGGCACACATCACAAACAGAACCCACCCACATAGACACCAGTTCTTCCTGGTTCTGCCAACACCAACAGTTGCGCACAACACTTACATTCTCCCGCTAACCCCCTAACAACCGTTTCCCCTCCTTCTCTTTCAGATCCATGAGAGCAACTGGAGACTGTGGAAATGGCGGCGGGCCATGGCACAAATCCAAATAACACAACCCAAGGAAAACCGGATTAGAAAGATGGATTGTGCAATATATACACTGTGACAAGCTTGACAAGAGAAAGGTTGAACGCAAGCCTACAACTCATTCGGCCAGGGCGGGGGTCTGTAAGCTTTGGCTTTACAGATGAATGGGACCAGATGCGTTGCTAGGGGGCGCTGAGGAGGCTATAGCCCCGGGTCTTTTGGTTGTAGCCCCGGATAGAAGCTCAGGGGCTTCAACCAAGAGGATATAGCTAGCCCCGAATCCCGCAAGTCCCGACATTAGCTTAGCCCCTGGTCTTTTCCAGACCTAGCAACACCCCTGTTTGGGACTACAAACCCCATCAGTCATCACCAGCATAGTCAATGGTGAGATATTATGGGGTTAAAGTCCAAAGCATCTGGAGGCTGCAGACCCTTAACCTCAGGCAGCAGCAGCCACTGTTGCTCATTCACCAAATCCACTTTTATGTCAGGTTCTACAAAGTGCTCAGAGCATTCGCCTCCAAAACCTAATGTATCGATGCTCATCTTGGGGCAGAGACATGGTGGGACAGGCAGTTATTCAAATTGTATTTAATGCTGTCACAACTTGATTCCCAGAACCCCGGATGTTTCTGTCCACCAGCAAGGTGAGATTTAGGGGTGTGGAGCAACTCTGAGCCAGTGGATGCTTGTCCTGGGGGGGTGCTATGGGGAGGATCCCTGAGACACCTCCCACTTTGGTCTCGCTCACATGGCAGGGGGCAGTCACCGTGCTGCACCTCAGTCCAGTCCTGGGAAGACATTCCCCATCCCCTTGGTCCAATAGGGCGACCTAGTCCCAAGAACCTTATGCCTTCCCAAACCCTGTGAGAGACCCTGTAAAGGATCTTACTGTACTCTCTCCTCAAAGGAGGGTGCACGAAGCACCCCTTTAGCAATCCAAAATTCAACTTATGAAGCTGAAAAAAGTTTTCCATTCAAGAGAGGTGGTTTCCCCACCCGTGTCAATAATGAGTGTTCAGATACTGTTGCCAGCTCCCATGACACATCAAAGAACTCTCCTCTGACAGTTCACATGAACGCTGCAGAACCACTGATGCATGTTTTGTAAGCTCACCAAGAATTCAGTGCAGGAAGAACAGTGTCAGCAATGTTATTCCCAAGCTATGGCTTCTCCCACCAGGAGCACAATATCACTTATTTTCTACGTGTCTAGTGAAACAAAGTGCTCCCCAAGCATACCCAGTGGGACCCGGCCAGTAAAACACCCGCTGGGAGCACCGAAGATCACAGTCCATCAGAGGCAGCATCCGAAAGGGCCAATGGAGAAAAAGCAAGATCCATAATGATGGCTGGGACAGATACAGACTTGGCACAGACCCTTGTGCCCAAAGCATCCACAGGTGTCCAGAGAAAGGACACCCAGTAAGAGCCCGCGCCGAATTACCAACCACATGTGCAGACCCTCACTGAGAGACCCACCAAGGGAGGGGAGGAAGAACACTACAAAAACTCCAAGTAGTCAGTGCTAGTTGTAAGAGAAGGGTGCTTGTATTTGGAGAAGGCTGGGGACTGGAGATTGGTAGAAGAAACAGAGAGTAGAGAGAGGAGATGGACGGGAGTGGATGAGTGACAGCAATGCAATGGAGACCAAGAAGAGCTGGTGAGAGTTAAGAGGGTCAAGGTGGAGGTGGTAACATCAAAGGGGCACAGTGACCAGAACAAGCTGGTGGAACTTAAGCAAGTAAAGGAGAAGCTGGTAACATCAGAAGGTTAGAGGGACAAGAAGGCAGCAGCAGCAGTTAATGATGGGAAACGATGTAATTCCGGAGCGAGAGAGTGGACAGCAGAGAGGGTAACAAGAGGAGGAGATAAAAACCATTAGAGAGAGAGGGAAGGTGGTGGCGGTGAGAATTAATGCATGTGATAACACTGAGAGGAGAAGGGTAGCAGTGGGGTGAAAAAAAACATCAGGCTAGAAAAGTAGAAGCAAGGAGAGATGGCCAGACCAAAAGGGAAGGAGGAGGTAAAAGCCCCAGAGACTGGTAGCAGCACAGGGGAGATAACATCAGGGGGCGAGGTGCCAGTTGTAGTAGAGAATGTACAGGGGAGACTTTGGGAATAACATCATGAGAAGAAAGGAAAGCTGAGACAAGAACATCTGACAGCAGGAAAAGGTATCCAAAGGCGAGCAGGTGTCAGCGTCTAGCTAGCAAGAACAGGCCGGGTCCGGTCGGCCTGAGGCAGCGCTAGACTTGGGGAAGAGGTACAAGTTGGGGTCAGGGAGTTTACTATGAGTTCAGCGAGGTGAGAAAGAAAGACCTGAAGGAATTTGAGACAGACCACGGGGACCCCATTCTATGTCCCCCTGCCGACTTCATCTATGCTCAAGAATATACAATAGAGTCAGTCATGGGGCACAGGGACCCCGAAACGTCTGCTTCTAGGTCAGACCAAATAAAAGAAGAATTTGTGTCACACTAAAGTCGCAATATTAGGGAGGATTGCGGCAACTCCTCTTGAATTGTTTGAATTGAGACTAGGGGTGTACTGAAATTCAGCTTTGAGTAAGTATTCGGCAAAATTCTGGCTGAAAATGAGATATTCTGCTTTGGCAGAATACTTAATTAATTATCACTCAACGCCAAATAATTTACCCTACAAAATACATTAAGTACTGCTTTGACTACTTGCCTGGAATCATTCAGGCATGTCATGTTATCCTTTTAAAGAATCATTAAACCAGCGCCGTTGTCGCTTTTTTAATTGAGTGCAGGCAGAGGAGAGGTGTGAATGTGCAAACAAAGTCTCAGACCTTCATGTGCTGGACAGACTTTCATCTGGTGGTTTGCTGGGGAGGAATGAGCTGAAGCATAACTCTCAATATTTTGAATTTACCTCTGGCGTCTACTGTATTTTGCAGTTGAAAACCATTGAGCTGGAACAGTAGTTTTATGAAGTCGGTGTTGGAAAATGTAATTTTCTTTAGGCGCTTATTGATTTGCTGAAGACCTTCGTGAGAAATCTGTAAGTTACAGGTTCCAATCCCAGCAATTCCCAATCCAAATGATATAATTAAGTGTATTAATATAGCTGTTGCAGAGATCCCAGTAATTTCCAAACCCTGAGTGAAATAGCACAGGAGGTAGTGTGCCTACAGCAAATAACTGTATTCAGCCTGTAGGCATGCTTATAAAGCAAGTAAGATTCTCAGTGGGAAGTGTGCCTGTGGCAGAGGTATGCTTGTAATATCGAACCATAGGGTACAATTCTGGCCCTGCAACTTCTCATGTTGCCAAAATGAGTACGCTGACTTTAGTATAAGTGGCAGATGTTACTAAAGAATGTGGCTATACTTTATAACCAAAAAGTCCCAGTCGGTGGCAAGAGCAATAATATTCCTCCCTTAGTTAGTTAAAGAAGATGGATATTTGTGTAATAAAAAGGAGATACAAGTTTACAATTTAGAAACATTGGACCAAACGGGTGTACCGGTGAAACAAATAAGTAAAATAAACATACACATGCTAATGAAATATCTGGAAATCAGCACTGTCCCTTCCCCATAGGGTCAGTCGGGAACCATGGAGGGCTCAGCATTCCCTGTATATTGTTTGTCTGGTGTATTTTACCATTCCCCAAAACACCACAAACATACTGCATCGAAAAAAAAGAAAGAAAAATAGTATCTTATAATGAAAAGACATTTTTCAAGTGCCTCATCCCCATTCAGTTCCACGGGTAGAAAGCATAGCTTTAGCAGCCCAAAGGTGGGTATTCAGTAGCACCTCAGCAGTCAACCGGGTGCTAATTGATATAATCACTCCTTTTGTGGTTCAGTGCCTTGCTGGAGCCAGAAGGCTAAAGATGGGCACACCCCAGTCTCCCCACAGTGACTGCATACATGCATACTATACCTTTGGCCTTGTCTTAGTTACTCGGGCCCTGCCCAACAAGTGGCACCTCTGAATGTACACAAATAAAATCTGTGCTTTTTATTGAACAATGTATTGTCTGATACTGTATTCCTTTCATGGTTTACACAAACATCCTCCTTAGACAACAAAGAAAAGAAATGTAATAAAGAATGGATATGCATATTTTAAAGTGTTTTTCTTGTCTAAACAAATGTATTTTTAAAAAAAGGCAACTATTCAGCTCTGTATTTGGCTCTGGCCAAATACTTGTCCAACTATTTACTATTAAATCTACTATTCAGTGCATGCCTACTTGAGACTTTGGCTTCCAAGGCCAGCAGGGCCTAGCTATCTGAATCCTGTGTAAGAAATATTGGGCACAGAGGTTGCTGAGGAGGAAGGCATCCTATCCTCTAACAGAGAAAGCAATCCTGACATCTGTTTTGTTTGGGAAGATCTCATTTTATTTTGAGTCACCCAAACTTGTAACACAATCCTTAATAGACGACAGAAACCAATGCTAAGGTGTAAGGACAGCTTGGTAATGCATGCACAACATGTACATCTAAAACAGATTCACGCTGCTACCGGTGAACATGTCTTACTGGCCACAGTATTTTTGCAGTTTGTCTCCACTATAGATTTGCATGCAGCACTCTTATCTTTCCCAGAAAAGTTAGCATTTCAATAGTTAATAGATGTGTTTTTTATTATCTGGATGTGCATATTTATAGATGTGCGTTTTATTGACGTCTGTTTTAAATATTATTTTTTTCCACCATGATGTGCCCAGGCTGACACAGATTGTTTCAAAATTTGAGAAAAACAAAATGACATTTTACACAACAGCCACTAGATGGCGAAATATGCACAGGATAAAAATCGAAAACAGAGACGCTGCAAAAATACTGTTACAGATAATTGACAGCCACAATTCATTCCAAGATCAATTTAACTACTGTGGCTTGCATCAGAACTTGGTTTAATGAGTAAATGAGGCGTTGCCCCAGGTCAAATGCTCTCTCCTTCTCAGGACCAAGCAGGCCAGCGGGCAATACCACAGTTGCCAGAAAAATAATTGAGGCAGCATTAATTAGGAATTTGGCACTGGGGCTCTACTCGCCATAGTACCAAGAAGAGGCATTACCTGCCCATGTTACTTAATTCACATATATCCCTGTGTGTTTCATGATGAAGGTGTCTTCCTATTTCGTTCAATGAATGAAAAGAGTCTGATTTAGAATGCACAGAAAAAAGAATACAGAAATGCCAAAGAAAAGACCAGAATGAATCACCCAGCTGGCGTGCAAAGCTATGCATCAGAGGTGCCAGTGAGCCAGAGTATTGAGAGCATGGAGAGTCCTGCCATATCGAAAGGTGACCCTTAAATCCTGCAAACTCTCAAGACTTGTTAGTTAAATGAGACCAATACTATGTCACCATAGCTCCTCTTTGACTGTCAAGCCCACCACGCACTGCATGGTCGGCCTCTTACCTGGGAACGGGTGGCGCCTCTCCATCAGGAAACACCCAGGACTTGGCTGCAGAGGGGTATTGCCGGCAGCGGATCCGCTCACCTCGCGGCGACCGCCACGTTTGTTCTCCCTAGCCGAGTGGTGGCCCCGTCCCAGGCAACATGAGCACATAGCTGGACAGGCATTGGGGATTGCCATGCGGACACATCGCACGGCTGCGCGCCGAAAGCCTACAAAAGGCTGACCCTTCATACATTTGGTGCATCTTAACGTCTCTGTTCTCTTGCCCGTCCTTTTGCCCATTGCCTCCCTGCTGCCTATTACTCCCCTGCCTTCCACATTTACCCGTCTGGATCCTTTTCCCTGCCCTTCCTTTCTCTCGCTTCTTGTCTACTCTGACATTCTGTCCCTCCTAGTCCTGATCTCCTTGCTTGCCTACCCTTGCAGGTATAGTCCTACCCTTCTTAGGGACTCTGCTGCCCTCGCCTAGCCTGTTTTCACAAAGGCTTCTGAAACACCTGGTTACCTGTCAGACACATCTTCCTGGCTCCCCTTTCAGTGCCTCGCACTGTTCCTGTGCCACGTGAAAGAGAGGAAGCCATATGGTGGTTCGTGGAGCTGAGGAACCCTGAGTGTTCATTCCTTGGGTGTTCGGGGTGTCGATCCTTGGTATCACCAGCACCACGGCTCAGTCCAAACATGCCTGAAGGGAAAGCACCAGGAGAGCAGGTACGAACCAGAAGCGAAACATGTTACTTAACATCAACCCTGAAGCATTTACCCGATCTTGGGACTTATTCCCACAATGTTTCTCCCCTGCATCAGGAGACCTTTGGATCAACTTCACTACCTCTGTTCCCCTTATATGGCTTCACCTCGGGTTCCTGAAGAAATAGTTGACAAGCTGACATGTTTTGTTGACTTTTGTTTATTGGAATACATTTACTGTGGTGCTTGCAAAGGGCATACCTTGAGAGTGGCGAAGGTAAAAGGGTGGGATGAGGAGGAGCTGGGGAAGATCTGGGTTGGAAAGGGTGGGATGAGGAGGAGCTGGGGAAGATCTGGGTTGGAAAGGGTGGGATGAGGAGGAGCTGGGGAAGATCTGGGTTGGAAAGGGTGGGATGAGGAGGAGCTGGGGAAGATCTGGGTTGGAAAGGGTGGGATGAGGAGGAGCTGGGGAAGATCTGGGTTGGAAAGGGTGGGATGAGGAGGAGCTGGGGAAGATCTGGGTTGGAAAGGGAGGGATGAGGAGGAGCTGGGGAAGGAGGAGCTGGGGAAGATCTGGGTTGGAAAGGGTGGGATGAGGAGGAGCTGGGGAAGATCTGGGTTGGAAAGGGTGGGATGAGGAGGAGCTGGGGAAGATCTGGGTTGGAAAGGGTGGGATGAGGAGGAGCTGGGGAAGATCTGGGTTGGAAAGGGTGGGATGAGGAGGAGCTGGGGAAGATCTGGGTTGGAAAGGGTGGAATGAGGAGGAGCTGGGGAAGATCTGGGTTGGAAAGGGTGGGATGAGGAGGAGCTGTGGAAGATCTGGGTTGGAAAGGAACCACTCTTTCATGGCTAAACAGAATGTTGCATTCCAAATGTCTGCAAATCATGTTGTTTCTGTGGCTTAGCTTGGGTTGATAACATAGTCTAGGCAGTATGGCCAAGGTAGCAGGTCTGAAGGCTTGCAAAAATAGATGCATCTCCTAAGATTTTCAACATTTTAGGGGCAGGGTTCTCTTCTCCCACCTGCACGTTTGTGGCATGTTGCTACAGAGTTTGATGCTAATCTACGCAAGCAGCTGGCCACCATATTGTCATCTCTTGGAGCTGACCAGCTGGGTAGAATTCATGCCACCCCCTTTTCACATAAATCCAGGCATTTTAAACTATTTGTGCTGGAAATCGACCAAGCTCATTTGACCTGTCTTTAGGTTCAGTGTTACACCGTGTGCAATATGTATGGGAGTGTAGGAGGAGTATATTAGGAGTGTATTTAAAAGGATCCTTTAGCCTGCCAGAGTTTGTAACCCGCCCCCTACACAACCTGAAATACAGTACGCTTTCGACATTCATTTAAACGCTGAAAATGGCCAGGCTTACAATAGCACACTCTTCATTACTCCAACTTGCCTCCAGCCACACCATGAGCCGCCTCACTCACGGAGTGCACACCCTCAGCAACCTAAAGAGCACTCTCGTACAATCTAAATACTATTAGCAACAGGCCTTACCGTCTGAAGGTTGTTTCATGAAGTTTTAGAAAGATATATTCTCCCGCTGTCCGATGCCACCCTGGTAGAGCTGGCTCAGGGCCCTAGGTATTGCAGGGCCCTAGGCGGCAAAAGATGTGTGGGGCCCCCTTACTTACATCACAGAAAATGATGTCACAAAATGTGTCCTTAATATCCATGGGAATCAAATAAACTGTTTCAGCATATGAATGTAAAATATTAATATAACATATTTAACAACATCAGGAGGGAGGCTTATTTTGGAGTAGTCAACAGAATGATCTGAGTCATTTGTAGACATGTCTCATTTTTGCAGGTAAGCCTCAGTGAGATACATTGATTTGCCAAGGAGCGCACATTTTGTCCAGTGGCTACGCCAGAATTGGAAACCAATGTGCAACTCGGGCACTTGAGCTTATCTTCACAGCTGTAGATAGTAGAAATATTTTTTTTGACTGGTCTTTTTGAAAGTTTGGCTTTAAAACACAGTCTGACTATGGCATGCAGGGCAAAAAAGTGGTGTTTGTGTTTTGCAAACTGAAGTTATATGTTGTTTTTGCAACAGTTTCACAATTGCTTTTATTCTTATGGTGTATATATATTTGGCCATATTGTCCAAACTAGAAATGTACCTTTAATCTAGATGATTATTTTGACTGTCAAAGAAATGAATCTCCAAGCAATGCTTTTATTATTTTTGAAACACACAGGACTACCTCCACCCCCCTATTCCTTGTCCCATTACTTACTTATGAGGAACCCAGCTCAATTGTCAAGGGTCCTTCTTTTATTTCCATTCTCTTTTTTGTTCATGTTCCACCCCTCCCACTGGATGTATAACACCCTAATGTCTGGACATGCTGTAGTTCATATTGTTCCAGCCTTTGGAAGGCTGATGAGCTGTCTCGGTGCAACTAGTATCCTCTTCCTGCCGGGCTTGGAGGGGAACCGAAGGAGTACATCCTCTGGCCGGAGTTTCTTGGCTGGGCCTTTGGGGACCTGCCATGAGGATTGGAGTTTCACATTGGTAAGTATTTGAAAAAGCAAGAGGAACATGGAAGTAGTTCTCAGATTGCTTATGTGTAATCTTCATTACTCAGTGTCCTGCTCTTCCTTGTCACAGTACTTGCCTCCTGCCCCACCCGCCCAACATGCACAGAATGAGCCAAAAGATATGGCCATTAGCTATGGCGTGCTGTTTGCTGCAGGTTCCAAGGATGTACGGGTGAGGATTTGCTCTGGGCCAGAAAGGGCAAAGGGCCTTTTGCTGCAGGATTGCCTTGCAGTGCAATCGAAGCAAAGCCCATTTACCAGAAAGGTATTTAGGCAATCAGAGTAAGCAATTCCACAGGTCTTCAAATGTTATCAATAGGGTTCAAGTCCAAAAGAAAGTGTGGTGTGGTGCTCATTAATATACACACAGGGATTCAACATATCTTAAGTAAAATATGCAAATTTAGTTCAGGTGGCCTTTCCTAATAGAAGAAAATGCACAATACAAATGAACATTGTCTTTCAAAACATGAACCATCAATACCTGCAAAGTATAAAAGGTGCACGTCTATTAAATCTATATTTAAATATTCCATGGAAAGCAAAATACCAATACGAGACATGTGCTTTGAATACATTTCCACGTGGTCTTGTGGGTAAGTGGGTGCCCTGAGAGCATGAGGTCATGGCTTCAAATCCTAGTGGCCGAACACTTGACCAAACAAGCTCTTTTTGCATGCCACCCTCAAAAACTTCTAAGGGGGATGGCGTCCACATATACCCTCAACCTGTACCCTGAAAATCACCACAGGACCAGGGAGAACAACACCTTCAGTCCAGCAACCGCTCTTCCGTATCCATGGACCTGGTAAATCAGCACAACCAATATATCCTCTCACCCCCTCACCCAGTAACCCCCCGCCCCTCCCCCCACCACCGTGTGGCTTTCAACAATACTCTGTTTTATGGAGAGGACTTGAAAAGTACACAGATCATCATTAAAGTGCTCCAGAAATATAGGAATCCTCGTAGAAATATGCTAAACAGAAAGAGTACAACTCTTGTGTTATTTCCCCCCATACAATTCAACAAAAGCATAAAACAAATGGCTTGTAGGTTTTCTTTCAAGATTTAGACTCGTAACAAAAGATCATGTATAATGGTAACCTGGATGTTTTGCATCGTTTGACAAAGACATACTTCTTTTAAAGCGAATGAAATGTGATATTCTACAAAACAATAAACGTATTTGACACACCAACAAGCAAACACATGAAAACTAGTGAGATAGTTTGCAACTTTTTTGGTTACCATGCTTTTATTGTCCTCAAAAAGACGATTTGGGCATAAAACTATTTTTTATGTGATTTCGGAATAAAATACCCCCTTTGAATGCCTTGTGCAAAACAATGGTTCTTAAATGGACCAATTACTTCTAAAAAGCTTCCACTTTAAATGTTCTGCTAAAACAAAGATCGAGATAAGCCCTAACTGTGAGGCCCCATGGGGTGGAATGGGCTGCTGGGGCGGTAGGCGGATACTTGGCTCTAGAAGAACCTCAGGGGGTGGGCTGCTGATATCACGGTCTCGCTAAGACGGGCACAACAAGCCCCGTGCCTGGAAGCAGTGCAGCCCCCGTTACATGCAATTTGTATAACTTCATATAGTCGCTGCAGCTGGTGGCTGCGAGTCCCCCAGGAGCACTGGGCCTGGGCAGAGGCGTAACCAGGATTGTCTAACAATAGGGCCTGAAGCTAATGTAGTTGGGCCCACCGCAGTGACATTAACATCTGTAAATGCCCACATAGAGCTGCAAATGCCCAAATAGCGCTGCTGAGTGGGCATTTACAGATTTTGGGTGGGCCTTGCCTGCTCAGGCCCTACTCTGTCTACGTCCATGGGCAACGGCACAGACTGCCCATGCCTCTGGACGGCTCTGCTGGCTAGACAGCAGACTGATGGGTGTCTCCGAAAGATGAAAACCCACAGAGAGTAAAAACCTTGTGAAGCTGGATATCCAGAAGAACATTGCTGGAAGGGGCACCCACAATGACTTCCACATTTAAGTGGATTCAAGGCTTGAACTGACATTTTAGGGGAGTTAAAGTACAAGAGCTGAGGAAGGCGCAGGTAATTGGAGGAGGCCACTACATAAGACTGTTGTCTTGTCAGGAGAATAACGGAGGAAGACTTAAGCCCCTCCTGGGCTTGTGCGAAAGTCAGGTGTAATGTGACACGTGGGAGGCGTGTCATTATGTGAATAAAAGGTGCCCACGGCTGCCTGTGCGGCAGTCTTAAGCCAACATGACTCCTGCCTGCAGTATGTTATTGCAGCGCACGCCAGTGCTGAGTGCTCAGGCAAAGGTCCTGCCCAGCAGATCCTTTAATGCTGATTGCCGGTCCCCCTGGCAATATAACAATGTGCAGCCCAAAGGTTGCAGGTGCCACACGCTAGTCAGAGGGAAGGGAGGCTGTGCAAGTGGCCGGAGGAGTTCACCAGACAAAGACGCATCGCTGAGCAAGTAGGTGGTATGTGTGGAAGCAGGGCCGGCCTTAGGGGCAGCAGTGCCCTGCGGGAATTGGTGACCCCGTTCACCCCCTGGTCAACCCACTTTTTTTTTCTTTCTTTTTTTGTTTAACCTCCTCGCTCTGGCGAGGAGGTAATGATATGAATAGGGCGCATCCGCACCCTATTGTTATGAGATGTGGTCCGCAGCCGCGGGCGCATTTAATAGAAAAAGCCTGCCTGCCGTGCCTTCTCCCACTACGCCAGCTCGGGGGAGCCCTTGAAAGACTTCCCCGAGATGACGTGGCTGGGGCTAATGGCGCCCTGAGGGGCGTGGCGCCACGGGCGGTCGCTTGGCTCACCCCCCCCCACCCCTAAGGCCGGCTCTGTGTGGAAGCAGAAGTGGCTAGCAGCACTAAGTAAGGACAGCAAAAACCAGGAAACGCTCACAAGCATAGAGGAACGCGGGTAATGAGCAGGAACTGTTGCAATATACCGACCTCCATCTTCAATACGCTTTTTAGATCCTTTCACAACTTTCTTTCATCCAGAAATGGCAATGGATAACACTGAATGATGAAGTAATCCCGGTCGCCATCTTTAAACAGGGTCACACACACAGACTTAACATAATCCATAATGATCACAGACGAATACCAAGGGAACATGGCGTGAACCTCCAGTATTCCAAAGCCGCTGCACAACACTCAGCCATGTTCATCGGTGATTAATAAGTACATTTACAGGAGGAGATTACTTCTACCCTCGAAGTAGCTGGTTAATAGTAAAGGTGTGTTTTTTTTTCTGCCTGCGTAACTGTGTTAAGTTCTCACTATTCAGCTAGACGAATTTGCAAAGTTTTCCGGGTCTTTACAGTTACACCAGCAGCATAATTCTCTTCCTACACCATTCAGTTAGTGGTTTGAATTTCCCATTAAATGTCAATTGCAGCTAAAAATCTCCCCACACGCATTTGTGTTGAGAATGAAAAGATGCTGTCGGGAGGCCGCTGGGCCTCAGGAACCCCACCCACACACACACACACCAGGGAACCCACACGGGACGCGTGTTTTATGTTTGGGCTCCACTCTTGCACTGCAAGCTTGCCGACGTGAGGCCCCACGGTCTTAAAGAGACCCCACCACCGATGCATAACCCCGTTTGTGGAATTAGACTATCTTTTCTGCATTTAGTGGAAAACATAACACACAGAACCCATTTCCAGATGTTTATTATATATAGTAGATTTACTAGAAAACAAATCATGCCTAATCCCACTGGCTGTAGTTTACTCACATGTACTACATATCATGTCAGCAGAAGTCCATGTATGGGCACAACATGGTATTTAAAGAGCATTCCTGTATTCATGAAAACAACATATTGGGACAATATCCAACTCTTCATTTGAAAGGGCACAACTTAGACAAGTCCCTTATCCTTGTATCCACCGGGCTACTTCTGCTTGCGTGTACAGTCACACTCTCTCCCTTGGTGACTCTCAGCCCCTCTGAGTGGTTTTTCCATATTTTTGTGCTTTAGATGCCTTGAACCCGGTTTCGGGAGGAGGAGGTGGCTTTCCTCATCCAGTATGTAGCAAGGGGCATGCCCACAATTCTCGAGTAGAGAGAGGGCATTCTCTCTACAGGTTAGGGCAGTCATGTAGGTCACAAAAAGGCACAGGAGCATAGGAGTCTGACGGACCACAAAGCCAACCCACCAACACCCAAAACCCAGTGCTCGCTGACATGAAACTGGGCACCATGAGGCATTCTTGATAAAGAACATGGGCATGGAGTTTTGGGTAGCCACAAAAGAGGCCCTCCCAAATAGTAGCATAAGGTGGTAGTAGTGACCTTTTTACTTATCTAAAAAAACTGCGGGAAAAGAGGCAGATGAATGTGGCCCCCCAATGGGCCAGTCCCTCCCTCGTATCAATGTTACAGGAATGAAAGGTGTCCATCGTTCTTGGCCCCTCCTCCCCATCACCACTGTACCACAGATGCGAGAAACGCTATTCTCTCAGACAACCATCCAGACCCTACCCTGATGACGTCGTAGAGGAGATAAACTTGCAGACGATGGAGCAATTGAACGGACTGTGACCATGCTAGGAGCCAATGACATCACGAGTAAGACAAGATATAGATGCGTTAGACACAAAGCATATACTCAACAATCACGAAGGTACACAGACAATAGGCCACATTGCACATAGAATATGCTTTGGCCCACCAAGACAGAGGACATATACAATTGTGCTATGCTGGAACGCAAGACGCATCAGAATAAACACGAGGCTTGCACAATGCAGAATGCAGTTAACATAAGTAGCCATGGAAATGAAGATGGAAGATCCGCCCACAATGGAGTGAATGGAAAGCAGTGCGAAGGCTCGAGGATGCAGGGAGAGGCTTCACTCAATGATTTAGCAGGAAAACGTAGACCAGAGTGCTCATGCAGCCGGTGCACATATTCTTGGCAAGGCTATCAAGGGAGCGAGAGTTTCACACCGGCACCCGAAAGTACAGACAAGGGTAGACGTAAAAAGCAATCTTCTTAGATTAATAAAGAAACAAATGTTTCTGGAAAGACGGCGACACACCAAATCACATTGAACGTGATCAAAAGGTAGCTTGAACAATTCTCCAGAGGGCATGGATGGTATGACACCTGCATGTAATAAGGCTAAGAATCCTTGTAAATTTTGAGCAGTTCAATTCACAGTTTGCTGCATCGACCGGTTATAACGTACTAACCTCACGTGCCTTTATTTGCAACATTTCGAAGGTGGTCGCAGGTGGAGCCAACAGATAATTTGCAACCAATTTGAGCACTAACCCTATATGTAGTTTACCCCACTAACCAACCCCAATCTACCTTAGGTTTTGTGAATTAACTTCATAAACTGTTGACAAGTCTGTAACCAGTCGAGAGCATTGGAAAACCTGAGATGGCCATTACTGTCGCTGTTTTACGAGATCTTATTAATAAAGCAGTGACTTTGTCACATTTCTGGACTGTTCAGTTTCTTGGGCGTGGGGATTCCACCTGAACCAGACCTCTAGCTTTTACACTGGGGGCTTTTCCACCCCTCCACTACAAAAGGATATGTGAAATCTTTGTTTCATTAACTTATTTGAAGTTTGAAGATCAACGTATTGAAAAATTCTCTTAACTTTTAACATTTTGAAACGTTTAAAAACATGTTAGCCCCCGAGGTGGTGGTATCTGGTCTTGAACTGGAGGTAAAGGTTGAATGAGACGTGGCCGAACATTAGGATTTGCAGGAATGTTTTCTACACAAGCTTGTAGATTTCGTACAGAAGTCAAAATTGTATCCTTTTCTTGCCGTGTAGTGGCATAGTGAAACTTGACCTCCACCAACTGGGGGTACAGCTGTTGTAAGATGATGTTCACGTCCATCTACCCGGGTGCCCTAGGCGGACTTACAAATTGTTAATTGACTCACACGGGGAGACATGGGGATTGATGCTAAGGCAAGCCAAACCCACAGACAGGACTGCACCTTCCAAACCAAAGGGAAGCCTACACAAGAGCCAAAACCGCTGATAGGAATGCCCTTGGAACAAGTGGCCGGCACCTAGCTGCGGATGGAAGCACTCGGGAGGATAGGCAGAGCATCGGCAAGGTGGTGGGGGCTGTAGAAGAAAGGGAACACCATTAGGGTTGTGTCCTAATATGAGAACAACCCGTCCCTCCTCCCTGAGTCAGGAAGCATCCCATAAACGACAACACCTACCTAGCTGGATGGTTGCAGCGGATGGCAGCAGTGAATGGAGGGGGATCAGGATTGCTCACTGATTATTCTATGGATTGTGAGAGAGGTTCCTCCCAGAAATAGAAAACTGGGTCCTGGAAAGACAGAGAAGGAAGAGAGCGGCACAGGACACCAAAGGTTCCTAGGAAGAGATGCACTGAGATTCTAGGCCTCGCGGGAAAGGTACTGAGAGGCAGTGGTGGAAGTGGGCAGGAACAGTTGGGCGCAGCGCTCCTCTACTTTAAAAAAAAAAGTTGTACTGTTCATATATTTTTATTGTAAAAAGAAACCGATCCGGAATAAAAGTGTAGAAAGAAGTTGAAACTTGCACTTCAGTGCACTGCACAGAAGATGCATTTAAACAGCAGGTGTGTTTGTTTGGGGGTTTGGATTCCGCTTTGTGTGGAGCATGGCGATGGGGCTAGTGGAGTGCGGGGGCAGAACAGCAGGGAGCATAGTTCCACTACTTCTTTTTGTACACTTCGACCACTGCTCAGTGGCAGGTGCTGCAGCAAAGTCAGGTCTAGGAGGATAGCAGAAATAATGAGTAGCCATATCATGGGACTCACACGCTTGCACACAGTGACTCACCGGTAGATTGGTTTGGAGAAGGATGAAGTAGCATCCGAAAGGACAGCATGCACGAGCCAGCGAAGAATCGAGCAAAGTAAGAGTAGAGGGTAAAACAGAGAGGCGAAAATCAGCAGCCAGTCAGAGGAAAAATTAGGAAAGGGGCGCAGAGCAGCCTCAAGAAAGTACATACATATACCAGGAGCTGCCAACTCAAAGGCTGAGTTCAGGACAGAAAGGAGAGGCTTGGGCCCACGTGTTACTTTGCAGCTGTGCATGCCTTTTGTGGACACCAAAAGCGGATTCTCAGGTCAGAGGCGATGAGGATGGATCTTTGCTGAGCATAGCAACAGCTGCGTAGGCCAAAGGCAGACACCGTGAGGAGGGAAAGTAGTGGTATGTGGCAGAGCAGGTCCGTGGCATGGCCTGAGACCTTTGTTTTCAATCTGAAGGGAATGTGGCTCAAAATTAAAGTACAACATTAAAAACCATCACTAGAAATTGTGGAGCATTTAAAAATATGACTACATGTATTCACATTTCAGAACGCTTTTAATTATGTAAAAGCTCTACAAATGTAAACTTTTTTTAATAAAGATTATAGACATTTCTTTAACAAATATATCAAATATAACATAAATAGTTAGGCAATGATTGCTTACTGCTGGATTCATAATAAGCGATATTTAAAGAGCATCATTATACCATGGGCCTCATTACACGGATGGCAGTAAGGATTTACCGGTAAATCCTTACCACCTTACTACGAGGTCCCTTTGCAGGTTGGGGGATTTAACGCCTGCTTTTTGCAGGTGTTAAAAACCAACCCGCAAAGGGACCCAGGGAGCTAATTACGGTACTGCAATTTGCGGTACCGTAATTAGCGCCATCCCCAAGTCTAAAACCTAATTAATCATGGTGGTTTAAAACCAATAAAAATATGATGGGCATGATGTAGATATCTAAATAGAGCTCAGGAGCCTAACGTCCACATTATATACATGCGTAATAGGATGTACAAATTAATGCGTATACTGGTATAATTGACCGACTATGTATCACCTAAAATAATGATTCCTTTATGGTTTATGAGTAGACTAGAAGTAAAGAATTCTTTATAGTTGGTTGAAACAAAAAATTTAAATGAAGCGGACGGACACACATAGCATTTTATTATAACATGCATGCCAAGAGGAAGGGGGGAGTGCAGGGGGACATGAGGAAGAGGAGAGAGTGGAGGGAGGAGAAGGAGAGGATGAAAGGGTGGACAGGGTGTCCTGGGCTTTAGAGATGAAGTGAGAAGCCAGGGCAGTACAGAAGGCCTGGGAAGGGACAGGGGAGGTAAAGACGGCAGCAGGATTGGCCAGTTCCTTCCAGATTTTAAAGAGTTCGGCCGAGTTGTTAGATGCCGCAGAGACACGGACTTGGATGTGAGCTCTCTTCTTAGTGAGGACAGAGAGTCACTATTGCCTTTAGAGTAGGCGGCAGGCCAGTTTGTCAGAGGGTGTGCAAGGCGCCAACCAATTCCTCTCAGCCACCCTACACTTACGTTTAAGAGTGACTAGGTATGAGTCGTACCAGGAGTTGCACTTGGTTTTAGGCTTCATGTGGACCCTCACAACAGGGGCAAGTACATTGAGTGAATCGGAGATAGCAGAGTGGAGCATAGAAGGGCTATATCAGGGTGTGAGGCAGCCAGAGGTGCAGGAGGGGGGGAGAAAAATGCAATGAAAGCCTCAACTGACCCACACTTCATGGGTCGAGTGACTGAGAAGGTGGGTGGCAGTGTGGGGGACGGCTTCGCCTGAGGGGTAGAAAGAGATGAGAGACTAGAAAGTGGTCACTCCAGGAGAGAGGAGTAGCGAGAAGGTTAGAGAGGGGGAGGTCTGAGGAGATCAGAGCATCAAGAGTGTGCCCTGCAGAATGAGGGAGGAATGGAGATAGAGAGAGTTGCAAATGTTGCGAAAGAGTCCTGTGGTGGGACAGGAAGCATCCAGCTGGAAGTCTCCTAGGAGGAGGAGTTGAGTGGTCGAGGCCAGGAGGGATGAAGAGAGGTCCGTCCTCTCAAAGAGGAAGAAGGTGATCTGACCAGGTGGTCGGTAGATAGTAGCCCCTGTGAAAGAGTGGCCAGGAGAGAGAAAGCCTACAGACCAGTCATTCAAAGGAGGAACAGTACAGTTGGATCTGGGTGCGGAGAGGATCTTGTAGCCATCAGGGAGGAGAGTGTCAAAGCTTGTGACAGAGCTGACCGAACCATGTCTCGGTGAGACCAAGGACATTGAGGTTGAGTTCTTCCAGGGGACAGCAGATAGCAGAGGATGTTTGACAACTGAGCGAGAGTTGAGTGGTGAGGTGTAGAAGGTTGCCATCCTTGAAAAACTTCCGGGGAGGGGTACAAATCAGAGGTACTCTCTGCTAAGGTGTAGAAGGAGCAGAGGGTGGGCAGAGGAGGTAGGAGGAGAGGGCAAGGTAGCTGGGGAGGAGGAAGAGGGTGCCAGAGAGGAGGCAGAGGGTGGAGGCAAGGAAGCCGAGGAAGGGAGAGATAAGGCGCATGAAGCATCTAACAAAGAGAAGGAGGTTGGCCTAAGGGCATTGGACCAAGACGGTGCCATTCAGTTAAACATTAATGAAGAGTTGAAGAAAGCCAGGAGGGCCTACCACTGGGTGCCACCATTAATGGGAGAGGAAGAGAAAGGGGAGAGCACAGAGACGATATGAAGAGTCCATAGGTCTGGCGAAGGAACGGCAAAGAGGATGTTTGTGAGGGTCTGCCTGGAGGAAGCGCTGGTGTAGTTATCAGCTATCGGGAGGCCTGGGTTGAAAGTGTGGTCGGCCCTGGCTCAGCCCTATCCATGACACCTCTGGCTCCCCAGCTCTATGTGGAATACGAACACATGGTCCAAGGTGAAACCCTCGCTATCATTGCTTATGCTGGAGGGGATTGTTAAAGGATTGGCGAGGCTTTGCACCCACCTCCTTGGAGTCCGAAAAGTGCCTTGGTGGGTCCTCTTTCCTGAACTCTGCAAAACATACTAGGCACATGCAGGGGGAATAGGGGTTCATTCACTGGCCCTTGAAATCAAGTATGTTATTGGCGGTTTCTTTTACTTGTCAACCAGTCGTTTCCTGGAAGGATCTTTCTGCGGAGCCCCGTAGTGCCTAGTGCCTCTGGCTTCAGAGAATCAGCACAGTCTCGCCTCAATGAAGCAGGACTGTGCTGACCCGCGCCCAAAGTGTAATAATTCATAGTCCTACAAGGGAACCTAGCTCACCCGCGTGGCGCCGCAAGTCCACATTTCACGCAGCTGAGCTGCTGCTGGGGTTAAGGAGGGTGGATAGGTCAACAGCCAGGACAGGGGGCTAGCTTGTTCCACGGTGGGTAGCCCCGCACAGCAGTAGATTTTTTGGGGGGCTGAGCCTCTCTGTCATTGGGGTCGTCGCTCTCTTCAATTCTCACCATCTTTCCACCTCTCCCACTCTCTCTCTCTCCTCAATATTTGCCCCTCAGTGCTTCCATGTCTTTCTCTCCTTCGCCATTTCTCTCTCCGTCTCTGGAGCAGTCTCTTGCTCTCCTGTGTATCTTTCTGTGATGTGTTATCTCAGTCTCGTCCTATCCGGTTTTTTTTTCTCTCTGTTAGTACAGAATTGACCTCAAAGTGTAATGATGGCATGCCCCTCCCCGTCTTGTCCAGGCTCAGCGCTGTCCTCTTTCTGTTGCCTTCCTTCATTGTATCGTGTTTGTATTTTCGTCCTCTAACATGCACAAACGGATAAAAGCTAAACCGACCCTCATCACAGCTTTGCGCCAATTTCACGTGGGTCTCTCTACCTCTGTTTTCCTCCTACTTCCATCGCATGGTGTCTCCCCGCGTGTTGCTTCCTATTACGTCGCCTTCCTAGCGCCCCCTTCCCCCGGCTCTTGCTGGCTGGCCTAAGAAGACCTCAGCACATCACTGCGTCCAGACCGTTCCGGATAAAAATGCAAATTAAAGCCAGTTCGGCGCGTGGAGGCTAAAAGGAACTCGGATCGGCCTCTCTAATGGATGTGCTTGAAGTCGCCCCATCAGAGGAGGCTCGAGGCCTTGAAAAGGGCAGAGGAGTGGTCGCATCTGTGGACTCCAGCGCAGAGATCCAATGGATGCTGCTAATTGAAAGATGAATGCGTTGGTGGAGGGCCTGAGCTTGTCTCCCGCCTCCCATGCGGCCGCGGGGACCCCGGGATGCCTCCTCGCTGGGTGGGATCAGATGTGCCTGCTGAAAATGCCTGGTGGTGGGGTGGGGTCCCTGTCTGCTGCACATGGGAACAACTGCCTGCATATGTCAGTAACAAAACTGCATTCATGCCGTGGAATTGATGGTTTTCAAATGCAAAATGGCGGCAGAAAATAGGCATATAGGTTTTTTGCAGCGCAGGCAGTTTCAAATGGCGCAGTTTTTGTATTTCCCGGCGCACGTGATCGCACAGTCAATACACTACAAGAAATGGGAAGAATTATTGTAAAATGATATGTGCTTTGTTTCTCACAGTTCCCAGCATATCTAACATCTTCCCTGCTGGGCTGCGGGTCTCCCAGATCACCATAAGGCTACACATGTGTGGTTCTGTTCCCTTGCAGTGGTGCTGGGGTTGAAGGGTGGGGAGGGAGGTGCTTTCTAAGAGCCTCCAAGTCTAATGAGCTTTGACCCCCTAGCAGTCTGAGGTCCTCCGATTCTGAGAGCCTACTAGTCTGAGAGTTTCTGACTCTCAAACCATCCTAGTTTGGGTGGTTCTTACACAGCCACCACCATGCTCTAAAGCGACCTTATGCTTTTCTAGCCTGAGTGTAAGTTACACTCGCTTGATCTGAGAGGATTTTACACGCTCCTAATCGGGGGTATTTTACACTCTGCTGGCCTGTGAGTACCTTGCCCTCTCCTACTCTGGCGGACATTACACTCGCCTGTTCTGAGGGGACCTTACACTCTCATAATGTGGGGTATTTTACACTCTCCTCGTCAGTGAGTAGATTGCCCTCTCCCACTTTGGGGGATCGTACACTCGCCTGATCTGAGGGGACCTTACACTCTCCTAATCTGGGGGATTGTACACTCTCCTGGTCTGTGAGTACCTTGTCCTCTCCTACTCTGGGGTTCTTACAATCGCCTGATCTGAGGGGACGTTACACTGCTCTAAACTGGGCTTTTTCACACTCTCCTGGTCTGAGAGTACCTTGCCCTCTCCTACTTTGGGGGATCTTACACTCCCTTGATCTGAGAGGACCTTACACCCTCTTAATCTGGCCTATTTTACACTTTCTGGTCAGTGAGTACCTTGCCCTCTCCTACTCTGGGGGATTTTACACTCGCCTGATCTGAGGGGACCTTACACTCTCCTAATTTGGGGTATTTTACACTCTCCTGGTCTGTGAGTACCTTACCCTCTCCTACTCAGGGGGATGTTACACTCGCCTGTTCAAAGGGAGCCTTTACACTCCCCTACACTAAGGGAACATTACTCTATTCAAATCTGAGGGAAGCATTCACTGTCCTGGTCTGAGGGGACCTTACACTCTCCTATTCTGCGTGGCTTTGCTGCTGAGACCCTTCTTCTCTGAGAGTCTCTGTGACTCTATTAATAGAGGGGCCTCTAACCATGACATCCTACTAGCTTTAGGGATGATGACACTCGTGTAGTCTGACTCTATGACCCTCAGATTTTGGAAGGCTCTGACACTGAGGCCTTCATACTATGAGGCGTTAAAACTCTTTAGCCGTACTGGGTGGTGTAATTGAGCTCAATCACCCTCCATGTTTGAGAGGCTTTTACTGTCAAACCTTTTACTCTTCGATGTTCACGTTCTGACACCTCCTACTAGGATGGACTTGAGGTTGTGTCTCCTCTTTTCTGAAAGATGTGCTCACCTAGATCATGCTAGTCTGATGGACTAAGGCTCAGGAATACTCTGCTTGTAAGAATATTAAATGCCTAAGCATGTTCAGTCTAAGTGGTTCTGATTCTGACACCCTTTTGGTCTGAGCGACTTTGAATCTGGAACCCTCGGTGTGCCTCAGGGGTTTTTACTCAAACAGGCCATCTTTGTCTGAGGGATGCTGACACTGAGATCCTCCTAGTGTGATTTCTATGGCACTCTCTAATCTGAGGTGCTGGAACTCAGAAACCATGTGAGGAATTCGACCATCCGCACAGTGGGTGTGGGTTCGGCAGGGTTTTTTAATCTTTTTTAAATGAAATTGAATGATGGTAGATCGACCTCCGGGAAAATGTGTAGGGCTAATCCGCACACATTTTCCTATGTTCAAGGCACAACATACAGATAGACCCGTGTACTCTGTGTGGACACAGTCTACAGGCGCCGTCCCCCCAGTCAAATTTAGTTGGGATATGACAGCCAAGAGTACATCAATGCACCTCAGAAGGGGAGGGTAAAACCTTCCTTGTGCCATGGCCAGTCTTATTAACTAACAAAGGCTCCAAGGATCAGCCCTGTCCTTTGTTAGCTGCTGCTGGCAGCTTTGCATACTAATCAGAGTTAATTCAAACAGGCACATGGACAAAAGACAGGAAAACCCCAACAACCGTTGATATGCACTGAGTCAACCTGAAGCCAGCTCCCGCCTCTCAGTATCAAGGGCAGTGACCTGTTATGTATGGGAACTATGTATTTACAGTAGTCATCCCTGCAGCTCCCAGGCAACAGAGGGAGATACTAAAATCGGAGGACCCACCAGCAGCGCGAGAACCGGTAACCAGCCAACACAAAGCGTGCCCTGCTAGGCTCTGCAAGCAAGTTTCTTAGGTGGGATGTGCCAGAGAGTCTCTGAACCAAACTAAGGACAGGACTTCAGCTTTGGGCCATCCACCTTAAAGCATGACACAAGGCCAGTGAAGAAGCTAGGAGGAGTGCATCATCAAGCATCAACCAGCATCTTCCATAAAGGAGATTTTTGAGGCAGTCGTACGCCCCTCAACCTGCAACTGACTGCACCGCTGACTGTTGTGTCACTCAAGATGCCTCCACCAGTGCTTCAGACCCACCAACCAGCACTCAGATAGCAATTCCTGGCCCCGAGCTGCTTTGAAGTCCAGCCTTCAGTCATCCGTCCAGCATCGCTAGCCGAACTACCTGCTACCTGATACTCTCAGCTGTCTCCTGTCTTGAACTCTGTCGTAGAAGCTGCAAAGCACCCTGTAACCATCTCTACAGTGTCGAGCACCAAGAATGTCTACAAGCACAAGGTGCATTGTGGTTCTGTCCCCCTTGTCCTTCTCCGAAGGCCCCTAGTGACATTTCATGACCCATTGCTCACTTTGTGCTGAAACCAAGTATCCTTGAACTATTGTGATTCATTACTTTACCAACTACCCTCCTATCAGTATCCAGAGTGTATCCCTTTACCTTCTTGAAACTTTCTGTCCTCTGCATTCCTTTTACAGTGTGGGTTGTATTTTGTAGTGTGCTTGAAATGTGTGTTGAATAATAATAAAGTAGATATTTGTATACAACCTTGACTCGACAGCCTCTTTTATTATTGGGTAATAATTGTATTTTCACTGTGTTGCAACTGACCAACTATCCACAACCTTGTGGATATAAGTCTGCCGCTCCGTCCACGTTTCCAAAATTGGACAATGAGGTTTATAAATTGCTTGTGTTTCCAATTTGTTCAGATCCCTTCTGGTGTACTAGAGGTGTGGTTTTAGAAACCGATATTCCTCCCTGGACCACTGGTGCCCTGGAAGTTAATTTGTCACATTGGTGGCAGGCGGTCGGATCTAGTTGGAGCCTTGCACACAGCTTAGTGAACCAATGATAAAAGTACTATTGCAGGCGACATTTAGACACTTCTAGGTACTGGTAATTATCATGGATCTTGACAAAGAGACTGTGAAAGGCATGAGCAAGGATGTCCTACACGTCCTATGTTAATAGAGGGGACTTCCCCATAGCACTAAGGTTAATAAACTTGAGTTGCTGACCAGCCTCCAAGTTTGAAGAAGATCCCAGCGGATGGGCTAGGGTCCGTGTATCCGAATGGAAAAGACCTTCCAGAGGGGGAAGTGGAAGATGACGAGGAAGACAGCATGAGTAGTGTTTCTTGCCAACTACCCTGCCGGGGGGGGCAAGCGTAGTTTCTCAACACTCTAGAGTGTCAGTGAGGTCAGGGGCTAGTGCAGCATCCTGCAGGTCCCAGGCATCAGAACAGTCTCTAAGTGGCCCAGTAGTTGTTCTGGCTGTTAATGAGGTAGTTGCTAGAAATCTCCTGCCGAAGAAGAGGAGACTAGCTCTAGATATTTTTTACTGGTTTAAAGCACCTGAGCTGGCTTGTCAGCTACAGGGGGTGGATGAGATAGTATGAGGTGCAGCCCTGATGAGTCGCTTACCTAAACCAGGGACTGATGCAATTCTTCAGTTACCTCCTGAGGAAAGGCCCATTTATGAAAACATGAAAGTGGCCCTCCTCAGGAAGTTCTGCAAAACCCCAGAACAGTGTCTCAAGAGCTTCAGAGAGCTTGGAAGGAAAAGTGAGCCGACATTTGAAGCGTTCACACACTTGTTGAAATATCTGAGCGGGTGGGTGGCTGGTAACAAAGTTGACACATTTAAAGAGATGTACAATTTGATTGCGTGTGAGCATGTATTGAAGAATTGTGAGGTACACCTAAACCAGCATCTTGTGGACATGACTATCACAGACCCTAGGGAGCTTGTAAATGCTGCCGACAGGGTTGTGAGTGCTCAAGTCCAGATAAAAGCTCTGGCGAGCAGACCCAAACCGGAATAGAAATCTTCAGACAAAAAAGTAAACACGGATGGGAAGGACAAAGGTCCAACCCAATCCTCTTCAAAGTCAGGTTCCCCAAAAGAAAGAAGTGAACGCCCAAAACTTTATTCAGCTGTACACACTGAAAAGAAGAGTGTAGGCACCCCTAACACTGGGACACATGCATTCTCACCACCCAAAGCCACTGAGGACCCTACTTTGGTAGCAGTGGACTCAGTGGCTTCAGAGTTGCCTGGCGCGAGCAGGAACCTGAGGTGGAGGACCAGGTGGGCGCAGATCTGAAGGGCCTGCCCAGGCTGGATGAGTTTGCATCAGCTGGGGGCCCAGATCAGACTGACTTCTTCAAAACCCAGAAAGAGTGTTTTGGAGTCTGTGTCTCTCTTGATACCATGCATGACTCACAGTTGTTTTGTGTCTAAGGAGCTGGGCTATAGGAAAGGGGATCCTGCTGGCAAGGGCTTACCCAAACAATCCATAGTGAAACTTGGACTCATGGAAGAGGCCATCATTAGTGTTTGCCTCCTAGAGGAGGACTTCCCACTAGGCCAAGGAGTGGCTAATTGTGGATTGGTTACAATGAGTGGGAATGGCACCGGGTTTCCAGAAGAGATCCCAGTTCCCAATAACAATAAACTCTATTTAGAACATGTGTATATGTCACGTCTCCGTTAGCTTCCCCGTTAGCACAGCACATGTCACTACAGGCTGCCAAACAAACCCCGTCCCACTTACCTCCTCCCGATTGTCTCCTCCCGATGGCGGCGAGTGGGCGACACCTCATGGCACTCCTTTGGTATCCTGCACCCCGGGCGGTCTCCCTTCCTTCTTTGGCGAGTGCCGTGGCGCCTTTCCGCACTGCGCCCGTGGTACCGGCTTGGCTTGGGGGCTCGTCACGCAAA
This sequence comes from Ambystoma mexicanum, assembly GCF_040938575.1. NCBI lineage: Eukaryota > Metazoa > Chordata > Amphibia > Caudata > Ambystomatidae > Ambystoma > Ambystoma mexicanum. Next base: position 1,191,767,508 of record NC_090923.1, on the reverse strand, counting down.
TCATCACGTGACCGGGAAGAGGCCTGACTGGAACTGCAAGACGTGGAACACGCGTCACGTGTCCAGGGAGCGTTCCGAAACCAGGAAGTGTTTCCCGTAACAATAATACGGAACGCTGTCACGTGGCCACATCATGTGATCTCATTGGCGCATTCATAAGGAGTCAACGGAGACTCAACCAGCGCTTCACAGCTGCTTCCTTAAGTATTGTTTGGCGTTTTCATGGATTTTTGCTCCCAGGATTACTTCGACCACGGACTGCTTCACGGACTCCTCCACGTCTTCCCTTGGTACCTCTGCAATTTCGGATTACTCAGAACTTTGACCTCGGCTTTCCCTTGGATACGTGTTTTGATCATCCCTTGCAATTGACAGTGTCTTATTGGTTTTTGACCCCGGATTGTTTGCTGAGCTGATTACCGTTCTTCCTGTTCTCGCACCTGGCCCATGTTACTTGCTATTTCAGGTGTCATTTCCATCCAACTAGAGTGCCATCCTGTGTTACAACTGTCGCCTACTGCCGCCGATCATTCAGAACCCTGTCTACTTACTACACCCGGGGCACCCTGCCACCTGTATTTGGGTAAGCTTTCTGCCGTTCCCTTGTATTGCTTGCATTGGAATTGTGTTCCATGTCTAAACTCATTGCTTGCCTTACAGTGGTCAGGGGGTCCTTCCGGCGTTCCTGGTTCCAGGCTGACGGTACTCTACACCTGTGGCCTCAAAGATTGCGCGTGCAGTAATATATTATCTTGCCTGTGCGGTACTTGGGGATGGAGGTTTCATCATCTACACGACCATCAAGACCTAACAGACTGTGAAGCCTTTTTTTTGGTCGTCCGGGTGATGGAACCTACTGCTGGGGACCCTGTGGCTGCTCTAATGCAAGCCGTCACAGCCCTTAGAACAGACATGGCGGCTGCTACAACAGCCATCCACCACTGCTTAGACTCCTTACAAAGTGCTCGCCATCCACTGCCGGCGGACTCAGAGTTCGGAGATACCACGCCCCAAAACTCAGGTCCCTCCATGCCTCCCACACCATCGGTCCCCGTGGTAATACCTACCCCATTCCCTTTGGCAGCCCCAGAAAGGTATCAGGGCGATCCCAGAAAGTACCGTACATTCCTTAACCAGTGCAAGCTCCACTTCCTCTGTCGACCCCAGTCTTTCCCTGACTCAACCGCTAAGGCGGCTTTTCTGCTTTCCCACCTGACGGGCATAGCGGCTACATGGGCAAACCCCTTATTGGAAAGTGATCATCCGGCCCTCTACTATTTTGATCTCCTGGTGAGTGAGATGGCCAAAGTATTTGACAGCAAATATAAAGCACAGTCCCGGGATCTAGAATTACCGGATCTAACTCAGGGCAGACAAAACCTGATAGAATACTTCACACGGTTTAATCAATTGTCCACAGAAACGTCCTGGCCTGAGAATAAAAAAGCGGTAGTGTTCTATCGAGGTTTGTGCAACGCTATGAAGGATGCCCTCTCAGTTGTCCCATCTCTCCCGGCCTCTTATACCGATCTGGTAGACCTAACGCTTCAGGTAGACACCCGGAGAACCGAGCGGCGGACAGAAGCCAGTCTTTATGTCAGTCAATCCCTTCCTTCTTCAGATCCCACCAGTGAACCCATGCAAATAGGAGGGATACGCAGCCCCATTACACATGCTGAGCGAGAGCGCAGAAGGACAGACAATGGGCCTCATTATGACCCAGGCGGAGGACCATGGTGCTATTAGCACCATGGTCCATGCCGGTGTCCGCCATGGCGGAATGGGGGATTACCACCCCATTCCGAGGTTGGTGGGGCGGTAATTCCCCATGCCGCCATGGCCCTTCCCCATTCCCATTTTTGCCCCATAGGGCTCAATGGGAATGGGGAAGGCGCTAATAACGGTACAGCAAATTGCGGTACCGTTATTAGCACCAAAGTCCCTTTGCGGGTCCCTACTTTAACGGCTGGAAAAAACAGCCGTTAAGGTCGGGTCCCGCAAAGGGACCTCGTAATTAGGCGCTAAGTGTTTAACGGCGCTGCAGCCTTTTACGGCGCCGTTAAACACTTAGCGCCTGGGTCGTAATGAGGCCCAATGCCTGTTTTTACTGTGGCCTCAATGGGCATTATGTCAAAGAGTGTCCCCGGCGTCCAAAGAACAGGAACTCGGGTTTTCAGAAAGCTCGCCCTTGAGAACGGGGGACAAGGCAAGCTTGTTACAGAACCCCTCCGAAGCCATCCCAATCTTCGGTCCTATAAAACCAGTCATAGTCCAGGCTCTTCTGCACCCCACCAGGGATTGCTCCCACACAGTACACATTGTCATTGATTCGGGGGCTACAGGGTGTTTCATAGATATCACCATGGCCAAAGTATTGAATCTACCCTTGATAACCAAACAGCACCCCGAACTGGTACAGGCCGTAGATGGTTCCTCCCTTGTTTCCGGTCCGATCAAACAACAGACCGCTCCTATGGAGGTGACCATTCAGGTTACCCACAAGGAAATGTTGTCCTTTGACCTTATCTCAACCCCTCAGTTTGGAATCATACTCGGTATCCCATGGTTGAGGAAACACAACCCGCTCATTAACTGGGGTATGGGCCAAGTTTCCTTCGAGTAGGAGGTAGACATAACCAGCCCTGCAAGGGCTCTTGGGGCGTTGGTTTAATTAACGGTCAGGGAGGCCGGTCCAGCTGAGGTTTCACACACAGTAGGGGGTGGCCTTATCTGGGGTACCCACGATTTACCATGAGTTCCACACTGTGTTCAATAAAGCGACAGCTGAAGGCTTGCCACCTCACAGGCCATATGACTGCCCCATTGATCTGGTTCCCGAGCCTTCGATCCCCAAGGGTCGTATCTATTCCCTGTCTCCATCAGAGGAATAAGCCCAGAAGGAGTACATCCAGCACGCATTACATCTGGGCCACATCAGACCCTCTTCCTCACCAGTGGCTAGCCCCATTTTCTTTTTTCCGAAGAAGGAGGGAGATCTACGTCCCTGTGTGGATTGCAGGCGGTTAAACGCAGTCACCATAAAGAATCGCTATCCCATCCCTCTCATCTCTACCGTGCTAGATAAATTGACTCATGCATCGATTTACACCAAGCTTGACTTGCGAGGGGCGTAAAACCTAATTTGCACACGGGGATGAGTGGAAAACAGCGTTTTGTACTCGCCAGGGTTTGTTTGAGTGTACCGTGATGCCCTTCGGTTTGTGCAACGCCCCAGCCACTTTTCAGCGTTTTATAAACAATGTGTTCAGTGACATCCTCGATATCTACGTTGTGGTATATTTAGACGATATATTGATATTCTCGCCTACACTTGAGGAACACATCATTCATGTCAAGGAAGTGCTGTCACGACTCAGAACAAACGCTTTGTTTGCGAAACCCGAGAAATGCATGTTTCATACAAGGGAAGTCGAATTCATGGGTTTCCATATCTCACCAGGGGGGTTGGCGATGAACCAGTCCAAGATCCGTGCAATCACGGAGTGGCCAGTTCCAGGGACCCTCAAGCAACTTCAGTCCTTTTTAGGATTCACAAACTTTTACCGGCGTTTCATCGCCAACTTTTCTTCGATTGTTGCCCCTCTGACTGCCCTGACCAGTCCTCTCGTCCCCTTCGAGTGGTCTGCTGACCACCAAGTTGCGTTCGACTCCCTAAAAACCTCTTTTACCACAGCTCCGGTTTTACAACATCCGGATCCTGAGCTCCCTTTCCTTGTGGAGGCAGATGCATCCTCGTTTGCGCTAGGTGCAGCCCTCTCCCAGCCTTGTCCAACTACTGGACAGCTGCACCCGGTGGCTTATCATTCAAGGAAGTTTACAGCAACCGAAACACACTATACAGTCACTGAAAAGGAGCTCCTTGCCATAAAAGACGCATTTCAGATTTGGAGACACTATCTCCTGGGGGCCAAACACCAGACCGTCGTTTACACCGATCATAAAAACCTGCAGGATCTGGCATTGCTTAAATGCGTCAACAGCCGACAGGTTCGTTGGCATCTGTTCTTTGCCGCTTACGACTTTGTGATGAAACACAGGCCAGGGGTGGTTCATGGGAAGGCGGATGCATTGTCCCGCTCACCTGGGGGGGTCTCTCTTCCGTCATTTCCAGATACTTTGTTGGACAGACGGCATGTAGTGTGTGCTTGCACCCCCTCACAACCCATGTTAACTGCCATTCGCCAATGGTGTCGCACATCCTCAGACATTGACCCAGTGGGACCTGGTTATTCAGGATGGGTTGCCCTTCCTTCAGGGGAAACTGTTTTTGCCCACCAGCGACGTTCATAATCAAGCCCTGGACTGGTCCCACAACGCTCTCATCAACGGTCACCCAGGGCAACGACGCACCCTAGAGCTGTTGAAACGGTGGTGCTGGTGGCCGTCGATGCGACGCGATGTGGAAACTTACGTGAATACATGCTCAATTTGTGCCCAATGCAAGTCACAAAGGGGTCGCACACTAGGATTGCTACTACCTCTGCCTATACCTCCAAGGCCCTACTACACGGTCTCGATGGACCTAGTCACTGACCTACCCCGTACCCGGGGATTCGATACAGTCTGGGTAGTGGTGGATTCCTACACCAAGATGGCTCGTTTTGTACCCTGTAAAGGGATCCTGTGCCCCTTCACTGGCCCGGATGTTCTTCAGGTCTGTCTTTTGTCTCTTCGGCTTGCCACAGGTTAGCGTGTCGGACCGTGGCTCCCAATTCACGTCCCGTTTTTGGTTGGCACTTACCAAGCTCCTGGGCATCGATGCGCGGTTTTCATCCGCCTACCATCCTGAGAGTGACGGGCAGACTGAAAGGGTGAAACAGGCGTTAGAACAGTACTTGTGGTGTTTATCCCTTTAATTTCAATACACATGGCTCGATTCACTTCACCTTGCAGAGTTTGCATACACAACGCACTACACTCCTCCACTGGCTTCTCCCCGTTTTACTCCCTCTATGGACGACATCCGCGTACACTGCCTTTTCCCGATTTCAGCCCCACCAGTACTCCTGCTGCTAACGCCTGTGCACGTGATCTGGCCTCAGTTCACGCCCAGACCCTCGTCCATCTCTGGGAGGCCCAATCATCCATGAAGGCAGCTGCTGACAGGAAGAGGGTGGAGGCTCCTGCCTACCGAGTGGGTGATCGGGTTTGGTTGTCCTCACGCCATCTGCACATACCGGGTTTCCGGAAACTGCTCCTGCATTTTGTTGGCCCATACAGGGTCTCCAAGGTTCTGAATCCGGTGACTTATCGCCTTGCTGTTCCATCTAGCTGGAGGTTACACCCGGTTTTTCATACCTCACTGCTTAAGCCTTGTCCTGGCCCGACCCGCATTGTCTCTCCTCCTGCTCCTGTTTCTGTGATATCGCCTGATGAGTTCGAGGTCAGCGCCATTCTGGATTCACGTCTCTGTAGGGGGCGCTTGCAATATCTGGTGGACTGGTTGGGTTATGGCCCTGAGGACTGTTCTTGGGTTCCCTCTTCCGATGTCCATGCCCCTTTGTTGGTCTCCCGTTTCCATAGGGATCATCCTTCGAGCCCACGGGGACATGGGCCTTTGAGGGGGGACTCTGTCATGCCTCCGTTAGCTTCCCCGTTAGCACAGCACATGTCACTACAGGCTGCCAAACAGACCCCGTCCCACTTACCTGTCTCCTCCCGACGGCAGTGAGTGGACGTCACCTCATGGCACTCCTTTGGTATCCTGAGCCCCGGGCAGTCTCCCTTCCTTCCTTGGTGAGTGCTGTGGCGCCTTTCCACACTGCGCCCGTGGTACCGGCTTGGCGTGGGGGCTCGTCACACGAATCATCACGTGACCAGGAGTAGGCCTGACTGGAACTGCAAGACGCGGAACATGCGTCACGTGTCTACGGAGCGTTCCGAAACCAGGAAGTGTTTCCCGTAACAATAATATGGAACGCCGTCACGTGGCCACATCATGTGATCTCATTGGCGCATTCATAAGGAGTGAACGGACACTCAACCAGCGCTTCACAGCTGCTTCCTTAAGTACTGTTTGGCGTTTTCACAGATTTTTGCTCTCAGGATTACTTTGACCACGGACTGCTTCACGGACTCCTCCACGTCTTCCCTTGGTACCTCTGCAATCTCGGATTACTCCGCTTACCCTTGGATACGTGTTTTGATCATCCCTTGCAATTGACTGTGTCTTATTGGTTTTTGACCCCGGATTGTTTGCTGAGCTGATGACGGTTCTTCCTGTCCTCGCACCTGGCCCATGTTACTTGCTACTTCAGGTGCCATTTCCATCCAACTAGAGTGCCATCCTGTGTTACAACTGTCGCTTACTGCCGCCGATCATTCAGACCCCTGTCTACTTACTACACCCGGGGCGCCCTGCCACCTGTATTTGGGTAAGCTCTCTGCCGTTCCCTTGTATTGCTTGCATTGGAATTGTGTTCCTTGTCTAACCTCATTGCTTGCCTTACAGTGGTCAGGGGGGTCCTTCCGGCGTTCCTGGTTCCAGGCTGACGGTACTCTACACCTGTGGCCTCAAAGATTGCATGCGCAGTAATAATATTATCTTGCCCGTGCGGTACTTGGGGACGGAGGTTTCATCATCTACACGACCATCAAGACCTAACAGTATATCAATGGACACAAAACATGCGTGGTCCCAGACACTGTGGCTAGCGACACTGCTGTCACCCAGCAGTGGGTACAGCCAGGACAATATATTGATGGGCCTGATTGTAGTCACAGCGGCTACCCGATTGAGGGCCAAAGAGATTGCCAGATAGAACACTCTTAGAGGATTAGGGCCTGGAGTGCTTCCAGAGGGCTTGTTGGAAGGACTAGCATGGCTGGTAGCTCCTAGTCCAGTTCCACAGACTGCTGAGGACCCTACTTTGGTAGCAGTGGACTCAGTGACTTCAGAGTTGCCTGGTGCGAGCGGTAACCTGAGGTGGAGGACCAGGTGGGCGCAGATCTGAAGGGCCTGCCTAGGCTGCATGAGTTTGCATCAGCTGGGGGCCCAGATCAGACTGACTTCTTCACAGCCCAGAAAGAGTGTCCCACTCTGGCGGGTCTGCAGAAGCAGGCGGAGGAGCAGGCTAAGGGTGAGGCCCCTTGACTGTTCAAAGTGCACTGTGAGGATGGACTCCTGTACAATGAGGCAAAAGACTCTGAGGGCGAGGGCACCAGAAGTTTGGTGATTCCCCAGTGCCACAGAAAGTTCCTTTTGGATTTGGCCCACCAAATTCCTTTAGCGGGTCACTTGGGAGTGACTAAGACATCGGAACGGTTGTCTGCACACTTTTACTGGCCATGTGTTAAGGTTAGAGAATTTGTCCTGCCTGACTTGTCAAGCTTCTGGCAAGTCAGGTGGTGCCACAATGACCTCCTTAATTCCACTACCTGTGGTTGGGTGGCATTTCGAGAGAATAGGCATATGTAGTGTGGTTACTTTGGATCCTCAAACCAGCTCAGGCAACAGATACATCTTGTTGGCGCTAGACCATGCCACAAGGTACTCCTAGGTTATCCCTCCAAGGAGTATCAAAACCCCTGTGGTTGCAAAGGCTCTGATTGGGATATTTCCCATGTTGGATTGCCTAAGGAAGTTGTTTATGACAGGGGATCAAACTCATATCAGCGTATATGAAGGCTATGTGGGAAGAGTGTGTAGTTCCCTACCGGTTTTCTACATCCTTCCATCCACAACAAAATGGGCTTGTTGACCGGTTCAACAAGACCCTGAAAGGCATGATAGGTGGCTTGGAAGAGCACCTGAGGAGAAAATGGGATATTTTCCTGCAGTGCCTTCTGTTCACCTACAGGGAGGTGCCACAGAACAGAGTAGGGTTTAGCCCCTTTGAGCTTCTGGTTGGACACCCTGTACGAGGTTCCCTCAATCTAGTGAAAGAGGGATGGGAGGGCAATCCCTCATCCCCTATACGAGATGTGGTAGACTATGTACTTGACCTTCAGTCTAGAATGGCAAAGTACATGGAACATTCAATGAAAAACCTAAAGGCCAGTCAGCAGCTGATGAAGCACTGGCATGACCAGAAGGCCACAGTGACAGACTATTCTCCAGGCAAGTGAGTGTGGATTATGGAGCCTGTCAAACCTAGTGCCCTTCAGGACAAGTGGACTGGGCCTTACTGTGTGCTGGAAAAAGTCAGTGGGGTGAATTATCACATTGACATGAAAGGACTTAATGAGATATGCAGCGTCTTTCACGCCAACCGGCCTAAACCCCATTATAGGCTGGATGACTTGGTCATGGCATTAATGAGAGATGGAGAGACTGAGGTGGAGACCGATCCCCTTGCAGACCTCCTGCACACTCAGTGCTCCAGATAAGATTTTGAGGTGGGAGTATTTTACGCATGATTTTTCAAATTAGAGAGTAAATGCAATTTCAAGAGAGTTAAAATTAGTTTTCTCGTCTGCAAGAGAGTAAAACTTATCCAACACATACACCCAATGCATACGTAAAATCAGACCCGTAGACCAAAAGTGTTGTAGATCAAAGTTGTCTGGCTTGTGCAGAGCCCATTACTCCACCTGCAAACGGCACATCTCGTCTGAGCACATAGTAACAATACATCACTCCACTTGATAATGGCATATATCCTCCCTGAACATGCAAGCTATGCATCTGCTCTTGACACATACTAACGAGTACGACACATACTCTGTGCACATGGTAAAGGCACATCTCCTTTCAGCATTTTCAGAGATGTGCTGTTAGCATTTGAAGAGCAAATTCGTGTCATTTGCATGTGTAAATTGCACCTTTACACCGTGCGCATGCTAACAGCACATCTCTATGCATATGCTAATGGCAGACATTGTTTTCACGTATTAATAGAACACGTTCTGTTTAGCAAGACTGATATTTGCACACGTTGACAGGACATATCTCTACCCATAGTGACCTAAAATCTCTTCTCTGCGCATGCTATTGGCACATCTCTTCTTGTCTGCTAATGGTGCATCTTCTCTGCGCACATACTAGTGGGACAGCTCTCTGTACATGCGTGCTAACTGCGCTCATGTGCACAGAGGAGATGTGCATGCTAACAACACGCCTTCTCTACGCACATGCTAATGGGACATAACCTCTACCCTCTCTGCACATGCTAACTGCACATCCCATCCCTGAACGTACTAACTGCACATCCTGTGCAGCGACAGGATGTGCAGTTAGCATGTGCAAACTCCACATCCTGTCTCTGCACATGCTAACGGAACATCTCAGCTCTGCATGCTAATTGCACTTCTGTTCCATGGCGCGTGCAAATGACACATCTTTACTAAGTACATACTATGGGGACATTTCTTCTCTGCGAGTACTATAACGGCACATCTCCTCTCTGCCAGTCTTAACGGCAGGGCACCCTTCTGCACAGGCTAATGTTGGCAAAGCACATGCTAACGTTGCATCCAAAGAAAGGGTGAAAGCTACCGCGCACGAGGGCGGCCTTCACTTACCAAGTTCCAATTATGCGACGCAGCATTGATGGTTGTGGTGCACTGGGAAGACCGCAGAGGGGTCGCTTCTTTCTTACAAGAAATGCAATAATGAAGAATGACCGTTCACATAAGTTACTATCAGTGCGGAAATGGCCAAAATGTACTGGGGCCAAATGTACCCGATTTCCCCTCCTCCCCTTTCCTTATTCAGCTTGACTCAACCATGTCCTCGCCAGCCCCCACCACAATGTCCAACAGTGCTCCCCTGGCATTCTGCTCCGTTTTGCTGAAATAAATCAAGTACCATTCGAAATGGGATAATAACTGTTACCACAGTGCTTAAAAGCTGAAGGAATTTGGCTAAAAGTGCTATGTGAGAACACATACTCCCTTTCCGCATGTTATTGGCATAGCCTCGGTACAAATGCAGCAGCACATCTCCTCTCTGCACATGCTAACTGAGCATCTCTTTTCTGCATGTGCCAGTGGCGCATGGCCTCCCTGCATGTGCTATTGGCAAATATATTCAGTTCAGGCTAATGGAACCTTTCATCCCTGCATGGGATAATGGCCCATCCCTCGTGGTATAGCCCAACAGCAAGCGCACGTCTTACTACAGCCAGCATAACTTTATAATTTATACATTACAGAGCAGGTTTGCAACGGGCCATGGTGCAGCAATTAAAGGAATAATTGCAGATGTGTTGGTTCCCGCCCCTTTATTTCAGCACTTTGAGGGGAGAGATGTGGGTGGCTGGTGGCTTGTGAGAGTAAGCCGACCTATCTGACCTCCCTCCCATGCAGGGGTGCAACAAAACCTACATTTCAGAGGTGACGGGGGGATTAAGTTGTGATGGGAGGGGCCACTACAGAAAATAGGCAGGGCAAACTTGGAGGCTCTGCCCCCACTGTTCTACCCACCTCCCCCCATGGTCTGGTGTGGGGACCAACTATCTAATAGTATATTTTAAAGCGCAATATGCAGAGAGGTGATGGAAGACTTTCTTGAAAGTAACAGCTTTAAGGTTTTACTGCGTTTGTTCAAGTACATTTTTCTGAACAAAAACACAGTAAAACTTGAACACTGCCAGTTTCGGGGAAAGGCTTCCCTCACCTCTCTGCCTATCAAAATGCAAGTGCGCACATCCAGGGGTGCACGTAGGCTTAAATGTAGTGGGGCCATGTTGTGAGAGGCACTAACTTCAGAGACTGTGGAGGAATGGCAGACTTACTTGTGTAGGGGCATCTAACTTCATTACTCATTCTAATAAGACTATTGCAGCTTCAATGTTACAATCAGTTAACTGCTCTCTCCTTTGAGTATGAAACACCCACTTCTTGCAGAACCTGAAGGTCCTATAAAGTGTGAAAATGGCAGATGTTGTGCAATGAAAGACTCAATATCATAGCATAACAGGACATTGCAGAGTGTGGGGCAGTACTCTGGATGGGCCAAGCACCTTCAGTGGCTGGGAGCAACAAGGGAGAAAATGTAATGTTGGTTCTACCACAGTACGCTATATTAGAATCTCTGGCGCACTGACTGGCTGGTGAGACTATGTCTGCCTGTCAAATCCAGTGTCACAAGAATGGGGCAGGGAAGTGCAGCAATAATACAATTCTATGCAGCAGTATTGGTGCCAGTAGCAGAGGAGCACCAGGATACACCAATGTGTCCCTACACTTATTAAAACTGTCCTATTGTAAGGGTGTAAACTTAACCATTTATAAGCATTCCAATTTTTGCAATTGAAGTCAGGGTGAGATCACATTATTTTCCGAGCATCACACAGTTACACTAAACAACGAAGCTGGGATTTTAACCCGCTCTTTAAATTTGGGCACGGCCACCTTCTCCCGCGTTTTACTTGGAACAAATATTTAAGTTTTGGTTGTCAAGACCTACAATAATACTGTCCTATAGAGTTTACTTCCAATTGCATAGTAAAGAATCATGACAACATGTAAATCCTTATAGCAGCATTCTGTGCCAAAATAATATCACTGTACCTTTATTTTTCCTGAATGGAAAACTATAAGATGCAAAAGGCAAAACATCCTGATTTACCCACTTTATTTTCAGCGCTTTAAAAACACACAAAAAAATATAAGTTGTGCCATAAACTCACTTAGGTTTAGAGATTTGTCACAAACCTCCAGCGTGTTTTTATGTATGGTTAAAGAACATTCAACTAAGGACATCAAAGCAAACTTTACTTTTTAGCATATCAAGCTATTAGACGTTATGGTTATGGACACATTTTAAAAGGGTGCATGCTTTGTTGTGTTGCTTGCTTGCTATGCTGCTGATGACAAAAGAAACACTACAGTGCCATCTAGTGGTGGAAAGTATGTTTTTTTAATGAATAAATAAAGCGTACTTGGTACGCAGTTGAAAATGAAATCATCCGTATTGACCATAATTACATACGTAAAAAAGGCACACTACGCACCTTATCTGTAGGGCTGTGCACACTGAAGCCACAGATGGGTCAGTTGACGGTTTTAACCTTGCAGCTGACCTGTCATTAAAGCAACTGACAGACTGTCGCTGTTTACTGGGACAGTTTACCGGTCTGTTTTCGCTGACTCCGGGTCGCGCAGATTGGTGCACCCATGATGCGGACACTGGAGACAGCAAACCGGTGAAAAGCAGAATTCACTGGATGTCCCATAGGGAAAGGGACACCATCAAGGAGGATGTTTCCAAGATGTTGGATTTGGGAGTGATAGAGGCATCCCATAGCCCCTGGGCTAGCCCAGTGGTTCTTGCCCCTAAAAAGACCAGTGGTGGGAAGACTGAAGTTCACTTTTTATGTGGACTGCATGGGGCTCAATTCTGTCATGAAGACTGATGCTCACCCCATTCCTCAGACAGATGAGCTCATTGACAAGCCTAGCGCTGCCAAGTACATGAGTACTTTCCACTTGACAGATGCAATGAGAGAGCGGTCAGCATTCTCAACCCCAGAAGGATATTATCAGTTCACTGTGATGCCCTTCAGATTAAAGAATGTCCCTGCCACTTTTCAGCGGTTGGTTAACCAGGTTTTGTCTGGTCTAGAAAACTTCAGTGTAGCCTATTCAGACAACATTGCTTTCTTTAGCCAAACCTGGGAGGATCACTTATCCCACCTGAAACAAGTGCTTCAGGTGCTTCAGAATGCAGGTCTGACTATCAAGGCACAAAATGCAAGATAGAGCAGAGCACAGTGACTTACCTAGGCCACCTGGTTGGTGTAGGTAAGAAACAACCTCTTGAAGCAAAGCTACAGGCTGTGAAGGATTGGGACATCCCCACCACACAGACGCAGCTGAGAGCCTTTCTAGGTCTCACTGGGTAATACCGGTCGTTCATCAGGGGGTACGGGACCATTGCCATGCCCCTGAATGATGTAACTTCCAAAAAGATGCTGAAGATGGTAACCTGGAGCCCCGCCTGTCAAACCTCCTTTCAGGATTTAAAGGATGGATTATGCAGGTCCCCAGTTATGAAAGTGCCAGAGTATGGTCGGGGTTCATTATCCAGATAGACGCCCTGTGATTTTGGGATTGGAGCAGTGTTAGCACAGTTGAACTCTCAAGGGGTAGAGCAACCTGTAGCCTACATTAGCAGGTGATTGACAAAAAGGGAAAGGAACTGGCCTGTCATTGAGGCTTACGCAGTCATGTGGGCCGTAAAGGAGCTGAAACCCTACACCTTTGGATCACACTTTATGATCCAGAGAGACCACCAGCCTCTTTAATGGCCATGCAGGGAGAGAATCCTAAACTTCTGCATTGGGCCATATCCCTACAGGGATTAGATATGGTCATCGAGCACAAGCCAGCCTCCCAGCATGGAAATGCAGATGCCCTCAGCTGGTACTTTCGTCTTGATGATGAATCAGACCCTCAGTAAGGTGGTGGTTCACATTCTGAGGCTGGTAGATACGTGTGTAGGAGGTGCCAACACCTCACCTTTCAACTGAATGTAGATAAAGTGATAGGCAGATCAAATAGTTCACTCTCCTATCCATCATTGTAGAAATCAGGATTAGATTGCCTTTATTAAAAGTAAAAAGTGCACAAGGCACTGTACATACTTAGTTTGGGGTGACATGAGAAAATAAGGGTGCTTTAATCTACACAGCCTCCATAAGTACACAAGGATATATTATGAATAGGGTGGCATGGCTAACCGCCATGTGAAGTGGACGTGTTTTGATGCGGCTCCTGCAGATTCGACCAAAGATAAGCTAATAACAGCATATTTCATCCACGAAAAGCGGATACCTTGAAGGAAAAGGTCTGGAGCCAGAGCAGACCAATTATAGAGCCCAAACAATGAAGAATGCAGAGGGTGCAATCTACGGATCCTGCATAGTGTGGAGGAAAATGGTGGCAAAAACCAACGGCCCAGCCGGATCTGCAAAACAGGGGCTACAGAGCTGTGGCTGACTGAGGCGCAGAACAATGTGAATAAGCTCCACCAAGATAGTGTAGAAGCTGGAAAGGCCTGGGTGAGTGGAGGAGCAGGACCGTGACATGGAAGGTAGGTGCAGGCTCCGACAAGAAAGAGTATAACACAAAGGGTAACAAGCGAGGCTGGTGAAGCCCAGCGATCCCGGAGGTGGCCGGCGGATGGTGAAGCCAGAGATACCCCCCTAGAGAGGCGCAACAGGTGAACAGCGCCATCAAGGACTGTAAGACCGAAGCTGACAGAAATACGCGAGGAATAAGCAGAGGCAGCAATCTGCCATCGTAACAAAGGAAAAGCATGCAGCACCAGGACGGCAGGTGGCCTGAGGTAGGAAGCGGAGCACAATACCAGGGGAGCAGTGCAGAAAGCTGCAGGCCATGGACGAGGCCTCAGATCTGCGGCGCACTAACAACAGTAAGGAGTGTGGGAAGAGAAGGGACAAGGCCACTCTTAACCTACGCAGAAGGTTCCCACTCCTACGAGCTGCGCAGCAAGAACTCTAGGCCCACAGAGAGTGGGCGAGGGGGAAGGAGGTACTAGGCAACATTCTCCAGGTGGAACAAGTACTGCCTGCTGCCCTACAAGTAACGACAGCCCCAGGACCCTAGGGACAAGATAGGAGAGAGTTCCAAGGCGGTAACCACCCGGGAGACAATGGTAGGGACCGACAGTAGTCACAGTCTAGACACAGGGTCACAGCAAACACAGGGAAGAGGAGAAGTAGGGTGGAAACAGCATTCTCTGAGTAGACTGAAGCCTGACTGATACAACGCATGCCGCACAGCTCCCAAGCAAACAGACATGCAGAATACACCAAGACCTAGAGGTGGAGGCTAACAGCAGGCAGCAGTATATTTAAGGGCACGAGCAACAAGAAAAGAGACAGACAGTATAGGGAAGAAAGAAGAACTAAGGCAGACACAAGTTTCACAGCCTCTGGAACAATAAGCTGGCAAGGAGGCAGCGACATAACAGAGCAAAAACCGGAGAGCAGTAGCCCAAGAACCGGGGTCTAGGAACTGAGCAAACACGACAAGACAGGGTATCACCAAAGTAAAGAACAAAGGCAGAGAAAGGTTACTCAAACCCCGGGCTACCAAAAAAAATGTACAGTGAAAAGAAGGCAGAGACAAGCAGGGGGAGAGCCACAAGGCCTACAGGGTCCAAAACGGAGGGGGAAGCAAGACCACTGAATGGATGGCAATGAAGGGGAAGAAAAACAAGGGAAAACAGACAACAATGGAAGAATTCACAAAAGGCCATAAAGGCCTCACAGAAGATGGAAAGGACCCCCAGGAACATAAAGGATAAAATGGACAATGGGAACCAGCAAATACTGGAGGCTATAGTAGCACTACAAGCAATGTTAGAAACCAAAATCGATGCGGTACGAATAGACATAGGGTTATTAAGACAAGGTGTGCGAGCAGTGGCAGAATTCACCGGGAAATTGGAAGATCAAATACAAGCAAAGGAGGTTCACATCCTACAGCAAAGAGTGCAATTGTTGCAGCAAAGGGCAGAGGATGCCAAGCGATGCGCGCGTCGCAACAACATTAGAATTGCAGGCCTGCCAGAGGGGATGGAGGGATCCGACCCCTCTAAGTACATTGAAAATCTATTATTACAAGATATAGGCCCTGGGAACCTCACGCAGGGGTTCACTATAGAGCGCACACACCGTTCTTTACTTAGAAAGCCCCCACCAGGAGCCCCATCCAAGCAAATCATCGCAAAAGTCTTAAACTACAAAGACAGGGAGAAGATCATACCATTCTCCAGGGCGGGGGGTATCATACAAAGGGTCTCTGCTAAACTATCAGTATTCCCAGATTACACATTCCAAGTCCAGAAAAAAAGAGCTCAATTTATAACAGTGACGGAAAGACTGAGAAAAGCAGGACTGGAATAATATATCTGGCCAAATTGAAGATCCTACACAATGGCAAGGCCTTGTTTTTCGAAAATCCATCTGAGGCACAAGACTGGATGGACAGCGTGAAAATATCCGCTCCAGAGGATGAGTGACAACGAACTAAGCAAGAGATTATAAGTGACCCCAAATGTGAAGAAGCTGAACAAAATGAAAGGAGCAACCAGCTAAATGTATTCACCTGAATACAACGACGATGGATCACAGACGGAAAGTAGCCTGGAACGCATACCAACGCTGCTGTTTAAAGTAGTACAAAATGCAGGACTACCGCAGAGAGACACAAGACCCTCGGTAGGAAGGACACAAGCAAGGAGATTTCCTACTGCCCCACACACTTTCTGTTATGATACGTTCCAAAGTACTCACCCGTTGTGCACCAGAGCCAAGTCTATTTACTAGGCATAGAAGGAACGGAAGCCGGGAAGTCTAAGCATGCACCACATTGCTGGACAGTTTAAGGTTGAGGAAGGTTTTTTTAACAATGAGGGGCGGGTAGTTGGTCAAGGGGAAGGGAGGGAAGCCTGACACAGTATTATGTATTCCTTATGCACAAAGAATCATAGCCCAATCCAAGCTAGTTGCACTGGAAAAGTCGATGCGAACAAATATACAATGGCTGGGGACATAAGAGTCATGACCTGGAATATGTGAGGCTTGAACAATTATGGTAAAAGACAGAGAGTGATTACATATTTGCGCAGGCATACGGTGGGAATCGCCCTATTAAAGAGTTACATCTGATTAAGCCAAGACGAGATAAACTTGCTCAAAAAGTGGAGGGGGTCGTGAAGGGCTCCACATACTCGGCGTATGCCAGAGGGGTTCTCATCTGGGCTGCCCCAACATTCCCTCTGAAAGTCCTACACATGCTGATGATGAAGGGACAATCATAATTATATATGGTATGCTAGAGAGAAGAGAAATATGGTTAGTAAACACCTATGCATCAAACCACAATATGTTTTAAGTCCTTGAATGCAAGGCTGGGACCGTATAGGAATGGGATCATAATATGGGGTGGAGACTACAACTGCACACTGAATCCCATAGTGGACAGGTCAGGTGACAGGTTCAATATACCGGCCCCGCCAGCTAAGGTTCTGAGCACCCTCCTATGCCAATTCCACTTGGTGGACACATGGGGGACCCTCCATACTGCTGATAGGGAATATTCCCACTACTCCGTCATGCACAAAGTATACACGAGACTGGATTACTTGTTCACGGGAGAGGAACATATGATGGAATTCATAGAGACTGAATAGAAGGTAACAGTCCTGTCTGAACACGCCCCACTCACACTTAAATGTGTAATCGCAGCCCCCATACCGGCGATACCAACCTGGAGACTCAGAAGCGAGGCACTACTTGACACAGCCTTTAAAGAGCATATAAGAAAAAGAACAATAGAGTTCCTTGAACTAAACAAAGGTAGTGTCAAAAAGGGGGGACCATATGGGAACATATAAAGTAGTGATCAAAGGAGAGATGATAGCCAAAGCGGGGGAAGTGTGAAAAGCCATCACTTCAGAAATAAACAAAACAGAATTGAAGCTAGCTGAGATTGAGAGAAAGACTAGCGCCGGTGAAGACCGCATGGATGAGGAAATCAAACTGAGGCAAAAGTGCCTGACCCAATGGGATAGGCTGGGCAAATTCAGCTAGATGCAGTACCTAGAAAGGAATCACGCACAGGGTGATAAACCTGGCAAATTGCTGGCTTAGCTATATAGGAGCAACAACAAGAAGATTCTGATATACTCAATCCAGACAGCAGAGGGCAACATAGTAAATACACAAGTGGGAGTGAATAAGGAGTTCCGTGAGTACTATACAAGGATTCTCACATAGACAGAGAAGGGGAAATACAGGAAGCATCAGACCTCATTACCCTACAACACCTAGATGATCAACAAATAGGCATGCTGGAGGAACCCATAACTGCAGAAGAGATATCAGCCATAATAAGAATGCTGCCCTCAGGTAAATCACTAGGTATGGACGGATTACCAGGAGAGTATTATAAAGAATACGCGGGTAACCTGGCACCAATTCTGGTGCAGGTATATAATGAAGCATTTGAAACAGATACACTGCCAAATAGTATGAGAGAGGACTTAATTATCCCACTCCCAAAACCCAACGAAAACACAGTAGAATGTAAGTCTTACAGACCTGTCTCTACTAAATCAAGACAGTAAGATCCTCACAGCATTTCTGGTGGATAGGCTCAGAGAAGTGATATAAAACATTATACACACGGACCAAACTGGATATGTTCCAGATAGGAACATGTCCTGGAACCTAAGGAGGCTGCACCATGTAATAAGTAGCATGAAAGGCAGAAATGAGCACTGTGCAGTGGCCTCATTAGATACAACCAAAGCATTCGACTCGGTGCACTGGGTTCGGCTATACGCCACGATGACTAAAGTGGGGTTCGGGCCAGAATACATCAAATGGGTGAAATTGATATAAACCTAACCCATGGCAAGGGTTAGAACAGGTAGCACTTTCTTGGATAAATGGGAGTTGCAGAAAGGCATCAGACAGGGCTGCCCACTGTCCCCAACGCTGTATGTAATGGCGGTGGAACCTATAGCCGCGTTCCTCAGACAGGAATATGAAGACGCAGGTATAGCGATAGACGGGATAGACGGGATAAGGCACATCGGGGTCATTCCGAGGTTGGAGGTAAGTATTAGTTGTTACCGGCATGGCGGAAAGAACGAGTCCGATCTGGTACCATACCGCTATTTACAGGCTATTCCGACCTCGCGGGCACGAGCTTTCCACCATGCCGGTAAATCCCCTAGCGGCATACCGCTAAAGGGCCCGTTAAACCCCTTACCGGCATGAAGCGAGACGTACTTAACAACACCGCCGTCGAAGCTTTGCCGACTGTAATTAGCGGTGACCGTAATTTACGGTATCCGTAAATTACGGTCACCGCTAAATAACGGATACTGAAATTGCGTCATCGCACAGGAACGGGAAGGAGCGCGGCGGCCATCTTTAAAAACACAATCCATTGCCATCCTCTTCAGGTAGCACCCTTGGGACGAACCTGAACCTCAGAAAAGGCCCACACAACCGCCAGCTATGCCCAAAGCACCCAAGAAGTCGGCGGACCGCCTCCGCAAGCAGCGCTTCAGCCCCGAGGAGCTGCAGGCCCTGGTGGGCCACCTGGAGGAGCATGCAGATGTCGTGTTCAGCAGCGACATGCGCAGAGAGGCAGTGGCCCGCAAAAAAAACATATGGGCAGAACTTGCCCAAAGGGTGAGCGCGGTAGGCACCACCCCTCGCACCCCCAGGGACTGCCGCAAGAGGTGGGACGACTTGCGGTTGAGGGTGCGGAGCATCCTCTCAGCCAATCACAGCCAGGTACTGCAAACTGGAGGTGGACCAAGTTCACCAGCGAAACTAGAGCCATGGGAGGAAACATGCGCTGCATTGATTGGCACAGAAGCATTCGAGGGCGTCGGCGAAATGGAGTGTGGGGCTCCGTCGTCTGCTGATGGAGGTGAGTGTCCAAAGTCAACACCGCCAATGGCAAATACATGCAGAATACACCTCCATGCCACGTCCAATGCACCTTGTCATACTGCCCTCCACCCATCCTGATAATGGCAAGACAACTGCCACCAAGGGACAAGTGCCACCACAGAATGCCCACCAACCACAGTGCAGTAAGTAGCACATCCCAATAAGCACACTGTGCAGCAGGCTTGGCAGTGTGCGAGTCAGACTGCACATGACCTGGCCAGGATTAGTGACTCCAACACCTGCGTACATATCCAACACATGCGTAGAATCCAGTGATGTAGTAATGGCCAAAATGCCACCAACCCAAAATTACTGAAATGTGAATGCTGCCATTAATTACATTAGCGTCTCACACAACCACTCATGTTGTACCTTTGTTCTACACCCACAGGCAGTGAACATGAGGGCGATGAGCCTGAGAAAAGCCGTCCCACCACATCGAGTGCCAAAGGCAGGGACCACCGCGTACCGGCCAGGAAGGACCGAACCACCACAGCTCCTCCAAGGCCCATTGAGGTTGCACAACCCCCATCCCTCACTGCATCTGCGCCTGCTAACATCGCCACACCAAGGTCAGAGGATTCCAGCATCTCTGGGGAGGTGGCAGCCACAGCCCCTCTGCAAATTGTGGACAGCCCCTTGTCAATTTGTGGTGCGTCTGAGGAGGAGTACTACCCCACTGTACACACACCCTAGCCCTTCAATGTCACCCAGGTGTCATGCAGTGACTCAGGGGAGGGTGACACACCAGTCCGAAGTGCACGTGGCGATGCACCGGGAGACCCAGATCCCGTGCCCAGTACCCCATTTGAGGCCCTGCCAGGGCATGTTGCCCCAATCCCCTGCAGGGATGATACGCCATCCCAGGATGCACTACGTGCAGGACAGCTCACTGCCCTCATTACTGACTTCAATGAGGAGAACCGCCAGGGCAGGTTGGAGTTACTGGAGGAGCTCAGGCAAATGCGTCAGGTGTTCACGGAAGGCACCAACCGTGTGTGTGAGGCACTTGCACGCATTGCAGACGCCCTTGTGGCAGCACATCCCACCCATGTGACTCAGCAGGAGGACACCCCCTCTACCAGTCGCCCCACCCCGTCAAGCCTGGTGCGCCGCTCGCTGCGTTCTCAGCGGCGCAGGAACATGCCCCCCCCCCGGGCCCTGGGAGCATGGATGAATAGGCAATGCTGGCACATGTGGACTCAATGTGCTACACGGGACTAGTGTTGCGGAGTTGGGGGGAGGGGGGGAGGGTGTGTATGGGAGTTGGGGGGAGGGGGTGAGGGTGTGTATGGGAGTTGGGGGGAGCGGGGTGAGGGTGTGTATGGGAGTTGGGGGAAGGGGGGTGAGGGTGTCTATGGGATTTGGGGGGAGGGGGGTGAGGGTGGAGGTTTTGTTGTTCACGTTAGAACCTACAAATACAATACACCGGTTGTGCATAAAAATATCAGAGTGGACATTGTTCAATGTGCATGCGTCTTCTAATGACTCACAGTGCATGGTGTACATGTATCCCCACAACCACTGCCCGATGCCCTGTCATCCTGACACCCTCAGCTGACTTGAGTGTCAGAAATATTGTCCAATCAATGATTGCCACACGGCACATCCCTCCTGTGCACCTGCACCGTGATGCTGTCCTGCCATTTCTTCCTCCACCCCCTCATCATCATCTGGTGGTAGCAGTCCCAGGTCAGGGTGCAGTGGCACGTTCTGACGGATGCACGCATTGTGCAGCTTTACACATGCCATGGTGATCCTGGCCACCTTCTCGTGGCTGTTGATGAGTGCTCCACCCGAACGGCTGCGGCAACAAAATAGTGCCTTCATTCAACAGGCCAAATGTCTGCTCTATGGCCACCCGTGTACGGATATGGGCTCGATTGTAGTCCTCCTCATGCCTGTTCTGTGGGTTGCGGATAGAGGTCATGAGCCATGGCTTCCAAGGGTAGCCACCATCACCTACATGGAAGGGGAATGAAGGTAAGTGTTTGTACATTGATGGTGGGGAACTGTAGCAGTCTTGCATGGCAGCTGGTGATTCCTGGCCATACACACATGTCCCAGGTTGCATCAACCCCATTACTGGCATGGCTATGTGTCCTGTGCCATGGAATGATGGAGTTGGTAGCTTCTTCAAGGTGGCTTATGGTGTGCACTCACATCTTGTTGCACGTGCACCGTATATGCGTGCAGCAGTGTTGGCCTGAATTTATTGATGTGTTGGGTTCTGTGTGATTTGGTGGCAGGGGGTGTTGACTGTAGTCAGTAGCATACTCGCCTTGCTGCACTGATCAGTACCATGGTGACTTGCACCACTACTATGGGTGTGCGGAACCAGGGACACGCTGCGGTATCCCTGTTGTGCTCACTTCTATGCACTCCCAGGGACATCTGTCTTGTGTGGTGGGATGCAGGAGGCTGCGAGGTAGTGCATATGCAGTGCATGGTGGAGGATGCCCTTACGGTGTGTGTGGTCCGCCGATGAGTGGTGCTTGTGTTGTGTTATTGGGCCAGGTTACCTGTCGGACGAGTAGTTTTGTGTTTTGTACATTCTGGCATCGCTGTGAGGTTAGGCAGTCATGTGCCATGTTGATTGCCTTGGGGCACTGTGTTCTGTGGGGTGCACATCATGCACTGGTGTCAACATTCCCACAGAGGTGTGGTATGCACCCCCACCCTTTCCCACCAAGTTGGGGCATTCATCCACCCCAATCATGGCACCAATGCACTGCCATGGCCCAATCAGGTGACTCACCAAGCAGTCAGGCACGTTATCCAGCATGTAGCTCCATCTAGCGTGGTAGCGTGGGGTTTCGCAGGACCAGGGGGTCATGTCTTGTTTGGGGGTATTGGGCACCGCAGTGTGTGATGTCTTTACTGGCATTTCATACCATCTGGGCGTCAATGGAGTGGTATTGCTTGCAGTTGCAATACGCCACCTCCATTGCATGTGGACAGTTCAATTCCACGTGGGTGCAGTCGAGGGCACCCATGCAATTTGGCATGCCTGCCAGTGCATGGTAGGCAACTCATGTATCCAATATATCCTGGGGTGTCCGGGGTAGGGATATGTAGTCTCTTGTGTGTTTCAGGAGGGCATCCAGCACTTGTTTGAGTATCTGTGAAGATATGGCCTATGGTATGCCATGCATGTGCCCCACTGTATGCTGCTACGTGCCTGTGGCAAGGAAGTTGAGTACAGACACTACCTTAAGTCGAGGGGGGATTGCGGGGTGGATTTCTATGTGGCTCACTATGTCGTCATGTGTCAGGTCCACTATGGTGGTGATGGTGTCCCGGTCAAGCCGGTACAGGGTGTGGATCAGCTCTGGTGTGAGGTTGAAGGGGGAGGCTCTGATGCGAGTGATTGGGGGCTGCCGGCGTGGTAATGGTGGCTGCACCGGTAGGGCATGCTGGGCCTGTCGCACCCTCCTTCTCCTCCTGTGTATCCTCGGTGGTGGTGGCTGTGGTGCTTGTTGCTGTTGCTGTTGTTGTGGTAGCTGCCTTGCATGCAGGGCCTCCGGCTCCGGTAATGCTGCTACTATTGGTGTCATCTTGGTGTGGGAGGGGGTGTGGTGGGTGGGTGGGCTCCTCTTATGCTGTGTCAGACTGCATTGAGTCCACCTGTGCTGATTGTGTGCACCTGTGGCTCTTGGAACCACTGCTCAGAGTTCTTTACTCCTTCTCTGAGATGCCTGTATGTACTCCATGCCGGTAAGGTACTTTACGGCCTTGGGGATGCCGTAATTTACGTGTGCTACTTACTTGGAATCAGCTCCGGTTTACGCCATGCTGTTAATTACGGCATGGTGGGTCGCGCGCGCGACCCAAGACCGTAAATTACGGCATAGTAGTTTACGGTGCCGTAATTTACGGTCTGAGGGGTCGGAATAGCGTGGAGCGGAAAACCATGCCGGTAAAGCATTACCGGCATAGTTTGGACCTTACCTCCAACCTCGGAATGACCCCCTACATCTTGCCTGTTCCTGCTGGCAAAATTAGATACGAACAGCAAAGTAAAGTTACCAGACCTGCCTTTACCATGGAGCAGGAACTCCTTCAGATACCTAGGATCAAACATTCAGCATGACTCAAAGCAAGAACATGCGCACAGTTAAGGCGAAGGAAAGATTGACTAAATTGATGCAATTCTGGGGGAAGTTACTGCTGTCGGATATGGCACGGGCGGCCCTATTGAAAATGGTGGCACTGCCGAGACTAATGCACTGCTTCGGAAACATCCCATACAACATGCCACAGAGATTTTTCATTCAACTAGACAAGGAGTGTAGAAAGTTCCTATGGCAGGGGGGGGAGACACAGAGTAGCACTCAACACGTTACAAACATCTTATGAACAAGGGGGCTGAGGATTCCAAACTTCGAACTCTATTACTTGACATGTCAGTTGCAATATGTAACAAACTGGCTAGCAGATATCCCCACAGTAGACACGGCACTCCTACAACTGGCAGTTAAACATTTACACTTGAGAGACCTGATATGGGTAGTCCCGCCAGAACTACAAGCACAACCACAACTTGTGAAACTAGGTATACAAATATGGTAAAGGACCTGTAAAACATTAGGAATTAAAGTCCCAATATCACCACAGATACCAGTAGCAGCGGTAATGACAGACAGGAGGGGACTGAGTGCTGGCGTGCGTACACATCGGGAGACCAGTGGTGTTGCCACAATAGGGGACCTCAGGGGTGAAAGCAAACTGCTAGATTTCCAGGAACTACAGTCAACTACAGAGGACAATTCCTACTACACAGGGCCATGATAAGCACGATCAAAGTTAGATGGTCAATGGCCGGGGAGGACACAATAGAGTGTGCAGGAATAGAAAAAATAATAGACATCTCTGAGGGAGGTCATGCCATTTTGAGACTGTGCAATGTATTGATAGAGAGCCACTCTAAGGAGGAACTGAAATGTAGGGGGAGATGGGAGGAAGAATTGAGGAAGCCCTTTGAAGACAAAGACTGACCGAAAGCAGTCTCTTACCATAAGAAGGTCTCCATGAATGCCTGATTACAACTAATACAATTATATGTCACACAAATAGCATACCTGATGCCAGAGGTGATAGCCAAATCAAAGAGCAGGCAAGCAGATGTGTCCAAAATGTAGAGGGGAACATGTAGGCAGGACACACATGTTCTGGAAATTGCAAACAAAGTGGCCCCAGGAGGCACACATTTAGATCTCCAATCCCCAGAAGCGTGTATGTTAGGAAAGCTCAAAGACCTAATATATGCGTTAGCTAAATGCAGCATAGCCATGAACTGGAAAGCAGAAAGAGGACCGAGTGTCGAAAAATGGTGGGAAGACCTGAGAAAATGAACAACAGCAGAAGCGGGGAGAAAAAGCAAAACCCAGGACCAGACATGTTGCAGTGGACTGCACTCACAGTGACGCTATTTAGCCACGGCAAGAGGGAAAGTGGAAACTAGCAGGTAATAAGAAAAAGAAGTTTTGGAATGCAAATAGAACTAAAATAAAAGTCAAAGAGATCATATCTAGGCTAATATAGAGGGTAGAGGGAGGGAGGGAGGGTGGGGTAGTAACGGGAACGAATTGCAAGTTAGTATGAAGCTGTATGTATATATGGCATTGAACTGTATAATATTTAAAAAACTAATAAAGAGAGACCCTTTTATCCACAACAGACAGGAAGATGGGTGGGATTTAGTAATACATATTTTAACACCTTTACTTTTTCTGTTGCAAAGCACTTTGGTTATGACTCCTCTTATCCTTTTTCCCCCTACCAGTCTTCCCCTCTCAACCTCCGCCCACAATCTTGGCCTCCACCTCGACTCTAACCTCTCTTTCCCTCACCACATTTCTCTTAACTCCCGATCCTGTCGCTTTCACCTCTTCAATGTTCGCAAAATCCGTTCCTCTCTCGCATTCCATGCTACCAAACTCTTAATTCATCCCTCATCTTTTCCTGCCTATTCTACTGTTCTGCTCTCCTATTTGGCCTCCCTGACTCTCATCTTGCCCCCTCAAATCCCTCTATCACTCTGTCATCCATACTCTTTGCTTCCTCTCTCCTCATGACTCTATCTTGTTAAGTGACTTCAATTCAGCAATCCCACTAAGTCAGTGCCTCGTCTGGGACGCCCAAGGGAAGCCCTTATTTATATATTTTTATGACAAGTTATACTCTGGATGAGAAACCCTTATATAACGCCCCTCTCTTTGAATCCCCCTGACCTCTCTGAGCCAAGAAGTAGGTTTGTTTTGCAATTTAAAAGGTTTATTGGAAAAATTAAACAATATATATATATCACACTTTTATAATAAATTAATATTTGATATCACACTTAAGGATATGACGGTGATCAACAATGGATAATATGACAATTATACACTTATTTAATTACTTAGGAGTCGGTATAGGAAGGAAAAGGTAACTGAGAATGCTTTTATGGTTTCAAGGAAAACAATGATGGAAAGTATGCAGTACAGAAATAACTGATAGGGTTTCACAAGAGATAATATGTTCACTTTTCCCCTGGTTGCAATTCACTCCCCCCCCTATGCAATATAAGGAGATGGAAGTGAAGCACATGGTTTTCAGGAATACAATCACAATACAATACGAATTTCAGTTCCCCCCTAGCAAGCTTAGATCACAGGGATGATTTTAAAACACAGGCAAAATACTTTAAGTGTGATTTGCAAAGAATGTAAAAATAGGCAAATAATGATTTTAATTCCCTGTAAGAGGTTCAGGGTAGGTGATAGCTATTTAATATTAGTTCAAGTCACACTGGCTATACTCAATGAGGGATTAGCAGGTTGAAAACGAATTTTAGCAGTTCAAGCAAAAGCGGCTATTTTCACAGGAGCTAATTTTTCAATTCGCATCAATTTTTCCGAATGCGTCGAGCGCGATTAAGGAAAAACTATAGCTTAGATTCTTAGCTTTCAAAGGAAAGTTAAATCTCGTTCCTAGCACACACGGTCCCAGAGATACGAACGATTTTGTGGAGATAGTTTCTCGAAATGAAAGTAAACTTCAGAATGACAAGATGACACTTTTACAGCTTTGAAATGACAGAATGAACACACGATTCCTATGATGCAGTTCTGGACAGGTTCAAATGTTTTGAATCAGATTATTGTAAACTAAGAGATGGGTTCTGCACAGTTCTAGCTGAGTACTCACAGGCCGTCAGGGTCTGGACAGGTTGGCTGGTTCTCTCGCCACGGATGGTCTTTAGTACCGGTTCTGCTCACAGCGATCTGGTCTGGGTCTCTGGTTCTGCTGGTCTGGATCAAATGGAGTCTGATACAGCACTGCTTTCTGGGTACCAGCATAGGGTTCTAGGTAGAATCGAACAGCTCAGCCCGGCTGTTTGAATAATTTGCAAAAGATTTTGAGGCCTGCTGAA
Organism: Ambystoma mexicanum; assembly: GCF_040938575.1. Classification (NCBI taxonomy): domain Eukaryota; kingdom Metazoa; phylum Chordata; class Amphibia; order Caudata; family Ambystomatidae; genus Ambystoma; species Ambystoma mexicanum. The sequence goes on along the minus strand of NC_090923.1, from coordinate 1,191,740,682 downwards.
AAAGGATTCAGCTGGTGGTTCAGGCCTCAATGCTACAAGTTCTGAAGTCTGGAGTCTAAGTTCTGGAGATGGTCCTTCTGGATATTGTCTGGTCCGGCATAATGCTTCGCAAGAAAGTGGAAAGTGAATGTCTTGCCTGTCCAAAGCAGTCTCTTTTTATGTGTTTTGAAAATGGGTGTGTGCGTGGGCATAACTAAGCCTGCCCCTCACAACTTATCATTGACCAAGCTCTCCTCTCTCCCTTGATTGGGGGAAGGAATGGAGTGCCATCAGGCATCCATTTTATGGCATACAGAAAGAACACTCCCCTTTGCATTTACTTAGAAAAATCAATTTTACCCAAAACACATATTTCCCAGATACACAGTTTGTTGAAATTACATGTACACATTGCAGGTGGATTAAGGTACATTCTTGCCCAACTCTGATCTTTCTAAGAGCTTGGTTTAAGAAATTACAACATTTGTTCGTTTTTTGTAGCTTTAGCAACATTGGTTTTTCATCAAATCTTTACACAGACCTGTACCCTCCCCCTGAGCATATTACAGTAATTTACTATGTCTCTAGCATAAACACAATGTCTGCAATATTACTAAATACCGGGGTTCGGTCCAAGAACACTGCATAAAGTGGAGTTTGGTGTTAAATCGTGAGGGCATTTTCCATATTAATGACCCCCAAATTATACATTTCTGTGAGCTTAATACAAGATTTCAGAAGCATTTAACTTAAACATATATTTGCTGCAATATGAATCCACAATCCAGTCTGGCCCGCCCCCAGAAGCTTAGTGAGTCAGAGATCACAGGCCTCTCCATCCTCCAGAAGACTGTTTACAGTCCACACCCAAAATCAGCATACCCCATTCATTAGAAAGGGTCTTGTGTGTTGTGTCCTGCAGGCTGCAGGGGAAACACCTCCCTCTCAATCAACAGGGCCATATGATATCCTGGGCTGTTGTGTGTGTCTCTGAGGTGTTAATGGTTCTCAGGAAAGCAAGTCTTTTGAACTTTTAATTACATAAGACCCCCTTCTGTTCACTGCACAGTTCTGCAAGACAGCTCTCCTGTCAGGATTTATAGAGCGCCAGCGCTGGTCAGTGTCCAATGCCGGTACTGCACCTATTTTTGACAGCTGTCTTGAATTAATACATTTCAAAAAGAAAGGATGTTACTTTATAGTATATGATCCTTGCTTGACATGGCATTGATGTGGATCTGCAGTAGAGTAAAGTAGAACACTCAACCAGAGTTGGATTTTTGTTTGGTGGTTTCGGGCCCATGATCTTAGCAATTTTTGACATTAATAAAAACGGATTTTGAACAGAACCATATTTCTTTGCACTGGTGGGTGGCAGGTCAGGGGACCATTTTGGTGTGCGCAAAACTGCGCGGTTCTCCTGGATTCTGGGGCAAATGTGGGCTTTACCGCCATCTTGGATTTTCTAAGCCCACAGCACCAAATGTTGCAGCATAATAACTTGAACGTGGGTCAAGACACCCAACAATCTCCTCTTCGCTTTCTTCTCTAGGTTGGCTCCCCTTTCACTCACAACTTAAATTCAACTTCCTCTGCCTCGTTTTTAAATCTCTTCATGACCTTGTCCCTCCCTACCTCTCTTCCCTCCTCTCTTTCTACACCCCCTCTCGACCCCTGCATTCTGTTGACCTCTTCCTCCCCACTGTTCCACCATCACCTTGCTCCCCTTCCCGCATCCAATCATTTCAGCTCCGTGCCCAACTACACTGGAACTCTCTACCTCTTCTAATCCGCTCCATTTCCTCTTACTCTTCCTTCCACTCTTCCTTAAAATCTCACCTTCTTCATCCTCTCTCTTGAGCGCTCCTTATTACTTTCTTCCTTCTCTTACGCTATTTTTATCTTGTTCCTAGTTCTCAGTAAATTGCTCTGTATACTGCTTTTGATTATTTGACTCATGTTTAGTACTCATGCTTCAATTGTATTCCTGTTGTAATGTAAAGCGCTTTGGCGTAGAGCAATATATAAAAATTTATAAATACAAATACAAACTTGCATACAGGAGATTGTTGGTGTGGACCCAGAAATGGTTCATTAATGTAGGCTTAGCCTACACCAATCATTGCGGCCCTCTTTTGGCAGATCATCTGAAGACTTCAGAAGGAGTAACAAAAAGAACAAATTTGTGCCCCGACTGACAATACGATCTCCCTTACAGCTTCCGCAAGTGAAAGAAGGCCAGGATTCCCATAGAGGAAAGCAAGATCCCTCCCCTAAACATCTCCCAGACAACAGGAGATACTGAATCCAGAAGACCCTCCTGCAGCTCCAGAAACGGTACCCAACCAGCACACAGCATGCCCTGCTAGGCTCTGCAAGCAAGCTTCCTAGGTGGGAAATGCCAGAGAGTCTATGAACCAAACCAAGGACAAGGCCGTTGTCTGCAACACTCTCCTCAGCTTTGGATCATCCTCCTTAAATGGTGACACAAGCCCAGTGAAGAAGTGCATCAACAAGCATCAAACAGCGTCTGCCTTAAAGGACATTTTCGAGCCAGTCGAGCCCCTTGAGCTGCAACCGACTGCACCACTGACTGTTGTCACTCTGCAGTCGCTAACGTCGTCCATGATGCCTCGACTAGTGCTTCAGACCCGCCTACCAGCACTGAGACGACTACTTCTGACCCTGAGCCGCGTGAAAGCCAGCCTGCAGCCGTCCATCCAGCCGCGCTTGCTAAACTGCCTGCCGCCTGATACCCGCAGCTGTCTTCCATCTTGAACTCTGTTGCAAAAGCTCCAAAGTGACCCTGAAAGTGACTCTACACTGTTGAGCACCAAGAACTTATACAAGCACAAGGTACATTGTGGTTCTGTCCCCCTAGTCCTTCTTTGAAGGCCCCTAGGCACATGTTACGACTCATTGCTCCCTTTATGCTGAAACCAAGTATCTTTGAACTATTGCGATTCATTACTTTACCGACTCCCCTCCTGTCAGTATGCAGAGTGCATCCCTTTTCCTACTTGAAACTGTCTGTCCTCTGAATTCCTTTACGGTGTGGGTTGTAATTTTAGTGTGCTAGAACTGTCCGTTGTTGTGATAAGAAAGTAGATATTCTTTATACAACTTTGACTGGACAGTCCCTTTTATCATTGGGTAATAATTGTATTTTCGCTTTGTAGCAACTAACCAACAATCCACGACCTTGCGGAGATAAGCCTGCCGTTCCGTCCACGTAACCAGCATTGGACAAGGAGGTTTATAATTTGCTTGTGTTTCCAACATGTTCGGATCCCTTCTGGTACTAGTGGTGTGGGGCTGATTGATGGTTTAGAAACCGATATTCCTCCCTGGACCACTTGTGTCCCGGAAGTTTATTCGTCACAAACCCTCTTTATCTATTTAGCTCAACGACCCTCTTTTTCAGAACCAATATGAGACCTAGGCTCTAACAGGTTTAGTGGCTCTGACTTTGAGACCTTCCTTAGCTCAGTGCTGCTAGCACAGAGGAAGAGCTGGGAGAGCCAGGGAACGCTGGAGTATGGCCAAACCAGGGTTAACTCTGAGGCTCTTGCTTGGCTCTACAGGGGGCACATGGGAATGGTGCCACATGGGGATGGCCACACACAGGAGATTTTAGGGGGACAGTGCCAGTCCAGCAGTCCAGTCAATTTTCTCTTTAGGACAATGAAGGGGATTGTGGCGCTGGATGAGAGGATGGGGACAACGCCAGTGTTTTTTTTTTTTATGGCAACGGAGGCTGGGGCAGAGAAGAAGGGGATGGTGTGCTGGGGGCGGTAACGTGCTGCAGTTTTGGGGATGGCAGAGGGGATAGGGGCCAGATAAAAGAGGATGATGGAGCTTGGAGGGGCCGGAACAGCTTGGGCATTTTTTAGAATAGTGAGGGGAAGTGTGGGGAGTGTAGGTGAGGGAACACGTGCTGTAGGAGCAAGGCAGGTGCTTGATTTATCTTTAAAGTCGCTGTCAGCCGCTACACTGTCAAACCAGGGAGTGCTCCTGCCCATTCCAGCCAATCAAGTGGCTGTGGCTGGACAGGAAATCAGGCGGCCTGGAAAGTAAGTCAGGCGCCAGACTTCGGTACGTGCTGCCACCACGTCAAGAGCATAAAAAGAAAAAGAACAATCATCCGGGTAACGGAGCAGCAGGTGGGGCTCTGTTCGCCCCCTGCTTTGGGAAGCACGGACCTGAGAGGAGGGTCATGCCAAAGCCCTAGTTTAGGCCAGCCCAGCCCAAGTCCCACCGGGCTTGCCCAGCTCCACACAGAGGCCTTACTAGACTAAGAAGCTCGACTATCAGCCACCCCTTAATCCGAGGATCTCCGTTTCCAACACCTTATAACTGTCTGAAAATATCGTGATTTAATTGACACTGAATCTACATTGGGAAATAATTCCTACCTTTTCCTTAATCCTCAAACCTAAAGGGAATCACTGGGGCATTACAACGGTACTGGTGTTTCCATTTCCGTCTGCAGGCGGGTGGCATTACTCCCGCCAGGTGACACCACCCACCTGCAGTACTCGTAGTCTGCTGGTCCGGAGATAACGGTGGCAGCGGTTTTACTGCCACCGTTGTTTCCTGACCGGCAGGCTTGTAATGAGGCCCATTGTCTATTGCTTGTTAAATATCAATGAGGCTACAAATTCTGCTTGCAGAGACTTTCAGTGTTAGGTGAGAGTATTTCTTCAAGGGCAGTATTTCTTCTGGACAGTCTGAAGGTGTTATTTTGAGTTTTCTTAGTCTGGCCATCAGTACCAGAATGCAACGACGCAGTGGGGACTGGAAGAGCCATTCACACTTGTGATCTTTGTCCGCTACTACCTTGGATCCAGTGCAACATTCCTATGTAAATAACCTCATGAGTGCAAAAGCTATGTGTTCCCGAAGCTATAATGGAGAATGTATGTTTCCTAATGTAAACTGTCATGGGTGATTTCCCTGGTTATATCTCTGAGGTTGAATAACACAAGCCACACCTTGAGCTTCCTTAATCTCCAAACACTCTCATTGCCTCTCATCCAAGAACCGAAAGGCTGGTGGAACATGGCTGTGGCAATTAGACACGTTTTCACAATTCCTGTTTTGGCTAACATTTAAAGTGACAGAGCATTTCGTTTATGGCATTTCCTATGTGTTTGCGTTCAAACATTGAAGCTTAAAGGTATGACTTTCTTAGTGGGTGGGTAGAAGCACTCCCATAGCCCTATCCTGTGCCTGGACTCAGTGGCGGACTCCTACATAAAAGTGTGCGCTGGTGTGCAGATGCAGATCATGGTTACAGCAGGGCTGCTGAACCCAGAATCGCTACTTAAGAAAAGCTATTAAGCGTCCTTTGCTAGAATCATTTGGGCACTGCAAAGTGTTGTGGCCCTTTTCATTTGAAATTGTTGAAATGCCCTGACACCAGCCCTGGCTGCAAGGTCAGTGATGTTGTTGCCTTTTTCTTTTAACACACGAGAACCCTGGCCTTGACATGAAAATAGTGCATGGAAGAAATATACCTCTGTGCAATGAACATCATGTTTAGTACCAAAAAACTGAATTAATTCCGAGTATCATTATTTTTATGTATATGTTCACTGTCTAAACAAAGGGAACTCCCTTGGATTTGGATGCCACAAAGGTGTTTATTGCTGCTGTGTTGTCTACTTTTTCAATTATTTTGCACTAAAGGGAGAGTATAACAAGAGACAATTGGCCTCATTACGGATCTGGCGGTCACCGTGCCAGTGATACCGGCAGGTTGCCGCCGGACCCGTAAATATTTACCGGCGCATGACTTCCCGGTAACACCAGGGGATTACAATTCTGGCGGCCCGGAAAGTCAGGTGCAGGCAAATTGTAAGTCCCCATTCCCGGACTCTATGGAAATGGGGACCACGGAAGCACCGGCACTGTTGTTAACGGTGCTGGTGCTTCCGTGACGGGTCTGTCTACCGTGGCTGCTGTGCCCGGCAGGGTTAGACCTGTCGGACACGGCGGCTCTGGCAGGAAAACCCATAGCTTGTCGGTCCGGAAACAACAGTGGCGGTAAGCTTACCAGCAACGTACTTTCCGGACCGGCAAACTTAGAATGAGGCACAGTAATCTCTATTAAGACATCAGAACCAGATATATCCTTTTGCAGGTTGAGGGCCTGATTCATGGAATTTTCAATACCTGGCACTGGTGAAAAGTGACTTTGCACTGCCAAGAAGCACCCTGATTCACAGAGCGGTGCAAAGTGTATTTTTGCAGTGCAAAGTCACTTTCACTTTGCACTGCCAAAATGCACTTTGCACTGCTCTGTGAATCACGGTGTTTGTTGGCAATGGAAAGCGATTTTGCACCGTGCTAAAAATTCTATGAATCAGGCCCTACATATTTTAAAATACCACTGGAAATGAAAATAAGACCCCCCAGAGAGGACACACACAAATGTTTCTTTGTATGTTATGTCATGCAAAACGGCTTTTATACAGTGCACATCACGACCATAGTGGTCTTAAACCACTAAAACCTTGTCCGTGTGGAGGCAAACTGTGACCTCTTCGGGGTGCAAACCGGACCGCAGTACGGATCTCATTTTCCATATATTAGTAATTTGATGCCGTGGACCTGGTATGCTTGCACTCAGACGTAGCCAGGTCCCCACCACCACATTTTCGTTATTTGCATAACGAGCTGCAAATGTGCAGGTCAAAAGGCGGAGTACACGCGTGTGGTTTCTTTGGGTGCGTTTTTGAAATGACAACATTGTGGATGTAACCCATAAAAGGGGTGTGAGTTGAGAGTTATGGGGGGCGCTAATGACCACACAGCCTACCGAGAGACTCGTGCAGGCAAAGGAGAGGAAGAGAAGCAGATGCTTGTGTCTGAGTGGCAGATGGACCTCAAAGCTGGAGGCCAGGCCTTAGGTATTTCTGTCAGAAGATCAGTCTGCTTTGTCCCTCATTAAAACACTGAGGTCAAGGCATTGCTATTCTCTTTGAAGGGATGAAAGCGCTATTTGGCAAGGCACGTGGCTTCCAGCAGCAGCGGAAGGCCACAGAACAAGCATTTACAAAACTGAAGAACACGTCTTCCTCTTTGGAGCTTCCCATGAGGCTCAAACTTAGTAGGACCTCCTTTATCCGCTACCCTCAGATATCAGAAGATATCTCGCTACTGACTGCGGAAGACCTGTGCTCTGGGAGTCAACGAACCAGTCGAACAAAACGACAAGGCACGGGTTCTTTCAATTCACCTTAAAACAGGGCATCTTCAGCCCAGTAGCAACCCTTTGCTGTCTCAGTCTCCTCCTGTTACCAGGACGCTTTAAAATGCTAAGCGTGACTCAGCTTTTGGAAGCTATCCAAAATGGAGGACGGTTCCATGTCGTGGACTCCCAGGACGATAATTCCACCCGAGGTTCTACCCTACTCTGGATTTTAATGGGAAAATGGCGACAGCAGTACAGTTGCAGCCTGGACACCACTTCCAGGATGACTGCCTCTTCACCATGTGCTTCTCGTAGTTGCGGCTCACCATCACGGTCAAATGCCCCATCTTAATGCTGACGAAAAGTATTAAATGAATGTCTTTGTGCCGTGTTCCTCTAAGGTTTGACGTACAAACACATCATTACAGTAAACAAAACCACAAGTGTCCTCAGTACCATGCACAGAATAAACTCCAAATACATTATGATACCAGACACACAACTACTGAAGGTATTTCCAATTAGTAATACAAATGTTTGGAGAGATGTGCCGTTTCCAATTGCGCCCTTCCTGAGTGATTGTTATGGATAACTATTCAGATACTGCAAATTAGACATCGGGTGTGTTATATAGAGTTTATTAAGCATGTTTGAGGTTCACCCTCGAACCTCAAACATGCTTAATAAACTCCATTGATATAACACATAACGGATGTCTAATTTGCAGTACCTGACAAATTATCCATAGCAATAACTCAGGAGGAGCGCAATTGAAACCAGCACGCCTCTCCAATTACTTGAATTAACACTAGTCAAGGGCCAGCCTATGCGGTGTCGGTTGCTTCGGCTTATCCCACACTAAATTGTAGCACTCATGGATCAATGACCTAAGCGCGCCCACCACCCGGTTTTGACCCTTCCCAACCCTCTACAAATAATAACACAAATGCGCTGCCCATCTCAAAGCCCAGTGGGAATGGAATGATATTTGTTTCTGAGGCCGATAGAGTGGCCGCCATCTTATACAAGATGTTTAGTTCGCTCGGCCTCTCCCAAGTACCGTAATTACGGCACAACCGTCTTCCATTGTGTGAGCTCTCATGAATAAACCAAAGGCCTCCTGGCTGGACGAAACACTAGATTTATCACAACGCGTTCTCTGAACTCTGAGGCCGCCTCCTTGGATCCCCAGACGTGTAAATAATATATGCTGCCCGTTATCTGCAGCCCGCATGGACATATGCACCATCTCGCCTCCTCAGGGATGTTCCACTGGGCGCTAGAATATTCATTTGGCAGGACTCACCAGCGCCCGAATGTCATACCTTTTTGGAAGTCAAGAGCCTGTGCTTTTGGCGCCACCCGCACTTCCGTTCCTGGATTCAGAATGTTCTTAAATGCTTTGTCGATTAAAGGAGATGGGGCTCCTCGTTCGACGTTTGTTTTTCAATGTAATGTTATGTTTTCCTGTATAGTTTATTGAGTGCTTCTAGAAGGAGCATATCCCTCTCCACATGACCAAAGAGTTCACTGGACACAACAGGAAGGAACCCTCTTCACACTTCATAGAAGCACGCAGGGCAACCAGGCACGTTGTGTCATGTACTCAACCTTGTTAATCCTCAATCAATGAGAACCCTTTGAAAATAGGGTGAAAGCCACACCTAACCCTCAAGGAATACATCTGCATCCAGAGTGTTGGGTTCACCAGGAAGGCTCTCCTCAGACAGAAGCGGAGCGAATCCCCAGCATGTATTGGACACTCTGTTTAGCCAGCGGTTGTGGCCAACCAACCTGGGTCTATCACCGACCTACTGGAAGGCTCAATATCTCAGAGCAACCTGGGTTGTACTTAGGTTACAGCTTTTACTCCAACAGAGCGAATTACGGCGTTGGATGCAATCTCCTGATTCCAGGCGTTGGACAATATATCAGTGTGGTGGTTCCAAAGGGTCAGAGGTTTGAGAACCATCCTCCCGCTCCTCTAGTCTAACCTTAAAATGGGAGAAATGCAGAGCTGCTCAATGGAACATGGCCCCGGACTTCGACACAGCAGTCTGTTCTGCCCAGTCTTCTCCAGAGTCCCCCCTTCTGAGACCCCTGCCACTACTTGTTCCACGGAGGATGGAGGAGTTCATGCCTCAATGGACTCTCTGTTCATGGGCTCAGGTCAGAGCAGAAGGAAGTGAAGTCTCTTGGATTGCAGGGGACATATCCTGGCCTTCAACGCAGCTCTCCCACCTCTCAAAGAAGAAGTTGGCCGCATTCAGCCGAACAGTATCACTGCTGTGCATGTGGCATGACACCGCACCTCGCCCCAATCACGGCTAGTGATGAAATTGTGGTCATGGGCACTGCATCAAAACGCCAGCCATGCCGCTACCGATCTCCTGGATGAGCAGAATGGAATATTGATGGGGACTGGCTCACGCATCTCCCTTATACCCCTGAAAGCTAAAATCCTCAGCCACATGTCGGCTCTTCAAAGAGTTAGTGATTCTCTTCACGTGGGGTCTGCCCAGTTTGCTTGTTTGAAAGGCAAGGACTAAGGCTCCCTGATGGATGTTTGCCTCCTGGACAGGTGTGGCCTTTTCTTCAAGGCTCCTCTTGAGTTCTGCAGGTCCTGCCAGCGGTCACTCATCCTGGCTGCCACAGAATCGCCTTGCATGTACTCGTACTTGCAGATCGCATACCTTTCATGGGTTCCGAGCCCTTGAATATTGCAGTTCTCCTTGTTTACGGAACCATGCTTCCGATTTCCATCATCTTAAACTATTCCGAAATTGCAGCGCGAAGATCATTTGAGAGTGGAGGGCAAGGAGTCCATCTCTTCATCTCCAGAGGAATTCAAATGTCCACCCCTGAACTGAGAGTAAAATGACAAGTATTATGTTCAATTCCTAAGGTGCTCGATACTTGTGTGTCCATTCCTCCATAATGGTCACTGCACTGTGTGACCATTACAAAAAAAAAATTATTTGGATATCATTTTTCCAGCGTTTGAAAAACCTTGATATATGCGATAGAGGCTTGGAATTCTCCCTGGGGCCGCCTTCTCTCAATCATGGAATGAACTGAACTTGGATCAGTGTTTGATGTGTGAGTTGGCAAGGGAGTCTATGTTGCGTTCTATGTTGATATGCGTAAAGACAAAGCACCTCCGGCGCATGTATCTGAAACCAATATTAAAAGAGGCAGAGATCAGAAAAACAGGAACAGCCCTGCTGTACCTGAGACAGAACCTCCAACCCAAGGTTCTATTTGCAACTGCACAATTCATCCATAGGTCTTGGCTTCTAAGAACAAAGTTTCTATCTCTAACTCACTGTTAAGTATAATGATATAGCAATATTTGTACGAGGTTGCGAGCAGGGCTCTCCTCAATTTTAGAAATGTAAATAGTGTGCAGATGGATTTTAAATCCCATTACGCTATGTATGTAAAATGATGTAAGGACTTGAAGGTTCGATACCGAATAAAAGTTTGAAATGGATCTGCAACTGCTTCAAAAACGCGGGAGCCATGGACACATCAAGGACTGCTCGTCTCATCTGGGGGATTGTTGCAGCACTTCAGCTTGACCGGTTGCAGGGTTGGTCAGGATATGTACTTCGTCTGAGGAAAAATAACCCTTTTCCTTTTGGGTATCATGGCTGTCTTCCTGCGACTGTCTCTTCTGTATACAGAAACCTGCACGTCGCACTTTTTTGGAGTAGAAAGGAGATAGCCACTCCTTTGTAACAATCCAGATAACATAGAGTATGCTCCAACGTTGCTCCGGACACTTCGAAAGCATCCCAACACGTGTTTCGGCCACCTAGCCTTTTTCAAAACTGGGCTATATGCATTTTCAAATTATTCCCCCTGCTTACTCAGATTTTCATGTGATCCTTTTTAAAGGGGATATATCCCTTGCTCCTGCTCAACAGTACACTATTGTCGCGGATCGCAAAAGCGTGGATTGACTTAGCCTTTGAATGAATATACGAGTATTCGGATACTTTTGAAGTGTACTGCGCAGCGCTGGAGCATACTTTACAAAGATCACCATATGTGTTGTTTCATGTTCATGCACAGGAAGCATTCTCAGTCTTATTTTATGTTCTGTCTGTGAAATAAATGTATATAAATGCTATTTGAGCACAGGCTCCTCTTTTTCGTTTATGAGGAACTTGTGGATGACGACGGGTACATAAAGAATACAGAGTTCCACAAAAGACACCCCACTCTTACGCACATGGACGTGGACAATTGGGATCAGTTCAGTGTAGGTCTACTAGAACTTACTAGGTAGAGCCAGCGGGTCAGCGATACATTTTATTCATAAAGCAGGATAAAAACACTAAAAATAGAAAAATACAAAGCTCTCAAAACAAAAATATACAAAACACCACAAAAACAGATTGTACTATCAAACTGCCTCTAAAAATTAGGAGCAGTTATGTCTCAGGTGTTGTTAGTAGCACACGTGAGTGGGGCCTACACTGAACTGATCCCCATGGTCCACGTCCCTGTGCATAAGAGTGGGGTAGCTTTTGTGGAGCTCTGTATTCTTTGCGAAATGAACGTGACAAACTGTTTCATCCTGGAGTAGGGGTGGTAACAAATGTTTTACAACTTTTTTTTATTTTTTTAAAAGCACATCATCTTTGAAAATCACATTACAAAATGGAACTATGAAAATCAATATACACCAAAAAAAAATAAAGAGGGACACCATATTTTAGTTAGAGACCCTGGAGCAGTGTGGCACTTCACTCGCCTTGACAGCTTTCCACAGATGTGGACAGCACTGCCATCATGTCATTAAAGTATCCTGCGCCATAAAGATCCGCCTATCACTCTGACAGGATTTGCTCTGCACCGTGCACTGTTGATGCTGTCTCTGACATCCAGTACCGAACAGGAAAGCATTGAAATTGAAAACTTCCATCTTTCCTGTTTTTTTTTTTTTTTACCCAAAATGTTTTGCCGCAGTACTTTATTCTCCCCTTGGAGGGTCAAAATAAACAAACAAAATGGCCGCAGTACTTTATACCCCTATCGGAGGGTCAAAATAAAATGTGTAGGGACACAACACTGATCTCGAAGGTACTAGCACCTCTTAATTCAGTGGTCTTCAAACATTATAGCTGCTCCCTTAAGGGGTCCAGAAGGATGTCTGGGGGAATCAAATGATTTTAACTAGGGCTGCAGGGTGGACGCCAGCTCCACCCTCCATGGCATGAGGACGGGTACATAAAGAAAACATAGTTCCACTGTCACAATGGCACTAGACTCCTGTGACTTTTTGTAACATTCCCTCTCTGTTTCGGTTTGAAAGGTACCTCGGAGGGGTGGGGGCACGTATGCTGGAGGGAACCTTCCTGTAGTTGCGGCCCCCTAGGCATCATTTTGTAAACTTTACATCCCGGGATCCTCTAGATCCCAGGATGTAAAGTTTACAAATGATGCCGGGATCCTCTAGATCCCGGGATGTAAAGTTTACAAAATGATGCCTCGCCATCGGACTCCCGTTTTTAAGGGGGTGTGGGGTTTTTACATCTGCCTGCCTTCACTTTAAATAGCGAATTAGCAACTCAAAAGCACATTTTTATGGAACTGTATAGCAGCTTTGAAAAGTGATAGCAATAGGACAATGAGAAATGATGGGGTAGAGCAGGCTGGGAAACCGCTCCCTCAAAGAGGTAAAACGTAAATGAGTAAATGCCACGAGATCTCTCGAATTCCCTTTAATGAAGATAATCCTTCAATTCTATGGCTTTCCTTTGAGACCACGGTATCCATGCACTGGTTTATAACTTCCATAAAAATACATTTCCCAAAATTAGCATGCATCAAAATCATAAATAATGCACATACTTAAACCATAATTAAAGCACAAAACTGATCTATCGCTTCAAGCTACCGGACTGCTTGCCCGTGACAAGACCAAAGCAAGAGAAAACCAGGTAAAAAAAATTAAAAACCATGGGGGGCAGACATACCTAAAAGGCAACAACAGTAGTCTTAGTGGAACTTCCCAGTCCTTGCAGATTGACTCTCCCTCAGTCCTTGAACGCAGCACTGGTAGTAAAGGTTCCAACTGGCAGCTTTAGTGGAACAGCTACCCAGGATCCACAAAGATTCCCTTGCAAACAAGGGTAAGGACTAACATGGAATCAAAGCCTTCAAAGGGTGAGGATAGTGACACAGAAGGTACAGCCTGGAGAAGTCCATGCTGCCAACCTTCACACTCCGGAACAGGTGTCGACTCCTTCACGCCACCCAAGAGGACGCATATATGAGGGGAAAGCTCCAGCGGTGTCAGCATGCTGAACTAGCAGCACATGTGTATGCCACCAGACGACACGGGTGAGCAGGTGATGTGTACCATGCTGCTGTTGCTGGCTGTGTTAATGCCATCCAAAGGTCCACCATTTCCGTCCCAGGGAACCCACCATCACCATTGATTGCCACCACGTGGGTTCTAAGCTCCTTCCCTTCTGGTTCTCAAGATGCCATACTTTTAGGTCTTCAGAGCTAACACCTGAGGGGTTAATTTACACACACGCGTCATTTCCCAACCATGAGTCACCAGAAGAGCAATCTCATTGGATGGGTCCCTAAATGCATGTTCTGCACCGCACCACAAAAGTGACCGACGCCCACCTCATAGTTTGCATGAAGGTGTGAGTTATTTGACTCATTAGAAACCAACACCCGTAGCCAGCACTGTCATTCACGTTCTATGGCAATAAACAGACCATGAAATCCAGTCAGAAATCCACCATGGTAATGCTTTTATATCAGGCTCCTCTTCTGGGGATGGGGTGGGATAAAATTCATAGTTGTGAAGACATATGTCCTTTCTAACGCTCACAGTCAGATATATGGGGCCTCATTACGAGAATGGAGGTAGCCATGGAGCTATTAGCTCCATGTCTGCCTCCGTTCCGGGCTCTATTACCAGGTTCCTGCAATGGGGACTTACTGGGTTACTCCGACATAGGAGGACCCGGTAATTCCTCCTTGCAGGAACCCATCCCCATTCCCATTTGAGCCCCCATAGGGCTCAATGGGAATGGGAAGGGAGGTAATAATGGGCAGATTACATCTAGGCCGTTAATTCCTCCCTCTTCCCCTCGCGGGACCCGGAAAGCACTCCTGGTTTTACCAGGCGTGCGATCCAGGTCCCACGATAGGAAGCTTGTAATCGGCGCTCTCGGATTGAAGGGGGATGGGGCCCCCTTCAATCCGGGAGCGCCAGGGTCGTAATGAGGCCCATTGTTTATGTTATGTTATCCATTATTTATACTGCGCCCATCACCACCATAGTAGTCTTACAGGTCCTGCCCTTATCCGAAAGGTGGCATATTGTGACCGTAGGTATAAATGAACAAAAAAAAACACCAGCAATGTGCCCTGGAATGCCAAAAAGCAGTCCCATGATGCCAGCAGTTGCACAAATGTTCAATCGTTTTTCAGTGTGTCTGTCCTTCCTCAAAGGAGTTTGTGTAGCAGGGTGAGAAGGCAGCCAGTCGTTCAACTTCTCAGAAGTGGACAGCCTCCTCCTGCCCTCCCAGCCCTGGCAGCCCTGACCCCGAGGCACCTTGAGACCTCACCCAATGGGAGACTGGGTTTGTGGGCTGTGGTCAAAGCTAGGAAGGTGTCGGAACGGACTCCATTGGTGGCTGTGCACACTACTCCTTACTGAGGCAACTGTCTTAGAGTCATGTAGTCAACTTCTTCAACAGTGTCATTTAAGATGCACCAGGTAAAGGCAGTGCAACAGCCACGATGCAAAGTGCTCTGCTATTGGTGGACCTGAAAGCTGGCTCTGTAGTTGTTAGCTTTCCTGATACTGTTGTGCCAGGTAACACTGAACCTGACCCTATATTTGTCAAGGCACACTGCACAAAGCTCCTCAAAGACTCAGGACGAGATCATGAACTTCAAACATTTTTTAGGCTGCTGGATGCCAACATGAGCAAAACATAATCTCCCAGGTGCACTGTCCTGAGTTATTGGATGCCCTGGAAATGGAATCTACAGTTCAAATCTTCCTGAGGCTGCCATGGTGTATACCATGGAGGCAGAAACTGCATCTCCCACAGGCCGTATGCTGATCGACTGAAAGACCAGAAACCAGACCCTGCACCTTCAACCCATCCTGATGGGATGCTTGGTATACTATAACGCTTGGAACAAGGCGAGATCTACTGGATTGAAGCACTTTCATCTTTGGTGCCCCAAGGTGCGATTTGTCTTGAATTGCTTTATCTGAAAAATATCCTTGGTGCAAAATCCTGACCTTATGGGCTTGGTCCTATTAACAGGTGGTAGAGCTTCTTTCTCCATTACCTATGGTTTTCCGGGCATATTGCCTGGTTCTAATTAGGACATAGTGGTCCACACACCATATCACCAGGTGCAGTACAGTCCTGTATTAATTTGACCCCTTAATTGAAGCATATAAGGTAATCCTAGTTTATACTAGGCTAAATAATGGTGTAGTTATTTAACTGGTTGATCTGCGCACCTTGCGTCCCTGGCGCGGCGTGCTCGTGTTGTGTGCCTCTCCTTTTTCACTTTGTGGAAGGGGGCGGGGGCACCCAGCGCGGACTGTCGTCGAAGGTAAACTCTTGTGCAGATGCTGGCTATAACATTGTGCATATATTAACCAGCACTAATAGTCAGTTATTTTCGAGTACTGATGCTTTTACACCCCACTCTGTAAATCTACGGATAGGCTGTCCACTAAATCTCATTTCCAGTGATCCTTTCCAAGATGCTACGCGCGATTGGGTGCAGGACAGGGGGGACTGTGATGGTCTTGTGACCTAGGCAGACCTCTGTGGTCTCCCTTGCGACCTCTGTAAAAAAAAAAAAAATCTATTTTTTTTTTTCATTGCAAGCTCCTGTGCTGTGGCCAGCTAAAAAAAGAAGAAAAATAAGAACCGGAGTGCGACAAGTCTAACGCTTTCAGCATTGACCCTAAATAAGAAAGAATAGGAATACCAAATAATGTGTCTTTCTGGAATTCCATAAAATAATTGCTAGACTCATTAAAAGTTTATTTGAAGCACACTTCAGCAGGTGAGTCACTGATTTAGTCTGTTCTTAAACGCCTCAACTCAGCCTTTCATCCTTCTGAGGTTGATAAATTAGTACCAACACAGGTTGGGTGATATTGGGTGTATATTTTTTCTATATAAAGCGCTTAAGCGTAAGTGCTATACAATAACACATCATTATCATTTGGTCATGGACATCTGCTTGCATTCACAGTAATTTGGTAATATGGGCCTATACACACTGATCTTAACGATACATATGGCGATCCATTCTTGTATGAAATGTACATCACATTATAGTGATATCGTAACCATATTTTTCGTAGTGTAAAATGCTATGTGATGCCACTTCCTGTTTTGTCTATGGGTGAAAGGTCGTGTTACATCGCTTCCCACGATATGAACTTCGGGGTGGGTCCAATGACATCACTTCCTGTACCCCCTGAAGATGGGACGTTCCACAAACGCGCCAGGTTCCAACATAACCTTGCTGTTAGGTGCTACGTAGATGTTAAATAGGTGTTAGGTGGACCACTTTGTTTGGTGTTCTTGTTCTGGTCTTCATTGACACTTCTCTGTCAGTTGCCTTTTTTTTTTTAACTTCTAATTGCTTTGCACGTTAAGTATTTTTTCTGTTTCTGTATTTTTACATGTTTGTCTAAAATTGTTTGTGAATAATTGAATGCTGATCTAAGAACCATGAATGCATTTACTTATGTTATAATAAAAGAATATTTGTTTTAATTTTCAGTGCTGTATTATTTTTGAGTACATGGGTGTACTCCTCTTGCAAAATTGCACCTGAATCGAATGTTTACCTAAGTATATACTATGGGCCTGATTCATGGAACGTTTTCCTATGGAATTGCGCCATTATAAAACACTTCCATGAGTCAGGCCCATACGAGTATTCATGATTTTTCTCTTCCTTCTTTGAATGTTTCAGTGAAGCCTCGATTTTCCTTAAATACCTTGAGTGTAGCCATCTCTCGTGTTTAAGCATTCACTCACCAGCTGCACCATCCACACAGGATAGAGGGATTTTACTCCCCCACCTCCTGCACTCATTGCGGGACCATTGGGATCCCCTCTTTGTTGAATAACTCACCATAGTCATTACCTCCCATGCAACCTTACATGTAACATCTTCACCACCTCCCATCGTTTCCAAGATGCCTTCGTTAAACAAAACAACAGAGAAAAACAACCTATCACCAGCCAGCCATAAACAACTTGGCAACAAAAAGTCTCAATGGCACTGTTCCATTGGATCCAACATGCCTCCATCAGGCGAAACATCGCCATAGGGACTACAGTTGGTGGGTACCAGCAAAATACAGGCCCCTCCTTAACAAGTAGATTTTCGGGTTGTTAGATGGACCACGCCATAAAGGTCAGTGCGATGTTCCCACTGACCTTCCGCATCCATTGAAAGTGCGCATTGTGTCTTGTCGAATTTACAAGTGTCTCGATATAGAAGATTCACGTCATGCCAAGTGCAGAAACCACCAGCTGCTCAGGGACTCTCCCCTATTCTTATCTTGGCCGTCATCAGCATGTTTATCTGTCATGCCATTGTGGTCCATCCACGAATTGGCATCTTCGGGCATTTCAAAGAACATTGCCCTCACTTTGTTGAGTGCTTTCAATTTAGCTGGGTAGATCAGCATATATTTGAGGCTCAGCTTCCGGGGTCTCTTTTTTATTGGAACAAACACATTTCTCTTTTTTTTTGTACTAACGATGAGTAATCCCGAAAAATAGCAAGATTCAAGTTACCAGGCTGTATGGAACCTCCTTCTGTGGAGTGTCACAATAATGGGTCCAGGGTTGGCACCTGGCAGTGGTCTTCGCTCTAGAGAGCAATGTGCCTTCTCAATCTTAAAGCCTTTGGACAACTTCCTGGGTCGCACCTCCTGCAAGATCATGTTCTCTATATAGGTGCTTAGGTCACTACCCTATTCTCCTTCGATAGGCCCAGGACACTGAATTAGACGGGGGATTTGTTAATTACCATGGTTGCGAACAAGAGGACTGGGCCGAGGAAACCCCCCACGCTCAAAAACAGACAAGTCCAACAATGTAACAAAGGTTAACTGCTTTATTAGAGAGGTCTCATACAGGGTTTAAGCAATGGACAATACAGCATTCTCTACATTTCTCTCAATAATCACAGGCTTGTCCAGGTACAATGCCATCACAAAATAAAGATACGTCCTACAAACCTGTGGTGGACTCGGATTGGTTAGTAAGATCAACTAGATACACACAACATAGGGTACTAGTTCATGGATTGGGTAAACATAGCTGGTGGCTCCTCCTCTGACCACCCCTTAAATGTTCCAACTACCTTATCTCAGGTGCGTGTAATGCAATTGCGTTATGCAACAAAGTGTGAGCTTAACGTGAAAGATGAACAGGGTTTGGTCAGAGAATGTCTTCTTAGCCTTGCCACTTTGGAAAGTCACCAGCCCAAGTTCAACAATTCAAGGTGGTGAGAATGGCCCCGAAGGTACTGTATGGTCCCGATAAATTACCATCTACAATGCTCTAGGCCTTGAGATAGAACATTTAAGCTTTGAATCTGGCAATACTTTTGTATCATCCTGTCTTCAGTTGGATGGGAACAACTGCCATAGTCTGGCTAGAATGAATAGACTTGGTTGCTCAGGTTCAGATCACGTCTGCAGGGAGCACAAACTTGAGTTTCTCTTGCCTACATTTACAAGTATTTTCAGCTTTTTTCTCATGCAGATGTCCCATCTAGTCTGCCAATATGAAACCTTTCCTCTGCGTTGTCCTTGGCATGGTTATGTACACCAGCTGCACTGGAAGCCTGGTCTGCATGTCTCTGCGAAATCAGCATGTCTGAGTCTCTCTGTGTTTTCAAGCCCTTTCAACATCTCCCATTCACTTCAATGTGAATGTGGCTTCCATATTGATTTACATGGCAACCCATGTTAGTTGCATTTAACGTCAGCAGACAGGTCATATGTAGTCTTGAGCGACTTGCGGTTGCCGCGTGGCTTTGGTGGTCTCACCTATGTAGGATGTTTCTGAGATATTTCCAGGCTTTTTTTCCCTACGAGTTTTACAGCCTTGTCTGTTGCTGGCTCTGCATGGTATGGGCCTAGAAAGTGAGGCTTGTACCATGACCTGGTAAAATTATTTAACAGTACTGTAAAAGTAAAAGGAAATATCGAGGCTGAGTACCCCAAAAGGAAATACACCAAACACAGGCTATAAAGATTCACAGATCTTTATTCTATAACTGTACAGTTTACAAAGAAACAAAGTATCAGATAGCTATGTGGCCCTCAGTACATCACAGCGAATACCAGCCCTTTCGGTGTGAGAAGTGAGAGGTACTGGACATCTAAACAGTTCTGCTTTTTATACATTTCCAATCATAATGTCCAGCCCCCCTACAGGTTAATAATACTCGGTCTAGGGATCTTGCCGAGTTCACTTCTAGTTCGTCCAACTATATGCATGTGGATCACCTTCAGTTTACACACTAACAAACTAACAAATCACAATGGCAACAGTGTATTCTTGGATCTTACAATAAGCCTTAACACATGTCCTATACAATGTAGTTCAACAAGTGTCCACGTTCAGTATTTAGATAGCATTGTGGTTGATGTATGTCTGCGGATCGAACATGTTGGCGCAGGTAATCCTCTGTCTACAAGTCAGACATGGGACAAGGTCTCTTTACTCAACCCGAACATTCAGCCAACAGACAGTTTAGTCATTAACTTGTGCACAAAGATCAGGCCGGCTCAATTAAAAGCGGAAGACACTGTCCACCATTTTAGAACACAGAGTTACTTTGGAGTGGAAATCAAAATGGCGGATGGACCTAAAATGGCTGCTAAGTCGATCTAAGATCGGAACTTTGTAACGCGAATTTCTTCGCAGAGCGCCTGGGCTTAGGCCAATATATACAGTAAAGGAGGAACAATATGATATCCCGTTTAACAGTACTTTGTCTCCAGGATACAAAAAAGGTGCCTTGAGAAGTTCATGTAGTTTTATTGGTGTGTTATCTTCATCACCCTCCTTCGACCTCCCAAGCCTTACGTCCAGCTGTTCAGATAAAAGGGGCACTAGCCATGATCGAAGCCAGACATTCATACAGTGCATCACCAAGAACAATGGCTGTATTTTGGGTATCTGTCAACGCTCAAGTGGGAGGAGTAAGTGGTAGACGCATGCGTCGCCCTGTCACCACCTCATGAGAGGTTAAATGGTGGTCAGGTGCAGGCTGATTCTGCTGCTTGCGCTGGAAAATGAGAGGGTAGTTTTGCGCTCTTCACTACTTCAAATATCCCGTCCTGTTTTAATTTCACAACTGCTGACCCAGTGTGTCGTTATCCCGTCGTTTGGTCAATTGTTGAGGACCCATCAATAAAAAGTAGCTCCCCCTGGGGAATTCTCTCATGCTCTAGAAATGTTGTAGCAATATTCTGTGTATGTAGCGCAGTCATGTACACTATCTCCCTCCTGTATGGGTTCTGCTATGAATGTCGCTGGATTTACAACTCTGCACCTTACTATCGCCGGATTCGAGATTATTACATTATATCCAGATACTCTCTGTGTGGTCAACGTGCTTTTTGGCTTTTCAAGAATAGCAAAACGGTCATGCTCCACATAAAGACTGGTACTACAGCCCATGGTGACACTTGCAGCAGCAGATAGAGTTTGTTCACAAAGATATTGGCCTTTCATAACTGGCTCTGGGTCTACATCTCTGCTGTAATAAACTATATGTTTATACTCTAAGGCATTCTTCTGTGCTAGTACTGATGTCATTACAGTCCCATTTGTGTGTGAAAATAAATACAATTCTGCACCATAATCAGGAATACCCAAAACTGGAGCTGTACAAATTGCCTCTTTTAAATAATTAAATGCTTCTGTCACCTCCCCTATCCATGTTAGGTTGCCGTCCCACCTCTGAGCCTCCTTGAGCGTGTTTAAAAGAGGTCTAGTGTACATGCTATAATCAAATACCCATGCCCTGCAATAATTGAAAACAGCCAGGAATTGCTGCATCTCCTTCACCTTCCTTGGTGGCAGTGTCCTCTGCTCTCTTGGGGAGTACTTTTCTGCCCTCGGGAGATATTAGCTGCCCAATGTATAGGATCTCTTTCTGGAAATACTGCAATTTTGTTTTGTCAACCTTGTAACCTTTTCTGCCATGATTGTCAGCAACTGTACTGAGAGTTCTCGGCACTGCTCTTCTGATCTGTTGCATATTAGAATGCTTTCTACATACTGAATTATTGTACAATCTAGATATATGTTTTCCAGGTCCATTTGCAAGACCCTGTTGAAAGTAGCAGCCGTGTTACATTGAGGTTCGAATGGCACCAAAATTCCCTGATGTGTTAGTGTGGAAATTGTTTAAAAAATAACTTTGTCGGCTTCCCCAGACAAAGGATACAGCTTTGCCCTCAGCAAAATTGCCCCTGGCTTAAGCTTAATTTTAACTGCTCCTATTCCTTTTAGTAGGCCAACATCATAAGGACTGTTGGTCCATAGTATGCTCGGTACTCATACCAGATCTTCCTCGAGGAAGGGCTTTAGCACCTTTTTCATCACAGCCATTCTCTGTCGGACTTCCCTGTAATGGACCCTCGTCTAGCATGTAATACTCATGTAAAACACTGTTTCAATGCCAGAGAATCATCCTTGAACAATTCTCTGTCTGTCAAGGCAGGCAGTCTGTGCACTTCACCCACTGTAATCAGTGCTCTCCATGCTCGCCCTGTATCAACGGTCCCGTGCAGCCCTAGCCTTTCATCTCTCACTATAACTGTCTCCAACTCAAGTGGTAACACCTTTCCTTTGTCCTCATCTAAGGGAATTTCTGATCTAAACAATACTTCGCAGGGCAGCTGAAGCAGCTTGCACTGTGTCCCTGGAAGCCATGCTAATAAACCTCCCCCTCTATATTGGAATAGCTCAGGGTCTACAGGCACCTCCCTCTGTACAGGCTGTCCGCATAAAGCATAAACAAATTCTCGTGCATTTGCATAATAGATTCCCGGGGTAGAGCACACTATCCCTTGCTCAGCAAATGAGATGGTCATGTTTGAGTTTGCTCATCATGTCCCTTCCCATTATGTTAACTGGCGTCTGGCGGAAATATAACAGTGGCATGGCAAAATCATTCTCCCCAAAGGTGATTGGCAATTTTTCAGTACATTGAACCAAATCTGTAGCCCCAGAGAAATGTTGTGCTTTCATGGCAATGCCTGATATCGGGTATTTTCCCTCCCTAATACAGGATCTGGTTGCCCCTCTATCCATGAGAAAGGAAAAGGTCTTGTCTCCTATGGTTAACCCTACACGTGGTTCCTCGTTCGGGTTGTGTCTAAAGGATAGGATTGAATACATCAAGTCAGTCTGCGGGCTGTCCTATTGTGGGTATAAAGTCATCCCTGTCCCCAAAAATGGATTTCCCCCAATTACGGTTGCTCCCCACAGTTGCTGTGTGGCAGTCTGTATTGCGATGTCTGCGCGTCTTACAGCTACAGTGTTCTGCTGCACGGTGCTTGCGATGCTGCTTGCTATGGCTGTCTGTACACCCAAGTCTGCTGAGCTTATGTTGTGGATTGTTATGACTGACCCAATGCATTCTATGTTTGCACCACTTGCGTTGTATATGACTGAATCAGTGTGTGATCTTGGGCATAATAGTCAGGTTGTTCGGTATTCTGTGCTGGATGGTATGTCACCTCCCCACCCTGCTGCATTTCCCTGCATACTTGGGATATATGGCCTATCTTCTCGCTTGTCCACATGGGTCTGGGCTATCCCCCAATAAACCAGTCTCCTCTCTGCGCTGGGTGCCCTGCTCCTCTCTCCCTTGGCACACCTACTCTTCCCCTCAGCCAATAGTGAGCATCCCCTCTGCCTGCAATGCTTCCCCCTGCCATCCACTCCTGATACTGGGCATTAGAGGTTACCACCCCATCTCGACTTGTCAACATCGCCTGTTTCATGGTGTATTTTGACAATTTCTTCTGAACCAACTTCGCTTCATCCTGCTTTCTCTCCTCATGTTTCTTTCTGGCATTTTCCTTGATAAGCCGGCAGTAATATAGTATAGTCAACTGAATTTCTGACCAAGGCTTAGCCTCCATCCCTACTGGTTTCATTATTTTCTTTAATTGCTTCTGTACCTGTTCTTGTTGTCCCTGGCTTAGTATGTGATTGAATAAGGCCACTGTTTTATCCCACGGTACTCGCGTCTCGAGACTCCTATGTTCTTATTTATCTTGAATATATTGAAGTGGCTCTTCGTCCTCCCGCATTTTGCATGCCATGTTTGCACTTATGTCAGATGTGTCTGGGTACCCTAAGAGCCTGCCATATGGCCGCTCTGCAGTTATTGAACAGCACTCTGTTGTGTGCTGTATTCTGTGCTGTGACTCCGGGATACCCTGCCTGTTTTCAAACATTGTCCGCTATCTCCCCAGAAATGGCTGTAAGTAAGCTCTTCATATCACCCACTGCCAATGTCATCCCTGCAGTCAGTCTCTCCAGCTCATGAATCCATTTCCCTGCTCCGGCAGGCAACAAAGGTAACTTACATCTCAAATTGTCCTTTTCCATCTATAGCCACGGTATAAATTGTGGTTGTACGCCACCCTTTTCTAACAACTGGAACTGCATCAGTTCCACACATCTGTCATGTCTCCCTGGACTTTTTGTAACTGTAAATGCTCCTGTCATGCTGGGTCTCTTTCGACCAGGAAATGCCAAAGGTGCTTCCTAAATCCAGCATTCCCCTTTCTGCGCCCTCCCCTTCATCCCATAGTGTCTCCCACTCTGGGCTTATTCCCCCCGAAGGAGTGGTGTGGTCCCCTCTCTTCATCATCATTGCTTTCCTCTGTATCACCATCTGATTCCCTCGTCCCTAAGCTGTCATTGCTGTCTTCACCCCCACTGTCCTCAAAGCTGAGTCTCCTCAGCGTTTTTATCCCTTGTCTCCCCAATGCATTGTCGAGTGAGTGGCTTCCCCCCTCCGTGGGAACCCCACTACACTTCTACTTGCCTTAGGGGCAAGAGTGCCATCTCTTTTACTCTTGTGCAGTGTCCCAGTTCTTCTCTGTGTTCCCTCTCCCACAGCGTCACTTGAACGTTTGTGTCCTGTCATTATGTCTTCCACCTCTTTGCGGCGTCTCTCTCTACTTCTCCCTCTCTCTCGCTTTCTGGCTCTCTCCTCTTCATCTCTACGTCAACATTTATTTATTTGAATTTGTAAGGCGCCCACTGCCCTGAGGCTTTGTGACGCTGTTAAGAAGGATCACTTGGTTTCATAAGTTCATTAGCAGGCATACAAAGAGGTTGCTTCATGAAAATTAAAAAGTACATGACATAAAATGCATGGGTATAGTGGTAGACTGTATGGCACAAACACATTTTTTATGGTAGCATCACATAGTGTACGTTGTCAAGTAGGTGGGCGAAAGCATGGTGCCTGCCATGTCTTATATGGCGGTAGCTACAAGCAATTGCCTGGTCATAATAGTGATATTATACAGGGTGTCAGCCATAAGTTGCATGGCGGCAGCGACCCATATGTGTGAAGTCGTAATCAAGGGTAAGTGTGTGGTGCCAGGCATAATAGGGCAGTGGAGGCATGTAACACAGGTATGCACGGAGGGTGGGGAGGGCGGACACAGGTATACTGGGAGAAACAGAGGGGGGACACAGGCATACTGGGAGTAGCGGAGGGTGGGGAGGGGGGACACAGGCATACTGGGAGTAGCGGAGGTTGGGAAGGGCGGACACAGGCATACTGGGAGTAGCGGAGGGGGGACACAGGCATACTGGGAGTAGCAGAGGGTGGGGGGGACACAGGCATACTGGGAGTAGCAGAGGGTGCGGAGGGGGGACACAGGCATACTGGGAGTAGCAGAGGAGGACACAGGCATACTGGGAGTAGCGGAGCATGGGGAGGGGGGACACAGGCATACTGGGAGTAGCGGAGGGTGGGGAGGAGGGACACAGGCATACTGGAGTAACGGAGGGTGGGGAGGGGGGACACAGGCATACTGGGAGTAGCGGAGGGTGGGGAGGGCGGACACAGGCATACTGGGAGTAGCTGAGGCAGGACACAGGCATACTGGGAGTAGCTGAGGCTGGGGTGGGGGGACACAGGCATACTGGGAGTAGCGGAGGGTGGGGAGGGCAGACACAGGCATACTGGGAGTAGCGGAGAGGGGACACAGGCATACTGGGAGTAGCGGAGGATGGGGAGGTGGGAGACAGGCAAACTGGGAGTAGCGGAGGGGGGACACAGGCATACTGGGAGTAGCGGAGAGTGGGGAGGGGGACACAGGCATACTAGGAGTAGTGGAGGGGGGACACAGGCATATTGGGAGTAACGGAGGGTGGGGAAGGGGGACACAGGCATACTCGGAGGAGCGGAGGGTGGGGAGGGTGGACACAGGCATACTGCGAGTAGCGGAGGGTGGGGAGGGTGGACACAGGCATACTGGGAGTAGCGGAGGGTGGGGAGTGGGGACACAGGCATACTGGGAGTAGCGGAGGGTGGGGAGGGCAGACACAGACATACTGGGAGTAGTGGAGGGGGGACACAGGCGTACTGGCGACATCGGGGGGCTCACCTTACCAACCGGGCTAAGAACAGGGTGACAAACAGGGCCTTACAAAGGTGGACATTCCTTAACAAGCCTTTCAATTTCCATTTTCCTTTTTTCCCTTCTTAATTGCGTCTGCCTCTCCTTCTCCTCTTCTGCCCTTCTATTCGCCTCCTATTCTATTTCTTCCTCTCTTCTCTCTTTTTCTCTGTCCTTTCTCCCTTTTGCTTCTACTTCTTCTGCCTCCATTCTCAATTTTTCTTGTTCCTTTATTTCCTCTTTTTCCCCTTCTGCTCATTTCCTCTATTTTCTGTCCTCTTCCTCTTTTTCTCTTTGTTTCTTAGCTTCCTCCTCAATGTCTCTGGGTCCCGTTACACTCTTTCCATCTGTCCTCCCACCCAGTGGAAGACTGGACTTCTTCGCCCTCTTTGTGTTCCTTAATTACTTTGTCGCCCTCAGTCAACTTCATCTGCAAATCGCTGCACTCCTTGTGCTCATCAACAAAAGCCCCTAGTTTCTTATTCACCAGCTTAGCGTCACCAAGAGTGTCTTTACTACTATACTCAGAGGATGCATAAACGGGATTAGTGTATCCTGCTGCTGTTTTAACTCCCTTAAGAGGTAAACTCCCTGGCCTTCTGTTGTAGGGTCTGCAGTTTAAGGACGAGGAGGAGGAGCTGTGGGTACTTCACCCCCCGCATCGTGCAGGCTGAGCATCCACTCCTTCTTCGCTGGTCCTTAAACATCTTCCATAGCTCCTATATTGCTAACCGGTTACTCAGTTCCTTTCCCTTATATGCAGCGTATAAATATGTGGACTTGTGTTGCAGCAAAGATTTCGAAAGAGAGGCTTGCCTGAGCCATGCCTTTGCCAACATGCCCTCCGTATCACAAGTCCATTCTGCGTTATATTTGCATATTTTGTCTTTATATTGCAGGAGGGACTTGCACAAATGTCTCACAGGTGAATCTCCCATGGCGGCACATCCCTTACTTGACCTCAAATTGGGATTTTGGATATCCCAGCAATACCAAATGCCAGCAGGGTTGTGTTTTGCACACCGCCCTGAAAAGGGCACAACACAATTCTTCCACATCGTCTTCGAGCTCAACCTAAAATGGTATAACCATCTCCAAAATGTTAACACCATCTCGTCTAGTTACAACCCATCATCTTTCCCCAGTTTCTTTTCTCCTTTAGCAACAATTCTGTGTCCCTCCACGGGCCTTCACTTCTACACCCACCACTTTGAGTGCACTCTCAAACCCCACAATACACCAAGACACAACACCAATACAAACACTTCACAGCCGTCATCCTGCTTTGCTTTTCCAATCACACCGGATACCAACTCTTGAAAACTTTGTTGTGCTTCTTCTACACCATAGCATAGGATTACATCTTCCATGCCCTAAGCTTTCAGTGCCTAGACACAGGGTTTTCTCTCACCATCCATAAACTAAGCTAACCACCTAGCAAACAGGTATACATAAACAATTAATCTGTGAGCTAAGTTTATACCGAGAAACATGTATACTTCTCATGATCTATAAACCAAACCAAGCTAGCATCTAGAAAACAGGTATCCATAAATAATTAATCTGTATCCTAGCTAACGACCGGAAACAGGTATACTTCAGAAATAACACAAAACATCACAAATTGACAACTTCCCTCCCCAATATTTGTTAGATTGTTGGCCCTATACTTACACTCTGTGGATCCACTGAAGCCCACGGGCACCGTCACTTCCCACAATCTGCCACTCTGCCTTCCGGTCTGCTGAGCATACCACGGGAAGCGAGTGGGAATTTCTCCAAGGCAGCTCATGATGACCTTCTTAGTTTACATGAGCGTTCTTTAATCCGGTCCTCGGAGAGTCTCAACGCATCCATTCAGGCATGCAGCGGGAAGAAACAGTATTAATTGCGGAGGTCTTGTCGACCATCCTCTGCTATCTGCGGGTGATTTGTAAATTACCCTGGTTACGAGCAAGAGGAACTGGGCGGAGGAAATCCCCGCACTCAGGAACAGAGAAGTTCAACAATGTAACAAAGGTTAACTACTTTATTGGAGAGCTCTCACACAGGGATTAAGCAATGGACAATACAGCATTCACCACAACTCTCTCAACAATCACAAGCTTGTCCAGGTGTTTTAAGGTACGATATTGTCACAAAATAAAAATACATCCTACAAACCTATTGTGGATTTAGATTGGTTAGTAAGGTCAACCATATATGTGAAATATAGGGTATTAGTTAATGGACTGGGTAAACATATCTGGTGCCCCTCCTTCGACCATCCCATAAATGTTTCAACTACCATATCTCAGCTTAGTGTACTGTAATTCAGTAAAGCAACAAAGTGTGAGCTTAACATGAAAAGTGAACAGGGATTGGTCAAAGCCTGTTTTCTCAGCCTTGGCGCTTTGGAAAGTCACCACTCCAAGTGCATCTATTCAAGGTGGTGAGAACGGACCCGAAGATGCTGCATGTTCCCGATAAGTTACCATCTCCAATCCTCTAGGCCTTGAGACAGAACAAAGCTTTGAACCTGGCAATACCTTTGTATCATCCTGTCTTCGGTTGGATGGGAACAACTGCCTTAGTCTGGCTTGAATTAATAGGCTGTGTTGCTCATGTTCAGATCACGTGTGCACGGACCACAAACCTGAGTTTCTCCTGCCTTCATTTACCAGGATTTTCAGCTTTTTCTAATGCAGGTGTTCTATCTAGTCTGCCAATATGAAACCTTTCCTCTGTGGTGTCCTTGGCATGGTTATGTACACAGGCTGCACCGGAAGCCCAGCAGTGCATCTCTGGGGTAAATCAGCATGTCTGCCTCTCTAGGTAATTTTGAGTCCTTTCAGCATCTTCCATTCAATTCAATGCGGATGTGGCTTCCGTCTTGATTTACATGGCCGTCCATGTTAGTTGTGTTTAGTGTCAACAAGCAAGTCATATGTACTCTTGAGCGACTTGCGGTTACCGCTTGGCAAATGACTGTGTGTGTCCTGTGAAGTTGGCATCATGGAAGAAGACACAGACAACAGATTCAATGTAACATCATACCTTTATTAAGTTAAATGTCCCTATGGTGTGAGGCCTAACTTGCTAAGGTGGGATTTCCCTACCTAAAGATACTAAGGATAGTCGGTGTCAATAAGATCAACTTAAAAGTATTTCTGTGTCCAAAACCTATGCTGGCCCTCACAACTAAACCAAAACAATGTGTAGGGATGTCAACCATAAACTATACAGAGTTCCAAAAGCATAGTTCTGAGCTATTTGAAGCTTGGGCGTATTCTTCAGCTCCTCCTACCCAAGTACCAACAAGTTCACCACAGTGTTCAAATGACATTCTCTTGGAGTAAAGGTAATACTGTTCCCCACATTTTTAAATATCAGGTTTTCCTTTCCCAAGTTCAATACAGTTTCATTGCAACAAGTCTCGGGGTTCACTTCCCCATGTTCAATGTAGCAGTTGTAACAAAAGGAAGTATCTTGAGGCTCAGTCTTTAAAGTAAGTTCCAACAATTCCTCACAGCTCAGGGTTCCCTTCCCCAAGCTTTAAATGCACCAATAGTAGTTTTCCTTGTGACACAATAGAAGTTTGCTGGTCTTGGCGCAGTTGTCAGACCACACGGTCCGCCCATTAGAGGTCACGAAACCAGGAACCTTTAGTTCTCTTGTATCCATTTGATATTCAATAAACAAATAGTTTCTCAAAGGTAGCTTCAAAATCAGTTGGTCAGACTTGACTTCACTCTGCAGTCAAAGTTTTTCAACTTAGTTTATTATTTTCCTTCAGTACATAATTCATTTTTAGCCGGTTTATTATTTTCATTCAGTTCATTTTTCAATCTTGGTAGATTTGCTGCTTTCTTTCAGGTCCGTATTCATTATTAGCAGGCTTGCAGGTTTTCATGCAGTTTGTTATTTAATATTAGCATATTTTCTATTTTCATTCAGTTTGTTATTCAATATTAGTAAGTTTGCTACACCTCACGCCATTTGCCTTGTTTTCAATCTTATTACTCCACAGTTCCATTTGTAACTTAAGCATACATCCCCTCAGCACTGTTTACTACTTTCGCAGCCCGCTCGGAGTACCCCAGTCTCTGGGTAACTTCCCCAGCACTCACTGGTGGTGGGCATCTTCCTCCAGCGGCGTTCGCTGCTTCTCTCCTTCGATGCTTTCAGTTCGGCAAGCCCCTTTCACATGTGGACAAGAGCTCGGCTGGAAAATGCTGCTTCAATAACTGCAAGGCTAGACACAGTGTCCTCTTTGCTCTTGCCTCACCACAGCTCCATTTGCTCCCACTTCACAGTGGAGGCTTCCCTCAGCTTGGGATGTCGGCCGGCGTCCCGTCTCCACCTCAGATTCCACCATGGATGCCTCCAGAGTCCCGGGTTTCCTGCTGATCTCTGCCCAAGTTCCCCAGGTCTCTCTCTCTTCCCACTTCATGGTTTCTCCTTTTATACACCTGTGGCTCTTCGGTAGGCTGCAGGTGTATTCCATTATTCAATTCTGCTTGACTCTGTTTAAGAGGACATGCCTGACCTTCTTACCTTGCAGGCATCTTCTTCATCCCAGCACCTAAGTGGTGAGAGTGAGTGGTGTTCATTACACTCAGTTGCGTCTTCCTCATCTCAGTAATGGAGTGGTGGGGGTGTGTGGTGCTCATTACTCTCAGCTGTTTCTTCCTCGTCTCAGTATTGTCAGGTGTCTCAAGAAGGGAAATAATGGGAGCTGACCTACAATAGTGCAAGAAGGTCAGAGAAGGGTTAGGTTGGTTGTCATTAGGATAAGGGGAATACCATGTCTTGCCTAAATACACCCCACTCTCAATCCCCAAGGACCCTCTACCCAGGTGATCTTCCCTCGCGTGTCCACCCCCAGGGTGAGGATCCAAAAGCAATGGCCTTTTCCTGGCCACCTGCATATAGGATCTAAGGTGAATGCAAGTGAAAATACCCTCAGGTTTCTCAGAGTCCTCTATCTAAGTTAGTCATAAGCAATTTAATGTAAAGTGTTTGTGTAGCTTCGTGTCAGAGTCCAGTCATGATGTCATTAGCTTCTGCATGGTCTTATTCAGTCGACCTTCTCCATTGACTGCAAGCCTATATCCTCAGTGACGTCATTAGCGTATGGTCAGAATTGCTGTCTGAGTGAATAGCGGTTCTTACACCTACGGTACATCGACAATTTTACTTATACTTTACTTTAAATTATTTATATAGCACCGCAATGGACCCATAGGGGTTAAGGCGTGGAACAAACACAAAACTTAATAACAAGAGGCGTTCAACAGGTAGTCATATTCTGAAATCATCAATCAGATCCGTATCGGAGTTCAAGAAAACAGCCAAGTTTTCAGTTCCTTCATAAAGAGGACTAACGAGACCTGGCCTTGCAACGCCGGAGGCAACTGGTTCCAGGTCTTAGGGGCTGCAGTATAGAAGGCACCATTCTCTACCTTCTTAGTTCTACATCTGGGGAGAAATAAATAATTATGGTTGCTAGACCTTAAGGTTCTGCTGTTAACCTTATTAATAATAAGGTCTTGCATCAATGAGAGAGATGGGACCACAAATGAAGTGCAACTCTCATTTCTCGGCTGCCGCAATGACTGTGCGGTGGATGTAACGAGGGCTACGCTTGTCTCCCTCTTCAACACAAATATTATTTTATCTAGATCGACCTCCTACATCATCGACACATAGCTCTAAGATAGCATTCTTAGCCTACAAGTCTTGCACAATAGTCTGCAAGGCGTTAGTGGCAGTTACATTCTCCTTCAGCAATGAATGGTTGGTTGTTACCCTTTCAGCCAGCGAACGTACATCTTGGCGCAGCAGATTAACGTTGATTTTGACTTAATCTATTTTGCCCTCTAAGGAGGTACTTTGGGCCGTGATTGCTATCAGGACCTTGTCTTCATTGCCCAACTCCAGAGTCGTCAGGGTCGTAGTCTGCAATTCCCAGAACAATGGTACAGGGTTCTTTTGTGATCCTTGGGCTGCAACTGATTCCATAATGGATTCCTTGTGTCCCCCTTTCTGTTTGGTGCTTGGCGTTTCGGGGACCTCCTAGCTAATATTTGCAATGCTGAGTCTGATAATGTAGTCCAAACATCAACTGGCGTAAATAGCGGATTACAGCTGTGTCAGTTATTCTCTACATTACGTGTGTCTGGTATCAGGCTAAACCGCCTCCATAGTACCCCCTAGAGATACTCCAAATCCAGCAGAAGGACCATGAACAGCTACCAAGGCAACAGTAAATTCCGCCTTTCACAGAAGCAAGTCCAGCTCACCTCTTGCACATTACTCCTGATCAAGGTGGTGGATCCCCAATGAAAGTCTCAGGGCCTACCAGGGTAAGCCAAGTACATCAACGGCAGGTGAAACAACAGCCCACTCAAGCACTGGACAGGTCTAAGATTTAGGTTAGGGGTTATATGTGATTTTTTCTAAAACAATTTCAGAGAGGGATTTCTTAACAAAACAAAAATAGCAAAAAAATACCGATTTATTTTTTAGTTTTTTTTATTATTTTTCAAAAATATATTTTGTTCTTCTTTCAATTTAGGGGATCCCGCCCCAACCCTTTCCCCCCATTTCCCTATGAGTTTAAGCACACCCCAATCCCCTCCCCATCCGTTTTATCCCCTTCCGTCACCCCAAGTATGTATTTTTTTTAATTCAGTGTTTTTTTGCTGTTTTATTTCATTAAAAAAATCCCTCTCTGAAATTTTTGTCACTGAAATCACTGGATACCAAGATAGGCTGTTTTGCAAGTCGATTAAATGTGCCTCTAGTCTCTTATCTCCCTTGCAGTGCACAACTCCCAGGTTCCCCGCAGTTGTACTGTTTCAGCCGCATCTCTATGGGTAGACACAGTCTGTCATCCAGACATAGTCTTCTGCTAGTTACGGCCTCTGTTCCACCGTCTGAGAGCCTCTACCGCAGCCACTCCACTATTACAAGCCCCACCTATCTCTGGTGTTGCCCGCTGGAAGTGCAGCACTGAGACCCCCTGCACCGCTCAGCGCCTATCCACGCTTCACTTCTCACTTGGTACCACCATGCGTTCCTTGCAGCTTTCCGTCTGCGTGATGCTCCACCATTGCTTCTTTTTCTGGTAGCCCTGCAGAGCAACAGGGGGTCACAAGACAAACCACTCTCCTCCATGGGTAAGTTCGGAGAGCTCGTAAGCCTCATCAGTCCCTCATACCCCCCTCCCCCCGGGCAAGGTCTTGCAATTCGGAGGTAGGTAGCCAGGATCTGCACTTTCCTCCGCTCCATCAGCACCAAAATTCACTGATGAGTTGCTGCAGTGTTCCTGTGAGGAATTCGATCATCCACACCGGTAGTGTGCGCTCGACTGGGTTTTTGGAAGTTTTGTAATTAAATGGAATGTTGGGAGATCAACCTGAGGAAAATGTGTGGGGCTAAACTGCACATATTTTCTTATGCTCGTTGCACAATAAACACATAGTCACATGTACTGTAGGTGGACAAAGCCTACCAGCGCAGTTCCCCTGCAATGTTCAGCTGGAATGTGACAGCCACAGGTACATCGAAGCATCTCAGGAAGGGGGAAGGCAACACCTTCCTCCTGCCATGGCCAGCCTAATTAAATACCAAAGGCTCCAGGTATCCACCCTATCCATTGTCAAAGTTCTGCTGGTGGCAGCGCATACTGATGAAAGTTAATTGAAACAGGCCTGCGAGAGGCCTGATCATGGAAATGACAAAAGGGGACAGGAAACCAACACCTCTTTGATATGTAATGTGTCAAATGGAAGCCTGCTCCCACCACTCAATATGAAGGGCAGTGAATGTCATGTCTGGGACACCTGTTTGCAGTAGGCAACCCCTGCAGGGTGACCCCTTTCAGAGAGAAGAAGTATGTGATTTGAAGGAGACAGAAAGTCTGTTCTCACCACAATCTTCAATGGAGACCTGCGCTTTGATCAGGAGCCACAGAGAGCTAAATTAACCAGAGAGAAACTTTGATCCACAACACACAGGAAGATGGGTGGGACTTAGTATTACATGTTGTCACCCCTTAACTTTCTTGCTGCAAAGCACTCTGGTTATGACCTCATGCATAACAGAAGATTGTTTGTGGGGACCCTGTATTGGTTCATTAAGGTAGGCTTAACCTGCACAAATCAATGGGGCCCATTTGGCTTTTAGAATAGGGATGAGCCCCTCTCTTAGCAGATCATCTGATGACTTTGAAAAGAGTAAGCAGGAGGACTCATTTGGACCCTGGCTGAAGGCACAGTCTGCCTTACAGCTTTCGTCAGTGAAAAAAGGCCAGGCTTTCCAAGAAGGAAGCAAGATTCCTCCCCTAAACATCTCCCAGGGAACAGAGGGAGATACTGACCTCAGATGACCTGTCCAGCAGCTCCAGAACCGGTACCCAGCCAGCACACAGCATGCCCTGCTAGGTTCTGCCAGCAAGCTTCCTAAGTGGGAAGTGCCAGAGAGTCTCTAACCAAAGGACAAGCCCGTTGCCTGCAAACACTCTCATCAGCTTTGGGCCGTCCGCCTTAAAGGATGACACGTCCCCAGCAAAGAAGCTAGGAGGAGGACCACAATAAGCATCAACCAGCGTCCATCTTTTATGGACATTTTCTAGGCAGTCGAGCCCTCGAACCACGACCGGCTGCACCACTGACTGTTGTCATGCTGCAATCACTAAAGCCATCCAAGAGACCCCCACCAGAGTTCCAGATCCGCCAACCAGCACAGAGACAACAATTCTTAACCCTGAGTCACCGTGTAGGCCAGCCTGTAGTCATCCGTCCAGCCTCGCTTGCCGAACTTCCTGTTGCCTAACATCCCTCAGCTGTCTCCCGTCTTGAATTATGTTGCAGGAGCTGTAAGGCATCCTGGCACCAACTCGATGCTGGCGGGCATCAAGATCATCTCCAGGTACATTGTGGTTCTGTCCCCTGGTCCTTCTCCGAAGGCCCCTGTTGACCTCCGAAGGCCTCTATTGACATTTATGACCCCTTGCTCCCTTTGTACTGAAACCAAATAACCTTGAACAGTTAAGATGGATTGCTTTACCGACTACCCTCCTGTCAGTATCCAGAGTGCATCCCTCTCCTTCGTGAAACTGTCTGTCCTCTGTGTTCCTTTACAGGATGGGTTGAATGTTGTAGTGTGCTAGAACTGTCAGTTGTTATAATAATAAAGTAGATATTTTTATACAACCTTAACTGAACAGTCCCTTTAATCATTGGGTAATAATTGTATTTTTGCTGTGTTGCAACTAACCAATGATCCACGACCTTGCAGAGATAAGCCTTCCATTCTGTGCACGTTACCAAAATTGGACAAGGATGTTTATAATTTACTAGTGTTTCCAATCTGTTAGGATCCCTTGTGGTGTGCTATAGATGTGGGGCTGATTGATGGTTTAGAAGCTGATGTTTAGAAGCTGATGTTCATCCCTGGACCACTGGTGCCCTGGAAGTGGATCTGTCACAGTTCTGACAGCCACGTCTAGAAATGTAGGATCCTCCACACTGTATCAAAGGATCACATGTCGTATCCATGAAGGAGCCTGCGCTGGGAACGTCCTCACAGCATGATCTCTAGCCACGCCCACAACCCCTTCTGCTATACAGCCTATGTGAGGGGCACTGTTTATCAATCCCTCTTCTATGTAGCTTGTTTGCGATGTATATGAAACCCTCTTCTGCACAGCTTTTATTAGGGGCACTCTGTATTGCGCTCCCTTCTATACAGCTTCTCTGAGAGGTACTGTTTATAAAGCCCTCATCTGTGCAGCTTCTATGAGGGGTACTCTATTTGAAATCGAGATTTGATGAGCAGGAGCTAAAACTAGTTCCTGGGTGTCGGGCATCACCCTGTTGGCAGGAGCTACCGCAGGGGAAGCAGGAGCCACCAGAGATGCTCCTTTAACTTTTTGTCAATTTTCTATGAACCATTGTGTTTAAATGTATGTTAGATGTGTTCTAATTCTTCTTTATTAACATTCTCAAATACTCAAAGTTAATGTCACGTTTACATGTTTGGAAGGCACAAGTTGGCACTTAGTGCCAAAGTTAGCTCCTGGTGGCAGTTGGTTTCAAGCTAAGCAGGCTCTACCATGCTAGAAGCAGGAGCTAAATAGCTCCCGGCTCCCCTCAATTTCAAACCCTGCAGCTTGTATGAGAGGTACTGTACATAAAGCTCTCTACCTCAGAGCTTGTATGAGAGTTACTGTATATCAAGCCCCTTTCTATGCCGCTCCTCTGGTGGGTAATTTATATAAAGCGCTTTCCTCACAGCTTGTATGAGATGT
The DNA here is from genome assembly GCF_040938575.1 of Ambystoma mexicanum. Taxonomy (NCBI): domain Eukaryota; kingdom Metazoa; phylum Chordata; class Amphibia; order Caudata; family Ambystomatidae; genus Ambystoma; species Ambystoma mexicanum. The sequence goes on along the minus strand of NC_090923.1, from coordinate 1,191,704,487 downwards.
GCTGTATATATGTCCATCTTCTCTACAGCTTGCATGGGAGGCCCTGCATATAAAGCTCTTTGCGGTACATCTTACATCAGAGGCACTCCCCTTAAAGCCCTCTGCTCCGCACCTTGTGTGAAATGAGCCCGCCATATCCCATGCCTGATATGTGAATGGGGAATTTGCAGGGGGGATGAAAGACTTGGAGAGGGAGGGGTGGTGATAATGAGGCGGGAAGAGGCTTTTTCCAGGAGTCTGCGAGAGGCAGTAGCTAAGCTGCCCCGGGGCCTCGGCAGGCCGCGGCCCGGATGATATCTGTGGGAACCCTTGCCCTTAGCAGGCTCTGAGCGCGGGGCGACCTGCAGATGCCGGCTTTCATTTAAGGCAGGGGATTGCGCGTAGAAGCCGCCTCAAGGTTACGCTGCTGAGAAAGGGGCATTTTAAAGGTATGCGCTGAATGGAGGACCCAGAGGACAACATTTGTAAGAGAGTATCAAAAATATTTATTTAGAATGATACAAAAATTGTTTATGAAAACAATCATGAATAAATCAAAAGAAGCAACAGGTAAAATCACAATTATAAAAATACAGAGCGTGACCCACATTTTTTTTCATTCACATCCACCTATCAGATGATCTAAAAATCTAACCTTATTCAATCATTTAATCACATTTCACCAATCATATTTATACAAAGCAATGAGTAAAATGTCATCTCATTTCAACACCAATACAATAGAATATTTTTGTATCATTCTCAATAAATATTTTTGAGACTTTCTTACAAATGTCCTCTGGATCCTTTCAGTGTGCATATCTATGTGGTAATTCCCCTTCCAGAGAGTGGGGATTTCCTGCTCTTCAGTATAGCATTTTAAAGGTAAACATTTCGCTTCTGAAGGCCTCTTCACCATCGGTAGCAGTAGCGGGAAAAACAGTTTACGGCTACTTCTAATTCTGTAACAGCCGGAAACATGATCTATTTAGTAAACTAGAGCCCATCCAAATCCAGCACGTTCCATTGGTTCTTAGTGTGGGCTCAAATGTGTTTAGTTAGCACCTCACCATGATATGATATGATATGGCATTTATAACGCGCCTATGCACAAGTGTTTCAAGGCGCGACGAGGCAAGGGAGGGGAACAGTGGGAAGACAGACAACGATCCTACTAGGCCAGGTGTCATTCAGATCGCGCAAGTGCATGGGTAGGGGAAAAGGGCAAGCGCCTGGGGAAGGGAAGAGGCAAAAATATTGGTATAGACAGCGGAGTAGGATGTCGTTGCAAAGAGAGACAAAGTCCACAGCTGCCCTTCGGTTCATTGGTGGCACTTTAACATGACAGAGCCAGACTGCCACTTTTTGTCTCATAGGTGTTGCCTTAGATGCAGGGGCAGACTGTGCGTGCCCTGCCTGTGGACTCCAGGCCGCGGTCTGCTTGGGGAATAGTGAGAACACCTGAATAATGCCAGAGGGGAGACGGCCAGAGTAGAAGGGTATTTGGGAAATGGGGCACAGGGAAGTGCTTTGTGTAAGGATGAATATGTGTCACTCCATCTTATATGGCCTGTCTTCTGGAGAAAGTGAGTAGCTGGATATGTGTGTTGGGATTGCATAAGTAAAATGATTCCAAGGCAGTTTTGGAGAGCTATGAATTACATAGTGATTAGTGTTGGAAGTGTGAGGGGCCTGAGAACCTGCTTGGGCTTAATATATGGACTGAATCCATTTAAATGTCCATGGGACGAGCCGGTGATAGGGGTGTAAGTGCCCGAATGTGAGCAAAAGAAAATAAAACATTGGTTTTCAGGTGCACTTTTAATTTATTGATCTATTTTTAACTGTAACCTGTACATTGTCATGTAAAGGCATCGCCACTTTGACTGATTTGTGTCAAGGGATAGAAATCGTGTTTTTAAATAGAAGTAAAGCTGTAGGTTATGGGATGCAAAGACACTAACCAGTCCACAGAGGCTTCGCACACCCGAAATGGCATAGGGAGGGAGGGAGGAAGGGAGGAAGGGGGGAAGGGAGGGAGGAAGGGAGGGAGGCGGGGAGGAAGGAAGGGAGGGAGGGAGGAAGGGAGGGAGGAAGGAAGGAAGGAAGGAAGGAAGGAAGGAAGGAAGGAAGGAAGGAAGGAAGGAAGGAAGGAAGGAAGGAAGGAAGGAAGGAAGGAAGGAAGGAAGGAAGGAAGGAAGGAAGGAAGGAAGGAAGGAAGGAAGGAAGGAAGGAAGGAAGGAAGGAAGGGAGGGAGGGAGGGAGGGAGGGAGGGAGGGAGGGAGGGAGGGAGGGAGGGAGGGAGGGAGGGAGGGAGGGAGGGAGGGAGGGAGGAAGGGAGGGACAGAGGGAGGGAGGGAGGGAGGGAGGAAGGGAGATATGGCAGGCAACACTTATCCTAAACCTCATGTGACTTGGTGGGTCATAAATAATGTCCTGAAGGGCCTCATCTGGTCCGCAGACCATATTTTGTGCACCACTGCTTTAGACCTAGCCAGCACCAAAGTGGGGGAGCAGTGGATATTGGGATTATATTTGTAGGATAAGGCATGCAACTGGCACCAGGGCCAGTATGAAAGGCTGACGGGGGAAGGGTAATGCCAGGGAAGGACATGGGCCCTAGGCTCCTCGTCTTGGCATTGCACTTTTGGCAATGCAGGATGCCTTCCCTGTATACAGTCTTTTCACTGAGATATTTTTCCTCGAGAGATGTTTCACAAGAAAATGTTTATTGAAAAATGTTTCAATTCAATTTTTTAAAATCTAAAATATATGTATCTATGTTTTAGTGCGGTAAATCGTTACATTTAGATAAAGAGGTTTGTGGGGGACCCCCCAATAAAAAATAAATATTTGAGAATGTTTTGGGGTGTTTTAAAGGGCAGAAAACAGGTTTGGGGGTGACTCGACCCCCAAAAAATACAATATTTGGGAATGTTTGGGGTGTTTTAAAGGGCATAAAATGAGGGTTTGGTGGGGGGAACCGGCGCCCCTCCTCCCCCCGCAAAAAGATTCGGTATAGAGGTCTTTGGTGAAAAGTGTCATTAATATACATTAGGAGAAAAAAATTCATTGACATTTTGTACGATGAAACATCTTGCGAGGAAAAAGTTTTCAATGAAAAGACATGTAACCTGCCTCCCCAGTCCTTCTGCCGGGGAGGAGGCCAAATGAGGTCCCTTTAGGAAATGCTAAAGTGAGTGCTTTGCGGGGTGCTTGTAAATAATGATGAATGGAGTTACTGGAGTTACTGGAGTTACTGGAGTTACTGGAGTTGCTGGTGCTCCTTCCCCGAATAATACTTGAAAGGAAAGTAGTGTGTGGTCAACATGTGTTTCGCTAGTGGCAGTTTCTTCAGGGTTTGTTTCCTAAGAGCAGGAATTACACAAGGCCGCGCTGTATGCATGCAGTGAAAGTTTACCTGAGTGGTGCTGTGCCGTCACGGGTTAGAGTAGACGTTGATTTTGAGAGCGCATAGGATAGACATACATTTTTCTAGGCCTATCCAGGTGCAAATTAAATTGTGAAGAAGTGGCTCGTGGGGTTCCATATTTTGTGATCAGACAAAGCCACTCCACAATTGAATAGACAAATGGATCAGATGTAAAAAAATGTTAAGCCAAAAAGGGACTTACTTGAAACCCATGCACATTTGTTCCCTGCTTTCCCCACACATTTTGTTTTATACCTATTACTTATCTGGACAGACCTGCCTTTCCACTGGCTGCCTGTGATGTCACGGACCAATGCCGAGATCTCCGCCCCCACACACCAGGATGTCTGTTGACTGGTCCCCCTTGAGTCACACTGGTACAAGCACTTACACGGCCAGTCACCACCAGCGACCCTCACGGGCAATTGCCCATGAACACCCTTCAGTGAACTAGCCAAGATGTGGAACACCAACTCCCTGGCACTGTCCTTCCCTCCTCCCTTACACCGCTTGCACCTGCCCCTGTTGCAGCCATCAAAACGTGATCAGTCCCTTGTGTCCACCACCCCCTGCACCACACCCCCTCCTGTCCTGGTGCCCACAGCCCACCCTCCCCAGCAGGACAGTGTGCCCTGCACTTGCATGGTGGCCATGGCACAAGGCCCAGTACCTCTGCATCTGCTAATTTCCCCGCACATGCTCACCAACATCTTTCTGGTAGTGCCCGGTGACATTTGTGTATATGCACCATACCCTTTCTGAATGCATGAACTGTATGCAGCATGTACAGGCATCATGACTTTCATCCGTTCAAGTTTGCTGATATATGTGACCCAAAAACAATGCAGTTTCGATGTGGAAATATCCCCAATCAGTGAGTATCTGTTTCTTGGCCACATCTATTTCTACACAGTGTTGACTGCAATTCAATCTCCTCTTTCCATTGGACATGCTGAATCAATGTTTCAATTCACATCCTTTCCCGAGATTGTATCGTGGTGTCTGTACTTCTGCAATAGTTGATAAGAATCACTGTGAATTGTGTTGAATTTCTAGGTGCATCCTTTCCGTGACGCGATGCCGCGCGTGGTCATCTGATCCCAGGAAGAAAGCTGGGACGCGCACACAATGTGAGACGCAGACTGAACACCATGTAGCAAGGCCATAGGGTGGCACAGACTTCACTAATGTAATGCCCATCTCTCCCCCACAGGCAGGTCCTCTGACAGTGAAGAATCTGGCCCTGGCACCTCAAGGTCAGCCCCACGAAGGAGGAGCGAGACGCCACACCACGTCACATTGCTGCAGGGGCACTAGCAGCAGCAATTGCCCCCCCGCTGCACCCACAGTGGCTACACCAGTAGCAACTGCCACCACCCCTGCAGCACCCACAGTGGCACCAGCAGCAGCAACTTCCACCACTCCTGCTGACCAAAGAGGGGCGCCAATAGGATGGCAATCCCACCTCCCCACCAGGAACACATATACATGGGTGCATCCGCATATGCAGATTCTGTGCAGGATGCCAGGGACACTATCAATGGCACCTCTGAACATACCCCCTATCACCATCCCGCATTCAGCCCCCACAGCATTCACAGCCCGCCACCACCGCCCATCCCAGGCATCATGGACATGGATGCATGGCTATGGCGCATGGAGGAGAGATATGAGCAAATGGCAGGACTCGTGCGCCAGAAGGCACATCTGATGCAGGAGGAGGCACGGTTGATCCACAAAAGTGAGCAAGCCAATTGCCGGCAATGCACACGTGCCCTGGGCCGGACCACAAGGCAACGGTCCTGCTGGGAGGAAAATGAGTCTGTGTCAGCAATGGCTGAGAGCCTCGCCCATTCCCTGCGGGCGGCTCTGCAGAACAGGGAGATGGCCGGATCAGACCCACCCTCCACAAACTCCACACCTACTGGCTCCCAACAGAGCAGCCCGAGGCACCGGTCCCTGCACTGGTCCCTGCACCTGTTAGCCTTGCCATAAGCTCATGTGGCAAAAAGCCACGCAAATGAACCAGGCACACATGTGTAGTGACACTGTAGCTCACTAGGGGGTGTTGAGGGGTTGGCGTGATGGGGAGGGGGTGGTGGGAAGGGATAATTGGGCAGTGATGGTTGGTGAGGGAGAGTTGATGAGGGAGAGTTGGGTAGGGGTGGTGGGCCACACGTTCATTGTTCTCTGTATATTCCACAATACACATGGTTCTGCATTTGAATTATTGTCCGGACATTCATTAGTTGTGGTTGAGTGATTTAATATGTGTGCAGTATCACATGCGGTGTGTGGCCTGGGCTGTGTGCAGGTGCTGTGTGGTCAAATGTATTTCTGTATTTGTTTACGGAGGGCTGCATGGCTGTCCCTGTCATCTCTGCGATGGTGTATTTGCATGTCTGCATCTGCATCTGCTTCACTGCCGTCATCTTCGTCCGCCGGAGGCCTGTCTATGTCCAGGGGCAGGGGAATGTTATGCCTGATGCACATGTTGTGCAACATGGCAAAGGCCAGGACTGTCTTGCCCACTTTGACTGGCCTGTATATCAGTGCCCCATCCGAGTGTCTAAGTGAATTCAAAGGTCTGCTCAATTTTGCACCTTGTTCTGATGTGTGCATGGTTGTATGCATTTTCCTGGTGGCTCTGTGGATGTCTGACTGGGGTCATTAAAGCTAAGATGCTATCAATCAGTGAATTTGGATTTCATGAAGGGTTTCTATCTAAAAAAGGAGTATGATTTCATCAACATATCTGAGAATAGGATTCCCCTATTTTATATTTGTCCGAAAGTGCATAGAGGTAGCACCAACCCACCTGGACACCCCATTGTGTCCAGTTGCGAATCCATCTTGGAACCCATTTTAAAGTACATTGATTTCTTTCTGAAACCATTAGCAACTACCACTACCACCTTTCTGTTGGATTCCCGTGCAGTTATTAACCTAGTGGAAAGTGTTCCTTTTAGTCATTTGACTCAACTATTAGTCACAATGGACATCAAAGCATTATACACCAATATTGTGCAATGCAAGGCACTGCATAAGCCTGAGGTTATGCTGAACAGAAGACCAATCCCATATAATGTACCTACTGACTTTTTGGTGGTCTGTATAGAGGTAGTCTACAAAAACAGCTTTTTTATGTTCAAGGATGATTATTTTCTCAAACGCAAAGGCACAGCGATGGGCTGTAATTTTGCCCCCAATTTAGCTCTCTGCATATGGCACTATTTGAGGAAATCTTTGTGCTTGATAATGTGAATCCTTTTTTACAATCTCCATATGCCGTAGGTATATTGATGATATCTGTTTATTCTGGACTGGCACTGCAGAGGCATCAGGTGAATTTGTAGCCTGGATTAATAATCTAGACCCTGATCTACATTTTACTTGTGAACACTCAACTTCTGATGTCACCTTCCTGGATTTGAAAAAGTAGTAAAAGAAACACCACACTACATTTTTCAAGCCAACATCCGCAAAGCTTTCTCAACAATATTCCTTACAGAATGTTTTTGTGTCTTCCTCGCAATTGTACCTCACTGACCAACTTCAATAAACATGCAGCTATTCTGCAGAATGACTGGCCCATAGGCGTTATCCAAAGAGAATGGTACGCCACTGCCTCAAGAGAGGTAGAAATACTGATCGACAAACCCTGTTAGGTTTGACAGTGAAAGAGAGAAATACTGACAAATTGGTCAGTGCCACCACCTTTTGCCAATATAGTACTGCTATTCGTTGTGCTATTCTCAAAAACGGAGAGTCCTGTCTATTATTGATGAAAAATTTGAAAAAACAATGTTTGCTTTTAAGAAAGGACCCAGCTATAAACAGAGGCTGACCAAGCAAGCAGAAAAGATCATAGACCCACAGCAAGAATCAGGGATGTCTTTAATCAACCTGTGCTGGGCCATTACCCTTGCACTCAGTGTATGGCAGGTCAATTCTCTTTGAAAATTCAATCTTTTGAATATGGTGAAACAACTTGGAAGCTACAGATATTCACCACACGTAAGACCAAAAATGTGGCTGTTGGAATTTTTTGCCCATGCAATAAACAATATGTGGGAAAAACATTGCGAGAAGTGCATGATAGAATAAGCGAGCACTGTTCCAAGATTCGCAACAAAATCCAGAATGCACTACTGGTGTCACATTTTTCTGACCTTAGACATGATGTATCAGAATTGAGATGGCTCTGTATTGAGAAAGTTCAAAGCACTACTGAAGGTTCAACAGCTAACTAACAGAACTATAAAGAATGACATTGGATCTTCTTGCTTAAAACTCTTAGGAATGGCCTTAATACTGTTGAAGACTGGGATTGGGAAGGTAATATTTGATTGTTTTTCTTTTCTCCACTGACCGGCTTCTCAATTGCCTTTTTTACCCTATCCAACTACAATTTTCACTTATTCTGAATTGTCTACCGTGCCCTAAATGGGGTGATCATTCTGATTTATTTTATTTCTGGAGTTCACGTGTTGCACGATCCACACAGACTTAACCTTGGCCCTGATCTTTCTAAGATGGCACTCAGTTTAGCGCCTATGACCAACACAGCAGTGCCCTTCTTCTATTTCCTCTCAGGGACTTTCACATGTCCACAGTAACCATTGCAGTCTGCTGATGAATGCTTTGTCTGTTTATTCATCGATGAAAGATGTTCACCTCGCATGCTCAGCAATTAATGTGTCAGCTCTGGTGTTGCACAGACTCAAATGCCATTAGAGGTGAGTTCAGCAGCACCCGGTGCAATGCCATCACACCGGGCTGAGTCTTCTGGAGCCACAGCCACTATTGCCATGACACTTAGCAGGGCTTGCTGCTTTTTTCAGAGCCACTGCCAAGATTTATTTGGGCTCGGCTTCTGACTATGGTCTTTGTTTCATTTTCATTCACATAGCTCATTGCCTGGCCTCAACGACATCTGTACGCTAGTGCCCTGCCAAGCTGCACTTCAGGCACCACCTCCCCTGGTGAATGGTCCGGTCTAGCAGCTGGCTCTTTCCAGCCAATCTAGAGGCATTCCGAGTGGTGCATACCCACTGAAGACACCAGCTTGATGTGGATTCATTTCCACCCTGTCGATTTCAGAGCTGTTTGCACTAGAGGCTCTGACTCGCCCTGTCCAGGTAACTCAATTGTCAAGTGTTCCATTCTCACTTCCATGGTTGGTGCAGCAGAAAGTGGTGATGGTGCGCTGGCACTGGTGACGGTTGCATGGCCGTTTTAGTGACTGGTGTAGTAGGCATTGGTGATGGTGTGGCAGTGTTCAACAAGGGAGTTTAGCTGCTAAGTGTTCCATTTTCACTCGAGCTGTTGGTAGAGCTGACATTGGTGATGGTGTGCCAGTGCCTGTGTCCTTCATTTGGCACTTATAGTCTCACAGGGAGGTACTGGTTATGTTTGGCTGGCTTGTTAGCGTGTCTTTCAATGGTTGGTGGGTCCCACCAATTGGTTACACCCAGAGTTCATTACCCTTTTGTTCCTTCTGCACAGGCTTCCAAATTCACCATTGGTGCCTATAACTTCATTTGGTCGTGTGTGAATTAGACAACGTAGACTGTGAGTACATTTACAGGGTAATTCATAGAATTCAGCGCACAAGTAGCGCACGCGGCTGGCGCACAGCGTGCGCGTGCGATAGTCTGCGCCAGCCGCGTGCGCCAAAACCGAATCCGGCGCACAGCGTATTCATGGATTTTAGGCTCCCAAACCAGCCGTGGCGCAGAGTATCGCAGCGACCCTGCAGCAGCGCCAGTAACGCCCCCAAGAACGCCCTCGCGCAAGGAAAAGCCATCAAAATCGCTAAATCATCGCAAAGGGCTGCGCTAACCCTGGACCAGTTTACAGGGCTGCCAAACAAGGAACGCAAAGCGGGTAACGTGCATATCAGGGGTACGCGTGAAGTTATACACGCGATTAGCCAGGGTACGTGTATTACAGGGGTATGCGGGAAGTTTAACATGCGATTAGCCAGGGTACGTGTATTACAGGGGTACGCGGGAAGTTCAACACGCGATTAGCCAGGGAACGTGTATTACAGGGGTACGCGTGAAGTAGAACACGCGATAGGCCAGGGAACGTGTATTACAGGGGTACGCGGGAATCATCACACGCGAACAGCCAGGGTGCGTGTATTACAGGAGTAGCGGGAAGTTCAACACGCGATTGGCCAGGGTACGTGTATTACAGGGGTACGCGTGAAGTAGAACACGCGATAGGCCAGGGAACGTGTATTACAGGGGTACGCGGGAATTATCACACGCGAACAGCCAGGGTGCGTGTATAACAGGGGTAGCGGGAAGTTCAACACGCGATTGGCCAGGGAACGTGTATTACAGGGGTACGCGTAAAGTAGAACACGCGATAGGCCAGGGAACGTGTATCACAGGGGTACGCGGGAATTATCACACGCGAACAGCCAGGGTGCTTGTATTACAGGGGTAGCGGGAAGTTCAACACGCGATTGGCCAGGGAACGTGTATTACAGGGGTACGCGTGAAGTAGAACACGCGATTGGCCAGGGTACGTGTATCACAGGGGTGCGTGGGAATTATCACACGCGAATAGGCTGGGTGGGCCCTCACAGGTGTACCCTGTACACCCTCCACGGCCCCTGCAGGCAGCCCACAAAACAGGGGACTACCCTGCACACCTGATCATGTCCCCCTGCACCCCCATCCACCAGGGGCACCCACCACCAGGCCCCCACCCATGTCTCCCACCACCCCCACCCCCCAGCAGTGCAGGGGCACCTGCCATCAGGCCCCCACCCATGTCTCCCACCATCCCCACCCACCAGCACTGTGGGGCACGTGGCCAGCAGGCAGTCAGGCAGCAGCAGATGGCAGGTGGGAGCGTGCTCAGGGCTCTGGGGGACTGTAATTCGGCCTCCTGGCCAGGAGCGTGGTCTTTCGTGTTTGGACGCGTGGACAGCCTGATAGGGAGTGATTTTGCACGTAAAAACCCCACACTCAGCGAATCGCGCGAAAACCCGTCACCAGCATATGTGCGTCTATAGTTACCTGCACGTGCAGTGTCAAAGCGTGTGATTGGTGAAAATGGATCTACACGCAGGAGTGACAAAGCGTGTGATTGGTGAAAATTGATCTACACGCAGGAGTGACAAAGCGTGTGATTGGTGAAAATTGATCTACACGCAGGAGTGACAAAGCGTGTGATTGGTGAAAAGTGAGCTACACGCAGGAGTGTCAAAGCGTGTGATTGGTGAAAAAGGATCCACACGCAGAAGTGACAAAGCGTGTGATTGGTGAACATGGGCCAAGCACGTACACGCCGTAAGTGACGCTGTACGTGTGGGCCTGTATATAAGGTAGTGTTGAACACCATTTCCTTGTACGTGCTTTTCGTGGAGAGCGAGTGGGTGAATTCTGTACTTCTTGTCGTTTCACACGCAATTTACTTCACGGCGTTTCCAGTTCGTACTCCCTGTTACCTCTGACAGCTTTTTCTCTTTTTCCTCTTGTACTGGTTTACCTGGGCCTGTTCCCTCAAACAGTGTCCCCTTCTACTGTTGTCCTGTCTCCTCAGACAGCGTACACATCTTCTTTTGGCGGGGGTGTTGCCAACCAAACGCGCTCATTTTTCACGCTCTTTTACCTGGCAGACGGTGAGTCACGCACGTATCTAACTTCTGTGCTTGCCCCGTGTGTAGCCTACCCCTTCATAGGTCATTCTAGGCTGCGTGTGACACGCATACGTTCATTGTGTTACTGGATGCCACAGCGTAGTGCAGGGTTTTCCATCAGCACACGTGGTCTAGGAGGGGTATTGTGCACGTTCCTTAACTTTTCTGGGGTGCCTGTGCGTTGCGTGACCCGTCATCTTTCCCCAGGGGTGTCATATAGCCTTGCCACTGCACTAGGGTACGAATACCATCTGGTACCCAACCCCTTTGACACCCAATTGCCCAGGACAATTGTGCACACCGACTCCCATACGCACAATAACATCAGTGCCATGGTTGGGAGGCGTGCAAGCCGTAAGGGTGGCAAAGGTGGCCGAGCCACACGTGGTGGCCGTGGAGGATCCACTAGGGGACGTGGTTGTGACTTGCAGGGTGCCCCTGTCCCCCCCAGTCTGGAGGACCAGTCAGGGACACCCATGCCCCCCCCCCCAGTTGAGGGTCATGTGGCTGATACCAACCCTGATCAGCCCTTGTTGGACCAGCCCATTGTGGCAGCAGACCTGTCCGAGGGTGATCCCATCGCTGACATCCAGGTCAGCAGGTCCACTGCATGTGCACCGGTGCACATTGGTGTCATCAGGGCACGCGCATCTATGCCAGATAGGTCATCTGCTGGCCCCCGTATCCAGGGTGTGGCTCCATCCACCCCACCTCTTATACACCCTGCCAAGACTGTGTCGGTCCTAGTTCATGCACCTCAGATCAGGCCTGACCCCATCCCACTACCCCCAATGCCTGCACCTACTCCCATGCTGAGTGTGCAATCCCACACACCCAGTACTGAGTCCACCACGGCTCCTGCCCCTAGTGTCCACAGCGGCGTAGGACACTCTGGATCCCCACCCCCTTCCAAGCGCAAGAGGAAGAGTGCACGTCCGGCACAGGCTGATTCCCCAGGCACGGCTGCACAGTCCGGCCCATCAAGGAAGCCAAGCTTCACAGACGCCGAACTGAATGCACTTGTTCAGTATGTGTCAGATCATGATAGGGAAATGGTCATCGTTGCAGGGTCCAAGACCACACATGCCAGATGCCAGGCACACTGGCAGACCATTGCTGACAGAATAAGTGCCCTTGGAGTAGTGAGGCGCACAGCTAGTGATTGCCAGAAGCGCTGGAATGACCTTAAGCGCAGGGCAAAGGATAAGCTGGCCTCAAGTCATGCCGCAACCTTGGTGACTGGAGGTGGGTCCCCAGCACAGGAAATAGAACTCACACCACACGAGTCCGTAGCTGGATCCTACGTCACCGAGGGACAACTCCAAGGTGTGGGAGATCTCCCTGATTACGAGGCATCATCCGGTGAGTGCACATGCATGTGTGTATTATCCATGTGCATGGTGTGTGTGTGAAGCATCCATGTTGGGTGCCTGTCAAGGGGGTGTGTGGCAGAGTAGATAGTGGCACCCATGTGCCTCATCCAGTATGTTCAGTGCAACACCATCTGCCCACAGCACTATCCCAACTGGCAACAGTGCACATATGGCCCTACACCATGGAAGTTGCCCTTGAATTGTCATTTTGTCACTACATTGTTGCTCATACTCCCCTGTCTATTCATCTGATGTCTTACATACCATTCCTATACTTTCCCCCAGCCAATCAAGTTTCATCTTCACATGCCTGACATGCAATGATACCACATGCTAATGCGTCCTCTGTATATAAATGCCAACCAACATGCTGTCATACTGTGGATGTTGCCTTGACATCCACCTCCTACCTGTGTGCTTTGGTACCGTCTGGTTTCGAGCCCCATTCCCTCACACTCCATGCTGCTCTTCATGGTCTATCTTCCCTGACTTCTACAGTTCAGACCATCGTGCCCTACTCACGACACCTGCTTGCTAACAGTCAAATGAGGGCACCCTGCCCTCCAATGCGACCCACCCTATTGCTGACAAGTGCATCTGAGCCTACTCAAAGCCAACTCTCACTGACATCTGCTCATACATGCCTTTGCCTGTCCCATAGACCCTTCACATGGTCCCTGTCCTCTCTCCTTGCTCCTCTTCCACCATCAATGGTGGGACCCGTTGGGGTGTACTCCTGGCCTCCTTCCAATCCTCAGAGGCCACAATTGATGTGCATGGTAATGGGAGCATCTCAGTCCAAGGCCCTTAGGCCAACCTCATTCTCCTTGAGAAATGCTAGCCACATCTCATCAACTTCCTTACCTCTCCTGCTGTCCCCCCTCCTCTCTCCTCATCAATCCTGCACTGCCTCCCTGCACCCTCCCATGATCCTTCTCCGCCTCCCACTCCAACTCCTACACATGCTGCACCTCTGATCTCTAGCACTCCCCGTAAATCCTCCAAGGCTGTCAACCTCCTCCACAATTACACTCCTTTCACTGCGGCTGCATCAGGCATTCCTCCGATATCTGTCACTTACATGAGGTTATGCACCTTGACATCCTTGGTCTCATGGAAACATGTCTGACGGCCAGCTCTGTCTGCATCCTTCACACACTCCTACCTGATGTTCAGGAGACCCTCTCCTTTGCCCGCCACTACTGTGCAGGGGGGGTGTGCCCTTGGCTTCCCTGAGGGTATTCCTGCCACTGTCACTCCTACTTAGACCTACTCCACTCTGGAATGGCTTGTGTGACGTCTCTCTCTACCACACCTTGACATTCACAAACTGTGCGTACTGTGTCTGGGAAAACTGGTCAAATGTACTACTTCCTTTCTGAGTGTCCTCACCTCTCCTCCTCACTCATGTCCCCAGACACAGAAATCCTCTTCCTTGTTGCTGTACGCATCCACCTGCATGCTTGTTGACCCCCCCACGTGACCTTTCTGTGACCTCAGCAACTCCCTCTCACCCTCTAGACTCCCGTCTGTCCCTACTCATTCTGCAGGGCACACTCTTGATGCTCTGATCTCATCTGACTTTCCCCTCTCCGTCCATCTCTGCACTCCTCTCTCCTGGAGTGATCACATTCTCCTCTCCTCCCAGCTCACCCTCACCACACCACAGGCAAAGCCACCCTCACCACTGTCACACACCTTCTTGGTATTCCAACCCATGAAGTGTGTGTCAGTCGAGGCTCATGCTGCCAAAATCTCCCCCCCATCCAGCTCCCCCTTAGGCTCACTCCCATCCTGACAGGGCCCACTCCATGCTCCACTCTATGTCAGGTACACTGGATGTCTTTGCCACGGTCATGACCACCTGTCTGAAGCCCCATGCCAATGCAGAGTCCTGGCATCCTCTGGCAAACTGGCCTGCCACATGCTCCAAAGGCAATAGCGCCTCACCCTTTTCACCAAGATGAGATCCCCAATCCAAGGGCACATATCTGCGGCATGTGACAACTCTGCAGGACAGATAGAAATCTGCAAGGACCTTGCCGAGCCAGATGCAGTGTGTACCTCCCCTGTCCCCTCCGAGCCCACAGCACTGCATGATTGTCTCTGTACCCCTATAGGCCACCCCCCCCAGCACTTGTCTGCGCCTAACACCATCTGCCCTTGACGTTAAGTCCTACTTACCTTGTACAGCACTTCCAGCCGCCACTTCCCCTTGCACATCATTGTGCCACCCACCCCTGCACTTGCGTGACATGAATGACACCAGCACCAGTAGGATTGTTGACTGGCATCCCCTACTGCCCCACCACCCCTCAGTGCTCCGCTGTACCTTCATACATTTCTGGACCGGTGCTTCACGAATGCTATATGATTCCTTTACAGGTGATGGGGAGGTGGAATCTCATTGTTTACTGCATTTTGTTGATGTAGACAAGGCACTGTGCATCGTGGCCAATTTGGACTAGCAGATCCATGTACAACATGTCAACTTATTGATGTGATGATGCAATGTCAGGACCAGAGTGGTAGAAATCCAAAAAAGTTGCCCTCCTCTCCCTCTTCACTTGGTGGCTATGTCACATGCCATGTGTGTGATGGCATGTGCCTTTGACATGGCAATCACCGGCCAATGTGTGATGGCAGTGCTAGGCAGCATGGTGAGCAGGCGTTGCTCTCCAATCTGTACATTGTATGCCCTGAGCCTCCCCTACAGACCCAGTGATGGTGAATGCATAGGAGGTCTCCCAGTCATGTGGGACATGTGTCGTAGAACTACTGCCTCTGTTGTTCATCAGCCCTTGTTGCATGCCATGGTGCTAATGCCTGTTTCCATTTTTCTCTTTCATGTCTTTGCAGGGGACGAAGCACTTGTTGATGCTGGGGATGTGGTGGTTGAGCCGTCCCAGGAGGGCAACCCGGGCCGACCTTCCACAAGTGAGGGACGTGGTGTGTTTGTGGGTGAAAACCCACAAGTGCTGCAGGTCGTGCTGTCGAGGGGTGTCTCTGGGGGTTCCTCCCCCGAGCAGTATTCAGGTGTAGACTCGGAGGATGACACCTATGTGCAGTCGCAGGTGAGTGTTCTTGGGAGAGAATCTCCTCTGTCCGACCCACCTGCAGCCGGGCCATTGCCCTCAATGGGGATGTCAGTGTCGGCAGCTCAGCCTCCGGTGGTTACGGATGCAGGGCCACACCACACAATCTCTGATCCTGTTCCTGGGGCTGCAGATCAGAGAGGGAATGCAGTCCTGCAGCCTGAGGCCTTGCCGGCACAGCAAGGCGCAGTCCGCCTTGCCCCAGGCAGGTGTGGTGCCCGTCAACGTGGTGGCCGTATGCCACCTGGCAATACCGCTTGGGAGCAATCCATCTACGGTATGGCCAACCAACAGGCAGCATCATCCGAGATGATTGCACAGGCCATGGATAGGGTGGCCACTTCCATTGTCCCCCCAGAAAGGCTGATGGAGCGACTGGAGCAGGCTACAGAGTCCATCAGCCAGGCACACAGGGAGGATATGTTGGCGTCCAACAAGGACAGGCGGGCGGCACTGGCGACTCTGCGGGAATCACTTTCCATGGAGTCCCAGCGCCACAGGGAAGGCCTGAGGGAAGAATTCCGTCACCTCAGGTCGACCCTGTTAGAGCTTGAGGCTTCATCCCATAGAAGGACAGAGGAGCAGCTGGAGCGTCTGACACGGACGCTCTCGGCCGAGATGCAGGCAACTCGTGCGGAGGTCAGGTCATCCCGGGAGTTACTGCATGGGGACCTCCGCATGATTATAACCCAGAACCAGAACTACCAGACCCGCCTGCTTGCAGCCATGGAGGAGCAAACTCGTGCTTTGCGTGGGCTGCCTCCCATTGTCACACCATCTTCTGAGGCAGCTCCCCCACCTCCTGAGTCAGCTGCAGGGTCTGGCCAGAGCGATAGCGACTCATCTCCCACAACAGAGTAGCCGTGTGGGCCACGAGCCTATGGGGTGTTTTAGTTTCCCATGATCCACACAGGTGGATTGTGGCGTGCATCCTGTCCTCGGACCTCATAGGTGCCCCCCCCCCCCGCCGGCCCTTTCATGGCCATTTTTTCTCAATTTTCTTTTTTCTTTTCCAAGAGTGTTGCCTTGTGTGGGTACCTGGGCATACACTGTATTGTGGCTGGGCACATGCAGGCTTGTCCTGAGTTTGGTTTAGATGCTTGGGTAGCAGACATCAACACCCCTCCTGCTTCCGTTTCCATGGGCTTGCAAAGGGTGTGCCCAAGTGACAGCAAATTACACGGTGACATTGGACTCCCATGAGCTGTTGGCCAGTCCATAGTCAATACTGTGTAGACATTCATAGTGTACATTGTTGTTGCACCTAACTATGCATGATGGTTTGATATGTGCCTCTACTTACATATGTTGCTCATGTTTTGCAGGTATTTCACACAGTTCTTCACACGGGCATACTCTCTGGAGTCAGACTACATGTCGGTAGATGTGCACTGACACTTTTGCGTGGCGCCATCACTGTACATCTGGACGGTGAGGACATACCAGCAGAATCAGGTAATGAGACTACCATTGATTACATGCATTGTGTCTTGTTTGGGTGGGCTTCAGGGTGGGTTGGTGTGTAATTTGATTGAAATTACTCTTACACAGGTGTGTAGTAGTGGCTCCAGCGCGGTTAGCTGTTCAAGTGCGGCTATGTTCCATTTGGGGCACTGCTATTTGTGACACCGGTGTCATGTTGTGATGGCCAGTTTGTTTGCTCTCACATACCATGACATGGTGTCCTCAGTGGCGGGACTGTGAAGGGAATGGGTGACATGGCAATGTTGTCATGTAGTGAATCGCCTGTGGCAATGCATATTTGATTGATGGAGTTGTGTCTTCTCGTTGTGATGCATTGCTGGTGTATGTGTAGGTAGGGGTGCACACATAGTGACACTTCCATGTTAACAATCTCAGGCTGATGTGTATCTGACAGTTTATTGTCGAGTAATTTTGTGACATTGTCAGGTAGTGTCATCATTGATTGTCAGATGGTATGTGCCAGAGCAGTGTACACTAGCCAGCACTGTGATTCCTAGGTGAAGAAGTTGGCCACCAGTTGCGTACGGGCTGCCACCCCCCGTGCCCTTTCCCCTCCCATGCGCAGCGGGCGTGCATGTGGTTGTGGATGTGGGGGCACCACCATGTCCACGGGCAGGCCCCGGCGTGTTGCAACGTTGTGCAGGACACATGCTGCCACTATGATCCTGCACACTATTCGGGGAGCATATAACAGCTGCCCGCCAGAACGGTCAAGGGAGCGAAAGCGTGACTTCAGCACTCCGAATGTGCGCTCCACTATGCCCCGTGTTGCAATGTGGGCTGTGTTGTACCTTACCTCGGGTGGCGTGGTGGGGTTCCGGATTGGGGTCATCATGTGGGGGCTGATAGGGTAGGCACTGTCCCCTGCGGAGGTGGTGATGGGTATCATTAGTGGTGTTGTGTCATGACCCAGTATCTGACATGCATGCATGTGCAGTGGCATTCATGCTCACCAAGCAGCCATGTATCTCCATGCTGGCCAGCCTCCAGGTCCCGGCATAGTGTAGACATTCTGTAGATGAAGCTGTCGTGGGTGGACCCGGGATAGTTGGCATATACTGATGTGATTATTCCCTTGGCATTGCATACAACTTGCACGTTGATGGAATGCCAGTGCTTGCGGTTTCTATAGATGTGCTCTGTTGCCCTGGGTGGACGTAGAGCCACATGTGTGCAGTCAATTGCACCAAGCACTTTGGGGAATTGAGCCACACCATAGAATTCCTGGATGCACGTCCGCCTTTCTGCATGAGTCCTGGGGAGATATATGTGCCTGCGGACTGATGGCCGTGCAGTGATGATGTTCAAGACCTGGTGTAGGCAGCGTGACTGCGTGGCCTGTGACACACCACCCACTATGGCACTTGTCCGCTGAAAGGATCCAGTGGCCAAGAAGTGCAGTACATTCAGGACCTTCTGCAGGGGGCTGAGTGCTTGGGAGCACAGGGTGGGTGATGTGAGGTCATCCTCCCACTCACTGACCAGGTCCAGTATGATGTGTGCTGGAAACCTGTACCTCCCATACACCTGGTCATCAGGCATCCCGAATAGGCTGGTTCTGGGTGTGAATATTCTGGCCCTGACTCTCCTCCTCCTCCTCCTTTGGTAGCCCACTGCCACTGCTGCTAGGAACGGTATGTTCATCCTGGCATCTGGCTTGTTTATTGATAAGTGCGCAAATTAATGCCTTGTGCGTGTTCTAGGCGAGCGTGTGACCCTCGCACCCCTGGAATCTAGTTCCCACTCCAATAGCGTGTGGAAATTCCCACGCAGCAGGCATACAGGTGCGCTGACGTACTTGCGTGTGTAAGTGCCCGCGCACCCCTGTAATACACGTACATAGGCCAATGGCGTGTACGCGCACTTTTGGCCAATTACACGCGATGTAATACACGTACATTGGCCAATCGCGTGTACGCGCACTTTTGGCCAATTACACGCGATGTAATACACGTACATTGGCCAATCGCGTGTACGCGCACTTTTGGCCAATTACACGCGATGACACTCTGACGTGCAGTATTTCCACGTGTGCTCCGTCATCACGTGCTGAGTGGGGAACGCCCGTGCGGATCACGTCAGACGCGCTTACGCGGTGAGGGACTCTGGTCCAATAGAATCGCGTATGCGTGCTGATGCACTTACGCGCTAAGGCCCTTTCCTCGGATTTCACGCTGACGTGCAGGAATTTCACGTGCCAAATCACTCCGTATCAAGCTGGCCACCCGAAAACACACGGAACACCACGCTCCTGCCCAGAAGGCCGAGTTACTGCCCCCCCAGTGCCCTGAGCAGCCTCCCACGTGCTATCTGCTGCTGCCTGCCTGCCTGCCTGCCTGCTGCCACCGTGCCCTGCCATTTGGTGCCTGCACATCAGCCATCTGCAGGGGTCCAGTTGCTGTGTCCACCCCTGCTGGAACTGAAGACTCCCAACTGGGATTACATCGCTCCACAGCCCAGCCCCAGGACCCAGTTGCCCACCCACACCTGCCTCTGGGGTTGCCATGTCGGGCACTTCGACATCTGGCACCAGTGGCAACCCCAGGCCAGAGGGGCAGAGGGGCACCAGCTTCACTGCCACCGAAGTTGGTGTCCTGGTGGAGCATGTCCTGGGGCAGTATGATGCCCTCTTTGGATCGTCCCGCGCCAGCAAGGAAGGACGGGAGAGGATCTGGGCCGACTGTGTGGTTGCCATCAACGCGGAGGGGGTGGTAACCCGCAACGTCCAGAAGATCAAGAAGCGCTGGGAGGACTTGAGGTCCAGGACCCTTGTGAAGGCCCGGCGCCTCGTGGAGGGGGGCCGGGGCCGCATGAGTTCCATCCAGAAGAGGGTCCTGGAACGCGTACGCCCAGCGCTCCATGCCCAGGTCCTTGAGAGGGAGGCCCGTCTGGAGTTGAGCGGTAAGTGTGCAAGCATTACTGTGTGAGACAGGGCATGTTGCGGTGTGCTGGTTCTATGATACTTGCCTGTATGTGTGCCATGGGCCATGTATGCATGTATGTGTGCAGGGACATCATGGTAATGCATGTGCGACCAGTGATGTGTGACCCACATGGTTGTTGCATGTGTTGAAATGTGGCATGGGGAGCCCTATGCAGATTTAGGACATGAGAGCATGCCAGTCTCTGTACCTGGACATGGATGGGGGTGAAGGATGGGTGCTGATGCCAGGTACATATATGGTAGCCATGTCTGTGTGCCTGACCTGCGTGTCTGTGACTTGTGCATGCCATGGATGCATGACACATGTGTGTGACAATGCACAGATTCTGTGACGCACCCAACTAACCCTTGTTTCGCCTGTGTTCGTTGTGTTTGGGGCCAGATGGATGTGACTGAGGTGAAGTGTGTGCATGTGATATGCATGAGCCATGATGCATGTGAGTCACATATCATTGAATGTTTCAAGAGTCAATTGGACATGCATGGAAATGTGCATGGCATGCACCATGCCTGTTACTGTGTGTGTTTTGCCTGGACTGACCCATGTGTTGTGGAGGGACATGATGGAAGTGTACTTTGACAGGGGTGCTCATCTGCTATTGCTTCCTGTCTAGGGGACCATTTTACAGTAGCCTGATGCTTGTGTCCTTTGTCTCCCTCTACGCAGCGGCTAGTGAAGAAGAGGGCGGAGACGGCGCTGTGGAGCAAGGCGGCGGGGATGCCCCCACGGCTGCAGCGGAAGGGGTGGGTGAGCCCCCACAGGGGCCTGCTACGGCGGGAGACGGTGAGGAGCCATCCAGGTTGGTGGTTTGCACAGAGGAGGAGGAGGCCGACACTGGTGCACACATGGGGCCTGGTGGGAGCATCCCTGCTGGTGCAAGTGGTGCAGTCCAGGGCCAGGGGCAGGAGGCAGCACAGGTCACCGTGGAGGTGCCTGTGCATGTCGCTGTCCCTGACCCTGTGAGTGCACCACCATGCACCAGCAGGGATGCCCCGTCCCAGGCCCGTCCGCAGGTAGTGGGGATGTCCATGTCAACTGACTCCCCTCCACCTGCGGCCGTGGGAACCCCTGGCCGCGTGGAGCAGGTCCTGATTGGGGTCGCGATGCGCACGGCTGTGATTCGTGATGACGTGCGTGCTTCCCGGGAGGAGCACACACGTCATCACGAAGTGCACCGTGCCGACGTGGCCCAATTGGGATCGGCCATGTTCGGGGGGTTCCTGCATGTGTTGGCCAATCTGACGGCCCTCTCCTCCTCTGTGCAGGCTATCCAACGGTCGTTCTCCTTGCCGTCTTCCGGCCCAGATGCCACCATGGCCCCCTGTGGACCTGCCCCGACCAATGCAGCCAGCTCGGTGGGGATCCCATCCCTGCCACAGTTGGGAGTCGGAGGTCCAGCAGGGGTGGACGACACAGCAAGTGGACCCCAGCAGATGGAAGATGTGCCGGCATCATCGGGCAGGGCACGTGCACGACGGCGTCGGTGGTTACCATCAGCCTGGATGCCGTCGTGCTGGCAGAGGCAGTGGCGTCGGAGGCAGCAGCGGGCTCGACGTGGGAGGCATCATGGCTCAGGGCCATCAAGATCAGAGGGGCAGGCATCGGCCGGAGGGCAGGGCAACCCTGGCATGGCGGTGTGTTCCGTGTGGGAGGAGTTTGGCCAGCGGATAGGTGCGGAGCGGCAGCGGGCGGAAGAGGAGTGGCTCGCCATGGCCAGGGCGGAGATCTCCATGCATCGGGCATTGAGGCGGGCTGAGTGCCTCGAGGAGGCTCGCAGGGATTTTGGTGAGCACATGGGGTTGTCCCTGCGAGACCTCGGGGCCAGGACAGAGTCCCGCCTCCAGGACATTGACATGGAGTTCGAGGATGCCCTGGCCAGCATCACCAAGTGAGCCGCAGGACTAGCCCGCTGCCTTTGTATATAGTTTTTTAGTTAGTTAGTGCTAGGTTTCCTTTATTTATTTTTATTATTTTGGACCGCTCGGACAATGGCCACTTTTTTGTACATATTTATTTTATTAGTTAGTATTAGGTTTCATTTGTGCTGTTGGGCTCATGGACCCTGGAACATTCCTGTATATATTGATATATTTTGGGAGATACATTTTTTAAATTTTTTATTGTTTACACCATGACGTAATGGTTTTTCTTTGATTTCCTACTACATGGTTTTGCTTTGGACAAATTATATTGATTTTTTAATCCTTTGTTTTTTGGTTTATCATTTTTGTTCTCGGACATGGACCTTTTATTTACTTTGCCACATAGTTGTAAGTTTTATTGGTTTACTTGATTTGTGTTTTTAATACATTTTTATATTATCTTACACTTGTGTTATTTTCTCTTTGGTTTCTTACATGTCATGATATGGGTTTTGACATTCACTTGCACCCATTGTGTATGTGTGTGTGACAGACATGTGTTCTTTTGCATACTTGCCTTTGGGGTTGTGTCATGTGATTGCATTCACTATGTGGGTGCATGCAATCCTTGCCTGGGTGTTTGTGCTGGGTATGCTGGCCATTACTGCCATGATTGTGTATCGTCAGGACCTGGGGCCAGGGGGAAATGGGTGGGGGCCTGCTGGCAGGTTCCCCACAGTGCTGGGGGTGGTGGGAGACATGGGTGGGGGCCTGGTGGAGGGTGTCCCTGGTGGATGGGGGGTGGGGGTGGTGGGAGACATGGGTTGGACATGGGTGGGGGCCTGCTGGCAGGTTCCCCACAGTGCTGGGGGTGGTGGGAGACATGGGTGGGGGCCTGGTGGAGGGTATCCCTGGTGGATGGGGGGTGGGGGTGGTGGGAGACATGGGTTGGACATGGGTGGGGGCCTGCTGGCAGGTTCCCCACAGTGCTGGGGGTGGTGGGAGACATGGGTGGGGGCCTGGTGGAGGGTGTCCCTGGTGGATGGGGGGTGGGGGTGGTGGGAGACATGGGTTGGACATGGGTGGGGGCCTGCTGGCAGGTTCCCCACAGTGCTGGGGGTGGGGGGGGTGGGAGACATGGGTTGGACATGGGTGGGGGCCTGCTGGCAGGTTCCCCACAGTGCTGGGGGTGGGGGTGGTGGGAGACATGGGTTGGACATGGGTGGGGGCCTGCTGGCAGGTTCCCCACAGTGCTGGGGGTGGGGGGGGTGGGAGACATGGGTTGGACATGGGTGGGGGCCTGCTGGCAGGTTCCCCACAGTGCTGGGGGTGGGGGTGGTGGGAGACATGGGTTGGACATGGGTGGGGGCCTGCTGGCAGGTTCCCCACAGTGCTGGGGGTGGTGGGAGACATGGGTGGGGGCCTGGTGGAGGGTGTCCCTGGTGGATGGGGGGTGGGGGTGGTGGGAGACATGGGTGGGGGCCTGGTGGAGGGTGTCCCTGGTGGATGGGGGGTGGGGGTGGTGGGAGACATGAGCAGGTGTGCAGGGTAGTTCCCTGTGGTGTGTGCTGCCTGCAGGGGCCGTGGAGGGTGTACAGGTAATGCCTGGGAGCACACAGCCATATCGCGTGTGGGACTTCCCGCGCACCCCTGAAATCCACGTACCCGGCCATATCGCGTGTGGGACTTCCCGCGCACCCCTGAAATCCACGTACCCTGCCATATCGCGTGTGGTACTTCCCGCGCACCCCTGAAATCCACGTACACGGCCATATCGCGTGTGGAACTTCCCGCGCACCCCTGAAATCTACGTACACGGCCATATCGCGTGTGGAACTTCCCGCGCACCCCTGAAATCCACGTACACGGCCATATCGCATGTGGAACTTCCCGCGCACCCCTGCAATCCACGTACACGGCCATATCGCGTGTGGAACTTCCCGCGCACCCCTGTAATCCACGTACCCGGCCATATCGCGTGTGGGACTTCCCGCGCACCCCTGCAATCCACGTACACGGCCATATCGCGTGTGGAACTTCCCGCGCACCCCTGGAATCCACATACCCGGCCATATCGCGTGTGGAACTTCCCGCGCACCCCTGAAATCAACGTACCCGGCCATATCGCGTGTGGGACTTCCCGCGCACCCCTGAAATCCACGTACCCTGCCATATCGCGTGTGGTACTTCCCGCGCACCCCTGAAATCCACGTACCCTGCCATATCGCGTGTGGTACTTCCCGCGCACCCCTGAAATCCACGTACCCTGCCATATCGCGTGTGGAACTTCCCGCGCACCCCTGCAATCCACGTACCCGGCCATATCGCGTGTGGTACTTCCCGCGCACCCCTGAAATCCACGTACCCTGACTAATCGCGTGTGGAACTTCCCGCGCACCCCTGCAATCCACGTACCCGGCCATATCGCGTGTGGAACTTCCCGTGCACCCCTGAAATCCACGTACCCGGCCATATCGCGTGTGGAACTTCCCGCGCACCCCTGAAATCAACGTACCCGGCCATATCGCGTGTGGGACTTCCCGCGCACCCCTGAAATCCACGTACCCTGACTAATCGCGTGTGGAACTTCCCGCGCACCCCTGCAATCCACGTACCCGGCCATATCGCGTGTGGAACTTCCCGCGCACCCCTGAAATCCACGTACACGGCCATATCGCGTGTGGAACTTCCCGCGCACCCCTGAAATCCACGTACCCGGCCATATCGCGTGTGGAACTTCCCGCGCACCCCTGCAATCCACGTACCCGGCCATATCGCGTGTGGAACTTCCCGCACACCCCTGCAATCCACGTACCCGGCCATATCGCGTGTGGGACTTCCCGCGCACCCCGGTATGCACGCACACGTTTATTTTTTCTCTCAGCGCGTGTCTGTGTTTGTGGGTACCCCTTTGTACGTCATTTGTCCTGGAGGGCCACAGTATTGGACATTGATCATGTCTGTATATAGGTGCTATTTGTTGGTGCACCTTTTAGCGCACATTTCTTGCAGGCGCAGAGACGCTACCGCCTGCTTTCTTGTGGCGGTCGTGTTTGTGCCTGTTTGTGCCTGTGCGCTGCTTTGAGCGTGCGCTTTTTTGCCCTATTCTATTCCATGAATACGTGTTGTATGCGAGCGTGTGGGCGTTCCGCGCACTTGCCTCCTATACTTTCCCGTGCCGCCCACATTCTTCCCCATTCCGAGTGTTGTGCCCCATTTTATTCCCCATTCCGAGTGTCCCGCCCTGTGTTCCGCCTACTTTAGAGCTGTGCGCTGCGCTCGGAGTGATAGCGCAGTGGCCGTGGCGCACGACGTTGGTTGACCTGTGCGCCGGCCTGCGCCGCGCGCTTTTTCGGCGCACGTCCTCTGCTTTTCTTGCGCACGGACTTCCATGAATCGACGTGCGCTGGTTTCCCTGCGCTTTTCGCTAATTTTCGGCGCAGCGCACGTATTGGCCCCTCTGCGCCGGGATTTTCGGCGCACATTTATTCCATGAATCGGCCTGTTAGTTTTTATTCTAGACTGTATGTGTTTGGATACAACTTTAGGCAGCTTTTCTGTATTTTGATTTGAAAATGTGTATACGTTTATTTTTAGATCTATTCATTTTCCTGATGAAGATGTTCTGAATCATGTTGTCAACGTCGAAACTGGTCGGTGCTCTTTCTGTAGCAGGGAGCCAACATTGACAAGATTGAGCCATTCCAGTCCTCTCCTGTCTACATTTCAAATCACAAATTTTTTCTAGATTTATTTTTATTTGTATAGCGCAAACCAGGCCCAGAGGCTACCGGGCGCATAGATAGTTTTCCTTTGAATGTACAGTTTATATGTGTACATGAATGGATTGAATGTGGTGTATGGGTTGAATGAATTGAATTCTTGAATGAGTAGTTGCAATCTGTTATTGTTTTTATCCCACATGAAAATACTTTTTACACAAATCCAAATAAATATGATTGATTTTCATTGATGAGTTGATAATTCAAATGTTTTGACAATCAATTGTCCAGCTCTCAGTTCTTCAGATATCACCATGACAATGGTCATCAGCCATGGTAATAAGGGATAGCCGGGATCAACTGCATCGGAGGGACACAAGAACAATGTAATTGAGGTGAATGGGCACTGCATGCATTTCTGGACTGTGACAAATGCATATGGGTATGTGCCCTTGTAGGCCATCAATCACCATCCTGCATCCTGTGACAGTTACTGATGGTCAGGACATGTGTAGTATTTTGACTCACATTGATGTTTTGGTGGTGGTGGATGGTTCACAGTGAGGGTGTGCTGTATTTTGTGACATGGGTGTGATGCATTCTGGTACCTGTGGTGCATGTCATGTATCTATCCATCGTTGTCCAGATTGTGCTGGCGCATCCTTCTGGTTACTCATGTGGTACATGCCATCCATGGGCCCCTGCTCTTGCATGTAGATTGTGTCCTTACATTTACATGTTTCCCTGTGGCCCATGCACGGTTGACAGAGAACAACCCCCCCCCCCGTTCCCCAGTACACATGCAATGTGGTGTGTGTGTGTGTGTGTTGGTCCTTTGACTCACCCAGTAGACATGTTTGCTGTCCGCCATAACGCTCCATGTACCCAGGCAGCGTGCTATTGCGCAGGACCATGGAGTAATGTGTAGATCCCGGGAAATGTGTGCACCAGTGTGTGATCGCCAGGTCCGCATCACAGACGAAATGCACATTCATTGACTCGTACAGCTTTCTGTTCCGATATACCTACTCTACAGTGTGGCCCGCCACTCGCTCAATGTGTGGCAGTCCACTTTTAGTACATTGGGCATGCCAGCAAGGGCATAGAAACTGACCTTGGTGGCATTCACCTGGGGCTGTGTCATGGGGAGGGTGATGTGCTGGGACAAATGATGCAAGAGGGCATCCAGGACCTGCACAAGCACCTTTGGGAATCTGTGCTAAGAGATTCCATGCAGCTCCCTGACTATGTGCTGGGATGTGCTGGTGGCGAGGAAATGCAGCACAGGCACCATCTTCAACAGGAGGGGTATGGCAGTCCTGATGCCAATGACGTGCTGGATATTATGGTGGATGAGGTCCACTATTACAAGAATGGTATCCATGTTCAGGCGGTACAGGTGTGTGTATATGCCTGCCAGTCAGGGACCAGGGTGTGGCCCTTGTGCGGGATATGGGTGCTTGCCTCCGGGGCACTACTTGCTCCCCATTGTTCCTATGCCTCATCATCCTCCTCCTCCTCTGCCTGTCAACCTGTCCCCACTGTTGCACCTCCTACTCATGGAGCTGCATTCCTGCATGCCGCGCCTCCAGGTCTATGAATGCTGCTACAAGTGGCAGCATGGTTGTGTTGGAAGGGGTGTGGGTGTGGTCCTTTGCAGCATTCACAGTGCTCATTGTGTGCAGCTGGGTCAGTTGGGTGCACCTGTGGGCTGTTTCCCCGCAGCTGGGCATGCTTACCACCTGCTCTGTGGTGCTCGTTTTTCCAGCGTGATTTTTATGGTGGCACCGGCATTTTGGTGCTAGTATTTCCGTGAAGTCAGCTGTTCTAATGCTGACTTATTACCGTGCTGCTGGTGTTTCCAGCACAGTTCATTGTGGTTTGCGCTTTTCCCATTGGCGGTGCTGTCAGCAACAGTCCCGGAGTGCCCTGTTGCCGGCAACGTTGTTACCGACATCCTGTTTCATAGTATGGCAGTCCGAAATTCGTGCCAGTAATCGGAATTATCGGCACGTTGTTTCCGGACTGCCAACCTTGCAATGAGGCCCATTGTTTTTCTGACCCTCCTTTCCACCAAAGACTGCCAACTTTTATACATCACAATATAGGCGCCAAAACAAGGCAAAATCAATCTGTATTTGTTGGGCGTCTTTGAGAGGCAAATGTATTACGCTGGCAGAATCAAATTTACTAGTACACCAGTATACTGACTTCATGGTTGAAATCACCTTCAATCTAGCCCGCCCCACTTGCTGGCTGCACTACTACTGTTGTTGTTTTTTTATTTTCCTTTGCTCGGCACTTTCCACTTTTTCCCCTTCCCCCCTGCACTTTCCCCCTTCCCTCTGCACATGCACGTTCTCAAGGTCACTGGGCCTAGTAAGATTGTTGCTGTTCTTCTCCCTTGTTCCCCTCTATTGCCTCGTCGCGCTCTGAAACACTTGTGTATGAGCACGATACAAAATATCAATATCAATATCAATCCCGATTGAACCCATTTCTACAATATTTGAACATTAGCAGGCATTCAAATAAGCCCACATGGACAAATTAGGTTGTTTTGTAAGTTTAAAAAATAATCAAAAATATTTTCGACACTGAAGCCAGAAATCATACCAATTGTGTCAAAGTTTAGGTATGGGTAGAACATGTCAGCCAGGACACCACTTTATTCCAGAAAGGCAGCCCCTTTCCCTCTTTTTTCTGCATAGCAGTTATTTAGTAGGTGTGCTAGTTCTCTCCTGTCTGCAGGACATCCCATGTGGGGGGCAGCAATCACCTTGAGCGGGGGAGGGTGTGTCACATCCTCTCCTTAACTCTGGCAGGAAAGACCCCCAACTGGATGAATACCAAACAAATACCTGCTTGGGAATCCACAATTGAGAACTTGGGAACCGAAAGCCAAAGAGATGATAAACCCTGCTCCGTGGCACACTTTGGAGCTCCTCATGCCATGACTTTAGCCATACTCTGATACTGGATGTGGGCATCCTTCACATTCCTGGTCTCCCAGGCAACAGATGCTGCTCCTGATTGTGATGGGGACTGCCTGTACTAGTGCGCCTTTCAATGATCCATTCAAGAGCACAGTGCTTTTTAGGGAGATCTTCCAGACATCAGTACCTTGGAACGGCCTGCAGATACTGCAAATATGAGATTGCATTCTTGTGAGATGAACAACCTACCCCCACCTCTCCAAACCACAACCTCCGTTCTTTCAGGCTTAGCATGCTTCTCTTCATCTTCCTGCAGCTTGGCACCCCCATGACTTGAAGAGAAGGTGCATCCAGTTTCATGGGGAGCTATGAGGTATCCACACCCCACCTTTAACGTTACCAGAGCCTCATGTCATCCAGCATGAGGACCCCCCGCCTGTTTTCAGTATTCTTCCGAAACTGAAAATATAGAGCCACCTCAACACCAGGTGACAGGGCGGGCGGTTCCAGGGATTCATTTTGAGCCTCTGCTTGTGTGCCCTATGAGAGAGCGGCTTGAGGCTTTTTGGAGACACTTGGGTAAAGTTTGGGAAGAACAACCAGGCATTCTGCCACTCTTCCTGGTCACGCAAAAAACGCCTGCTAAATGCCTTTCCTTCCCCTCATGGGCAATGGTCCCAGCATGGCCCACTGAGCACAGCACCTGAGCATGTCCGAGTGAGGATGTAGACAACGCTCACCCTAGCAACAATTATACTAAGGAATGGGAAGTCTCGATGCAGCCTTTCACTGATTGTCTCTGAATCTAGAGCTCCCACCTCCCATAACCATTAGCACGCTGCTCAAGGTAAGGGGTGGAGTCTTCAGTGCCCGTGCTTCCGGTATCTGCTGATTTCCGGAACTTGCTCCACACAGTGCCCAATGTATCTATTTGCAGAGAGAAAGAGAGGGAGAGAGATTGATTACAATGTAATTACAATGGGGCCATTACGTTTACACTGTAGCATTACAGGCTCCACACCACCAAATGTTCATCAGTTGCATTGCAGAGTGCAAATGTAAAGGGCAAAAGGCGGCGTACAAGCGTGTACACCGCCTGATGCCCTTCACATTTGCACTCCGCAAGTGAGTAAACGCAGTCTGGCATGCTAGCAGGCAGCGTTTCCTTTAGCATTTACATTCCCGCATGGCAAGCGGTCCTCAGAAAGTAAAGGAAACCCTCCCGACATGGTTGGACGTCGGGGCATGGCAAGCAGTGTTTCCAGTTGAAATTAAACCCTCACCGAGGGTTTCACTTCAGTTGTACATGCTCCCTGCCAGAGCACGTAGCAATGGATGCCTATGCTTGCACATAAAGCAGGCGGACCCCACAGGGATCTCCAGCATTTGCACCGGCATGAAAAGCCGTTCCGGCACAAATGCTGGTGCATTTTTATGACCTGGAAGAAGGAGGTTGCGGAAATGCACGTTGCGTTCAGCCCCTCCTCTCAATCATACAAATGATGGGAAATGGGGTGTGACATGAATGAAAGCGTTAAAGCCTTACTCTGGACTTTTACACCTCTCATTCATGCTAATCCCCCCACGAACATGAGCTCCAATGAATTTAGTATACATTTTTCTGAACTGCCAAACTTGTAATGAAGCCCTTGGTATATAGTCCCTGTGCCTCCACTCTATATTCCCTGCATTGCTAGTCTATAAAGCACAGCGCAGGGGTTTGAAAGAGGTGCAAAGGGGACCATACACAACATAAAATGATAGATGGGTAGCTAACAACTATGGTGTTCATTTCACCTCAGGGTTCTGCGCGACATCACAGGCCGCTGCACTCTCGCTGTCTATCAGATGTCACTCTGAACTCCTTGGTCGAATATATCCCTATAGTTGATAGCTACTCTTCTTTAATGCTTTCTAGTGCCTTGTAGTGATTCTTTTAAATAACACATTGGCCCACTCATGCATGGCCTAAAACGGCTACAGTGTTGTAATATGTTTCTAATAATATTGTACATTTACATAGTGAATTCCAAAGACTGAAGCGCATCTTATGTCACTCAGTGTTACATCAAATTTGAGCCTTGGTTCTCGAGAATTCAGGGAAAAGAGATGAGACAGAGAAACATAGATCTGAAAATAATTATACTATCATGTTAGTAATGTCATGGAAAATGAACCATAGACTCTTCCAGTGGATTGGTGAATGACCTTTAATGGCAATCAGCAAAGCAGCATACACAGGACAACAGCAACCCAACGAAAAACGAGACTCAACACAGTAACCCACCCTTCCCTCCAGTCACTGGGCTTTATACCCAGAAGCACCCATGCCTTGCAAAGGAAAGGGAGGTTTCCGACATAGCATGACATTACGGGCAAACAATGTTTCAGGTGTAAGAACAGCATCTTAGCATACAAGTCCTAGGCAGGAGCTGCATTTCTCACACTCAGAAAGAAGATGGAAGGCGTACAGCGATACATGTTAGAGCTGACTTCTGCGGTTCTCACACGCCTCTGAGCAGTCGAGCCCGCTTACAGTATGATAACTATATGTTTGCTAAAGCCACCATGACTAAGAAAGCGCCACTCTAAAACCATGGTTCTATATGCCAAAGGGAAATACTTCAGAGGCGAGGACTGTGGAAGCTGGCATAACTAGAGGCAAGATGCTAACTTTGCTTTGGTTGGAACATACACATTAGAATGCTGGGCTTGAATAAGTAATGGCCGTAGGTACTTGTCCAACATGGCAGTTAGTAATGGATGAGCATTAGTTCATTACACTGTTAAAAAAACAAGATTTTCCTCCACAATTCCCTCCTATGAGACCTTCACTCAAGTCGCATCTTTGGGGGAACAAACATCACATCATGGCAAATCATAACATTTTACTTATTCAGTAGTATGACAGTAGTACATCTACAGTTTGGGGATCCTATAAGCACTGGGTACAAGCACGATAATAAAGGCACTTGCAACATCCCCATAGGCAGAATAGGCTCAGGATGAGTACCAGGACTAAAAGGAGGATTTGGTCAATGGTTGCACCCAGCGGTCCCAGCATATTGAATACCCAAGAAATTAAGGTCCATGTTGACTCAGGGCTGACGTGCAGGCGCACTTCTGTACTACAGATATGAGAGGTACAGAAATAAAGGGGAGTAGAGTCAACAGCTACCCAGGCCAAAGGCGTGACAGGGGGTCACAAAGCTCCTTGCAGGAGAGCGAGGTAAGTACTAGCTCGAAAAGAGATCACCGTAAGGTGCAAAAAACAGGAAGGTTTATTTTAACAAGAAGACATATTTACAGAATTCTTTATGTGCCGTGGCACATAATATATGCATACTGAAGTACATTTATAGTCTGCATTTCGGTGGGTTAGTAATAAATAGTGACAAACTATTCCATGTATTGTTCACATTCACAATACATTAAAATTGTCGACACATTGGTTTGGTGTTTCTGTTTCGGTTGGTTGATGGCAAAGGGCAGTGGCTGGATGAAATGGAGCAACGCTGCAGAATAGTACCGAACTGTCTTCAGGACATAAAGTCGTGGTTGGACTTGGTTAAGTAAGATGGGTGTCATCCATGTGCAAGTAAGTTGACGCCATGGTGGTGGTCTTGTTTGCCCAGCTGCTGATTATCACGGCTGGGGGGGCAGTCTGTGGAAGTCAGATGCCCGAATCTGTGCCGGACTGAGAAGGAGCTGTGTCACTGCAGGCTGTTGTGAGTCAGGCCCCCAAAAAAAGAGGGTTCTGCCCATTTTTTCTTCCTTTCCTATGGATATGAGAGACAATGGGCCTCATTACAAGTACGGCGGTAAGGGGTTAACAGCACCGGTAAGGATTCCGGTGCCGTTAACCCCCTACCGCTGCATTCCGAGGTCCCTTAGCGGGTCCCACTAGGGCCGGCTGGTTTTACCAGCTGCCCTTAGCGGGACCTGCTAAGGGACCAGGGAGCAAATAACGGGCCTGCTAATAACGGGCCTGCTATTTGCGGGCCCG
This sequence comes from Ambystoma mexicanum, assembly GCF_040938575.1. Taxonomy (NCBI): domain Eukaryota; kingdom Metazoa; phylum Chordata; class Amphibia; order Caudata; family Ambystomatidae; genus Ambystoma; species Ambystoma mexicanum. The sequence continues at coordinate 1,191,671,991 of NC_090923.1, read as the reverse complement.
TTATTAGCTCCTTTCCCATTCCCATTGAGCCCTATGGGGGCTTGAATGGGAATGGGGAATGGTTTTCAGAATGGGGACTTACTGGGTCCTCCAAGGTTGGAATGACCCGGTAAGTCCCCATTCCGACTACCCGGACCCGTACATGGGTTTGGAGGCAGCCGTGGTGCTAATAGCACCATGGTTGCCTCCAAACTCGTAATGAGGCCCAATGTCAGAGATATTACTGGCATAACTTGATACACCGGTGCAACATTCACTCTTCATGATTGCACAAACCCCTCCTTGTGAGGCTAATAGGGTGTCCAGCGCCATACGGTTCCGAAGAGCCATAGTTTGGACTGGTATTTGTTCATTGGACAAAAGTGTCAGTGAAGATGCAGCAGTGTTTGCAATATCCTCAATCAGTCATGATAATCAGGTCACACGGTCCCAGTTTACCTTGATTCCCAGGGCTGGTGTAAGATAACCCATTTCTATGAGAAACTCATCCCATGCAGAGCTCCTTTTCCATCTGGACTGTGTGGGAAAAGTGCGGGTATAGCGAACTGTTGGCAGAACATAACCCAGGTAACAACTTCCACCCCAATTCATGGGCAACCAGTGGTAAGCTTTATCTCCACAGATGAAGTAAGTCCCAGAATAAGTAGCATATCCGGATTGGGTGAATGAGAAATCTGCATCAAATGCAAAGGTGACATTATTGATGACTTGTGAAAAGAGAAAAATAATATGAGGCCGGGAAACCCAAAGGAAACACACCAAACACTGGTTACAGAGGAACATACATAGTACTTTATTTTAAGGTCAAGCAATGACAAAGTCAAATGACAAATCAGATAGCTATCGGCCCTCAGTACAACACAATGAATTTCAACGGGGTTCGATGTATTCATGGAGAGACTGTACATTGGGACATTCAGGCTTTTATACATTTCTCCAGCCTGCTGTCCAACCCCTTTGCGGGTTAAACATTCCATGAATGTATTACTGGTCTAGGGTCTCTGCCAGGTCAATTCTAATTTATTCATCAGTATGTGCATAGATCAGTTCTGTTGATACAGGTAATCCATTTACATGCCGGTAAACAGTAGGACAAGGTCTCATTTCATGACCCTAACAAATGGCCTGTAGGCAAATTATACATTAGCTGTACGGAGGTCATGTCGACCGGATTCTATTCGGAATGGCATCGTCCACCATTTTGATGTACAGGGTGACTTTTACACAGCAAGAGAACCTAAAATGGCGGTTTGATCAAGATGGCGTCTTACATCAATTTCTAAGGTCAAGACCTTGTCGTAGAGAGTTATTGGCGTACAGTTTTAAGCAACTTGACGTAGGCCAATATACATACAATCGTTTACAATAGGAGGCATAATTTAATATCGAGTTTTACAAACCCTCCTTTTGGCCTATGCTAAGTGCTAAGACTACTTCTGATCTCCTTGCAAGTAACTCCATACGTCATCGTCCATACACCTTGAATCGCCGTCAGAGATATCTATGGCCATCAGGTCGTTCACTAAGATCTCTTTTAACACATACTCCTTGGAAGTTTTATCCGGGGCATATACCTTTTGTCCTATCGTACCTATCGCCTGAGCACAACATCCCCTAGCATCGAACATATACTAGGAAGACATTGGATACAACAACAAAGGAATAACAGAACTCCCAAAATGACCAATAAAACTGAAAGTACCTTCCAACCCCAAGATCGCAAGAAATCCCAAAACCAAGCACTAAGATTCCAGTTCCCCTCGGGAAAATGCACTTCTGAGCTAAGGACGTGCAGATTCTGAATTGCTTTGAAAATGGTTGGGAAGGAGTCTGGTACAAAAACACAGCAAGCGGACCCCACTAATTTACATACTCCACCACGTTCAGCCAGAATGACATCTAATGTCATCCGGTTCTGGAGTGCTACTAATCTTATCGCTTTCTGCTCTAATGTCATGTTATAGAGTATATCTGTGGTCCGGTTGATGGTTCTCTCCAGTACTCTCGCTAGTCTCCTAATGCCTTCGGAATTTGCTATCTGCCCCCAAAATGGCACAACTGATTTCGCTATATCTCCCATCACTTGTGCGGGGGTATCACCATTCTCGTCCCGCCGTGGATGAGCCTTCGAAACTTCCAAAGTGCTTGCTATGAATACCCCAGGTAACAGGATCCCCAAATAACAGGTTCCCTGCCAATCTCTGGGCAACCATGGAAATGCTACATTAGCGCAAACGAAATAGACAGGTTCGCCTACATACAAAGGTCTGTTTTCCCAGTCAAATTTGCAACGTTGGCACAGCCTTTAAAATCTCCCATTGGCCGGGTACCATTCCTCTGTATGCAGAAAGAAACTGAATCGGGGATATGGTTAACAGAGTAAGAAGGAGGCATGGCATCCTTATTGCCTATCAGAGCCATTTTAAAGGAAACCAAAGATTGGAAAGGACGAGATAGTCTATCAGAAGGCCTAATTGAAGCAACGTTGCCAAAAGCGAGCATCCCAGGGGAGTCAGAACACATTTTTTCAAAATTATTCAAATTAGTTCCATCAAAATTCCCCCAGATGCTATCATTCCATCGGCCAAAGAACAGTGCTCTAAGAGAGGCATAACAAGTAGTCGTCAAAGGTAAGGGATGAATATACCAACCTAGCCCCTTATCCCTGTGTTGCGGTAAATGTGAACAGACCCAACAATTGGTTTTGTTAAAAATGGCATGTGTTGAATTCATAATCAGCATCATACTATTATTGTGATACTTCTGTCTATGCTCAGAGTCCCTGGGTGACAGAGTATGGAAATGTACAAAAGGAGTAAAAACAGTAGGTACAATTTCAGTTGGCAAAAGAGGCTCTAGAGGATAAATCTCCTCGACATACCAGAATCCTAAAGCAGTTACCATAAAAACCCCAATTATTATCATCAAAACAAAGCAATACGTTTTCGGCACATTGTTCATTGTCCAAGTTGGTCACCCCCTTATTTACAGTCCAATACGGGTAGTAACGGTGGCAGACATCGTAGTCTTCGGATGGAAACCCCAATGTTTGTTGCTGGCAACCCCCCGGTCACGTGGCTTCTTAGTCCTTCCCCAACCCTAGCCGACGGAACCCCATTTCTCAAATTTGGGCAAAAGAAAGCCCTTGATGATCCTTTCCTTTTTTTGTTTGTACAGTCGAACCGTGCCGTAGATCTATTTTCTCAGCCGAAGATTATATCTGGTGGTTCCCGGTACTGTTTGATCCGGAAATAAGGTAACGTCACTCCCTGAGGGAAGCAACATATCAGAGGCAACGGAAGTTGCAGAATTCAAAGCAATGGTTTCCGGAAATGACTTTTCCAGAGAGTGTGGAGACAAAATGAACACTTCCCCAAGCCCCACGGGCTCAGAGAGATTCTCCGACTCACTCACAGTGCTATTTGCTGCTTCAGGATCATCGATTGCAGCGTTAGTGAGGGGTCCTGTTTCTTCTGTAACGTGCGGCGTCGGGTGAGGAAGTTTCTTGACATGCGTCGCATGTATCCAATTCTTCTTTCCAGCCACCCGCACTGCCGTTTGGGTGACCAACAAGACCTGGAATGGTCCCCGCCAGCGAGGCGCGAGGCAAGAGGACCGCTCGTATGCTCTCACCAGGACCCAGCTACCAGGCCGGATGTTGTGTCCTCATAACGTACAGGTAAAGCTGATCGTACCTGATGATAAATGAAATACAGATTTTTAGTCAACTGGTTACAGTAGTCTGAAAGCAATACATTCTCAACATTTCTCAATGCTTTAGGTTTTGGAAGACCCCAGATATTGGCAGGCCTCCCCATCACCACCTCAAATGGAGAGAGCCCAGTCTTAGTTTGAGGGGTAGTGCGCATGGCTATTAACACGATTGGTAAGGCGTACGGCCATTTTAGTTTGGTACCGGCACACGTCTTAGCGAGTTTGTTCTTTAGGATACCGTTATGTCTCTCTACCAACCCGGCACTTTGAGGATGTCTAGCCGAATGAAATCGCGTATCAATATGTAGTGCCGTACATATCTGTAAAATTACAGCAGCAACAAAATGTGGACCATTGTCCGACCAAATGACTCTTGGCAACCCAAACCGTGGGAAGTACTCCTTTATCATAATTTTCGCAGTGGTCATGGCTGTAGCATCTTTGACAGGGAATGCCTCAACCCATTTACTAAAGGCACAAATGACCACAAGGACATATTTTAAAATATTGCACCGCTCCATCTCAATAAAATCAAAATGAATTACTTCAAATGGGACAGAAGGAGGCCCAAAGCTACCCCTTGGAGTTACCGTCCCCTTCCCCACATTGTGCTGTAGGCAAATCATGCAATTCTGGACATAATGCTGAGCAATTTTCGAAATCTTATCATTTACCCAGACTTTCTGTAACATTTTCGTAATCTGTTGAGCACACACATGTGTGGGACCGTGTACCATAGTGACCATCATGACTATGTAGGCATTAGGAAGTAACCATTTCCCTTCAACTGTGTCCACCCAAAACCCGTCATCATCTAATTTCCCCAAGCATTCAGCCCATTTCTTAGATTCTTCCATTGTGGCATCAGCTTGGATATCCCGCACAGACCCAATATCCTCGTCCATTAAATAGACATCCCTAGTTTCTCTTAGAGCATACATTTCTGTGCGAAGATCTGTGGCAGTTTGTCTGGCTATCTGATCAGCGAAAGCATTCCCTTTTCCTATATCGTCTGTGATCTTTCGATGCGCTGCGCATTTCATAATCGCTAACTGACTAGGGAGCGCGAGCGCCGAGAGCAATTGTACTATCAGGGGGCCATGCTGAATCTTGGTCCCATGTGAAGTTAGAAACCCTCTCTCTGACCAAAGTCTCCCAAAGTTGTGAGCCACCCCAAAAGCATACTGACTGTCAGTATATATATTCACTGTTAGCCCTTCGGAAAGCTCACAAGCTCGGGTTAATGCTATAATCTCTGCGGCCTGCGCGGAATTATGTGTAATTCGCTTGGTCTCTACAACCGTGCTTAATGTAGTGACTGCATAAGCAGCTGTGGATGTACCATCCAGAAGTTTGAAACAGGAGCCATCACAAAATAGCTCCCCTTGCGCATTATCCAAAGGAGTGTCCTTAAGATCAATTCTGCCCTTTGTTTCTTGTTCAGTAGTATACAGGCAGTCATGTGACACATCATCACCGCAAACAGTATTTTGCCGGAAAGGTAGGAGTTCAGCCGGATTAAGAACACAACACCTCCTAATTTGTATGTGGGGAGCAAACAAAATTAATTCATATCTCGTCAATCGTGCGGAAGTGAGGTGTTGCGTTTGAGTTTTGTTCAATAGAACATCTACAGAGTGAGGCACCATCAGGGTTAGATCATGGCCTAGGACCATTCCCTCACTCTGCTTTACAGACGCGGCAGCAGCAGCAACAGCTTGCAAACATCTTGGCAAAGCGCATGCGACAGGATCAAGGGCGGAAGAGTAGTAACCGCACGGTCTATTCTTCCCTCCATGTTCCTGCGTTAATACAGCCAAAGCACATCCATCACATTCATGCACAAACAACACAAAGGCCTTGTTGTAATTTGGTGTACCCAAAACCGGTGCAGAGCATAATGCAGTCTTGAGAAGCTCAAATGATTGTTGATGTTCCGATTTCCATGGCAATGCGAAGAAATGCCCTTCTTTGTCAAAGCCAACATCGGTTTTATCACTAGTGAAAAGTTTGGGATCCATAACCTACAGTAAGAAGCCATACCTATTAAGGCTCTGACTCCCTTCTGTGTACTTGGGACAGACATGCCAGAAATGTGTTTTATTCTTTCAGGTGTCAATCTTCTTCCTTCCTTTGACAGGAGGTAGCCTAAATAGGCAAACTCCTGGCAACAATATTGAAACTTTTTAAGCGAAGCTTTGTGACCATGCTTAGCTAGATGGATGAGCAATAATACAGTGCCCTCTTTACAAGAGCTCTCAGAATCTGCTGCTAAAAGCAAGTCATCAACGTACTGAAGCAGCGTACAAGTAGGGGGTAATTCAAGAGTATCAAGCTGTTCTTTCAAGGCCCTACTATAAAAGCTAGGACTCTCGGTGTAACCTTGAGGTGCACGAGTAAATGTGAACGAGCGTCCCCTCAAGGTGAACGCGAACAAATATCTACTGTCCTTGTGTATAGGAATACTGAAGAAAGCATTCTTCAGGTCCACAACACTAAGGTAAGTAGCCGTAGCTGGAATCATAGTTAATATCGTCGTCACATCAGGCACAATTTGAAATTGTGGAGCGACAACTCTATTGATGGCACGCAAATCAATTATAAAATGAAACGGAATAGCATTATCGCCTTTTTTGTACATGGGTAGGATCGGACTATTGCACAAACTTCCTGTAAACTTCTCAATCACCCCACGATGCACAAAATCGGAAACAATGCTCTTCAAAGTTCGCTCACCTTCAACCGAGATCTTATACTGCGGAATACGTGGCAGCTTAATACCATGTTTCAAGACTATTCTAACAGGCTCAATCTGTAGAACACCGACATCATTGTCGTCAGCCGCCCACAAACACTCCGGGACATTACTGAATTCTGGTGGCAAAGGTCTAGTCAAAAATTGTGAAACAGAAAACTGCTGTAGTGAAATCGTCAAACACACTCCATCAGATGAACAATGAATTACCGCATTTAATTCCTTCAACAGATTCAACCCCAACAAATTCTCTCCACAATTCGAAGTCAAAAGAAATGGACAATGGTCCGTAAAGGGACCCAAAGAAATAAGAACCGGCGAAGAAACCGGACAAATGACTGGCGTGCCAGAAAACCCTACGGAGACATTGGTTTGCCCTGACAGTGGAATGTTTGGAACCCGAGAATGATCAATGGTGAAATTCTGTGCTCCAGTGTCTATCAAGAACTGATGTTTCCTATTTCCCACTACCATTTCAACGTAGGGACCTTTCTGACTAACGGGAATAGGTGTAGGTTCCAAACCCTGCTCCGGGCAATCCTAACAAAACAGAATATCATCAGAAGGACGCTCCTCAGAGAGGTAAGCAGCAGAAGGATGATCGAATATGTTTCTAGTATCCACACTCGAAGTCTGATTGTCTTGTGAAAAAGGTTGCTGAGGATCCAGCAAAAACTGACCTCTACCAGGGCCCCCCACCCCGGGGCGAACTCTGGGCCATCTACCCATACTCCCAAATGTGTTATTCGACCTCTGTCGAAGGACGTGGCATTGTGCACGCCAATTACCCTCCTGGCGACAATAGGCACACTGGTTAATGTTCACAGGACCCAAGGGCACATTCCCTTGTGGAACATACTGACATCTAATCTGCAAACTACCCCCTCTGGGGCCTCTAACAATTTGTTGTAACAATACTTTAGTCTTTAAGTCTCCTTTTCTCTTTTCTACTCATTATTGACACGTAGTACTGAGCCATGTGCAGTACTTCTGATGGGGATTTCGCCTGCCAAGCGCTCTCGGAAGACATAATCTGTGACTGGATGTCAGGCAGCAATCCACGCACAAATTTGTCCACAAATAACCTTTTCCCAGGTTCTGTGCCTAAATCCTGTCCACTAAAGTCTGAGAATACTTGTTCGAACCGATTAAAGAACTCGGTGGCACCCTCAGATTTTCCTTGGACACAGGCCGTAAGCTTGTCCCAAATAATTCTTTTTTCGGGAATTATAGTTTTTAATTTTGCAATGTTTCTGTCAGGCAAAGTGAGTATCACCTGAGGCGGTCTCTCACCAGCTGGCCTTTCCCCGTCAAGCCTAGTTATATTAGCCCACGTATCTCCCAACCCATGTGCATCATCTATTGTTCTAACCTGCTTCCACAAATCTACGGGCAGGAGTACAGGGAATAACAAGTCAATATCGCCTAGGGTGAACACTGAGGACTGCAAGACGGACTCTATCTCTTTATAGAATCCTGTCAGATTTTTCCTAATGTTGGGAATAGATTGCCTAATAGTGTTTACTTCCTGTCGTGAAAACGGGACGTGAACCAACTGCGATACATAATGTGCAGGAATGCCAACAGCAGCTATACCTGCTGCAGCATTAGCGGCAATCTCAACTTTTGGGACAAATGTCGGAGGTACCTCTCTCAACAGAGCTAAGTCGAGCGCTAAAGTAGTCAAAGAAGTGTCAAGTGAAAAAGCTCTCTTATAAATACCCAGTAACTCTGTGGGACAACTAACCTTCTTCCTCACACATTCATCCTGCAGGTACTCTACCATTACCTGAATCACCTTCCTCTGCATTTCTAGCGTATATTGACTATATGTGTCATATACCTCAACCAGAGTTATCGATAATCCAAAATCCATCTAATCGCATCTTTTATACAAATTTGTGCTTCCTCAGATGCCCATTTATGACACGGAAGAAATCTTTTCTGTACATACATATTCTCCTCTTCGTCATCCTCATTCCGTAATTTCTCCAAATCTCTCCTATACTCAAACAACCTCTCGACATGCTCATGTACTTTCTCCACAGTATCTCTTGATAGTGCTAAAGTATTCAGATCCCTCAGCCCTTGTGGGAGATCCACATTATTTAATTTACCCCACATTACGCATAAATGAATCCCTAAACCTTCAATAAAAACATTTTTCTCAGGAAAATTATCCTTATTAGACATGTGGCAAAAACATTAGCTTGATCATCTCTCTCCATACAATGCTTAGCCCCTGCAAACAAATCCCGCTTTTTATCTGTAGGGACAGTATTACGAGTAACAACCTTCGACCCCGCACCCCGATCAACTATAGTCGGTACAGAACCACTCGGGAGTGGAGGTGCAGGCAGATTCAATGAAGGTGTTATTACTGGTGAAATGGGAAGAGGTAGTAGAGCAGGCGGAGGAACAACAGCCGGAATAATAGGAGCAACAGGTTGAGCAGGGAGAGCAGGAATAACAGCAGAAAGAGGCAAAGCAACAGGAAGAGGATCATACGGAGGTGGTGCACAGGCACCAGACCTTCGCTCGTTTAACAATTTGTCGAGAAACTCCTCAGAAACATGAAGGTCTTTAGAAGGATAGATTTTCTGAATACCGAGTGAGAAAGCACTATCCATATTCCTAACTGACTCAGACTGTTTGTCCTGATCATATAACGACGCCTTTTCAGCGTTCGTTTTATGACGGCGCACATGTTTTTCCCTACTCTTAAGCTGCTGCAACGCTTCTTTTTTCCAATTCTGTAGAACATCAAATGCTGCGGGTCTGGCCTTTTTCTTTAACAAGACCGACTCTAAGTATTCAATACGAGGGATCTCAAAACTACCATTGATTGACCACTGAAGTTCGGAGGCATGTCTGGTTCGTCTGTGCCAAATATCATTAAATACTACACTTCCAATGCCATGTTTACAATACATACTAAACGCCGGCGACCCCTCCTGTGGTGCCGGATGGCTAAATTCCAAAGATTGTCGATCGCTGCGGAATAATGCCCTAAAGCAGCTAGACAATTTCCCATGCATTTCTCAAAAACTTAGTGTTACCTGGTCAATAATTGTGTCTGCAGATACAATGCGCCAAATTCAAATTGTCAGGGTTAAATTAAGAGTCGGGTCACGACTCACCTGACCAAACCTAAGGAGGACCGTACGGTTTATCAAAGGACTTACCTAACGAATTTTACCTTGTGTTTGGTGATTTCGGCAAATCTGCCCGCCTCAAAAGTGGACCCTCGTCAAGATGCCGTCTCATACTGCACGGCTATCGTCCAAGGATCGGATCGTGCAGCGCTGTAGAGGTGTTGCGTCTTGTTCAGTCGGGCCCGTAGTATCACACCGTCCGATCCCGGTCCGATAGCATGCGTCAACCTTCAATGGTCCGGCATCAATTTTGATTATCACGGCTGGGGGGGCAGTCTGTGGAAGTCAGATGCCCGAATCTGTGCCGGACTGAGAAGGAGCTGTGTCACTGCAGGCTGTTGTGAGTCAGGCCCCCAAAAAAAGAGGGCTCTGCCCATTTTTTCTTCCTTTCCTATGGATATGAGAGACAATGGGCCTCATTACAAGTACGGCGGTAGGGGGTTAACAGCACCGGTAAGGATTCCGGTGCCGTTAACCCCCTACCGCTGCATTCCGAGGTCCCTTAGCGGGTCCCAATATAATGATATAGGGCTGGCTGGTTTTACCAGCTGCCCTTAGCGGGATCTGCTAAGGGACCAGGGAGCAAATAACGGGCCTGCTATTTGCGGGCCCGTTATTAGCTCCTTTCCCATTCCCATTGAGCCCTATGGGGGCTTGAATGAGAATGGGGAATGGTTTTCAGAATGGGGACTTACTGGGTCCTCCAAGGTTGGAATGACCCGGTAAGTCCCCATTCCGACTACCCGGACCCGTACACGGGTTTGGAGGCAGCCATGGTGCTAATAGCACCATGGCTGCCTCCAAACTCGTAATGAGGCCCAATGTCAGAGATATTACTGGCATAACTTGATACACCGGTGCAACATTCACTCTTCATGATTGCACAAACCCCTCCTTGTGAGGCTAATAGGGTGTCCAGCGACATACGGTTCCGAAGAGCCATAGTTTGGACGGGTATTTGTTCATTGGACAAAAGTGTCAGTGAAGATGCAGCAGTGTTTGCAATATCCTCAATCAGTCATGATAATCAGGTCACACGGTCCCAGTTTACCTTGATTCCCAGGGCTGGTGTAAGATAACCCATTCCTATGAGAAACTCATCCCATGCAGAGCTCCTTTTCCATCTGGACTGTGTGGGAAAAGTGCGGGTATAGCGAACTGTTGGCAGAACATAACCCAGGTAACAACTTCCACCCCAATTCATGGGCAACCAGTGGTAAGCTTTATCTCCACAGATGAAGTAAGTCCCAGAATAAGTAGCATATCCGGATTGGGTGAATGAGAAATCTGGATCAAATGCAAAGGTGACATTATTGATGACTTGTGAAAAGAGAAAAATAATATGAGGCCGGGAAACCCAAAGGAAACACACCAAACACTGGTTACAAAGGAACATAGAAAGTACTTTATTTTAAGGTCAAGCAATGACAAAGTCAAATGACAAATCAGATAGCTATCGGCCCTCAGTACAACACAATGAACTTCAACGGGGTTCGATGTATTCATTGAGAGACTGTACATTGGGACATTCAGGCTTTTATACATTTCTCCAGCCTGCTGTCCAACCCCTTCGCGGGTTAACCATTCCATGAATGTATTACTGGTCTAGGGTCTCTGCCAGGTCAATTCTAATTTATTCATCAGTATGTGCATAGATCAGTTCCGTTGATACAGGTAATCCATTTACATGCAGGTCAACAGTAGGACAAGGTCTCATTTCATGACCCTAACAAATGGCCTGTAGGCAAATTATACATTAGCTGTACGGAGGTCATGTTGACCAGATTCTGTTCGGAATGGCATCGTCCACCATTTTGATGTACAGGGTGACTTTTACACAGCAAGAGAACCTAAAAGGGCAGTTTGATTCAAGATGGCGGCTTACATCAATTTCTAAGGTCAAGACCTTGCCGTAGAGAGTTATTCGCGTACAGTTTTAAGGAACTTGGCGTAGGCCAATATACATACAATCGTTTACAATAGGAGGCATCATTTAATAACCAGTTTGACAGACTAAACTGGAATTGGTTGAAAGGTAATATTTGCACTAACTTATTCCTAAGGAATAGGGTACATCTGTCAACGTAACACACAAAGCTAGTAGCAGGAGATGAGCGGTGCAGTGCAGCGGGCCCCTTGAGTACCTGGTCTGGGGTTGGGAAATTCGGAGGCCCAGTAAACCCCACCTGGGAATGGGAATGATGACAGGGGTCAGAGCAACCAGTTTGAGATGCAGGCAGACATCTCCCCCACTTGAAGGGAATAGGGGCCACAGGGAATTAGCGGATTGGTCATGGGGTAGGCGGGCACATACCCAACAAAGTTTAATGTTAAAGATGCAGGCATTCTGTCAGGTGAGTTGTGGGTATGTATTCTCACTGTGAACCCAAGATTGGGCAGAAGGACTCATATTCATGACATGTAGTGTTAAAAGGAGCAGTCACAATGACGCTAATAGATCAATAAAGAAACAATAGACAACCAGACATTGTGGCAGGAGCTTCACCTAATGTCAAAAACCAGAGAGTCTGGCTCGTTCTGCAATATCAGAGCCCATGGCAGGGCCTCGAGACAGTTCTTAACAGGCAAATAAATGCAAGGTGCTGTTCTGCTGACTCTTCTCAATTCAGGGCACCAGTGGTGGCTCGTCCATAATGGGTGAGAGGCCATCGAACTGTCAGCCCCTTTGCCCATTACGGAGGAGCTGAGAAGCCAGCCCAGTGAAACACTGAGCACTCCCTCAGCTTCTTTTTCCAGCTGAGGGAATGCTTTTGGGCTGGCTGAGCTGTCAAAGGGAAACAATGTTTCCCTTTGACAGTTCAGTTGTCCAGCTGCGCATGCTCAATGAGCCATGCCAGGCTGGGGGCGGTTCCCTTTCCCAGCCTTGCATAGCTCATTGGAAATGCTGTCTGGGGAAGTGCATGTCTGTATATGTGAGGGGGCACTCCTACATCTCATCGCACATACAGACAGAGCAGCCTGGAGCGGGGCGTTTTGTCACCCATGCTCAGTCCCCTGCACGCATGTGCAGGAAGTTCTTGCTTCCTGATTTCTGTTAATGCTGCAGGAGCTGGAGCGCTGGTGAGGAAACTTCAGGACTGGGGCAGAAGGTATGTTTATGTTCATTTGTTTATTATTTAAATATGTGTATGGGTGCCTGTATGCTTATGTTATGAGTAAGTGTATGATGATGGATGCTCATGCGAATGATCAAGTTCTTGCTGTGTACATTTTGTGTGAATGCGTAGGTGTGTTTGTGCTGGTCTGTGGAGCTGATTTTGGTGAGTGGGGGAGAGGGGATTGTACAACAAAGGCATTTTATAAATGCATTTATTGCATAATCCCCCTCCCCACCAGCCAAAATCATCTCTCTTTCTGATGCACTGTGAGGTCCAGGGGACAGCAATGGTATTTTTTACTGGACATCTATCATAGATGTCCTGTAAAAAATACCATGCTTTTCCCCTGGGTGCCACAGCGCCTTGCATACACACATAATCATGTTGATTGTGTGCGCCTGTGAGGTGCTCTGAGGCTCAGAGGACAGAGATGGGATTTTTTTACTGGACATCTATGATAGATGTCTAGTAAAAAGTATCATCCCTGCCCCCTGACCCTTGCAGCACCTTACACACATGCATAATCATGTTGATTGTGTATGTCTGTGAGGCCCTGTGGGGTCTATGAGACTGGGATGGTATTTGTGTACTGGGCATCTATGAAAGATGTCTAGTTAAAAAAAACATGCCTGCCCCCTGGACCCCCAGCGTCTGGCATACTCACATAACCACATTGATTGTGTGCCTGTGTGATGAGCTTGGGGCCCAGAGGTCAGGCATGTCATTTTTCTTTAGTGGACATCTATGATAGATGTCCAATACAAAATACCATGCCTGACCCCTCTGCCCCCCATCGCCTTCCATACACACAATGACATTCTTCATCACAGTGATGAAGGGAATCACTCCAAATGTATCTGGTACTTGAGTTTCTCTTACCCCAGTCTCTCTGGAGGGGGAGGTCACTCCCTTAGCTTCTCACACTGGCTTTACAATCACCACCCCCTCTGAGAGAAAGGAGATCCTTCTTATTCATGTTCACACTCGTGGTACTTTGTTGCTAGTCACCGAGATGAGGGAGATTACTCCAGAGGTTTCCCAGACTTATAGTATTGCTGCATTTATCACTGAGATGAGGGAGATTACTCCCCAGAGACTCTCCCCTTTTACGTAGTTTGAACTTGACTACTGGGATGAGGGATATCGCTTTGGTTGCTGTTCTCAGCTGGTCCCACTCCCTTACAGAGTCTCCCCTGTCCCCAGTTACCTGTGTTTGTAGCGGGACACATCGTCAGTTCTTACAGGGGCAGTGTATCACGGGGCAAGCGCAGCAACTGCTTTTCTCGCTCTCTCGCATCCAGCGGTGCCTTTGTGGGTTCCTTTGCAGCACAACAGTGTCTGTGCTGTTCTTGGACCAGTCGGTCCACCTCCACGAGGTCGTGCCACTGTTTTCAAACTTCATTCTTCCTGATAAGCCCTTGCTCAGTCGGGCTGCAGAGGACTCCCTTGGTTTACCCCTGGCATCCTCAGCGGTATAGATCAGCTTCTGCAGCATTCTGTTTTCTCACCCATTTCAAATCTCCCGGGCTCTCCAGGCTTCACACCTGGTGCTCTCCTTTCAGGTAGTCCTTCATCTCTTCTACAAGTAGGCTGGGTCCTCCCCAGCGTAAGGTCACAGTCCTTCCCCTGTTTCCTTTGGCCTATCTTCATCCTTCCTAGTGGCCTCCTCGTCTCAGTACTTAGTGGGTGAACCCTCTATATACTTCCTTGAGTGCTCTTGCATGTCTCAAAAGCCTCAGGAAGGACTTGTAAGTGTCCTGGACTTTAATTGATTTGACTGTGCTAAACCTGTGTATTTATAGGTTGAAGAATGACAATACAAAACAGTAGTGCTTTCATATGGGTTTATAATACTTTGAGGAGGCCTTAAGGTCTCAGGGATGAGATGGCTAGGGGGTCCTGAACTGAAAGTGAGTCCCTATCCCCAGAAGGGGAGTCTCTCCATGCAAGGTCCTCCTGCTTTTTACCACCCCTGGGGGGATTATTGGGTAGAGGCCTCACCTCCCTAGCCTCCCAGAGAAAGGCTCCCCTCTGGGGAGAAGTGACAAGATCCTGTGAATCGACACACAGACCAGAGACGGACCCACTGCAGAGGCATTGACAGTCAAGGCAGAGTTGGGGCATGGCCATGGAAGATCAGGCCGAGTGGAGGTGGGGTCCTTGTCGGGAGCAGGGATCTTGCAGCAGTGGGTAGCATGGACCCATGCCAGCAATCCGGTGCACTTGACAGCTGGGTGCATCGTCAGCAGGATCTGGTGTGGTCCACGCCACGTGGGCTGGAGTGCCGACTTTCGCTGCTGGACCTTCATAAAGACCCATTCGCCAGGCTTCAGGGGATGGCAGGGCTCAGTGGCTTGTTCTGGCAAGTCAGCTTTGACCTGGACATGAATAGAACCAACAGTTTTGAGCAGTGTACAGCAATACTTTAGTATCGTCTCAACTAGGTGAAGATTCAGGAGGTGTGGAGCTGCTGGGGGTACTGTTCGTATTCTCATAGGACATCCTGTAGGGATCTCACAGGCGGATAGGCCTTGCATGCGTTGGAGGTTGTTGTGCATGGCGAACAGTGCTAAGGGCAGTACCTGAGCCACTTTAAACCTGTTTCCCGAAACACTTTGGAAAGCCTTAATTTTAAGTCACCATTTTAGCCTTCTACACAACTGCTCAAATAGGGTGGTAAGCACAGTGAAACTGCTG
Source organism: Ambystoma mexicanum (assembly GCF_040938575.1). NCBI lineage: Eukaryota > Metazoa > Chordata > Amphibia > Caudata > Ambystomatidae > Ambystoma > Ambystoma mexicanum. Next base: position 1,191,656,551 of record NC_090923.1, on the reverse strand, counting down.
AGAAATACCTAGTGTTTTTCATATCTCCTTAATGATTTGACCAGTAAAGTGGATGCCTCAATTGCTATCTATTACAAGGGGCTACCCAAATCGTGGTATAAGCAACTTTTTTGGCAACATTGACTGCATCTGCCCTCCTAAACAGGAAGGCTTCTACGCACCCAGAGAACACACCAACTATGACCAAACAGTAGGCATAAGACATACATCTGGGGAGCTCCGTAAAATCTGTCTGCACCTTTAAGAAGGGACCCTCCGGTACTGGACTTGCAAACAGCTTTGTTTTAACCACCTTCCCAACATTGTGATTCCAGAAAATGGTGCATCTTTCACAATAATCCCATGCGTCTGTGGCAAAGCAAGGGGCTATCCAATCTCTATCTACAACATGTATCATTTTTACCTGAGTGGGCAATGCTGTGGGCCTCTGAGGCTAAGTATGTAAGGAGTACCATGGGTGCTACCAGGCAGCCGTCTGGGGAATGCCAAAGGGAGTTTGGACTCAAATCACAGGATCACTGAGCCCGAGTTACCTTCTCTGCTTCGGTCTTGGACAGCAATACAAACAAGAGTCTCGTTAGGAGCCAAGGCCCTGTTTAAGGCAGCTAACTAGCTGCACTATCTGCTAGAGCATTTCCTTGTGCAATGAAAGACTGAGAGGGGTCATGTCCTTTACACTTAACAATGGCTAGAGCAGACGGGAGCACATATTTTTTATTCAAGGTAGGGTTACCAGTGGATGTCGAGTAAAGTAACCTCGCTGTTTCCAGAGTCCACCAAAGTCTTGCACAACAAGAACAAGGGAACACGTGGATATGATTGTCATTCTTAGGCCTTGAAGATTCTGAATGATATAACAGCAATAACTAGCATTCTAGGCTGGGGCATTTCTACTAGTATACGTGTGTGACAAAGAGTGGGCGAAAAGGGAGGGGGGAGTGGGAGAGGAAAATACAAGACAAAAAAGGTTGGTCAACAATGTACCAATGCATACTGCAGGCATAACTAGCTAGGGTGGGGAGATTGGGGAGGGCAGGACAGACAAACTTGCTAAGCCTAGTACATTCAAGGTCGTGCAAGTGTGCAGACAGAAGTACAAGGGAGGGGAGGGGGACAAGTGCGCCCAGTCCAGCATGGGCCAGGGTTAAGTGCAGAAATGGATGCCACTCTCATGGAACGTATTCCGAGTGCAGAAATGTAAGGCAGAGGGTGAAGGCCCGAAGGCAAGTGCAGGACTGGTGGGGGAGCCTGGGAGCTGTGAGGCTCTGGAGGTGCACCAGGCAACCACTCAGGTGACTGATCAAATTTGGGTAAGAGAATGAGGGAGGGAAGCAGGAGAGAAGAGAAGAAGGTTACCAATGGAGAGGGAGAGAGGAAGAGAAGAGTAATGTCTTGAGGAGTTTCTGGAACTTAAGGCGGTCCGGGTCAAGACAGAGAGAGACAGGTAGGCGGTTCCAGAGGGATGCACCTGCAAAGGATATACCCCCAAATCTCTGTTTGGAAAAATGGCTCACCCGCAGAGAGTTGGAGGAGGCAGAGCGGAGGGCTCTGGAGGGAGAGTATTTAGGAAGAGAGCATTGTAGGTAGCAGGTGCCCCAGCCCCAGAAAGCCTTGGGGCTATACAGAGGGACTTGAACTTGGTCCTTGCAGTCACAGGGAGCCAGTGGAGGGATTTCAGCACTGGAGAGATGCAGTCCGTGGGCTTGAGAGCAAGGATAAGTCGTGCGGTTCTGTTCTGGATAAGTTGAAGAGTCGGAGAGTAGAGGTAGGAAGATTGTGAAAGAGACTGTTATAGTAGTCCAGTCTGGAGAGAACCAGTGCTCTGGAGACAGTGAGCCTTTGGGTGAAGGTGAGAAAAGCTAGAATACCTCGGAGCAGGTGCAGCTAGTAGTAGGACTTTCTGGCCATGTCTGAGATGTGAGGAGAGAAGGAGAGAGTAGAGTCGAAGATGACCCCCAGATTTATTGCCTCACTAGTGGGTGAGGGTGCAGGACCAAGGGTGGTCAGCCCATGCCAGGATACACGCCCGGGTGAGGGTAACAAGTTCTGCTATCTGGGAAGATTTTGCCCTTGGCAATTTGTATGCCTCGAGGATGTCATGGGGGTACATGAAGAATAATCAAACACAAATTCTCCTGTCACCTGACTGAGTAGACATGAGCCATCTACAAAAAGGTTCAACTATGGGTTCTGCAGCAGGACATCTAGCAAACAGCACACAGTGACAATTGTGTTTATACTACCAGGAGACAATCGTGCAGCTCCCCATCCTGCAGGGTGGGCAGCAGAGACGCAGGGTTAAACAGAAAAGATTGGTTCAATGGTACATTTGCGGAAGAAATAAGCAGTTTCTCATACCAGGTCATGTGGGAGTTAGACGCATGCTGTGTCTTCTCTTCATGCAATAGAGCTAAGACTGAGGGGGGCACTGACATGGGACCAGGTGGCCCTGTACCAATAGATCGGTCTTTTCGACCAACAGGGCAGTATCATCAATGACCGTAAGCAAGCTGGTAGTCCTACTGCCAACGGGTCTAGTTAAACACAAAAAGAATTGTGTCCTATACCCTTTTGTCATTGGTAGAACTGGCACTATGTTCCAGATATAGTGATTTCCATTTTGGAACACTGTTGGAGCCTAGGGAGGCACAAAATTCTCCCACATAAAGCACCACATTTATTTTCTCCCCGCAAATTAGAGGGTCAGTATACCTCGGGGGAATGCCTGTCTCTCATCTCATCTCTGGGGGGAGGGTGGCCTTCCAAAGCAAGCCCAGGCACCTAATGTAGTCTAATGTCCTAATTTATCTTTTTGTACTTTTGGTGGAGGAATCCTGAGTCCCTCACACCATGCAGTGGTCTCATTTGATGTTTTCTTGGTCCTTAGGAGTCCACCTTTTAGAATTTCGATCTTGAGGAAGGCAGAGCACAAACCATCCAGCCACCGAAATGTACAACCAGCTGTTGAACACTTTCTTCACACAACAGCGTGGTGGCATAGCTTCTTTTTTGGCCTAGCTGTGTCTTACGTAGACCACTGTCCCATGACTAGGTCTTTTGACCCTATAATGGTCAATTGAGAGGTTTAGTTAAAGTAGCAAGGGCTTTAGTGACAGGATTGAGAGGTCAATTAGAAGACCAACCTGCCTAGGAGTGTGTCTAGCGCTTGCTTCTACTATCCTCCTTTTTCGTTGAAACCAGCCATGTGTTTTTGTTTAAATCTTATTAATGATTGTGTATTTATTGTCTGTTCTATATGCATAAAAAAAACGAAAGGTATATGTTTGTAATCATACGCAGTGAGTAATGATTCTTTTGAGATTAAGCAAAACCTTTAAATTGTAAGGAAAAAGCATAAGTTGTGACTCGTCTGTTCCACATTGAGTGGCATTGATTGGGAACGTCTCTGCTGCGGATTGCATCAGGCGGATTGGAGAGGAATTGTATGTAATATTACATCACCACTTCACCAAGAGGTTTTGAGAATGTATTTCTGAACAAGTAATTTGTCTACCTAGCAGGGCAATTCTTTTTGGTTTTGACTTTACTACCCTTGCCCCGTACAGAGGAAGGGCTGCCCTCAAGTATATATGCCACTGGGTCTAGGCATACACTGTGGTATGACACAGCTGAAACTTATCATCAAGTAACTGTGTTAACACTCCTTGGGCAAAGCCCTCACATTCAGAGCAATGTAACACAAATGCTTCCCAGAATCCGGTAGACCCAATGATGGGGCTGTTGTGAGCGCTTGCTTTATGGTGACAAAGGCATCCTCTGCATCCTGGGACCATGGCAGGAGTTCTGTCGTCGAATCATACGTGAGAGTCTGAAGGGGCTTGAATATCATGCCTACACTAACTGACCATCCTGAGAAACCCTCTCATTTGCTTCCTGGTCCGAGGCTTGGGTAACTTCTGAATTGCTGCAATATGATCCTCGGACAGATGTCTTTCCCCAGCTGTAGTCTCATGGCCCAGATATTTCACACAGGGTAAACACCATAGCAACCTGTCTTTAGATGCCTTGTGACCCCTTTCTGCAAGTGCTGTCAACAAAGTGAGGGAGTCCTGCTCGCAGGCTTCCAAGGTGGGGGAGGGTAGCAGCACATCATCTACATACTGCACTTTCGTTGGCCCACCTGGGAACACCACCAAGTCAAGATCCTTCTTCAGGATTTGGAAGAGCAGGGTGCGGCTTTCCATGTACCCCATTGGCAAACATATGCATTTGTACTGTGAGGATTTATATTTAAAGGTGAACAGGTATTGAGTCTCGGTGTACTGGAATGGAGAAAAAAGCTGAACACAAATCTACACTAAAATAGGTAGCTGATGCAGGACAGGATAGTAGCTGGGTTGGGAACCATGGGAAAGGCAGGTAGGACAGAAGCGTTTACTGCCTGGAGGTCCTGTATAAAATGGTAGATCTGCTTACCTGGTATCTTGGTGGGCAAAATCGGGGTATTGCAGGGGCTACATGTGGGCACAATGGTACCTTGTTTACGAAGATACCCTATCACTGCACAGATATCTTCTTCCGCCTCTCGGTTCAGGGTGATATTGACCTGCTCAGATGTCAGCATATAACCGGCTTCATTTGCGTGAATGGATTATAATTTGGTGGGAACTCGGTCCATCAATCGCTGTTGCAACACGGGAGTGCTGTCCCGGTCTCCTAAATTTGAATCGCAAATCTCCTGTAACACTGCCAAAATTGTGTGTTCTCTGTGGGCCAATATATTGAGGAATATACCATTAGGGAAACAGTAAATGGAACATTTCAGTTCACACAAAAGTTCTAACCCAAGCAGATTGGCATGTGAGCAGGGACTCAATAAGAAGGCATGGTCCTCTGAGATAGGAGCCAACGTGATCATATGCAGGGAAGACACTGGATGGGGTATCAGCATACCTCCAATATCAACAGCATTGACATTTCATCAGAGTGAATGGCATTTGGAAATTCATAAAACCTCAGAGCAGAGCGTGATGCTCTAGTGTCAACCCAACATGAAACATTTTGACCAGCAATATTACAATCAACATAGGGGGCACTGGGATTGAGCAGAATGAGTAGTGCAACTAATTCAGGGATCCTCTAGCAATCCTAATTTTCACTTTTTTGGTGAAGGTGGTGGAGGTTGGGGCACAGCCAACCCAATTCTCTCTTCTTTACCAGGCTGCGCCCTCTTATTTACCAGACCTCTGCCTCTTCATACGCTCCCCTTCAGAGTCATCAAGGTCCCTTGTGCTGCGTTCAGTCACTGGTGTACTCACAACCGCTCTCCTGCAGTTTTTCTATTCTTCTTGTCTATTTCTCTTGTTCATGCCTGCATCTCAACCCCGCCACAGGCCAACTGTTCTTCTCCACGCAACTATTCTAATCTTACCTCTCCACCTTTGGCTGACCTTTCCCAAACCTTTAACATTGCATCTGGAACTCTTGTTCCCTTAGCAATAAGGACCACTCTGTTCTAGACCTTTTTCTCGTTTCCATCTTCACTTTCTCTGTCTCACAGAAACTTGGCTGTTTCCTTCCAACACTGTTATTCTGGCAGAGCTTTCTTCTGCCCAGTCCTTCTTTTCCCATACACACCGTCCTTTGGGACGTCTTGGTGGCGGTGTGGTTCTCTCCGCTGTATCTGCAGCTTCCTCTTCTCTTCCTATGTATCTTCCACTCTTCTCATCCTTTGAACACTACTACTCTTCCTTCTCTTGCCCCCCTTTGGCTTTCATTGTCATTTATAACCCTCCTGGCCCTGTTTCCACTTTTTGCGATGATCCTGACCTTCTCTCTACTGTCTTGCCCTCTGCTACATCTCTCTTTCTCTTGGGAGACCTTAATCTCCATCTTTCCTCTACCCATGCTACTTTACCACTACTTTCTATCCTAGGTTCTTCTTCACTGCTACAGTTCCCCACTCCACCCTCTCATACATCACGGTCCTCCCTCAACCTAATCTTTTTCACTATCCATATCTGTGCATCAGTTACTGCTCCCCCACTCAAGTGCTCTGATCACTCCCTTCTCTCTTTCTCTTGTTCTCTCCCTCCTCCCCCTTCTTCATCCTCCTTTACTGTCCATCACTGTAACCTTTGATTCTTTGATATTCCCTGTTTTTCTTTAGCTAGTGTCTCTACTCTCCCCACCCGTTCTACCTTCTCCTCTCTTTTGGCTGATTCTGCCTCCTCATTTCTTTCTGACACACTGACTGACTATCTTGACCTTCTTTACCCCTTGGTTGCTTTTCCCCCGTCCCATGGGCCTCCTCAGCCTTGGATGTCACTGACTCTTCAACCCACCCACCACTCGCTGCGACAAGCTTAGCAGCATTGGTGTAAGCCTAGGGCAGCAACCAACATGTCCCTTCTATCTTCTCTTCACTGTACCTAGCATTCTCTGCTCCTTTCTGCTAAACTGAAACCAAAAAATTGATGGATGGAATATTTTGAATTAATCTGAACCACTGGCATTGCTCTGGGCAACCTTCCGCACCACCTTTTTTTAGTCCATCTGACCCATTGCAAAAGGGGTCCAGCCATATGCAAATCAGTCAGGTACAGACACCAACAATGAGAGCAGCACTGCCCGAGTTGCTCAGCCAGGTCTCCTCTGCACGTAAACAGATGCAGCCCTAGACATGTTTCGGCCTTGCTGGGCCTCCTCGGTGAGGTGCAGCTTGGTTCCCTATGGGGCAGTGAGCAAAGGACCCACGTCTGGGAACACCCTCTATCACATAGGGAGACAAACTAAAACCAAAAACGTGATGGGTGGAAGATTTTGAATTAATCTAAACCACTGGCATTGCTCTGGGCAACCTTCCACACCACTGTTTTTTAGCCCGTCTATGCCAATGCAAAAGGGGTCCAGCCATGTGCAAATCAGTCAAGCGTGATTTGCATATGGCCTTTCCCCTTTCTATAATGGCTTGGTAGGTGAAGAACAGTGGTCTGGAGGGTTGCCCAGAGCAATGCCAGAGGTTAAGATTAATTCTAAACCTTCCAGCCATCACCTCTTTTGTTTTGCTTTAGTCACTCCAAGTGGGACGGTTATGCCCAGTCGTGGGTCCCGTGCCTGCTGGGCCTACAGACCCAAGCTACTCCTCACCGATGAGGCCCAACAAGGCTTAAATATGTTTGGGGTTGCTTGTGGTCTAGCGCAGAAGGGATGCGACCTAGCAGTTCGAGCTGGACTTCACCTTTGGGGGTAGGACCAAGCCTGATTTGCATATGGTCTTTTCCCCTTTCTGTAATGGCTCGGCAGGCGAAGAACAGTGGTCTGAAGGGTTGCCCAGAGCAATGGCAGAGGTTAAGATTAATTCTACACCTTCCAGCCATCACCCCTTTTGTTTTGCTTTAGTCAGCTGAGTGGAATGCGTATGCCCAGATGTGGTTCCCTTGCCTTCTGGGCATTGAGACCCAAGCTACTCCTCACTGATGAGGCCAACCAAGGCTGAAACATGTTTGGGATGCGTGTGGTCTCGTGCAGAAAGTATGTCACCTAGCAGTTCGGGCTGGACTTCCCCTTTAGGGGTGGGATCAAGCCTGATTTGCATATGGCCTTTCCCCTTTCTGTAATGGCTTGGCAGGCAAAGAACGATGGTCTGGAGGGTTGCCCAGAGTAATGCCAGAGGTTAAGTTTAATTCTAAACCTTCCAGCCATCACCTCTTTTGTCTTCCTTTCTGCTACGCAACAATATTTTCACTCTCTCTTCACCTCAGTTGCCTCTCATCCTCGTTGCCTTTTTCAGAATTTAAACTGTATTCACTCCCCTATTCCTACTTATCCTGCGTCACTGTCTCCCCTCTCTGCATCTGACTTTTCCAATTACTTTACTTTCAAAATCTCCCTACCTCATTCCTCCATTCCTCCATTTCTCCTCTCTTCGTCTTCAAGCTGTTCTACTTCTCCCTTCTGTGTGATCTCTTTATTTCATCCTCTCACCAATGGTGAAATTTCCTCTGCCCAAGCCCGAGCTCACCCCACTTCCTCCACTGATGATCTTCTCCCTCACCCCATTATGCTGCCGGTTTACTCGACACTTCTTTCCTATCTCACTGCCTTTTTCAACACTTCTCTTTCCTCCTCTACGGTTCCCTGTCACTTCAACCAAGCTTCTATCCTCTCCATTTTGCAAAAGCCTACACTCTGCCCCTCCTAGCCTTCTAATTTCTGCCCCATTTCTCTTCACCTCTTTTATCTCAAAGCTACTGGAGCGTATTATTCCCAAGTGTTTTTTAAGCTGCACTCTCTATTACCTCCCTTCCAGTCTGGCTTTAGGCCACGACACTCTACTGAAAGTGTCACAAACTCACTTCTCACATCTTACTATTCTAAATGTTTCTCTCTTCGTGTTCTTCTAGATCTCTCTGATGCATTAGACACTATCGGCCATGCTATCCTCTCTTCTCTAGCTGAACTATATTCTTCTCAACTGGATTTACTCTTACCCCTCAGGACGCACCTATTCTGTTTACCGGGCTAGTGACTCTTCACCCACTTCACCCCTCTTACAGGGTGTCCCTCAAGGCTCAGCTCCTGGCCCTCTGCTTTTTCCTCTCTGCACCTTTCCTCTCGTCTCGATCATCTCGTCCTTTTACTTTTCTTATCACTTCTATGCAGATGACTTGCAAAATGTTATATCTTTCACCTCTTTTAATGACTGTAATCACTCTTCCTTGACTGCCTGTCTTCTTGTTATTCAGTCGTGGATGTCCTCTCACTAGGGTAATCTTAATCTCAAAAACAGAGGTTCTTTTCTTCTCTGCTTCTAAAATTCCTCTCCCTCTCTCTCCTTCCCCCCTCTACGCTTTCTATTTCTCTATCAGCCCGTAATCTTGGTGTCATTCTTGATTTTTCACTGTCCTCTGCTCTTATCTCTTCTATTTTCTGTTCCTGACACTATCTATTGTTTAACATTCAAAATGAACGTCGGTTCCTCACTTTTTCGTCTATGAAATGCCTTATCTCCTCTCTAGTTTTCCCTATACTATTTTTCTTGTCGGTCTCAGGACATCTTTCCTTGCTCCCCTTCATTCAATCTATCATTCGTCAATCCAGGTACTCTGCCTTCTCTCTCCCGTTCACTCCATCACTTCCTCTCTGCACTCTCTATACTGGCTCTCCTTTGAAACTTGCATACTTTTCAACTTCCTCTGTATCATCTTTAAGTGTCTTGTTGTGGGTGTGGCAAACCCCCCTCCAACATACCAGCAAGATGACAGATGCCACTCATTGAAGTAGCCCACACAGATCATTACCAGATGACATAACCAAAGTAATCATGAAGAGGCGACATGGCTGAACATACACACATAGATGTGTTAGACATTTAAGCACATAGGCATTCCTGCACAAAGCTATGCAGACATTTAGCTTCATTGCTGGTAGACACGAAGAATATGCTTATGACCCACATAGTTAGAGGACTGACACACGTATACCTTTTGCTACGTGGAAAAAAACGCTAGATGCACAAGAATACGAGACGCTGCCCGACGTCATTTGCCTACACCTCTGCCACATAGTTGTAACTTCGGTGGATGATCCCTTTTCTTCACTGGACAGAAGCCTGCGCAGGCCAAGGGCGCAGTGTTGTGCACCGCAGGTGTGCAAAACGCTGCCTGACCATCTTCGGCCTAGACCTCCGCTACATAGACTTAACTTCCAACGACAATCCCTTTTCTTCACTGTACCGAAGCCCACACATACAAAACCCGCGCAGGCCAAGGGTGCAGTGTTGTGTGCTGCATGTGTTTTGGTGCCGATGGAGGTGCCGCAATCCCTGCTGCCACTGGCACCAGGCACCCTGTGTTCCACACATCTTCTGATTACTTTATTGCTGTTTGTCCCTCCTTTGGACTAGTACCCTGTGGAACACCACCCTCCCTTGCTTCATAATCTCTGCTCTGTGACCTGGGGGATGACGTGCTGAGTCTCGCAATCACTGCCGGAGTCTCACAATCTCCTGTGGTACGACATGCTAAGCTGTGCAATCACCACGGGAGCCTCCCAATATCTGCTGGAGCCTAGAAATCACTGATGGAGCCTCACAATCACAGCTGGAGCTTCGCAATCACCGCTCGATGACCGTTGAGATGTAGTGGTCCTGAGCCTTCACACCTGTTTTGGCTGCTAGGCCATCTGGTGGGTTTGTGTGCATTGTGCAGCTCTCTGTCCCCCCCTCTTTCCCTGGTACCTCTCTACCCCCAACTTCGATGGTTCTCTCTATCTCCCCTATCTATTCTAACTGCTACTCTATCACCTATCCTCCCTCTCTTTCGAAGCCTGGAAGGAAAAATTTTAAGAAGGGTCTCCTGGCCTCAAACCCAGGCCTGCCCATTGCGGACACCTACATCAATACTTCTCCAGCCAGACTATCACTGATATCCTCTTTGTCACTCCCTCTACGAACCTATGGACTCCCCATATGGCTTCTGTCCTTTCTCCTGTCTCTTCCTCATCCATAAATGGTGTAACCAGATGGGAAGTGCTCTTGGCTCACTTCCCATCCTCTAGGTGCATCATTAATGTCTACCATAATCGCACAGGGCTCTCAGCCCAATCTCCTCCTTCTGGATAGGTGTCTCCCGTCTCTCAATAACTTCCTCCTTTCTCCTGCCACCCCTACCTCAGTCACCCCTGTGGCATCTTCACCCCCTGCGAGGGCTGCTCCCCGCCCCTATACCCCTCAGAAGAAGAAGTTCAAAGGTGACAATCAGCTTCTCTTAGCTACCCTCAACTCATGCTCTGCTTTCAAACACTCCTCTGACATCTGTCACCTCCTTGAAGACCTTGACCTTGACGTCCTCGCTCTCACTGGGACTTGGTTCAAGGCCAGCTCAGTCACTGCTTTTGACACTCTTCTACCTGTTGGTTACACGATCCTCTCCAAACCCAGGCCCAACTAGTCTGGGGGCGGAGTGGCCCTGATTTTCCATGAATAGGCCCCTGCTACTGTCATACCAACTTTATCCTACTCTTCCTTTGTCTGTAGGCTTGGTGTCTCTCTCACCCTCTCTCTCACTCTCGCCACCATTAGGCCACCTGGACCCATCTCACTTTTCCTCTGTGAATGGGCCGACCTCTCCTATTCTCTCCTGACCTCCTCTGCCAAGCATCAGCTCCTTGGAGTCTTCAACATTCATCTTGACTCTCCTGACACGGCCACTTTCCTATTCCGTGACCTCAGTGGCTCTCTTTCCCTCATAATCCTTCCCTCCGGTCTGACCCACTAAGCCAGACACAATTTAGAGGCGCTCATCTCTGCAGACATTCCTATCGATATCCCCCTCACTACAACTCTCTCCTGGTCTGACCATGCTCTCCTCTCCTCCCATCTGGAGCTCCTGGACCCTCCGCCTGTGCCTCTGTCCGCACTGCCAGTCTTCTTCTCTGTCATTCTACCGCTGTCAGTCACTGCATTTGCCTCCCACACCTGCTATTGATTCTCATTCTGACTCAGCTCTTACTAACCTTCATCTCTCCATCTCCAACACCCCGGACATCCTTGCCCCTGTCATGAGGATACACATGAAGCCTGTCTCCAAGCACAACTCTTGGTATGACTACGACCTGGCCGCTCTGAAACGCAAGTGCAGAGTTGCTGAATGGAAGTGGCAGGCCTCAAGCATATCCTCTGACAAACTAGCCTGCTGCCTGCTCCAAAGGCAATGCAGTATCTCTATCTGCTCTAATAGGATGGCCCAAGTCCAAGCCTGTAACTCTGGATCCACCAATAATACAGCTGAACCTTTCAAAATCTGTACGGAATTTTCCAATCCTACTGCATTTTCCACCTCTCCTCTTCCCCCTCAGGCCCTCTGCAACGCACTGGCCTCCCACTTTATTTCCAAAACACAGGACATCCTGTCCTCACTCTCCTCTACTCCCATCGCCACCCCCCGCCTCTCTTGCCTCCCTTGGTCCCCCTTTCTATCTTCCCCCACACTCTCCTCCTCTCCCATTGCACCAGATGAACTCTCTAAAGTAGTTTGCTCTATGAAAGTCTCCTCCAAACAGGTACTCCCCTGCTCTTCCGGAACTATCAAGAACAACATCTCTGCTCATCTCTACTCTCACCCCTGCCTTGGCTGACTTCTGTAACCACTCCTTTGCCACTGTCTCTTTCCCACTGACCCTCAAGCACTCCCTTGTTCACCCTCTCCTTAAAAAACCATTCCCTGACCCTTCCTTCCACAACTATCGCCCTATCTCTATCAGCCCTTTACTGGGCAAACTCCTGGAGAAACTGGTCATCCCCCAGCTGACCCACCACGCTGAAACTGTGGGCTGTCTTCATGACCACCAGACTGGTTTCAGAGAATCCAGAGGAATGGGAATTGCTCCTCATGAACCCCCATTGAAAACCTGCTCTCAAATCTTGATTCCAACACTCCCCCCAATCTCATCCTCCTCACTCTTTCCTCTGCTTTCGACATGGTCAACCATGCCCCCCTCATAAATTGTCTCTGTGATACCCTAGGCAACACGGACCTGGCACTGGCCTCGCTGACCTTCTTCCTATCTAACCAACCTTCCCAGGTGCCACTGGGCTGTTTCCTCTCCTCCACCTCACACTATACCTGGGGCGTCCCTCAGGGCTCTATCCTATTGCTGTGACTCTTCAATATCTACATTGCCCACCTGATCTCCACTTTCTCTCCTCACTTCCAGAGTTATGCTGGTGACACACAGCTCTCCTTCAAGCTTCCCTCCTCTACCTCCTCATCTTTCTCTTTCATACCTGACTGCCTGACCGCTATTCAGGAATGGTGCACGGCTAATGATCTCTGCCTTAATGCCAGTAAGACCGAGATCCTTCTCGTCGGGACGCCTGCTCCCTGTTTCTCTCCCATTCTCTGGCTCCCTTCAACTCCTTTTTCTCTTTCTCCCCTCACATTTCGGACATTGCTAAGAAGGCCAACTTTGAGCTCCACATCCTCTGGGACATTCTCTTTTTCCTCGCCTTCCCTCAGAAGCTCAGTGTCTCCAGAGCCGTGGTCCTCTCTAGGCTGGACTATTGCAACATCCTCTTCCTCAATCTGCCTCTTTTCTCTCTTCGCCCCCTCCAACTAATCCACAATAGGACTGCAAGACTTATCCTTGGCCTCAAGCCCAGGGACTGCATCTTTCCAACCATAATATCTCCCCACTGGCTCTCGGTGGCTGCAAGGATCAAATTCAAGACCCTCTGCATCATCCACAAGGCTTTCCGGAGCCTGGGATCCCACTACATCCAACTCTCTCTCCCTGAAAACACCCCAGATGGAGCACTTCGGTCCTCTAGCTCCAACTCTCGGAAGATCTGATGTTTCTCCACGTACAGAGAGGGGGATAGATCTCTACCTTCAGCAAGAGCTTCCCTCTGGAATGGCCTCCCTGCACCCCCCGCACCCTTTCGGGGAGGAAGGATGGGTCAGGGACCACGTTTTTGTCTTGGAAGCAAGACAACGTGGCAATACAGGTTTGAATCCTGATCCCGCGCTTAGAAACCACTCACTGGTATTAAGCGCATTATAAATGAACAATAAAATAAAAAATAAAATAAATCTCCTTAAGTTCCGAAGGCAGCTCAAGACCCTACTTTTCCCTTCTTCCTTCCCTCTCGTCCTGCCCTGCTAATGCCCCCTCTGCTGAGACTGGCAGCCTGGTCCCTTATGAGTCTAACAGGGCACCAGCCCCCCTCATCCAGTCTACCTCAGCACTCGCCCAACCTAGCAACTAGCACTGCCCTTTCCGGGCACCCTCCCTGACCAGCCTGAGTTTTGGCTCCCCTCCCAAGATTGGCCCACTCCCTCCCCCGTACTTGATGGAGTTCCCAGTCCCCAGGCACTTGCCCTCCTGGGCTCCCCTTAGTACTTACCCATCCCTGGGTCTTTCCCCCCTCCATCCCACTGCACTTCTTGCTGCTGCACTTGCACGATCCGAATGTCACAAGGCCTAGTAGGACCGTTATTGTTTTTTATCTCCCTTTGCCCCGCCCCTCTTGCTGCGCCTGGAAACACTTTTGCATAGATGCCTTATAAAAATGCAATAATTACATAAATACATCTATCCTCTATAAAATACATGTCGTCTGTTCATAATGTGCACCCAATCCAATCACATCTGAAGGTTTACAATAGATCATTTCTTTGTGACCTCACTGTGCCTTAACATTCCATTACATACCTGTTAACACTGAGAGTGCATTGGAATCTTCGGCCGTCCATGTGCCTATTCCTGCTTTTCAAATTCTTTAATAAAGCCATCATTTTGTCACATTTCTGGACTCCTCCATGTCTTGGGCATGGGGATTTCCCCTGAGCGCAACCTCTGGTTTTTACTTCGCTTCAGTCTCTATGGTCTTGCCCCTCATTCTACTCTTTAGCCGGTTTCCTCGGTACATTTCATATCTTCTTTTCCCCTTTTTAAGTACCGCCTTATGACTCGCTTTCTTTCGCACTGACCTGTTAGTTTTGTTTTTTGGACATTTTCATTTGAATTGTGCCCTTGCCTACTCTGTTCAGCGCGTAGGCGCCAACCGCAATGCAAAATTCAATACATATAAATACCACCAGCTTTCCAGTGTCCAAACTGTTTGCAATAGTTACATTAGTCAGGGTGCGATCTTATGTGAGAATGCTTGCTACTCTGACCATGGTCATGTGACTGTGGAGCGCCCGGGCCTCGTCTCAGTTCCCCGTCTCCCCGGGCATGGAACACAACCCTCCCCTTCCCGGGGAGGCTGTAATTGCTGTATCTGCAGAGCCAGGCGTTTGGCTTCAGTACTGTCATTTTGCCTCTCAATTTTCTCATGGAAATCTTGTGCAGCTAGTAAAACCTCCATCAATTTCTGTCCCTCCCAAACTCTGAGGACAGATTTGATTCCTTGCGCCACCTTCGGTTGCAACTCATAACGAACTGTAACACCACAGGTTTCAACTACTGCATAAATATTCCCTGAATGATGTTCAAACAATTGCTTCAGTCACTCAAGATATTCCACCGGATTTTCATCCATCGCCTCTTTGCAGGTATTTCTTTTTTGCCAAATCAGTCTCCCGCAGCCAGATTGCAATAATGGTGTGCACTAGTCTGTCAGTGAAAGCCTTCAGCCCATCAGTGGAAGGTTCTTCATCTGGCCAGTTGCAACTCAGTTTTAGCAGTGCAAAAGTGTCAGCGGGAAGGGGGTGCATGCAGTTATTGGTTCAGATCTGCACACTTGGGACGGTAGCACTCAATGATCACCTGCAACTCCTCTTGGGACCTATGTAGCTCTTCACCTATCTTGGGAAACTTTTGCACAATATTAAATACGTCTGTGGCACTCCAGGGGGCATGCACGGTAACCAGGGTGTTTCCTCCTCCTGGGTGTTGTCCGAGTGGGAATGCACATTGCTAGTTGTGGCAGGGGAACCAGGGAATCCCACAAATGTGCGGGAGTCAGCGATTCATGGTGACTGGAACATTTGGGAAATCTGAGCCTGTAGTGCAGCTGAAAACGGGCCAGTTCTGGAACCCCAACACCAACAGGGTTGACTGGAGATAGGGCAGTGGTTGGTTGGAATCCAGACTAGTGGTGGACCCTGGACTGCCTAGCTGAGTTGCACGATTTCGAATGGATGGATTTTAAGAGTCCAGAATGCCATCAGGGGATTTCATTGGCGGGGCGGCTCTTGGATGGCATGGTATAGGCAATTGTACCCGTGTTTATTTGCAGGAACCTGCAAGTTAGAGCACTCAGTCTTTAGTATCTTAATTTGTTCCTGGAGCTTCTCTTGTGTGTCTCATAGGGCTCAGGTCTTGGGTTTGGACTGTCTTTTGGTAGTTTTGGTATACCATTCTAGATAGCTATCCCATTGTTGTTGGTGCACTGGGCCTCCTTTCTTCTCCAACGCCTTGCATAGGATCGTTATATTATCTAAGTCAAATGTACCTTCCTGTGAGAAGTGTCTGGGTGATTAATTCTGTTTATATGTGTACCATCTATCCAGAAAGGTGCATGCGTTGGATACTACTGATAGTGTATGAAGTGAGCTGGACTTCCTTTAGGAAGAAGTGCCACTTTTCTAGAGTGACCTGAACCCATTCTCACGGATGACCGCTCTACACCAAGTATTCAGAAGTTCTAATGGGTTCACCTGGACTCTGCTCCTCCCCAGTTACATACATTTTAGTGAAACCTGCAGGTGTTGGTAAAATCCAGATGGCTGATGGTGCACAGTCTATGCCTCCCGTTAAGCTATCCCAATACAGAGCAGTACTGAGCCTGCCAGAGAAAAGGTTGGGAAAGGTCGGAGACAATACACATAGACGGGGAAATAAAGCCTATCACAGCTCCTGTACTAGGATAGGGGGAGAGAGTGAATGCAAAAGCAGGGATCGCAACAGGGTTGCACATACAAGATTTCAAATGTCGTTTAGAGGGTAGGACAGGACAAGTACTGGACTCTCAGCCAAACTATTTTCTTTGCATTCATCCAAGGCTCATTCATTCCAATTTCTGATCTACGCTTCTCTCCTCTGACCCTTCTCTCCTCTGACCGTCAGCATGGTCTCATGTTATCTTTAGTCAGTAGGGAGCATAGATGTTTTGCTTACACTTCTAACTGCAGTGGCCAACCGTTTTTTCCTCTCAGTTACATCTGATCAGATCAGACCTGTTCATAGGCAGGATATCTTCCCTCTTATGTTCTAGGACACCTCAACAGTTTCTAGACTCTGGATTTCAGAATTCTTTAACCAGAGACAAAACAGTTACCCAGAACAATACACAGACAATGAAAAATAGCAACTCAATTAACTACACTCATAAACCCGTGAATTTCAGTTGGCTCTTCTTCTGCGTCTGCTCTGTCTTCTTCCCAGAATCCTTGGCCGCCCCTGCCAGTTCTCCCCACTAATGAAATCATCTTAACTGGGCCCTTGTGGATCACTGGGAGTCGCGTCCAGCGACCCCTGAGTTTGGCCGCACGGCAGCCTGAATCTGACATCGCAGGCACCACTCTTGTCGTGGAAAAGGAAACACAGACTCTTCTAGCGGATTAGTGAAGAACCTTTAATGGCAATCAGCAAAGCAGCATACACAGGACACCAGCAACCCAACGGTAAATGAGATTCACCACAGCAACCCGCCCTCCCTCCCGTCACCAGGCTTTATACCCAGAAGCACCCATGCCTTTCAGTGGAAAGAGAGGTTTCAGACATCGGGGAAACAATGTTTCAGGTTTAAGAACAGCATCTCAGCATGCAAGTCTTAGTCAGGAAATGCATTTTTCATGCTCAGAAAGAGAGTGGAAGGTGAACGCGATACATTTTAGAGCTGACTGAGCAAACCTCTTCAGTGGTTCTCACTGACCTCTGGACATGAGAGCAAGTTTACTATATGATAACCTCCGTCTTCTAACGCTGCATTGTCTAAGAAAGTGTCAGTCTAAAACATGCTTTTATATGCCAAAACGGAAACACCTCAGAGGCGAGGACTGTGGAGTCGGGCACATCTTGAGGCTAGATTATAACGTTGCTTTGGTTAGAACATGTGCATTAGAATGCAGGGTTTGCACAGCAATGCCAATAGACACTTGTTCAACATGGCAATTCATAATGGCTGAGCATTAGTTAATTCAACTAGTATGATAGTAACAAATGTTTGTCTCCTCCCCCCTTACTCGTTACCCCCCCCTCCACCCTCCAGCACTATCTGAAATGTTGTCAGGCCTAGTACTATAGTTGCTTGTTTTGTTCCTCTCCCTCCTCTCTCCTCCCCTCTCCCTCACCTCGTGTAATTCTCTGGCTCTACCAGAAATGTCGTCAGGCCCAGTATGGTAGTCGCCTGTCTGTTTCCATTTCCTTCCTATCTGTGTCTTAGCACTTGCACTATCTGAAATGTTGCTAGGCTGAGTACGATAGTCAATTTCACATCTTGTTGTTCGTGGCCTGTACGAATGTTTTGTATTTTCCCTTGTCGTAAAACACTTTGAAACACATTGTGTATAGGCGCTGTATAAATAAACTATCATATCATATCCTGTTCAATATCTAGGCTTTTTCCTGCAGTAATGCGGGTGTAGGATGATTCGGGTGGTGGTTTGAGAGAGCAAATGAGAATTTTATGTCGGAAACATGAAAGGATACCATTAAGACTGAGATGCATCTTACAAGTAGAAGGCATTTAAAAAAAGATCTGAGTCACAGTTAAAAAGAAGTCACAGTAATGTATAGTTATTGCTTCTATTAAAAGTACATCCAAACTGATGGTTACCAACTCACCATGCTCTCCATTTTAGTTGGGTACTCCACATAGCTTTTTGGGTCAAATTTAGTAAGAACCCCACACCCAATTTCCTGAGTAAGCTACAGTCCTGGGATGGTCCAAGGAGCATATAAGGTGAGGTGGTGTGTCTCATCACCCTACCAGACGACAACGACAGATGTAACAGTAAAACAGCCTGGAGACAGTCCCATTATGGAAGGCCTGCCTCAACACCAAAGTGGAGTCACTAGGAAGGCGCAGCAAGGTCAGCCTGGACATCTGGCAGCAGAAAACCCCAACCAGCATGTGCTTAAAACACTACACCCAGCCAGTATAACCATATGAAATACTAAAAAGGCAGCATTGTGGGAAAAGAGTGGGAATCCTCCAGCAGGTAAGCATACCTGTTTCTTCCAAAATAAAGAGATAGGATAGCAATCAGGGAATGGGAGACCCCTTAAGTGCCACTACTCTTAAGGGCTGGCCTAAGCCAGTCGACTAATCACAAGAGGAGGCTACCGACAGGCCAGGGACTTGACTGGTCTATACAAGAAAAACTAACATGGAGACTGCCATCTAGGATCTCAAAGAGTCTCTACTATATAAAGTTACCTGGTACGATCTTGATCACCAAGGCAATAACCCTACTATAACACAAAAAGATCAAGGCCGCCAAGTGATAGATGGGCAAAACTGATTAGATTAATTTCTAATCACACAATTTCTTAAAAACAAAAAGGTTGCCAACACGTGTTTTAGATGGAATATATGAGCCTTTCACTGTGGCCCTTTGATGCTCCAGCCTTCTTCAGGACATAAGTGGGTGCTGTATTATGCCCCAAGTCTTACAACATTTTGTACTAGTGGCTGTCTAAAAAGCAAACCAAATAGCTAACATTAAAAAAACAAGGCCTGTCTACACTTACCACTAGAATGAATCACTCCACAATGTACATCTCAAATAAATGAAAACCAAGGTGCATACCTCAACAATTGAGCTCTGGACCTCAGATTATGCAATTTGTCATGCTCAGGTGACTGCTTCACTTGAAGATGAAAGCACATAATGCCGCAGAAATACAGAAAACAGAAAAGGAAATGGTCAAATTCCTATATCTCTCTCTGTGCTGATCACAAAGAGCCCACGTGGGCATAACAGCCATTTCACACCTACCCCACTGTTCCCTGGAAGAAAGGAAGTCTTAAAAAACTATATCGCTGACAGCAGGACCTATAAAATGCATTGGTAACCGAATGGCTGTGTAAAACATACATTGGGCTTCCATTTTGTTAAAATGGCTTGCACCAATGGTGAAGCAAACCCTGAAATACAGATGCCACCAGCCTACTCCCTAAAACCACTTTAATGAGATAGGCTCACCATAGAGTAGAAATGGGCATGTAGGAAGCACCCCTGGGACTGGGAGCTGTGAGGAACCTGAGGGCATACGCACTTCCTTTTCCCCAACATCCTCTGCTCAGGTGACCAGGGAAAGGCCATCAGTTTTGGATCGATTTACGAGGGAGGATCATCTGGGTGTAGGAGACTTGGGGAGTGGGGAGAGGATGCCATTAGGTGAGGCATGGTATCCCCCATTACCCTTTCACAATGACCCCTCTTATATAGGTTACTGTCAACCCTCCCTTGTTCCCTCCTTTCAAAATGACCCTCTGAGATGTTGTTATTATTATACTGGGGTGAGGAAAAGATCAGTTAGGAGGACCCCTCCTTAGTTGGCCAGGTTAAACACACATCAACCTCCTTTAATCAATGCAGATAAATATCAGAATTAAATCTACCCTCCCCCTTCCTATGTAGGTCATTGTCAGTCTTTTCCTCTTTCTTACACACCAAATGTCCCACAATTTAACTTTAAGACTGGTACGAGGAGGTGGCAACTGGGAGTTAAGCACGCTTCCATTCATTCACACCAATTTGGTACTGAGACCTTTGCAATAGCCAGGCATGTCCAGCTAACAGGCTTAACTATGGTCAGGCACTTAAGGTAAAGGACTTGCACATGCAACCATTTAACAGGCTACAGCTTCATAAAAAGGGAGACCGCCAAGCAAACAAGAGAGAGATCCAGGAGAGAAACCCACCTGGAGAGAAAGATGTGGCTGGCAGACATGGAGCAGGCTGGAGAGGGGCGGGCGGGAAGGACACTGTGTGCAGCAGAAGGGTGAAAGAAATGCTTGGGCGTGAGCAGGCCACAGGAGGGTCAAGACACCAGCAGTTCCCCTTATCTTTTGGGATATAGAGACTTCCTGTCTCTGCCGGCTGCTGCAGCAAGGCTCGAGGACGGCGAGCACAGCTCGCTGGAGCTCCAGAGAAGCACAAGTAGAGCGAATGAAAGACGGAAAGGAGAGAGAAGACACCCAGAGAAGCGGCCGTGCATCAGTTCGTGTAAGAAAGGGATCACTCGTACTGAGGTGCACCAGGGGCTGGAAACATCATATTTATTTGTCGAACAAAATGAAAGCTATAACAGTTGGTTTTGGAGACCAAATTGAGAGTCCTTGAATAACGAACAAGCTGCTAAGTGTTAACAATATGTTTAAGAGTGCAAGAAGTATTATTGAATACCGAACTAAAGGAAAAGATGTAATGAACATGAAAGCACAGCACAAGTTGAAAACAAATGATGAGCACTTATGAGAAAAGTGAAAAGCAAGTGATGAGCACTTATGAATAATGTGAAACAAGGTGGTGGGAAAAGGTGAACATCACGTAGTGAGTTGTGTGAAAACATGTTGTGGCAAAGCCAAGAGACTACCAAGGAGAATCAGAAATGAATGTTAACCGATGACACTGGTTTAGGGAGAGAAACCATGTGTTGTCAAGAAAGCCTGAAGAATGCTGAGGCATCACAAAGTGGCAACGGTTATCGGTTGCGTGACCTGTAATGGGTGTACCATGTGATCCGACAACTGCACCTAGACTGAGTGACCGCTGCTTGGAAAGAGCAAAGGAAAGTCAAGATAAAGAAACTGTATTTAATAACAGATTGATAAAGTGCATGAGAAAGAGAGCAATATGTGTGAACTATTGAAAAGCCTGAACGATTACAAAGTTGAACTGAATCTATTTTTGAAAGCTAAGAGATTTAAGCTGATTGTGGATTTTGAAGCTGGAAGAGGTGACTTCTTGGGCAAGGGAACCCCAAGACTGTGAACTGTGTTGCCCTCTTGGGGACAGGACCCCCAAGGCCTTTTGGAACTGTTTTGAACTTGGGGAAGGGAAAGCTGGAGAGTAAGCCAGGAGCTGGAAGAAACTCTGAAATTTATTTGGCGCACTGTTTCTTTTGTTGCTGACACATTATATATCTTTGGTTGTTTTGGGGGTGTAAGCATAGGTTCTGGACACAGACAGACCTTTGAGTTTGAGTTATTGACACAGACTATGCTTAGTTTCTTAAAGGAATGGTTCGCCCAAAAAATGTTATTGCAAAAAAAGATGGGCAATAATAAAAAAAATTGATTGGCACTTTTTTTTTGTTAAGTCCCTATGTAAAATTCTGAGCAAATGAAGCTCAACATTTACAAAAGGACGCACATGGGGGCATCCATTTTGTGAAATCGATGCCCGCCTGTGCTTGCTTTTGCTTTTGTGGCACTAATGAAGGAAAAGCCAGCCAGCTGTAGTAAACAAAAGCTACCACAGGGTGGCTTTTCCTTCATTGGTGCCGGGACTCGGAGGACACAGACTGGAGACTACAGGCAGAAAAGCTGCAGCTGCATCTTGGTAAGTGCTATTTTTTTTTTAAAAGCACTAGCTGCAGTTTTTTTTGGCTGGAGGAGCCCGGAAAACTTAGAAATAAAACCGCAGCTTTAACAACGTTGTATTTATGTTTGCGGTAGCTTTTGAAGCTACCGCAAACATAAATACAACGTTATTGTGTTTGAAAACGCTGCGGTTTTTCTTTCTAAGTTTCTCAGGCTCCTCCGGCTTGGAGGAGCCTGATAAACTTAGAAAGAAAAACCGCAGCATTTTTGAAACACAACCGCGTTGTGTTTCTGCCTGTCGTGGCTATCACTTTGGGTCTCGGGTGCTCCCTCAGAGGAGCACTGGAGACCCAAAGTGAAAGCCAAGGCAGGCAGAAACACAATGCGGTTGTGTTTCCATGCCGCAGTGTTTGGGAGCCCGAAAGCCCCAAATGGGAAAGCAGCTTTAGGCAGAAACACAACACAGTTGTTTTCTGAAATGCTAAATGCTGCAGTGTTTCTGCCTAAAGCTGTTCTCCCATTTGGGGCTCTCATGCTCCCCGTGGGGAGCCCGAAAGCCCCAAATGGGAAAGCAGCTTTAGGAAGAAACACAACGCGGTTGTTTTCTGAAATGCTAAATGCTGCAGTGTTTCTGCCTACAGCTGTTTCCCATTTGGGGCTCTCAGGCTCCCCGTGGGGAGCCCAGAAGCCCCAAATGGGAAAGCAGCTTTAGGCAGAAACACAACGGGGTTGTGTTTCGAAAACCCTGCAGTTTTTCTTTCTAAGTTTCTCAGGCTCCTCTGGCTCGGAGGAGCCTGAGAAACTTAGAAAGAAAAACCGCTTGTTTTTTCCAGTGGTCTATGTAAAGGTATCATGAAGTAAGACACAGACAACAGATTCCATTTTCTAAATAAAATGGTTTATTTTCTTAAATGTCAGGATGGTGTTAGGGTGATAAGTAGGGGTGTTCAGGCAAGAAAACATCAACAACAATGTGAATGTACTTGTAAATATTCAAACAGTCAAGGAAGGGGTATTAAAAGCATGGTGGTCCCTTAAAGTTGACCAGGGGACAGGCCCTTCAAAATACCTTTAGTTCTTGTCTTGGTTGCTCGACACAGTTGAGCTGTGATTGTAGGTTATTTTCCTGTGGTCTTGCTTATGTTCGAGTCGTGCAGTTCCTCTGACGAATCACCCTTGAGTCTGTTTTTATGTGCGAGTTCTCATTGGGTTGAGCCAGTGTTCAAAACAGGCAAGCCAATGGCTTCCAAAGGTTCAAGGGGGCAGACTAATTGGCAGCAAAATTAAACTTCTGCTGGGTCAAGGCACTGTTCAAAACTGGTGAGTAAATATCTTCAAGTGGTCAAGTCAGCCTGTGAATTGGTTGCCTTCATAAAGTGGAGCCAGCGATCGAGGTTATTGATGAGGTCTGCTGCAATGGGTTGAGCCAGCATCTGGATGGCTTGAACAGCAGGTAAGCAGTTTGAAGATGTGGGGTATGCCAAAGCAGCACTTTGGTTTCTGTAGTGGCTTGAGGAGCATTGAGCACATCTGAGCCGACTCTCAGGTGTCATGCGGTAATCAATCAGTGTTGATTGCTGAGAGGCCCAATCGTGGATCTCCTGGGAAAACTTGAGTCCTCAGTTCCACATTTCCATTCCAAGAAGTTCTCTGACACCTAGGGGGGGTCCTTTATCTCCAGTGAACAGGAAACTGATCCCAGAGCTCAGCCAGCCCAGAAGCCTTAGTCCAACAGCTGTGTCATCCATCATTATTCCCTGGGGATGGATTGGGGGCAGTGCTCTCTTCTGTTCTGGAAGCTTCTATCTTCACCCCTATGACAGAGGACTTTGGGAAAGGCTATATCCACAACAGAGTTCGGGTGAATTCTTTGTGTTCTTCTGAGAGTCAGAGAGGAATCCAAGAAGGGTTGGAGGAAGGGGTTGTACTACTCCTTATAAAGGTGAAAATGTCACAGGGGTTTGAACTAAAGCAAGACTGCTGTAGGGGGTCCAATCCAGGCTGTTCTAACAAGTGCCCTTTGTCTTCTGACATCATACAAAGAGTGCCTTGCCCTCAGCAAATGGGGAGGACAGGAAGTTGTAGAGAATCCTAACAGAAACCAAGATGGTGGAACCCCTATTCCTGCCTCCCTCCCTCCTCTGGTTACCCTATCCTTGCCCTATTCCACGACTCTGGTGTGAGAGTAGCTTTATTATGTCAATGATGTCTTTGAAGCACTGACTTTCAAAGAATTCCCACAGAGAGTTATTGTTCCTGCAGGAGGAAAAATGTGGCATTTGTCTGCCCATTACCCCACATGCAGTTGTGAAGACATCCTATACCAGATGGTTAATCGACATTAGATATGTCATGGCCGATGCCCTGCTCACAGAGCTGACACTTGTTATGATATCCAATTGTCGTTGTTGTGTAATTGTGTGACCCTAGCAGCCACTATTCTACAACAAGGCATTACCTATTTTTCAAGATTAAAATTCCAAGAGGCTGACTAATGTACGCAATTTTCATGTTTTGAATCAGAGATTTTGAAGATTAAAATGCCAGAGCCTTCTGTCACTTTGTTTTCCAGCAGCTGTCAGGAATGCACATGTAACCTTTAAATCTGTCCTGTGCCACTGCAGGACTTGTGCTGAGATAGCGGGCAGACTATCACAGCAAAGGCATATGTTTGCACTATAATTTTGATATGCAGTATTTATGACAGAGGTGTCTGATTAGCAGACCTCCATTTCAGAAACAGAATTACTTGCATCATTTTCTTTACTAAATATCAAAAATACTTGAGCTGCTCCACCGAACCAGCTGCCCATGCTGTCCTAGTGGGGCAGAGGATATTCCTATAAACATTGAAGGTCAAGCACTGGAGTACCTGGCTTTGGGACTCAGCAGCGCCACTCGCCCTAGGAAAAACGTTGCTTGGCTTTGGTGAAATGTGGGAGGGATTCTACCAAGCAAAGCATTCACCAGACCCCTGTCCCCAGCGTAGGACGGCTGGACTCTCACCCCTGAGGGTCCAACTCTGCGAGGCTGTGGGCAGGTAGGCACAGGGGGCAGTGCTTGCTCCTGGCAAAAGCAATGTCCCTCCCTGACTACCCAGCCTTGTATCTTCCTCACTCTAGGCCAAACCATTGCCCCCTTTTTTTCTCTTGGAAAACCTGCCTTATCAAAACACCTTCATATATTTCAGTAACGGGGGCTAGCTAATAGCCTCCTGGGGCTGATGTGTGTCACCCCTAAGAGTGGTAGAAACCAATGTCTCCCGAGGGTCGGCGCGGACACCAACTGTGCATCTGTTTTTAAAGTTTGCAGACAACACATCTAGAGGCTTCTTAACACAAACATGATTTGCATATTCAGCTAAGGGACTTGACAGAAACAAAAAAAACTACCTTCATGGCCAGGTTAAACTTGGGTAGGGGAACTGAAATACCTCTTCACTTTTCCTTTACTTTCTCTGGCACGACTGGTCCCGGTGTTTGGGCCTTCCTGGGTTACAAGATGGCTGCATGTCCCGGGGGCACCCTATACTAGCCCTGGGCATTGCTTTTACTTTAGCTTTACTTCATTTCAATGAAGGAGCCCAACACTACAATTCCCAAAATGCAAGTGATGAAGTAACGAAAGCGCAGGATTGGGACATCCTGTCCCTGATGACATGAAGTCATCTTCTAATCTTGCAGATACCTGAATGTGCAGTGGGGTAACCAGTAGTGAGCCCTCCTCCACCAGAAATGGGTTTACCCTTGGAAACAATGGAACTGTTGTAAACAAGGCTCCATTAGAAGGGCTTCTGCTGGGACTCTAGCAAGCCCTGGAGAACAATGTTTATGCAGTAAAATAGGTCACAGACAGGATGTTAAACGGGAAATCATATCGTGCCTCATTTCGATTTATATTGGCCTAAGCCTAGTCGCTCTGCGAAGAACACCGCGTTGCAAAGTTCCGATTTTAGATCGACTTCGCCGCGATTTTAGAATCATCTGCCATTTTGATTTCTGTTCAAATGATTCTCTGTTCTAAAATGGTGGACTGTGTTTCTAACTTTCAACCAAGCCTTCCTGACCTTTGAGTTCTGTTAATGGTTAGACTGTCTGAGGGCTGACTGTTTAGACTAGGTAATGAGACCTTGCACCGAGCATGACTTGTTGTCCTAGGATTATCTGCATTAACAAGCCTCATCCACAAATACACATCGAGGACAATGTTATGTAAATGTCAAGCGTGGACACTGGAAGAACTACATTGTGAAGGGATATGTACTAAGGCTCACTGCTAAATCCAGGAATCCACTTCGCCATTGTAACTTGTTGGAA
This sequence comes from Ambystoma mexicanum, assembly GCF_040938575.1. Taxonomy (NCBI): domain Eukaryota; kingdom Metazoa; phylum Chordata; class Amphibia; order Caudata; family Ambystomatidae; genus Ambystoma; species Ambystoma mexicanum. The sequence continues at coordinate 1,191,630,271 of NC_090923.1, read as the reverse complement.
ACACAAACCTATGTAATCCATGTGAATATTATTGTATGAGCTATATGTGAACTTGGCACGAACTCTAGACCGCAGATTATTAACATGCAGAGGGGCTGGACAATATTGTTGCAAAAGTATATAAACCCAAATGTTTAGATGTCCAGCACACTGCCTCCACAGTTTGACAGGCTGGTACTCATTGTGGGGTGTCGAGAGCCAGATAGCTATCTGTATCAGATCTGTGTTTCTTTGTAACAGTGCAGTATTAAAGATTTGTGAATCTTTATAGCCTGTGTTTGGTGTATTTCCTTTTGTGGTACTCAGCCTCGATATTTCCTTGCTTTTACAGATGGCCCCCGAATAGGGACCCTCAAGATTGATGCCATCTCATTGAAGTGTTGATGCGGCTATCGGACCAGGATCGGACGGTGAGAAAGGGGGCCCCTTCTTGGATGAGACACGATACCTCAACAGTACTGCATGACCCGATCCCTGGATGGTGAGCCCGCGGTCAGAGACGGCATCTTGACGAGGGTCCATATATCGTGGCGGGCAGTTCTGCCAAAATCACCAACCACGAGGGTCCTTTGTTGTCCTTTGTAATCCGATCGGACCTCCTTTAGCTCTTTGATCAGGTGAGTCGTGACCCGATTCTTAAGTATCCTGATCATTTGATTTTGGCGTATTGTCCTCGCGAGAACAATTATTGACCAGGTAACACCAGGAATCTGATTTGCCTGAGAAATTGTTTGCCTGTTTCAGGGCATTATTCCACAAAGACAGACAATCTTTGGAATCTGCCCATCCGCGCCACAGGAGGGGTCTCCGGTGTGTACTATGTACTGTAAGCATGGCATAGGTAGTATAGTGTTTAATGATATTTGGCACAGACAAACTAGACATGCTTCCGAACTTCAGTGGCCAACCAATGGTAGCTTTGAGATTCCTCGTATAGAATATTTAGAATCTATATTGTAAAAGAAAAAAGCTAGACCTGCAGCATTTGAAGTATTACTAAATTGGAAGAAAGAAGCTATGCAGCAACTTAAAAGTAGAGAGAATCATGCGCGCCGACATATGTCCAAAGCTGAGAAAGCGTTATTGTATAATCAAAACAAACAGAGTCAGTTAGAAATATAGATAGGGCTTTTCAACTAGGCATTCAGGAGATATAACCGTCTAAAGATTTTCATGTGTCTGATGAATTAATTGACAAGCTTCTAAATGAACGAAGGCCTGGTGCTACTGCGCCACCTCCGTATGTTCCTATTCCTGTTGCTTTACCTCTTCCTGCTATAGTTCCTCCTTCTGTAGCAATTCCTGCTCCTCCTATCGTTCCTCCTATTGCTCCTCTTCCTCTGGTTAATGTTCCTCCTCCTATTGCTGCTCCTCCGCTTGTACCTCCACCTTTGCATACTGTTACAGGTCTGGTAGATTTGTCTCCTGCACCAGTGATAGCACCTTTGTTACTGATTGTACAAGATTTGTCTACTCTTTCTCTTCCAAGTGGTTCTGTTCCGCTTGTAGTTGATAAGGGAGCGGAATCAAAGATTGTAACTCGCAATACAGTGTCTAAAGAGAGTAAGCGCGACTTGACTGCATGGGCTAGACAGTGCATGGAGAAGGGTGAACAATCTGATGTTTTTGCTACACACTCTAATTTAGAAAGTTTTTCTGAGAAAAATGTTTTTACCGAAGGACTGGGAATTCATTTATCCATAATGTGGAACATACTGAATGATGTAGATCTCCCACAAGGATTTAGGGATGTGAACATATTCAAGAGATACTGCAGAGAAAGTATATGAGCACGTTGAGAGGGCTTTTGAGTATAGAAGGGAGTTAGAAAGGTTACGGAATGATAAAATATATGGTGATAGTTTGAGCGCTATTTTTGTACAGAAACGGTTCCTTCCTCTTTGTAAGTTGATGAGTGAGGAAACACGAATTTGCACAAAAGATGCAATTAGATGGATTTCAGACATGTCGATATCTCCCGTAGAAGTATATGACACATATAGTCAGTATACGCCAGAAATGCAGAGGAAAGTGATACAGGTTATGGTAGAATACATGCAGGATGAATGTATAAAAAGAAAGATTTGTTGTCCCGCAGAATTATTGAATATCTATAAAAGAGCTTTTTTGTCTGACACTCCTTCAGCTGCTTTAGCGCTCAATTTAGCTCTGTTGCTCAGTGAGCGTTAGGAGTTGACTACTTCTCAGTTGCCTGTGAGATAGGTTCCTCCGACATTTGTCCCAAAAGTTGAGGTTCCAGCTAATGCTGCAGCAGGTACTGCTGCTTATGACATTCCTGCACATTCTGTATCACCGTTTGTTCACGTTCCATTCTCTAGACGAGTAGTGAACACCATTAGACAATCCATCCCAGATATTAAAAAGATTCCGACAGGGTTCTATAAAGAGATAGAATCTGTCTTGCAATCGTCAGTATTTACTCTGAGTGATATAGATTTGTTATTTCCTGTGCTCCTACCCATTGATTTGTGGAAACAGATTAGGACAGTATATGATGTACCACGGTTAGGGGACACATGGGATAATATGGCTAAACAGGATAGAGATAGACCAGCTGATGTTAGACCGCCACAGGTAATACTGACTTTGCCTGATAGAATAGTGACGAAACTGAAAGCCTTAATTCTTGAGAGAAGGATTGTCTGGGACAAACTTACTGCTTGTGTCCAAGGAAAGTCTGAGGGTGCTACCGAATTCTTTAATCGATTTGAACAAGTGTTTTCAGATTTCAGTGGACAAGACTTAAGCACAAAGTCTGGAAAACAACTATTTGTAGACAAATTTTTGAGTGGATTGTTACCTGACATCCAGTCGTAAATTATATGGCTCAATACTATGAAAACCGAGTCAATAATGGAAAAGCGAGGATTGAAAAGAAAAAGGGAGACCTAAAAACTAAGGTTTTGTTGCAACAGATTGTCCTAGAGGGGGTAGTACACAGTTTAGGGGACATTATGTTCCATAAGGTAATGTGCCGTTGGTTGCTCTACACGCGAACCAATGTGCTTATTGCAGACAATAGGGTCATTGGCGAGCACCATGCCCAATCCTCCAGCAGAGGTCGAATAACACATTTGGTATCATGGGTAGATGATCCAGAGGCCGCCCTGGTGCGGGTGGTCCTGGTAGAAGCCAGTTTTCTCAGAATTCACAGCCTTTTTCACAAGACAATCAGTCACAGAGTGTGGATAATCTAAACATTTTTGATCATCCTTCAACTGCATATCTCTCTGAAGACCTTCCTTTTGATGATATATTGTTTCTCTAGGATTGCCCGAAGCAGGGTTTGGAACCGACGCCTATTCCCATTAATCAGAAATGTCCCTACGTTGAAATGATTGTGGGAAATAAGAAACATGTATTCTTTTCTTTTTTTTAAATTGAATTTTTATTGGTTTTTGGAAAACAGCAGCATCGGTACACAAATTACAAGATTTGGGCAATCGCCCTCAACAAATCAAACTATAAGCCATTATTTCCTGCGTTTGTTCCCCTCCGCCCCCTCCCACCCACCCCACACAGTATCTCGAGCTCTGCTATCTGCTTATAGAAATGATGCGGCATAGGGCAGCGTCAATCCGGGTCTTCTCCGCCAGTGGTCGACCGGCTTTCCAAGTTCCAAGGCCATTCGTTCCATGTCGGGGCTTGATTTTGGGCCGGGCCAAGGACACTTGAGGGTCTCAGGACGTGGCCTGTGTATTGCCAAACACCTCTTGAAATTGCAGCCAGTCTGTCTCTATTTGGGTGCTTGAGCCATGTAAAGCCGCAGTAAGTCTTTCCATAAGGAATATGTCTTTGGCAATCATCACCCATTCTTTCTTCGAGGGGAGGGCGGGCCTCTTCCACGTTCTAGCGCGGGCCGCTCTGGCTGCCAACAGTAGGGTGTGCGAGAAGTCCGGTAATGTTTCCCAGTGGTCATCCTTATGCTGCAGGCCAAACAGTATCAACATCGGGTCCAGTGGGAGCACACCTTCTCCCGCCTCTTTCAGCCAGCTAAGGACTTCGGCCCAATACGTTTGGACCTTCCTGCATGTCCACCACATGTGCCAATAGTTTGCCCTTTCCCTACACCCATGCCAGCAAAGGGGGATTACGTCTGGGAACATCCTAGAAAGTGTGATTGGGTCATACTGCCATCTGTGCAGAAGTTTGACAGCAGGGGTTTTGTATTGGCAGGAGATTGAGGTCTTAAATGATCTACTACAGAGTCACCCTCAGAGACCGTCGCCGATCCTACAACCCAAGTCTCTTTCCCATTTCCCCCTGAGGCTTTTGGTGGTTCCCTCCCGGGGGGTTAAAAGGGCAGAATAAAGGAGTGAGATGAGGCCTCTCATTTCTACATGGGTATCTAAGATTTTTTCAACTGGGCTGAGTTTTCTTTGTAATTTGGGCTTTAGTTTTGGTTTCATTAGGATTCCCTTAAGTCTCAGGTAGAGGAGTGGAGAGAGCCTACCTATTCCCAAGGATTCTTCAAGGTCCTGAATACTTATAAGGGACTCCTCCCTGACCAACTGACCAACTCTGCATAGGCCCGCGTCAAACCAGGGCTGATAGTGTTCATGGCCTGGGATTTCCTCTAAAACTGGTGTGGACCAGATGTGACTCATGGGGGAGGGCCAAGTGGTCACCTTCTCACCTTGTCCCTTACCCTCCAACGCCTTCCACATTGTTACTAGTATTGGGTGATCCCTGATTCTCCTTGGCAGCTTTTTCATCGGGACCCATAACCACTCACCCACTGTGACAGGGCTCAGGAGGGAGTTTTCAAGAAAGACCCATTGTTTGTTGGGGTCCTCTCTGAGGTGGGGGGCCAGGGTTCTGAGCTGGGCTGCTCTGTGGTAAGTTCGTAAGTCTGGGAGGCCGACCCCAACTCTATCCTTGGGGAGGGTGAGTGTTTCATAACCTATTCTGGGTCTCTGGCCTTGCCATATGAATCTCGTTATGCGTTTTTTGGCTTCTTTAAGAAGTGCTTCTGGGGCTTCCAAAGGGAGCATCTGGAAAACGTACAGGACCCTGGGGAGGAGGTTCATCTTTACAGCATTTATCCTTCCCATCCACGAGATTTCCCCATTACCCCATGTCTTCATATCTTTAAATAAGTTATCGAACAGTGGGGGGTAATTTGCCTGGCTTAGATCTTCGTGGGGCCGAACAATGTTGATCCCTAGGTATTTAATCCCTTCGGTACGGATTTGAAACCCCAGGGGGGACAGTTCCGTGAGGTCCCTGTCTGTATCTGGGGCAAAGGGGAAGATCATAGACTTCCCTATGTTCATCCTGAAGCCTGAGAATTGGCCAAACCGTTCAATAACCCGAACGGCCGCCGGGACCGAGCTAGTGGGTTCACTCAGGTGGAGCAGTATGTCATCTGCATAGAGATTTTAGATCGACTTCGCCGCCATTTTAGAATCATCTGCCATTTTGATTTCTGTTCAAATGATTCTCTTTTCTAAAATGGTGGACTGTGTTTCTAACTTTCAACCAAGCCTTCCTGACCTTTGAGTTCTGTTAACGGTTAGACTGTCTGAGGGCTAACTGTTTAGACTAGGTAATGAGACCTTGCACCGAGCATGACTTGTTGTCCTAGGATTATCTGCATTAACAAGCCTCATCCACGAATACACATCGAGGACAATGTTATGTAAATGTCGAGCGTGGACACTGGCAGAACTACATTGTGAAGGGATATGTACTAAGGCTCACTGCTAAATCCAGGAATCCACTTCGCCATTGTAACTTGTTGGAAACACAAACCTATGTAATCCATGTGAATATTATTGTATGAGCTATATGTGAACTTGGCACGAACTCTAGACCGCAGATCATTAACATGAAGAGGGGCTGGACAATATTGTTGCAAAAGTATATAAACCCAAATGTTTAGATGTCCAGCACACTGCCTCCACAGTTTGACAGGCTGGTACTCATTGCGGGGTGTCGAGAGCCAGATAGCTATCTGTATCAGATCTGTGTTTCTTTGTAACAGTGCAGTATTAAAGATTTGTGAATCTTTATAGCCCGTGTTTGGTGTATTTCCTTTTGTGGTACTCAGCCTCGATATTTCCTTGCTTTTACAGATGGCCCCCGAATAGGGACCCTCAAGATTGATGCCATCTCAATGAAGTGTTGATGCGGCTATCGGACCGGGATCGGACGGTGAGAAAGGGGGACCCTTCTTGGATGAGACACGATACCTCAACAGTACTGCATGACCCGATCCCTGGATGGTGAGCCCGCGGTCCGAGACGGCATCTTGACGAGGGTCCATATATCGTGGCGGGCAGATCTGCCAAAATCACCAACCACGAGGGTCCTTTGTTGTCCTTTGTAATCCGATCGGACCTCCTTTAGCTCTTTGATCAGGTGAGTCGTGACCCGATTCTTAAGTATCCTGATCATTTGATTTTGGCGTATTGTCCTCGCGAGAACAATTATTGACCAGGTAACACCAGGAATCTGTTTTGCCTGAGAAATTGTCTGCCTGTTTCAGGGCATTATTCGACAAAGACAGACAATCTTTGGAATTTGCCCGTCCGCGCCACAGGAGGGGTCTCCGGCATGTACTATGTACTGTAAGCATGGCATAGGTAGTATATTGTTTAATGATATTTGGCACAGACAAACTAGACATGCTTCCGAACTTCAGTGGCCAACCAATGGTAGCTTTGAGATTCCTCGTATAGAATATTTAGAATCTATAGTGTTAAAGAAAAAAGCTAGACCTGCAGCATTTGAAGTATTACTAAATTGGAAGAAAGAAGCTATGCAGCAACTTAAAAGTAGAGAGAATCATGCGCGCCGACATATGTCCAACGCTGAGAAAGCGTTATTGTATGATCAAAACAAACAGTCAGAGTCAGTTAGAAATATAGATAGGGATTTTCAACTAGGCATTCAGAAGATATAACCGTCTAAAGATTTTCATGTGTCTGATGAATTAATTGACAAGCTTCTAAATGAACGAAGGTCTGGTGCCACTGCGCCACCTCCGTATGTTCCTATTCCTGTTGCTTTACCTCTTCCTGCTGTAGTTCCTCCTTCTGTAGCAATTCCTGCTCCTCCTATCGTTCCTCCTATTGCTCCTCTTCCTCTGGTTAATGTTCCTCCTCCTATTGCTGCTCCTCCGCTTGTACCTCCACCTTTGCATACTGTTACAGGTCTGGTAGATTTGTCTCCTGCACCAATGATAGTGCCTTTGTTACTGATTGTACAAGATTTGTCTACTCTTTCTCTTCCAAGTGGTTCTGTTCCGCTTGTAGTTGATAAGGGAGCGGAATCAAAGATTGTAACTCGCAATATGGTGTCTAAAGAGAGTAAGCCCGACTTGACTGCATGGGCTAGACAGTGCATGGAGAAGGGTGGACAATCTGATGATTTTGCTACACTCTCTAATTTAGAAAGTTTTTCTGAGAAAAATGTTTTTACCGAAGGACTGGGAATTCATTTATCCATAATGTGGAACAGACTGAATGATGTAGATCTCCCACAAGGATTTAGGGATCTGAACATATTCAAGAGATACTGCAGAGAAAGTATATGAGCACGTCGAGAGGGCTTTTGAGTATAGAAGGGAGTTAGAAAGGTTACGGAATGATAAAATATATGGTGATAGTTTGAGCGCTATTTTTGTACAGAAGCGGTTCCTTCCTCTTTGTAAGTCGATGAGTGAGGAAACACGAATTTGCACAAAAGATGCAATTAGATGGATTTCAGACATGTCGATATCTCCCGTAGAAGTATATGACACATATAGTCAGTATACGCCAGAAATGCAGAGGAAAGTGATACAGGTTATGGTAGAATACCTGCAGGATGAATGTATAAAAAGAAAGATTTGTTTTCCCGCAGAATTATTGAATATCTATAAAAGAGCTTTTTCGTCTGACACTCTTTCAGCTGCTATAGCGCTCGATTTAGCTCTGTTGCTCAGTAAGCGTTCGGAGTTGCCTACTTCTCAGTTGCCTGTGAGATAGGTTCCTCTGACATTTGTCCCAAAAGTTGAGGTTCCAGCTATTGCCGCAGCAGGTACTGCTGCTTATGACATTCCTGCACATTATGTATCACCTTTTGTTCACGTTCCCTTCTCTTGACGGGTAGTGAACACCATTAGACAATCCATCCCAGATATTAAAAAGAATCAGACAGGGTTCTATAAAGAGATAGAATCTGTCTTGAAATCGTCAGTATTTACTCTGAGTGATATAGATTTGTTATTTCCGGTGCTCCTACCCATTGATTTGTGGAAACAGATTAGGACAGTATATGATGTACCAGGGTTAGGGGACACATGGGATAATATGGCTAAACAGGATAGAGATAGACCAGCTGGCGAGAGACCGCCACAGGTAATACTGACTTTGCCTGATAGAATAGTGATGAAACTGATAGCCTTAATTCTTGAGAGAAGGATTGTCTGGGACAAACTTACTGCTTGTGTCCAAGGAAAGTCTGAGGGTGCTACCGAATTCTTTAATCGATTTGAACAAGTGTTTTCAGATTTCAGTGGACAAGACTTAAGCACAAAGTCTGGAAAACAACTATTTGTAGACAAATTTTTTGAGTGGATTGTTACCTGACATCCAGTCGTAAATTATATGGCTCAATACTATGAAAACCGAGTCAATAATGAAAAAGCGAGGATTGAAAAGAAAAAGGGAGACCTAAAAACTAAGGTTTTGTTGCAACAGATTGTCCTAGAGGGGGTAGTACACAGTTTAGGGGACATTATGTTCCATAAGGTAATGTGCCGTTGGTTGCTCTACACGCGAACCAATGTGCTTATTGCAGACAATAGGGTCATTGGCGAGCACAATGCCCAATCCTCCAGCAGAGGTCGAATAACGCATTTGGTATCATGGATAGATGATCCAGAGGCCGCCCTGGTGCGGGTGGTCCTGGTAGAAGCCAGTTTTCTCAGAATTCACAGCCTTTTTCACAAGACAATCAGTCACAGAGTGTGGATAATCTAAACATTTTTGATCATCCTTCAACTGCATATCTCTCTGAAGACCTTCCTTTTGATGATATATTGTTTCTCTAGGATTGCCCGAAGCAGGGTTTGGAACCGACGCCTATTCCTGTTAATCAGAAATGTCCCTACGTTGAAATGATTGTGGGAAATAAGAAACATCTATTCTTGATAGATACAGGAGCACAGAAGTGTTCCATTGACCATTCACGGGTTCCAAACATTCCACTGACAGGGCAAACCAATGTTTCTGTAGGGTTTTCTAGTACGCCAGTGGTTAGTCCGGTTTCTTCGCCGGTACTTATTACAGTGGGTCCATTCACAGATCACTGTCTGTTTCTTTTGACATCGAACTGCGGTGAACATTTGCTGGGGTTGAATTTGTTGAAGGAATTAAATGCGGTAATTCATTGTTCTTCGGATGGAGTGCGTTTGACAATTTCACCACAGCAATTTTCTGCCTCACAGTTCCTGACTAGACCTTTGCTGCCGGAATTTAGTGATGTTCGGGGGTGTTTATGGGCAATTGATGACAACGATGTTGGTGTTCTACAGATTGAGACTGTTAAAATCATTTTGAATCCTGAAGTAAAGTTGCCACGTATTCCTCAGTATAAGATTTTGGTTGATGGTGAGAAGCTTTGAAGTGTATAGTTTCCGATTTTGTACACCGTGGGGTAATTGAAGGAATTGCAGGTAGTTTGTGCAATAGTCCGATTTTGCCTGTGTGTAAGAAAGGAGATAATGCAATTCCTTTTCGTTTTATCATTGATTTACGTGCTATCAATAAGATTGTTGCTTAACAATTTCCTATTGTGCCTGATGTAATGATGATATTAACTATGATTCCAGCTTCTGCTACTCATTTTAGTGTCGTAGATCTTAAGAATGCTTTTTTAGCATTCCTATACACAAGGATAGCAGATACTTGTTCGCATTCACCTTAGGGGGACGCTCGTTTACATTCACCCGTGCGCCACAAGGGTACACTGAAAGTCCGAGCATTTACAGTAGGGCTCTGAAAGAACAGCTTGACACACTTGAGTTACCCACCACTTGTACATTGCTTAAGTACGTAGATGATCTTCTTTTAGCCGCTGATTCAGAAAGTGTCTGTAAGGAGGGCATCATGTTGTTGCTTATTCACTTAGCAAAACATGGACATAAAGCTTCACTGAAAAAGTTTCAATATTGTTGACAGGAGGTCGCCTATTTAGGCTATCTCCTGTCAAAGGAGGGAAGAAGGTTGACGCCTGAATGGATTAAAATAATTTCTAGCATGTCTGTCCCAAATAGACAGAAGGAAGTCAGAGCCTTGAGAGGAATGGCTTCTTACTGTAGGCAGTGGAACCCCAATTTCTCACTAGTGATTAAACAAATGTTAGCTTTGACAAAGAAGGGCATTTCTTTGCTCATTGCCATGGAACTTGGAACACCAGAAAGCTTTTGATCTGCTCAAGACTGCACTGTGTTCAGCACCAGTTTTGGGCACACCAGATTATGAAAAGGCCTTTGAGTTCTATGTGCATGAACGTGATGGATGGGCTTTGGCTGTATTAACACAGGCACATGGAGGGAAGAATAGACCGTGCGGTTACTTTTCTTTCACCCTTGATCCTGTTCCATGCACTTTGCCGAGATGTCTGAGAGCTGTCGCTGCTGCTGTTGCGTCTGTAAAGCAGAGCGAGGGTATGGTCCTAGGCCATGCTTTAACCTTATTGGTACCTCACTCTGTAGATGTTCTATTAAATAGAACGCAAACACAACACCTCTCCTCTGCACGATTAACGAGATATGAATTGATCTTGTTTGCACCGCATATACAAATCAAGAGGTGTTGTGTATTGAATCTGGCTGAACTATTACCTTTCCCGCAAGGTACTGCTTGCAGTGACGAAATGTCACATGACTGCCTTTACACCACGGAACAAGAAATTAAAGGCAGGATTGACCTGAAAAATACACCTTTGAACGACCCACAAGGGGAGCTGTTTTGTGATGGCTTCTGTTTCAAACTTCCGGATGGTACATCCACGGCTGCTTATGTCATCACTACACTAAGCACGATTGTGGAAACCAAAAGAATTTCGCATAACTGCGCAGGCCACAGTGATTATTGCATTGACTCGAGCTTGTGAACTTTTCGAAGGGCTTAGAGTAAACATATATACTGATAGTCAGTATGCTTTTGGGGTAGTTCACAACTTCGGTAGACTTTGGGTAGAACGAGGTTTCTTGACCTCACATGGAACGAAGATTCAATACGGCTCCTTGATAGTGTGGTTACTTTCAGCACTTGCATTTCCCACTCAGTTAGCAATTATGAAATGTGCAGCGCATCAGAAAATCATAAATGATGTAGGAAAAGGGAACGCTTTCGCTGACCAGATAGTCAAACAAACTGCTACTGATCTCTATTCAGATATGTACACTACAAGGGAAGCCACAAATGTCTGTACCATAGATGAAGGAATTGAATCTATAAAGAATATCCAAGCAGATGCCACTCTAGAAGAAACTAAGCAATGGGCTGAGGGTTTGGCGAGGTTGGATGATGATGGGTGTTGGGTGGATATGTTAGAGGGAAAATGGATGCTGCCAGGTGCATACATTACTATGATGGTCGCAATGGCTCATGGCCCCACCCACATCTGTGCCAGGAAGATTTGTAAAATGTTAGAAAATGTCTGGGTAAACTATAACATCCCGAAAACAGCTGAGCGTTTTGTTCAGAGTTGCATGATCTGTCTACAGCACAATATGGGGAAGGGCACATCGACACCAAGAGGTAGTTTTGGGCCACCTTCTGTTCCCTTTGAAGTGATCCACTTTGACTTTATTGAAATGGAGTGTTGTAACAATTTTAAGTTCGTTTTGGTTGTTATTTGCGCCTTTAGTAAATTGGTTGAAGCCTTTCCAGTAAAAGATGCCACAGCAATGACACCGGCGAAAACCATGCTTAAGGAATTTTTTCCTAGGTTCGGTTTGCCAAGAGTCATCTGGTCGGACAATGGTCCACATTTTATCGCTGCTGTAATTCTGCCGATATGCGAGGGGTTACAGATCGATAAACGGTTCCATTCGGCTAGACATGCTCAGAGTGCTGGATTGGTAGAGAGACACAATGAATTTTAAAGAACAAGCTCGCTAAGACGTGTGCCGGCACCAATTGCAAATGGACAGACACCTTACCGATAGTGTTACTGTCAATGCACACCACCCCACAGACTAAGACTGGGCTCTCCCCATATGAGGTGGTAATGGGTAGGCCAGCTAACATTTGAAACCTACCAAAACCCAGGGCTCTAAGGGACATTGAGCTTGTACTTCTTTCCGGTTATTGTGACCGATTAACTAGAAATCTGTATTTTATTTACCAACAGGTGCAAGAAGCCCTCCCAGCAAAAAACGAGGGGCCAGGTCATAGCTACCGACCTGGGCAGTGGGTGCTCGTTAAGGCATTTGAAAGAGCATCCTGTATCGCACTGCGGTAGAGAGGGCTTCACCAGGTTCTCGTGGCCACACAGACGGCGATTCGTGTGGAGGGCAAGAAGCACTGGATACATGCGTCGCATGTCAAGAGGTTACACTTCCCTTTGCCACATGACAGAGAAGATACCGAGAAACTTATTTGCTCTGCTCCCAATGATCACTCAGCATTGAGCATTACTGAGAGGCTTCAGAGACACTCCCTGAGCCTGTGGGGCCTGGGGAAACAGCTGCTTCATCTCCACACTCTCCTGAAGATCCTTTTGCATCTCCGTCTGGCTCTGCTGCAAATTCATCACTTCCATCAGGAAGCAACGACAGGCTGTTCGCAGATCACACTGTACAAGGAGTCACAAGGTACAATCTGCATCCACGGAGCTAGACTTACTGCATGGTTCGGCTGTGCCAACAAGGAAAATAATCACAGGGCTTGTCCTTCACCCCATCTTTGCATCTGGAAGGAAATAGTTAGCTGGGGATAGGGAAAGACTAAGAAAATGCGTGATCTGGAGATCACCAGCAAAACGGACTACAGAGTTTTTCATTTCAAAGGAACAATGCCTGTTACCGCCTCTACCCGTATGGAACAAATAAGTGACTGTTTGGCCAGCAAAGACAATGGACAATCAAATACATGGTCTTTTAAAACGTATTGTTTTCTTGTAGTCATGTTAACCGGTTTCACAATAGTAATTGCGTTAGGATTTTGGTACATGGAAGAAGTACGTCCACTTGAAATATTTTTGCCCACTGAAAATGTACCCACTGTACCTACAACTTTCGTGCATCTGCACACTCTATCTCCTAGAGACTCTCGACACAGACAAAGTTACCACAACAACACACTACTGCTTATAATGAATGCAACACATGCCATTTTGAACAGGTCTAATTGTTGGGTCTGCTCTCATTTTCCGCAACATGGAGACAAAGGGTTGGGCTGGTATATTCATCCTTTGCCTCTAACTACTGCATGCTGTGCTTCTCTAAGGCCACTATTCTTTGGCCGATGGAATGATAGCATCTCGGGGAACTTTGATGGAATGAATTTGAACAAGTTTGAAAGTCGAGTTCTAACGCTACCTGGGATGCTCACTTTTCACAAATAGAAGCAAGCTAAATGTCGCTTCCATTAGGCTTTCTAATAGACTGTCTCAACCTTTTCAATCTTTGATTTCTTTCAAAATGGCTCCTATAGGCAATACCACCTTCCTATACTGTTAACCATAGCCCCGACTCAGTTTCTTTCTCCATACAGAGGAATGGTACTCAGGGTTGCACCAATGTTGCGAACTTGACCAGTGAGAACAGACCTTTGTATGTAGGCAAACATGTCTACTTCGTTTGCGGTAATGAAGCTTTCCCATGGCTACCTAGGGATTGGCAGGGAACCTGTTATTTAGGAATCCTGTTGCCAGGTGTATTTATAGCTAGTACCATAGAAATCTCTAGAGCTCGTCCAAGGCGGGACGAGAATGGCGATACCCCTCCACAAATTCTGGGTGATGTAGCAAAATCCTTATTGGGGTCAGATTATGAATTCCGAGGATATTAGAAGACTAGCGTGAGTACTGGAGAAAACCATCAACGGACCACTGACATACTCTATAAGATGACTCTAGAACAGAAAGCAATAAGGTTAGATGCCATCCTGGCTGAGCGTGGTGGAGTATGCAAATTAGGGGGGTACACTTGTTGCGTTTTCGTACCGGGTTCCTCCCCAACCATCTTTAAGGCTATACAAAATCTGCACGTCCTTTGTTCAGACGTGCATGTTCCCAAGGGAAATTGGGATCTTAGAGCTTGGTTCTGGGACTTCTTACGATCTTGGGGATGGAAACTTCTTTCGGTCTTATTGATTATTCTGGGTATTCTGTTGTTCTGCTGTTGCTGTATACAATGTCTTCCTGCCATATGTCCAATGTTAGGGGGATGTTGTACACAGACAATGGGAACGTTAGTACAAAAGGTACGCACCCCAGAAAGGATGACCAACGAATTTGTGTAGAAGGAAATTTCTGTTATTGACCTTATGGCGATTGATATTTCTGATGATTGTGATTCAGGTTGTATGGACATTGAGACGTAGAGTTACTCGTAAAGTGACTAGTTGTAGTTTAGCGCTTGGCTTGGACCAAAAGGAGGGTTTGTTAAATGGGAAATCATATCATGCCTCCTTTCGATTTCTATTGGCCTAAGCCTAGTCGTTCTGCGAAGAAAACCGCGTTGCAAAGTTCGAATTTTCGATCGACTTCGCCGCCATTTTAGAATCATCTGCCATTTTGATTTCTGTTCGATTGATTTTCTGTTCTAAAATGGTGGACTGTGTTTCTAACTTTCAACCAAGCCTTCCTGACCTTTGAGTTCTGTTAATGGTTAGACTGTCCGAGGGCTGACTGTTTAGACTAGGTAATGAGACCTTGCACCGAGCATGACTTGTTGTCCTAGGATTGTCTGCATTAACAAGCCTCATCCACGAATACACATCGAGGACAATATTATGTAAATGTCGAGCGTGGACACTGGCAGAAGTACATTGTGAAGGGATATGTACTAAGGCTTACTGGTAAATCCAGGAATACACTTCGCCATTGTAACTTGTTGGAAACACAAACCTATGTAATCCATGTGCATATTATTGTATGAGCTATATGTGAACTCGGCACGAACTCTAGACCGCAAATTATTAACATGCAGAGGGGCTGGACAATATTGTTGCAAAAGTATATAAACCCAAATGTTTAGATGTCCAGCACTCTCCCTCCTCACTCAGACGGGCTGGTACTCATTGCAGGGGTGTCGAGAGCCAGATAGCTATCTGTATCAGATCTGTGTTTCTTTGTAACTGAACAGTATTAAAGATCTTTATAGCCCGTGTTTGGTGTATTTCCTTTTGTGGTACTCAGCCTCGATATGTCCTTGCTTTTACAAGGATACATCCGTTTGGAGCATGTTAACAGTCAAGGAATACCCAGCAAATGGATGGAAAAGGGGGTGCATTTCAGGGAACCTTGCATACCAAAACTTCGGAATCTTCACGAAAAGGGATCATTTTGGGATCGTTAACTGTAATTGATCATATGCATGTTGAGGGCCAAGTCCCTACTACAGCTCTCAGCTGCTGATTGGTTTGCATTTGGTGAGGAATTATTTCTTTAAAGAGAAGGTCAACTAGCTACATTGAAAAGGGTACAAAGCTGTCTGCTTGTTTGACATACAAAATCAATATTACTCTTTGGTGAAACTGCATTTTACTCTACAAGGCATGCAAAATGCAAGATGTCTTTATTGCTAATGCAACCAACCTGCAAGAGAGTGTACAGACATTGCAAATTATCCCGCTGTTACATCTGAACAGCAGAGCCAGCCCTGCCTACCTTTCATGCATTCTGCCACTTTCAGCCCAGGATTCACGTGGATAAACAAAACTACAAGTACCAGAATGCAGAGGAAGAAACACTACAGGATGCACCAGTCACGTCTGACATTGGTATTGTTACATCCAGAGACGTCTTTATGGAATGGTAAAAGGGGTGATTGCCCTGGACCGCCCCCTTAAAGATTTAACCCCACAGTAATGCCTGAGCTAAAGAGGTCAGTTCCCATTGTTGACCAACCTTAAATAGCACACATCTGGATATGTTATGGCATGCTGTGAGGGTCTAAAACTACTGCCTGTCTGTTGTTGACAAGTACATTCTGCTCTGATTAATTCACCCTGTAATGCTTTCTGTGTTCACTGTGGTATGCATAGTTTGTGCATTCACTGCAGCTCATTTTGATTGCTGCAAAGCAGCATATCAAGCTATGAGCCTTGATCGTGATGAGGGGGTTGCGGCTAGATAGTCTGGATCTCTTAATTCATTTGGTTTGGTGGAGGGAGGCCCCAAAGAGTTATGTGCCCCAGGCCCCAAAAGTGCTTCAGATGGCCCTGGTAACACCTCTCTGTTACGTTCTCTTGGCATTCCGGCACACTGCTATTATGCGGCTATACAATACAAGTGAGGCCGCTTTCCTGCACTACCAGTTGGTAATTTAACCCCAATTACTCTGGATAAGATAGGCCCTTGGCGTGTGCTGCAACCTCTCATCTCAGTACAGGTTATCATGCCATGTTCTTTCTGGAGAGGAGTGCCTGCTACCTTTTTTGAAATATTTTCAAGGAACTTGGGGTTGGTCACCCTGAGATACCTGGGGGCAACCAGACGTGGACTCCCTGCTCACTGTTCTCAGAGAGGCTCAGCTTCACCTCACTGATGAGGTCCATCAAGGCTGAAACACGTGTATGGGGTTGCTGTTGGTACTCCCGTTCAGAGAAGAATTGCCATAGCATTTCAGTGCTGGACTGCCCATGTGGGCGGGACAAAGACTGATATTCAAATGGATATTTCCCATCCGTGAAAGGTACAGTGAGCAAAAAGCGTGTGCTGCAAACTCTCATCTCAGAACAGGTTATCATGCCATGTTCTTTCTGGAGAGGAGCGCCTGCTACCTTTTTTAAAGCAGCAGTATTGTATAACCCTGTAGACGATGTTCTGCTCTTATTTGTTTCCCCATGAGCATTGGGGGGGGTTTATCTTGTAGATGTCAGATTGTGAAACAGAAGCCTTACTGCAGGTGTATAGTGGCAGGCGTTGTTTCCATTATAAAATGGTCCCAAGTATTTCCCTGTGTTTATGCAACGTCAGTCGACGGAGGACGGAGCCAAGAAGGAGACGAAGGCCGTGGAGATGAAGTACTTCATTTATTCATGAGCCACCTCCCGACATGGGAGCCGCACCATCCAACTTTCAGCAGTGCACTGCGACTCATCCTGTCCAGCACGGTCGCCAAAGCTCGACACCACTACACACCTTCCCCCTTAACCCAACAAACTTAATACAAAGTCTTTAAAGTTTGAGGGTAACACCAGTTTCCTGACTGGTGCTGCTTTGTCGCAATGCGATCTTAGGAGTCTTACATACCTCCCCTTCTGGATCTCTCACCAGTTCTCGCATACAATCCCCTTAATGTGCACTCAAATCTGGTGTTTCCCCCTCTTTTGAGTCTGCACCATCACCATTTCGAGTCATATCAGACTGAACATCACCCAGCAGCTCTCAAAACAACCCTCGTCCCACAAAATCCTTTCCTTACCCCATGACAGTTCCCATGACCCTCACAATTCTTTTCGGAGAGAATAGATATGGTACCTCTCTTCCTCTAACCCTGTGGTTCCTCACCCTCATATTATCCCCAACTTTAAAAGGCTCTGCACAAACACGCCTTTTACTATCAAACCACTGCTTGTACTTATCTTGACATTTTCAACTCCTCTCTGCCTACCTTAACGGGTCCTGACGTCCCCAGCCACTCTGGGGTCAACTTGCAAACCGGGTTCCTACCGTTCAGTGCCACAAATGGCGAAATACCCATGGTAGAATGGGGAGTCGTTCTATATGCCCACACCATATCTTTAACCTACCCATTAAGGCTCAAATTTGACATCCTAGCCAATTGGAGAGTCTCCTTGACCACTTTGTTGAACCGTTCTACCATGCCATTCTGTCAAGGGCAATACAACAATGTCATCTCCTGGCACACAACCATCCCCTTCAGCTACTCAGACACTATGCTAGATTTAAATTGGACCGCATTGCCTATTAATAAGACAGATGGAAATCCCTCAACCCTGAAGACTCCATCTAAAAACTCCACCATGGACTTGGCCGTGGCCTCGTCAGACCAGCCCACGCAGGGCCACTTAGAATGGTAGTCCATCAACACGTGCATGTACTTCTTGCCTTGGTGGCAGTTCGGCAGAGGCCACATTATATCTAAGGCCAGTTTCTCCCAGTGTTTACTAGGGATTTTCATGGGACACAAAGGAGGTTCCACCGCTACATGCGACTTGTCAGTAGATGCACAAGGCACACAGTACCTTACCAACTGCTCCACTTCAGCATCCATGTGTGGCCACCAATACATCTCCCTTACTCTCCCCCTTCATATTTCTCCTCTAATGCCACCTGTGGGTGATTTACAAAATGAGACCTCTCATGCCCTTACATGGACCAATCTTCTCCCCCTACACAGGACATCACCTTCAACCCACAATTCAGCTTTGACCTCCCCTTCCCCTTCTGGGCAATCCTTCTTCCAACAACTGATGAATTGTCGCCATTTCTACATGAGCATGCTTTCTTCACGCCACTGCGCCACTTTGCCAAGTCCAGAACACCCTTGTGGGACACCTGCGCTATAACAGATCATCCTTCCACAAACTGTGCTTTGCCCCCTCTAGAGGAAGCCAGGATAAGCAATCTGTGGCAACATTACATGGCCCTGGAACATAAACAACAGAAAAATTGTATTCTTGCAAAACCAAGACCCAATGATGAATTCCCTCCCAAGGCGTGTACCAAAGTCTTAAGGTCTGCCTTAATAACAAATGGGACCCCTCACAGAAAAACCCTGAAATGACTAACAGCCAAGAAACACACCAGGGCCTCCCTTTCCATGGTCAAATAATTATTTTCAGCACCTAGCAATGCCCTGGAAGCAAATGCCACCACATGTTCTCTCCCCTCTTTCACTTGAGTGAGGGCAGCTCCAAGCCCCCACTCCACTAGCATCAGTTGCCAAAACAGTCTTTTTGTTGGTTTTTTTGTTTTTTTGTTTATTGGCCAAGACATTTCTCAACCTTAGCAAAAGAAAACAATAACAATAAGCATAAAAAACACATAATGTCATAAAACTATGTGACATATTTAACCCTCTAGCAAAATTACAAGATTGTCCGCTTCATTTATATTTTCAATAATCCATTGTTAAAAACAAAAATCATTCTTCCACCATAAGAAGCATCTTTACAACTATCAAAAACACCTCTATAGAAATACAAGGAGCAGTTTATCAAAAATCATTCTAAATTACGTGATAAAGACCCAATGAATTTAAAAAACCCACAATGGAAATCGCTTAAGAGATCGGAGAGCCCCTTAGGCAGTTTTTCCAGAATACATCCACTTCAAACAATTCCATTTTGCTCACACATTTAGAAAAATAAAAATTGTGATTCCTATTCAAGGCTGGACACAGCATTTTTAAGTGTTCCAGGGATTCAATGGATTCTCTGTCTTCGCAAAAGCTGCAAAACTTCCTTTCCCTTGCCAACTTCTTGCGACAAACAAAAAGGTCACGTGTCTTGTAGACGTTCCATCAAAATTGCACAAAGTCTTGTCTCACTTTTTGGCAGGGGAAAAGTTTCCAATGCTGTGCCAAATCACCCACAAGTTTATGTTCGTGAGCGAGGTGAAGCAAGCTTTTTTGTTGATGGAATCTATCTGTCAAGTTGGCCCATTCAGACAGCTTTAAAGTCCTCTTGACCCTGTTTGGATTACTTATCAACTCCAAACCTGATGATCCCAAAGCTGACCACAGTACTTAATACGCCCCCTCAAATTCATTTAAAGATTTAACTTGTCCCTCTTTCAACATCCGACCAAGATCATAATGTAGGGAATTTGTACAGGAAGTTAAAAGCTTACGATAGAGTGACAATTTTTTCCACTTCACTGCACATATGATCCCTCCTAGACCAAAATCAAACAGAATTGCTAACGTTGGCACTGACTTGGGATCCCCAAGACTCTACACCATAACCGGCTTTCCATTCTAACTAACATATCAGCAACCCAATTGGGGTATATTTCGATCCCGTAAATGAGTTTTGGAATTACAGTTCCAACATCAAATTTTACAAGTTGTACAATTGAGAATTTACAGAACTTTTGTGCCGATCATCTGTGAGATAAGCAAATCGTCTTTTTTGTAAAATACTGAAGAACCTTAACCTTGTTTGGAGAACTGGTGATTAGAAAACCCATGTACTTTAGTTCTGTTATCTTCTCCAAGCTCTGTCCACCCAGGTACCAATTTGCCTTTGGCCTTCCCCTTCCAGTTGGTAGGGTCAGAATCTTGGTTTTATTATTAGTGATTTTTAAACAATTTTCATGACGTACTTTTCAAAACGTGTTAACAGCCTTTGAAGGCCGATAGGGGTACAATCAATTAGCAAAATGTCATCTGCGTATACCATACAAAACGCACCAGATGACCGAATTGAGGAGGTACGAAGGACCCTGATTCAAGCTTTTCCTAAACATCTGAAGCGTAACGGTTAAACAGACAGAGGGCAAGCATGCACTCCTGTATTAAAACATTACATACAGGGATTTCCCTGGTCAATTCCCCCTCTAATCCTTATCTGGATTACAGCTGATTCATGCAATCTCCTGATTAATTTCAGCAGACTTGGAAACGCCATTGCCAACACACCCATCTGAGTGGCAACCTCCTTAGCCAACATAATCCCTGACCCTTGTTTTATGAGGGTAATTAAGCCGGCCTTAGATTTCCCCAACACCCCCCTGCTGGCACCTTGTAAAACAACCTTGTAACCATCAATACTCAGGTAATTCAACAGCCAATGTTCCTGGAGAAAGACTAGTATGTGTACTCTTAGTACTACATTGAGGACAGGATTTTTAAAGAGAGCACTATGTCACCTGGAATTCCAAGAGTACAAACTTAAGTAGTTCTTACCAACTAGAGAAAACGTTGCTTTGCTGTATCACTCTTGTCGTTAGAAATAGCATGTAGAAGCCATGACCAATCTTCTTCTAGATTACTCCCACTGAAATTTCTTTACGGAAAGTGAACATTTCTCACATACTCCCCCCTATTTTCCATTGTGATATTACCTTCACAATGGTCATTTCTCTGCTTTTGGGGACCGTATATTCTCCTAGTTTGTGTTGAGTCCATTTTGTGCACTTCGAAACCCAGATTTCTTAATAGTGAAACTTCACGCAAGATTTTACTGCCACCACATAGAAGCCCACATAAACGGTAACAATATTAATTATGAATGGATGGCAGGATTCCACTCTTTCAATATCCTTTGTTCCAATACCGTAAAGATTTGGAATTTATGAAAATAATAACAAAATTGTTCATCTATTTCAAATTAAGCATGGATCTTCTTTAAACAAGCTCTCTATCATGTTAAAATGTTTAGCGTGTGGGTTTTATCCCTCTTTGCTTTCCTTCCTGAGGCGCTAAAGATGACCAATCACCTGTCTCTTCCACCCTACAATTACCATTTAAAAATGGAGGTTGGTTTCCTTTGACCTCAGATTTCCCACTTATGGACAATGATTTGGAAAACCTACACAATTTATGATATACGTTGTCTACTGCACTGAGGTTGGTTTGTTGAACTTTAGAAGAGGGGGGCCTTGATGAATTTTGTTCTATAACTTCTTTCAGCTCATTAATTAAATCAGCAAGCTGCAACCCCCTCTTCTCGGAATTTGCTTCCCTATCATTTGTTAACAATGGTTTAGGAATCATAAACAGTTTGTGGCGTAATGTGTCTGCTAAACCGGAGCAAGATTGTACATTTTTGGAGGAGGAGGCTCTTGAGGGGAATTGCTCTATGACCCTTTCCAGTGATTCAATTATATCCACAAACTGCATCACCCTATTCTCCATAGTCGCCTCCTCCTCCAATTTCTGCTGCCCCCTTAGCACCTCTGGCTCAGATTCCCATGTGGTAGAGTTGTACATATGAGAAGGAACATTCATTCCCTTCATGTCATTCCTTTGGTCATACAGAGGAGACTCACTATCTTTCTTCGTTTGCACAGAGACTGTGTGCCTTAAAATTGATTCTTTGGATTTCCTTTAATTATGAACTAAAACATTTAGGAAACCCCAGGCTTCTCCCTGACCAGGGTCATCAGCAACTTTGTTAACCATGGGGACTTCCCTTGTTTGCCACCTACATGAACCAAGTCATTACTGTGTTTGTATAGACAACGAAGATGGCTCCTTTGTGATGGATCCCCATTCTTTGCCCCTCGGCAGATGTACATATGTAGGACTCCATCCGACCATTCCTTACTTCAGAGGTAGCTAGCTGCCTGAGGTCCACACACAAGCTTATATTCCCATCCCCCTTCTTCACAATCACTACTGGAGACAACCACTTTGCAGCCTCAATCAACTCTGCAAGGCAAGTCTTGCTAAGTTATTCCTAGGGTTTCACTCCTAGGATCAGAAGTACTGCTGCAACCTTGTGTACTGCTGGTTTGGCCCCCTTTTTTAGAATTATTTTGTGACTTAACTCCTTTAAACAATATAACCTATTAGCAAGCACATTTTTGAACAGTGCACGCAAGTCACTCTCAACCAACATAACAGGCTCAACAGCATTTGTATCCATAAAAATCTGCAGGCCTTTCTGATGTTTCCTACTTAACAAGGATACCCCCTTGTCTGCCACATACATAATCCCTTTTATTACTCTGTTTTTAAAAGCAATTTATACTAGCCTGGGCCTGGCATATATAGAGTGTCGTTAAATCAGTCAAGCATCCACCCCTACCACTGTATATTTGGAAACAGATTCCGCCAGCACTCTCAACTCACGTCCATCGACCTTCACCATACAACAAGGGGCATCCCATCCATATGTTCACCATTAACAGTGGAAATCACCAAATCACTTGAGCCCTCCTGGAATAAGCTATCTTCCTCCATAAATCTCGCTTCTCCCCCAATTTTGGTTCTGCACACTTTCACCATACGCCCCCCGCTTATTACATTTCCTGCATGTCACATTTCTGGCTGGACAAAGTTCATTTGTTGAGATATGGCCACTCTCCCCACATGCATAACATTCAAAGTTCACTTTCGCCACTTGGGCTTTGTATCCTTGAGGAGCAAGCACGCTGCTTTGACTTCTTGGCACATTCAGGACACCATGCGCTCTGGGGGTCTTGGAAGTCTTGCTAATCATGCTGTTCACTTCTCCCTTGGAAGAACTCATGGTCAAGGAATAGGCCAAATATTGTTCTGCCAACTTGGCCATTGTGATGGCCTGCTGCAACGAAAGAACCTTCACCATAAGCAATCTCTCTTGTCATCTCTTATATGTTGTGCACCGCACTATCTGATCCCGCACCAAACTGTCAGTGGATATCCCAAACTCACAATGTTTAACCAGCGCTGCCACCTAAGTACTCACTTTGTCTCCAGGTTCTTGCCAGTGGGAGAAAAACAGGTGGCGTTCCATAGCCACCTTTGTAAAGGGCCCAAATGGCCCAGCAAGGTGCGCTCTGTAGCTTGGTAAAAGTTCTGTGCATCATCTTCCGCTTCCCCAAGGGGAAACAGTGGCTGAGACTCAAAAATCCTTTGTCCTTCCACATCCAGGCTATCGAGCAAGACTGCTTGCTTCCTCTCTGGTTCAAATGCCTTCCCCCCATGACAATCGGGTATGTGTCAAACATCTCCTTCCATTGAGTCCATATAATAGCCAGTTCTGAGGGGAGGCTTGAAAAACAGGGTGTAGGGGGCTGTATGACAGCTCCCACGTCCACTCCAATGAAAAGGGGAATATCAGAGGCTGGTGACTTAACTTAGCCAGAAAACCAGCACTCAGCCCAGTACCCTTGCATGGCATGGCTCCCAAAATCACAGCCAGAGGCCTGGTGACAGGACCCTGACGTGCCAGCCCTGCAAGGTCACCAAAACACCCTGCCTTCTGTGCTCCTGCAGTGACGCCCTTCTGCCACCGGATGCTGCAGTCAAACCACAATGCACTTGCCTGCTGTGCTTCTCAGTTATGCCCTTCTGCCACCTGATGGTGGTGCAGCACCAACCATCCAGATAATTCAGCTGACACTGGGTGGCGCGGTGGCTTCTCACAACTCAGAACCACAGGCGAGGGGCCATGCATGCTCAAAACAAACTCTTTGTCAAAATGTTATGTTTGCAAAATGTCAGTCGATGGAAGACAGAGCCAGTATGAGACAAAGACTGTGGAGATAAAGTAAGTACTTCTATAATTCATGAATCGACTCCCAACATGGGAGCATCACCATCCCACTGTCAGTCGCTGGGCTAACTCTTTGCTCCTGTCTCCAGGCGCCACGTCACACACTAGCATTCAAAGTACACTCCTGCACGACACGGTACGGGGAGACAATGGCAGCGGATCTGGGTGATCTGCCCGCCAACGATCCGCCCAGTAAAACTGCTTGGGCCCCCGTTTTGACCGTTCATTGAAAACAGAGGCCTGAGCAAATTTTGTCCCCCGCCTCCATGTTTAAGGATGTTGGGGACACCCCCACAATCCCTGAGGCCACAGATACCGAACATGCGGAGTGAGGGAAACCCCTGCTCCTAATGTGTCGAGCGGATAGCTCAGGGGCAACGTGCTCGCCTTGGAAGCTAGATGACATGGAGCAACACAGGTTCGATCCCTAGGTCTGCGCTTAGAACCCTCTGTGTATTAAGCCTGTTATAAATAACCTATCATATAATATCAGTGTTTGCTATTTTCGGATCCACACTATTCGAACTACTGGTAGTGACTGAATTCGGTCAAATCTGCCATGCGTTCAAACAGCACCAGCGGTGCAGCACGAGTGATCCTGTCCAGCACGGTCCCAACAGCAGGACACCACTACATATTTCTTGCCTCTACATGTTCTTAACAGTTGAAATTATTGATTTGGTGATATTTGTTGAATGAACCTTGAATGGATGAAAAAGCATGCCAGGCCTACAAAGAGTCAATCCTGAGATTTAGAGATCACTCTCGCTGAGCTACATTTTCATCATTGTTTTGCATGTTCAGGTACATCACACACTAATCAATCACTAAGTAATATGTGGAAGTAAGTTTTTTTCAAAAACTTACCTATAGTAATAGTAGCCAGTGGCGTTCGCTCATTTTAACATATACAAAGTTGTTTCCTTCCCTTCTATTTGGCAATGCAGTCTTTTTTTAAGATTCATTTTTAATGCCCATGCTTTGCTGGGGGCCTTGTATTCATTTTACAGATGTACATTCTAGATTCTGCACTTTCATCTTTCAAAGTGAGTCATGTTTATGTTGCCTAAACTACTTCTAAAAATATATTTTTAAAATATATTGTAAGGTTGATTTGCCACAGGGTTAGGTGTTTTGCAAGGCTGTTTTATTGAACACAAAGTACTAGAGTTTATCTTTGGAAAGGCAACTATGCAGGAGATATTCTGCCATAATAGAACTAAGAGTGGGAGAGGAGGAGATGTAGTCTACCGCTTCAATTGCAAAATTGTAGAATGTGGAATCCTGAAATAAAATGTAAATCCTGGCTTGCCCTCTTCACCAAACTATGTGATCCAGAGTAAATCTCTTATTTTCCTTGACAAAACCATTACCTACAAGTGTTTCTTTTAGGGGTGCACTACACAAAGTGACTTGCTGGTGCATGTTTTAACATGCTTGTGTCACACTGTATATTATATGTTGAATTATACCTGGGTAGCTGCTACAGCGATATCCTCTATTGAGGAGCTCCAAATGACATCTGAACAAGAGCAAAGCTCAAGGTTCTCCATGATGTCAATCGGAACCCAAAGGAAGACTAACCCCAGTAGTTGAAAACTAGTGTAGACAGGGGACCAGATCTGACCCTCATGCCCCCCACGACTCCCAACACAAAGGCAGAGAAACGACAGATGGGCCTCACTCTTAGGCCCATCACAGCAATCATCGATGTATCGCAGGTGTGAGAAGAGTTACTCTCTCAGACAGCCGTTCAGACGATACCCAATCAATGACTTAGAATACATGGAAATGAAATCGATTGAGCAAGTCGACTAACTGCAAAACCAGAAATCAATGACGTCATCACTGACATCACGATGTAGCTGCACTTATACATGAAGTACATATACATCCATTCATGAAGTTACACAAACATCCACTTGTTTATTGCGTATAGGCACAAAGCACATGCTTATGACCCACATAGGTTGAGGACGGACACACATACATATTTCTATATATTCATATCCTTCCTCAAAGCTGAAATCACAAGATGCAAAGTATTCATTTAGCTTGCACATGCTTGACTGCAATTACATAGAGAAGCCATAAGGAACGATATGAAGCTATAGGCCTATAAAGCGAACAGAGAAGGAGGGACAGGCCGTAGGTGCATGGTAAGGCTGACATGATCACAGCAGCCATATGCAAGCAGAAACAAGGCACCCAGCCAAGGACAAGTGGAGACGGGAAGATTCAATTTACCAAGACAACGAGCCACTTGCAGAAAATCAGGCTAAAATCCTCAGAATTACAAACAGGACTGCTTCAATTTGTGGTCTCAACACACGTGAACCAGCTAAACGTGACAATGCCCATTCAACTGATGTAGATGAAGAGGACTGTTCCCATCGACCCAGAAGAGGAAAGATACAAATGTTGTCCACAAACTGCTAACTGAATGCACTCTCCCAGGCTTAGGTGATCAGAGATGGCAACATTAGAAAACACTTCGCACCTCCATGTTCATTCCCATTGCCTTGAAAAGGTACACTCAGTCTGGTAACCGCCCAGCGTCCCAGGGCTGGGCGGGCACATTCTACCCAATCCCGAGTCGCCTTTCACGTGGGGATATAATTTGTTGCAAGGGCCATTGGTCTCTCTGGGACCCTGCAACATTGTAGATTGATACTAGTGGAGGTAGTCCTAGGAGGAGCCACTAGATATGGCTATCCAATGGAGGTACAACCCCCTATAGCTCCTACGGGTAGCCTACCCAAACTAACCAATGTGAATGTCTGATAGGTTTCTGGAATAGAACCTGGATTTGTGATGTCACACCAAGATAAAACCGGGTGACACATGCTTAAAAGACTAGAGCTCCGGAAGATACTTGTTTTTCTGGTTTGATCCCTGTCATTTTTGTTTGCAAATAAAAGACAGTAACTTTGCCCCATGGCTGAGTCTTCCGATCTTGTGGGAGGGAGTTTTTGATGGGCCCAAGTGTTCGCTGCTGATAATTGGGGTGACTGCTAAAGAGCCCTGGCCACATCGATACATGTAGTTTTATATTGTGTATGTCCCCCGAGTCCTTTTTCTACCCCCTTGCACTGCTCCCATGATCCACAGTTCAGGTGGCTAAAAGGGGTGGCATGAGTGGGAGCTCTTAATTGATGCAGCGGGGCAGTGGGCTTTCTCTGCTTCCCCTGGATTTTAGGAGATCTGAAAAAGTAGAACACATGCTGTATCCCCCTGCTGTGGCATTGAAACAGTAGGTTATGCATTCATTGATCCTCTGCTGTGATATCACAGAAGAAGGAAACGTCATTTTGAAAGGGAAGTTGTTGCTAATGGCTTTCAAAGGAGGCCTTACACAACCATAATATTGACTATTTATACAGTGCAAAGGCAGAATCCTAAGTTATCTCACTTGTGGCTACATCAATTGTGACTCATAGTTCCCTCTCCATTAATTAACGGAAAGGAATTATACTACAACAATGGGTAGTTGGGTGTAGGGGGGTGGGAGGATTGGGTATTACCATGCAGAATTCTGGGCAGGAGGCAGGTTATGTATGACATAAACCCTGCAAATGCAAGGCATTACAATGATAAATATGAAGGCAAACAATCTTAGTAAGATATATAGCTACTCTTCTGTTTATGCCACCTGGTTCTAAGGGCCGTGCATTGTGGTAATGGCCCACAGCACGAGTAAATAGGCCCAAGCATAATGGGGGACTTTAAAGTGTGTTCCATGTGTTACCACCAGGTTGAGCCCTTGGAACTTAGTATGTTGCTATTACTATCTCTAGTTAAACCTCTATGGTGCTGAGGGCTTGTTGATTAAAAAAAAAAAGACACCACAGGCTGTGGCAAACATGCAACCCACAGATTGGCAAGTAAAATAAAACATGGCTGCCATGGAAATAGAAGCCAGGGCTTCAAGTGGAGTCCCTCTTCCATGTCCATGGCGCTGGGAGGCAATACAGGTGGAAGATGCTGAAGCAAAAAGAGGCTTTGGAGGTATGTGGTGTGTGCAGGAGTTAAAGAGTTGGTTCTGGTGGAAGAGTGGAAGGGAGTTCGGCATGCTGAGGGAGTGAATAAGACGGGGCCAGATGAGGACGTGTCAGGGTCTGTGGGGGCTCATTGCAAAATGATGTTTGAGAGCCCCCTTTCCTACAGCTGGGAAAATCTGTACATAAATTATAATGGTTCCATGTAATTTTGCCAATGGTAATTACTTTGAAGTAATTTACTTTGAAGTAATTACTTTGAAAAAGCACGTCGATTTCTTTTTTTTTTTTTTACAAATTTTGGGTGGTCACCCTGTCCCTATATTCTCTTCTGCTAATACCCCTACACCAAACCCCTCCCTACCTCTATTGGCCCCTTAACCCACAATCCTCTACATTATTCGAAGTGTTTTAGAAGTAATTACTTCAAAGTCAATTACTTTGAAATAATTACTGTTAGAAAAAACACTGGATATTATAATGGTGAGATAAAGAAATGCAGACGGGGGTTTATAGCCGCAGATTATCCAAATGTCCACTGCAAAGCTATTAAAATAAGCTCACTTTTGTCAGCAAGATGCTAATGCATATGAAACTGGAGTAAAAAGGAAGGCAACAGGGTGATATGAATTCTGATGGATATTACAAGGCCCGAAGGAGGTGAGGGCTTGAGGTCCTCAGCAAAGGTAACCTGTGCGCTGCAAAGAGCATATTTAATGTATTGAATTAAATAAGTATTTTGCTTTCTGGTAACACTGCCAACATGGGGGCTGCTGATTGAACCCCTCTACCCTCCCGAGCCTCGAGGCACATTTCAACTGAAAAGGTTGAAAGGCCCAGGCACGTCTCTGTAATAAGGAAAGGTGGTGAGGATCCGAGAGGGCGGGTGGAGGTATGGAAGTATGGTAGCCTGGAGAGAAAAGCGCAATGTGGCAGGAGCAAATGCTGATTTATATCAGCGAGTTAAGATTGGGCACTGGTACTCTTGGTTGGCTGGCGCCTTCTCTGCGGTTGCTGATTTAAAGTATGTGATAAAGTGCTGCATGCAATTTATGTTCTCGGGAGGATAGCTCAGTGGCAACGTGCTCGCCTTGGAAACAAAAAGACACAGATTCAATCCCTGTGTCCGCGCTTAGAAACCTCTGGGTATTAAGCATGTTATAAATCACCTATCATATCATATATCATACTCCCCTTTTTTAGATGGCTACACAACTTAGGGTGTTTGGAAAATCCGAGAACCACAACACCTCCCTCAATATTAATATCTCAGCTAGGCCCTATGGATCACCCAGCCTATGCACAACTTGCACCCTCTCGCCCGAGGGGACATGGGTGACAGCGGGCCTCCAGCATAGGCGTCCCCAGAGAGGGGTGAAT
Source organism: Ambystoma mexicanum (assembly GCF_040938575.1). NCBI lineage: Eukaryota > Metazoa > Chordata > Amphibia > Caudata > Ambystomatidae > Ambystoma > Ambystoma mexicanum. The sequence goes on along the minus strand of NC_090923.1, from coordinate 1,191,600,531 downwards.
TGGGGAAATACCCGCTCTATTTGACGCTCAGCCCCCCCCTCCTTCCCCAACCTCTAGCTAATGATACTTCAGCAGCCTTAAAGATGCTCCTTTGCCCAGCCGGCAGTCGTGTGTTAACCATCCCTTTCCATGCTCAGCTTTCCTTTCTTCCGGCCCTAAGCAGGTGCCACGGGAATAGAAGGGCCATCAATATCATTGCGATGGGGGCCATCTATTTTAAAAGTGCCCTCACCACATGCTGGCCACACAGCTGTTTGGTAAATGTGTTGCTTACAATTTAATTTGAAACAACAAAAAAAGGCATTTTAAGAGTGAAACAAATTCTTAAACCTAAAGCCCCCAGTTGATTTCTTTAATCTGCGTTTATTTTATTTTGGGAATACCCACACAAAAACTCTGCCATTCTTGTTCGCCTTCCTTTGAGTGTGCCATCCCAGGATATACTTTTAACACTTTAACTGGTTGTCAAACTGTTCAATGTAAATGAATTGCTTCTATTGTGCTGACACCAGCTGCTAGGAATTTGAGGTGTGGGTTCCTGGGTGTCAGCATTTGATTTTCATAATAGCGGTAGAAAGTCCCTCACCCTGAATACGAGCAACTGGCGAGGCCAGTCCTTCCCCTGTTCGAAAAGTATATTTTACAGCACATCATTTTTAAGGCACAACAGCAAAAAGCCATACGTATTACAGACAGCTTTGAATTTATAACATCTCAGCAACATTCGCTCAACCTGCTGAGCTACCTTGGTTGCTTTCTACTCTAGGACGTGTCACTCTACTTTCAAAGAATACAACCTCAGATGTGGATCCCTGATTGTGCTCAAAATTATTATATTGCCAACCGGGTAGTACGTATACATGACTAAAGCCAATAGTGTCATTTGCATCACATTGACACAGCACTTAGATTCATTTAGGACTTGCAGTCAGAAAATGAAACCTGTAAACATCTGTATGGTGGCAAAGTGATGTTCCTGCACCTGTTTCCAAAGAGCTAAGCAGGACGTTGCTGATGTACTTCTCCTGTTCTCTGCACCTGTGGTGACATCTCCCCTGTTAAAGGAGGCTGCCTTTCACTACTGGTTGTGATGCCTGTTTAAGTTAAAAGCAAGCACATTGTCTCTTGCTGAGTTCATGCTGTTTGGTGGTTGAACTATGAGTGATATATTCTCCTTAAAGGTCTGCTGTTTTTCTTTTATGCACATCATCTGTAATAACAAGCTGCATGCCTGCATGGAGCAACAACTTCAAGCAGGTACCTATTACACATGTATAACCCATTGGGAGGATTATAGACATCTCAAATGAGCCCATGTCAGGTTGTGAGGCTAAACCAGTTCTTTTCATCACATTTCATTCTGGTAATTATACACCTGGCTTTGTAGTCCGAAACTAAAACTATAATTACTGTACAAGAATATTGAACACGGTGTGCTTAACGCAGGTGCTTGAAAATCTCAGCACTTATGCCCCAACTCAAGGGCCTTGAGTCTGCATATTATTAACTCACAGGACAAATAAGCAACACTGGGTTAGTCCTGTGCCCCCATAGCCATTCCTCCAGACTGCTCAGGGCCCCTAAAAAGGGTCTGGAAAACGTTGTCGGAATGGCATGTAGTAATCTGTTAATTCTCCCTTTCCCTCCACGCTGACACACACCCACAAACATATCATCACAATCAGTGTATACATAAAAATGAACTACAACCTTTAAGGGTAGTTTGTGGTTAAAAGTGCCCGGATAATAAAGGGTGGGGTTCATTGCTGCAAATGCCGGGTTATTGCAAGTCGCTCCACAACCCTAACAGAATTACATTAGGTTAAGTGCAGCACAAGCAGCATGAGGGCACAGGCAGCAGAAGTGAACGCGTCTCTTACACAGAATACGTACAGAAATTGCAAGCTGCACCAAAACCTACACTCTCACCTTCTCACCCTCTTGCTCCCATCACCCCACTGACCTCACTCGACCAACCCTGTGATTTCAAAGTTTGTAAAAATATTTATTTTTATTTTGGCGCTACTAACCCACAAGACGGGGCCTAAATGTTTATGTTTGAATGAGGCCTATCTAGGTGGACCTCAGACTATGGGGCAGGCTGCAGCTTCCTTGGATACGTGGGGCCTGAGATCAGTATTCCTTGTGATGAGTCAAGCCCAAAGTTTAAACTCTGACCCTTGACTGTCCATCAGGTGCCAGGATAGGGACTGCAGTGCACGAGTGATCATGGGCGTAATTATAGAGGGGGACAGGGATGTTTGTCCCCATCAACTTTCATGGCGCACTATTTTGTCCCCATTCATTTGGCTGGGGCACCTTTTGTTCAGATGTCATGTCCCCCCCAACATTTTCAGCAAGGTTACTCCACTGCGAGTGAGTATGGATGCCTGGCTGCGTGATTTCAGACTAAGCCCTTGTCTCCGACATCTGTGTGCAACCTGCAGTCACGCATTTGAATTCTCAGCGGCTCGACATGACCCATCATCCTTCAGAAGGTGGTCAATTGCGCGCCTTGAAGATCCTCTGCCTCTTTGCTATCAGCCACACAATAGAGCTCAATGCCCAGGTAAATACGCACCGAGGACGATCGCCTGGTTGTTGTGACCACTAGACCACAGCAGAAACTAACATGCCACCCCCACCCCCAAAGACTGTACCAATCAGAACTTTCAACCTCTAACCACTCCAAGCTATGACATAAAGAACCCACCAGAACTGCTCAAAAGAACTAGCACGGTCCTGCAACACCCACGGGACAGACAATGCAGATGTAAACATAATAGCCATCACACATATAGACACAAAGACCAATCAGTGCACTATGGATGAAATAGAGGCTGGCCCGTTCAGCTCAACCTCCCTTCCATGCCGTAAGTCTGTGCACAACATTTACATGAACAACACCTTGGAGATCCACACCCTGTCGGGTCACTGTCCAAATGTTTCTCCCCATCAGACATAAGACTCTGGCACCACCAAAAAAGCGTCATAAAATGGAACCCAGAACAGTAAGAATACGACAACTCGATGGACAGCAACATGACTTGGAAGTTCATAAAATGAGAATACGACAACTCAATGGACAGCAACATGACTTGGAAGTTCATAAAACGGAACCCAGAACGTTAAGAATTCGACAACTCGATGGACAGCAACATGACTTGGAAGTTCATAAAATGGAACCCAAAACAGTAAGAATACGACAACTCGATGGACAGCAACATGACTTGGAAGTTCATAAAATGGAATCCAGAACAGTAAGAATACGACAACTCGATGGACAGCAACATGACTTGGAAGTTCATAAAACGGAACCCAGAACAGTAAGAATACGACAACTCGATGGACAGCAACATGACTTGGAAGTTCATAAAATGAGAATACGACAACTCAATGGACAGCAACATGACTTGGAAGTTCATAAAACGGAACCCAGAACGTTAAGAATTCGACAACTCGATGGACAGCAACATGACTTGGAAGTTCATAAAATGGAACCCAGAACAGTAAGAATACGACAACTCGATGGACAGAAACATGACTTGGAAGTTCATAAAATGGAATCCAGAACAGTAAGAATACGACAACTCGATGGACAGCAACATGACTTGGAAGTTCATAAAACGGAACCCAGAACAGTAAGAATACGACAACTCGATGGACAGCAACATGACTTGGAAGTCTTCCGCTTTAGCCAAGCACTAACATTCCCAAAATAGGACTTTCAAGGTGCCCCAAACTACCACCTCCGTCCCCAACTGATTGACTCACCTTTCTCTATACTAGCATCCTTAAACTACTCACATGCCCCAAAACACACATGACTGATTTACAACTGCTAACACTGCGCTAACTACAGGGATTTTGGGGGAGCCAACGGCTCAGAGCTCATCGCACTGCCTTCTACACCTTTGGCTATGACATACTGTACCCCAGCATGGGGTGGCCCAGCACGGTCATCTAATAGATGTTATGTTTTTTCCCTCTGCCACATAGCCAAGTATCAATGCTGCCAACCACATAGGACCAAACCGACACACACCACTGTATTACTTCCGGCACACGCTCATCAACGCCACGTGTTTCACCCCTCGCTTCTTGCTCATAAACACTTCCCTCAGGTAACCAGCCACTTCAGAGGAGTGATACACAAGCCCACTCGACATTGCATTGCCATTAAGAGCATTGCGTGCAGAGTGATAACACGTACTGCAGCTCTTAGGCAAGGGAGGTACCCACCATAGGTACTAGATCAGAACATCATGTTGCTATCATTATTGCTAAACTTGAAATGACAGAGAAGGGTCAGGACGATCACTGTTATGGGCCTTTGCTCAAGGCGCTGAGTGCAGACTTTAAGAAACACTGCAGAACTTTGGAGTTGCAATGTGTAAGTGTTGCTGGGGTGCAATTCAGGGCGCTGTGGGTTGGACCTTAAAGGTACCTTAATCAGAGGAAAGATTGGGGGTGCCCGCAGAGTGAACTTTTTTAATGTATGTTTTTCCTTCATTACATTTAGGCTACAGCAACAAAGGATGAATCGAGAAAGAAAGAAAACGACGCAGCAAAATACTTGTAAAACCAGTGGTCTTTGGATGGGTTTTTTAGGTCATTTTTGGACAGTTGAGCGTGTTACTTTTAGAGTGTCCATTAACTTAATTCAAACCTTGCATGGCCTGAAACCTACTCTGAACTTGCATAGTGCCACCCCAAGTCCTATTTGTGTGCCCTAGCCTCCACCCTCCAAATAATGATCTCTAGAGACGCCCTCTAATCGGAAACAATATTCAGAGACCCCGACAGAGGGCAGCCAGGGAGCCTCGGGGTTGAAGTTCCTTGGAATGGCCTTGAAAGCTCAGTGTTGTCATCTGGCTCCCACCTGGGACCGTAGAGAGACGCAGCGCTCGCCGGCCTCTTGAAGAGCGGCAGGGACGATAGCGCAGGCTGAAATCAAACATGTCCTAGCCGCCCTTGGCCTACTTATGGTGGCAAATTAGCACTTCGCTGTGCTGGCGGGGGCCACGGCACAATGGAAAAGTCGGCCCCCTCCCGCCCCAACAAGAAGGTTTGATCCTAGTGACAGTCTGTCAGACATTTTTTTCTACAAGCCCTCCTCATTCAATTGCTGACCCATCCCTCCCCTCACTCTTATCTACAAATCTCCATTTTGAATCGCTTCTTATTTGTAAACACCTGCTTCGAGTATTTCCTACCTCTTTTGGTTATATGTCTCCCCTAGTCCATACCTCTCAACTCAAATGCTTTTGGCACCAGCCATGGAATCGGCTCTCTCGCCCACCAAGCTCCTTACACATCGAGTCACTTAAATGGGCTCACATCCCCAACAACATGAAATTGTCTGTTTTCACCCGCCCAGAAAACTAAAAAGGTTTTGTGGTATGCAAGTCTCTCTTCCCCTATTTCCAGGTAAATAGGTGTCTTGCCAGACCACCATTCCATGTAGACCCAAGACTCAAAAACCTTCAAGTTAAGTAAACTTCCGTGCAGACCAGGGGTGTTGCTAGGTCTGGAAAAGATCTGGGGCTATACTAATGTCGGGACTGTCAGGACTCGGGGCTAACCAGCCTTTTCTTTTTCTCCCCTGAGCTTCTATCCGGGACTACAGCCAAAAGACCCGGGGCTACAGCCCCCTCACTCTACCCCTAGCAACGCCTCTGATGCAGACCAAAGGCCCAAATGCCCTCAAGTTGAGCAAACCCTTTGAAGCATGTTTGGTGTTTTAATCAAACTGCATCCGAAAGTCGCCCTTTGGTCACTGGGAAGCTCCAACTCAAACAATGAAATGGTCCAAAACCCGTATATGTGTCTCATGCTTTGCACGCATTTTACTGTAAGGATGACTATTCTGACAGATGAAATTAGCATCATACTGTTACGCTCACCTGGCTCCCACAGGGGCGTCGGACGGACCCGGACAGCTGCGGTCTCCGCCCACGTGATGCGTAGTACAGCGATGACAGACTGGATCTGCCCCCCTAATCTTGTCTGCTTAACCCGTAGAAATATTCTCCTGCAAGTGGAGGGATGGATTTAGCCACTTGTGGATTCAAGTGATGGCACCCCCACAGTCCTCCCCAACTAATCACCTCCGAAATGCCCTCACAGCAATCTCACCTTATATTCTTGAATGATGTGCTCTCCATCCTGCATGGATTTGCAGACGCGCGTCGATTCCAGTTACTTCACTGGTTTGAAGGCTCAGGAGAGTTCCGGAGAGTATTGACTCTGAGGTTCCTGGTGAGGACCAGTAAGTATTAAGTTCATAGAGTTCAATATGTCCGCTGTTCACTCTTGTTCCCCCCTTCCTTTCTTGTAGCTGGCTCGTGAAAAGATGCTCTTGTGGCAGCTGGTGGCGCTCAGGTAAGAGTCTGTATTACCCGGCGCTGTCCAGTAAATGTTGCATGAGGAAAACGTGTTGTTTTGTCTCTCTTTACAGATGCGGCACGTGAAAATATGGAGAGTCACAAAAGGATGCCTCCGGTGGTAAATCAGGTAAGTCTATGGTGGTAAGAATTATATTTGTTGGTTCCCTCGGCTCACCTTGTGGTTTTTTTTTGTCTCCTAGGTGCCGAAGTTCAGCGAAGAAATGATGGAGGCAGTGCCGACCCGAAGGATGCTGTGAAGACTGGTGAGTATGGTGCGGCGCTGCAGCTGGAGGTGCGGCGCGTGCAGAAATGATGTTCTTTACAGGGGCGGAGACAAGATGGATCCAGAATCAGGTGTGGAATAGAAATAAGTTCGTTTTCTAGTGAGTGTTACGCTGCTGGATGAAGAAGAACGCGAAGCGTGTGTTGCTGGTCGGGTGTGGTTTGAATAGCCTCAAAAGTAGTCCCAGGTAAGAAGTCCCTAGAACCACACCCGAGTAAAAAATAGTCCCTGTAGAAAAATAGTCCCTTTCAGGCTTCATGTTGGATTGGAGTCATTTGCAGCATGGTCTGCCTGAGGTAAGGCGCCAGGACTGATTCCTACTATGAGCCTGGCACCTAAGGCGCCAGGACTGAACCCAGATAACCCCTAGCCGGGGCTGCTGAGGATTTACTAAATGTCTAGATGCCTGCTCCCGGGGCTGATGGGCTTTGGCTGGATTACTGGGGGTAGGCATCATGACAGCACTCCCCCCCAAGGCCCCTCCTAAAGTTGTTCTTCCCCTGGGCCCTGGTTTGTCTGGGAAGTTCCGATGGAATCTTTTCACCAACCGAGGTGCATGGACGTGGTCACTAGGTTCCCATGACCTTTCTTCTGGTCCGTAGCCCTTCCAATCAATTAAATAAAAAAGTTTTGATTTAACCATCTTGGAGTCCAGGATATTTTTTACCTCAAATTCAGGTTCTCCATCCATCAAGATGGGGTCGGGTGGTTTGGTTAATCTTGTTCCTGGTTGAACTGGTTTTAAAAGTGAAACATGAAAGACAGGATGAATGCGCATATTAGAGGGTAATTCCAATTTGACGGCTACCGGGTTGATAATGGCCTTAATAGTGTAAGGTCCCAAATATCTAGGGTTAAACGTCCGAGTTCCCTTCAGAGGTATGTGTTTTGTAGCCAGCCAAACTTGATCCCCAATCTGGTATTGTGGAGTTTCACTTCTATGTTGATCAGAATTTTTCTTATATTTCACTTTTGCTTGTTTCAAATGTTCTGTTGCCTCTTTAAAGGCTTGTGTAATAGTAGAATGCAAATGACTAACTGCAGGCATTTCTAAATGCTGAGGCAAATCTAGTTCTGAGGTTCGAGGGTGATGTCCATATATGGTATAAAAGGGGCTTTGTCCGGTTCCTGAATGTGCAGAGTCATTGTATGCATACTCGGAAATCCATAAAATATCTTTCCAATTACTTTCAGTCTGGTGTAGCATGCAACGTAGGTACTGTTCAAGGGTCTGGTTGGTCCTCTCCGTCTGACCATCGGTCTGGGGATGGTGACTGGTTGATAACCTCACGTCGATTTGCGCCAGTTGAGAACATTTCTTCCAAAAATGTGAAATGAATTGACTACCTCGGTCAGAGACCAATACGGAAGGAAATCTGTGTATTCGAACAATGTTTTCGAGGAACTCCTTGGCCAGAATTGAAGCAGAAGGTAATCCTTTTAGAGGAATAAAGTGGGCCATCTTGGAAAAAAGATCCAAAATAACTAGAATGGTGTTAAATCCATTACATGGAGGTAGATCTGTAATAAAGTCTAACAATAAGGTGTGCCATGGTGTAGGTGGAATATCCAAAGATTGTCAGAGACCAGCTGTTTTTTTCTTCTGACTTTTGTTTGGGCGCAAATGCCACAAGACATTACAAATGAGTTTACGTCTTTTCGCCAGGTGGGCCACCAGAATTGTCTTTTAATTTTAGCTTCAGTTTTTGTGATACCTGGGTGTCCTTCCATCAGGGTGTCATGATAATTGGAGATGACTAGTTCTTGTAGTTCCTTGTGTGGTAGAAATAGTCGCCCTTGACAATAAAGTAGGTCATAGATGACTGAGTAGTCCGGGCCTTTCTTCACCCAGTCCTGCAGGGCTGTTGGATCAAAGAGTTGTTGGATCTTTACTTGAATATCCTCTAGTGTCTGTAGAGTGGTTATGCAAAGAATTCTTTGTTCTGAAATTATAGGCACCGGTTCCGGGTTTGCATATGCTTCTCCCATCCCTATTCGGGATAAGGCATCTGCCTTGCCATTTTTACAACCTGGTCGATAAGTGATCGCGAAATCGAACTCGGCAAAGAACAATGCCCATCGAAGTTGATGCGACGATTGGGCCTTGGCTGTTTTTAAATACTGCAAGTTCCGGTGATCTGTGATTAGCGTAATGGTATGCCTGGCACCGAGAAGATAATGCCGCCAAGCCTTGAAGGCGGATTTGATGGCTAATAATTCTTTATCGGTAACCGCATAGTTAACTCGGGTGCCGAGAACTTTCTGTACCAAAATGCTACTGGGTGAAGTTGACCGGTTTCAGGATCCTTCTGGGACAGGACTGCTCCCATGGCTAAACTGGATGCATCAGTTTCAACTATGTACGGAAGTTCGGGGCGTGGATGCTTTAAGACAGGTACAGACGTGAATTTCGCTTTCAGCTCTTGGAAGGCCTTTTCAGCTTCTTCGGTCCACAAGAAGTGTTTGTTTTTTCGCAAAAGTGCTGTGATAGGGTGTACAACATGTGAGAAATCCGGAATTAATCTGCGGTAGAAATTAGCAAATCCGAGCATGCTTTGTACCTCTTTAACTGAACTGGGTGATGGCCACTTGAGGATTGTGTCCACCTTTCGAGAGTCCATTCGGACTCCTTTTAGAGTCAGGATAAATCCAAGGAATTCAACTTCCGTAGCATGAAAAACGCATTTTTCCAATTTTGCATATAACTTGTGCTGGCGTAGTTTCTCAAAGACTGCACAAACGTGCTTCACATGGTCTGATTCTGAAGAGGAGTACACTAGAATATCGTCTCTGTATACAACAACACAGACGTCAATGAGTTCACGAAGGACATCGTTCATAAAATACTGGAAGGCTGCTGGTGCATTGCACAACCCGAAGGGCATCACCTGGTATTCGAATAACCCGTACTTAGTGCGAAAAGCAGTCTTCCATTTGTCGCCTTTCTTTACACGTACCAGATGATATGCCCCTCAGAGATCTAATTTAGTGTAGATGCAAGCGTCCTTTACTTGGTCTAGTAATTCGGGGATCAGAGGCAATGGGTATCGGTTCTTAACCGTGATCTGATGTAATGCGCGGTAGTCTATGCACGTTCTGAGGTCACCTTCCTTTTTAGGCACAAAGAACAAAGCTGAAGATGCAGGGGACTTGGATGGACGAATGAAGCCATTAGCAAGGTATTGGTCCAAGTATTGTCGTAGGTGAAGGTTTTCGGGTTCCGTAAGGGCGTAGATCCTACTACATGGAGGTTGTGCACCGGGTATGAGATTGATTTGACAATCGTATGATCTGTGAGGTGGTAGGGTGTTTGCCTGTTCCTTTTGGAAAACATCCTGGAATTCTTGATATTCCTGAGGTAATTGCACGACTGGAGTAGCGACTGTGGCCAGGCCTTGGTTCAAGGGTTTTTTTGGTTAACAAGTATGTGCACAATCTGGAAAGGTTATTCTCTTCTCTCACCAATCAATACAAGGATTATGTGTTTCCAACCAAAGTATCCCAGTATTATTTGGAACTGCGGGGCTTTGATTAAATCAAACACAATAGTCTCTCGATGCCCATCCTGACCCAATAGTGTCATCTCTGCGGTGGAATGAATTACAGGCCCAGAGGCAATTTCAGTTCCATCGACTGTGGTGATGACATCCGAAGTGGTCTTTTTGCAGAAAGACAGATTCATCTCAGAAGCAACTTGTGGTCCACATAGTTTCCTATGGCCCCGCTATCAATGTATGCCCTCACTGTGTGCATACGTGATGGCTGCCTTGGATCTATAAGGACCATTGGTATGATGAAGTGTGAGGTCTGAGTATCCTTCTTCAAGCTTGGCAAGCAGACCTCTACGCTTGTCGGGCGTGGTTGTTTCCCGAATCAGGCTCTGTTTGATTTTTATCAGCAACTCCGAGTACTTTTTTAGATGTTTTTATAGGGTAATCCCGTAGAAAATGTCCTGAGGCCCCACAGTACAGACACAATTGCATCTGCTGTCTTCTTTCTCTTTCCTTTTGAGTTAAGGGTCCCTTGACTCCCCCGATCTGCATCGGTTCTGATACATCTGTTCCTTTGAGGGTAACATTGGGTTTAACCAATACCCGATTCTCGAATTTAGCTCGATCAGCCTTTCTATTCTGAAGTCGGTGGTCTAACTGGACCACTAAGTCTATATATTCTGCACAATCCTGAGGTGGGTACACAACTTGGGCCAAAACGTCTTTGAGTTCACCCCGAAGTCCACGATGAAATAATGTAATTCGTTTTACCTGTGGCCATCCGGTTTCCAGCACTAACCTATTGAAAGTGGCGATATAGGTTAGTAGATCCTGGTTACCTTGTCGTAATGATAAAAGTTTGTTATCCAGGGCCTGCCCCTGTGAATGTCTGGCAAATAGTCTTCCCATAATTGAAAACCTTGAAAATCCTGAAGAAGAGGGTCACCCTGGTTAACTAATGGAATTGACCAATCCGCTGTGCTGCCACTAAGATATGATAGTACAAAGGCTACTTTGGTTTGGTCGTTCGGAAAAGCTCCAGGTCTGCATAAAAAGTGCAAGCGGCATTGGTTCATAAACACAGCAACATTTTTTGGGTCCCCAGCAAAACGTTCGGGTGGAGCTAAAGGAATGCTCCCTGGTAGAACCACTTGCACAGGATTGCTCAATGAAACAGGAGTTGGATTCCCCCCGAGTCCAGGTAATGGTGTTTGCCCAGCTTGGTTTTGCAGTAATTGTCGAGCAAGATCATCAGTGCGTTCCTTTGACACAATCAGTTCTCTCCTGAGGACATTAGTCTCTTGCCACTCGGAGTGCACTTCTGCCCTAAGTTCCCCTAACAATAGGGCTAGTTGGTCGGTTTCTGAGGTTTCCATAACGCCCGGGTGGGGATTTGTAGATTGGCTTTGTGTTCTGTTACGCTCACCTGGCTCCCGCAGGGACGTCGGTCGGACCCGGACAGCTGCGGTCTCCACCCACGAGATGTGTAGTGCAACGATGACTGACTGGATCTGCCCTCCTAATCTTGTCTGCTTAACCCGTAGAAATATTCTCCTGCAAGTGGAGAGATAGATTTAGCCACTTGTGGATTCAAGTGATGGCACCCCCGCAGTCCTCCCCAACTAATCTCCTCCGAAATGCCCTCACAGCAATCTCACCTTATATTCTTGAAAGATGAGCTCTCCATCCTGCGTGGATTTGCAGGGGCGTGTCGATTCCAGTTACTACACTGGTTTGAAGGCTCGGGAGAGTTCCAGAGAGTATTGACTCTGAGGTTCCTGGTGAAGACCAGTAAATATTAAGTTCATAGAGTTCAATATGTCCGATGTTCACTCTTGTTCCCCCCTTCCTTTCTTGTCTTGCAGCTGGCTCGTGAAAATATCTCTTGTGGCAGCTGGTGGCGCTCAGGTAAGGGTCTGTATTACCCGGCACTGTCAGGTAAATGTTGCACGAGGAAAACGTGTTGTTTTGTCTCTCTTTACAGATGCTGCACGTGAAAATATGGAGAGTCACAAAAGGATGCATCCGGTGGTAAATCAGGTAAGTCTATGGTGGTAAGAATTATATTTGTTGGTTCCCTCGGCTCACCTTGTGGTTTTCTTTTGTCTCCTAGGTGCCGAAGTTCGGCGAAGAAATGATGGAGGCAGCGCCGACCCGAAGGATGCTGTGAAGACTGGTGAGTATGGTGCGGCGCTGCAGCTGGAGGTGCGGCGCGTGCAGAAATGATGTTCTTTACAGGTCCGGAGACAAGATGGATCCAGAATCAGGTGTGGAATAGAAAAAAGTTAGTTTTCTAACCTTGTCCCTTTCTTTCCTCTTTGTTTTAGGAGCTCCGGATTCGAGGCGGGCGTGGCAGAAGACTGGATGCAGGCTGCAGGCACGGTGAGCGTTACGCTGCTGGATACAGAAGAACGCGAAGCGTGTGTTGCTGGTCGGGTGTGGTTTAAATAGCCTCAAAAGTAGTCCCAGGTAAGAAGTCCCTAGAACCACACCCGAGTAAAAAATAGTCCCTGTAGAAAAATAGTCCCTTTCAGGCTTCATGTTGGATTGGAGTCATTTGCAGCATGGTCTGCCTAAGGTAAGTAATGACTATAAGCCTGGCGCCTTAGGCGCCAGGACTGATTCCTACTATGAGCCTGGCGCCTAAGGCCTAAGGCGCCAGGACTGAACCCAGATAGCCCCTAGCCAGGGCTGCTGAGGTTTTACTAAATGTCTAGATTCCTGCCCCGGGGCTGATGGGCTTGGTCCGGATGCCTGGGGGTAGGCATCATGACACATATCCAGTTTGCATTGCATGCTCAGAAAAAAGGAACCTTTTAATAACTATCACAGACATGTTTGATAAATAGGTGGTTATGTTCATGTTCCCAAAATGCACTTTGCTTTTTAAGCAAAGTATCAAGCATTATATATTCAGGGCACCCACATTATTACAATTACAATACCCTCTCCAACATCCCCGCAACCTTGACCACTCCCTCACGCGAGATGGAGAAGGAAAGGAGGGAGCACCAGCAGCAAATTTTGTCCATTTCCAGCACAGCCCATCTCCGATGACCTGTATGGTTCTGTGCCTTTCTTTCGCCCCTCTATCATACATGCGAACCCTCCCGATTTAAGCAGGAGACTCCCGATTTTTCGATGATAAATATTGTTATTTTTCATATTATCCCGCCTAAAATAATTCTAGCCCCAATGCATTTTTATGGTAGGGTGACCTGAGTTTTAAACAAACTCACCCGGACAGGCCATAGACATAGAAGTAGGACTACCGTAAATACAAACAAAATTGTAGTCCTACTTCTATGTGGCTGGCCTTTTGCGTGCACGGGCAGGGGGTCTGCTCACAGGCACACTCCTCTCATTGGAGGAGAGTGTCGGGGAGGGAAAAGGGAGGAAATGGGGACATGAAAAGCATTTTACAACCCCATTCGTGGAGGAGGAGTTGCGCCAGGACCCGATTTTGGTTTTCGAAATCGGGTCCCAGCAAAAACCGGGATTGTAGCCACCCACCTTGCAAAGCATCGGACAGGGTTTTTAAAATTAAAAAATCCCGGGACCCCGTGATGGAGGGCGATTTCCCCAGACTGTCCCAGGAAAACCGGGACGTCTGGTCACCCTATCCTATGGCAACATGTATGTCTCACGATTGCTCTGACGCATACCTGCCTACATTTGAAAATCAAAATTCCTGAGATTTATGCCCCGCCCACAGTCACACAAAACTCCTCTGATTTTCACATGCCTCCGCCCACATGTTAAAAAGGTAAACTCTGTTGTAATGTGATGTGATGTCAGAAATTTGCAGTTCCAACTGAAAAATGCATATTTCATTAAATTGCCTTTTCACAACCACCCAAATTGCATAGGACAAAAGGCGTTCACCTTCCATAAAATCAACACGTTAAACTGTGCACATGTAAACTCAAAGAACCAATACAAAGGTTTTCCCTGAATTTTGCAGTACCGAAATTGGACATTTCACCTTGGTTGTTTTTCATCAGGTTATGTAGTGCAGTTGTGAGTTGTCCAGCCTGCAAACCTGATGGCTGTGGTTCAATGGGACCGAGTCCCCCCAAACCTGGGCAAAAAGAACAAAAGCAAAAGAAACGCGCGTTCGCATTGAAAGTCTGCAAAAGAGAATGAAAGGTGAAGCAAAATAAACTTGTGTTATTTTGCTTCACCTGCATTCTTTTTACCAATGTGCTGGAAGCGTTACAGTCATTGCTGCAGAGACAAAGCCACAGTCAGGCAGGGAGTCCACTCCAGCGCAGTCCTGCAAGCATAACAACAACAAAAAAAAGCAATCAGTGAAAGCTGTCCCCCACCAAAATCCCTGAGATTCCAGGATCTTTCCTGGAGACCCGGAGAAATGGGTAAAATTCCTGAGTCTCGGGAAAAATCCAGAGGTTAGGCAGGTATGCTCTGACGAAATCTCCCTCACAGCTGTTTCAGAATGTTGGCACGTATGCTCTTTGGTCAGACCCCACACACCTGGTCACTCACCACTCCATTCTCCTGCGTCTTTCACTTGTCCACTCTTGCACCCTTTTTGTTCTGGGCCCTTTCACGCCTTCTTCCACTCTTTAACCTGCAGCTTGCAAGCTCTCACTGTATCCATCCCCTTTTCTCTTTCCATCAAGCAACCGTTTAGTCTCAGCCACTTCCTGCTCTTTGCAATTTCCTTCCCGTCTTGCGGCTCCCTATTCCTCCCACAACCCATGCTTCCATATCTCCTCCTCTGCCTATGACGTTCCCCGTCCCCGCCGTCCTCCTTTTCTCAGCAGAACCTTCTGCTCTCCTGTTTGCCCGAGGGAGCCGAGACCCTGTCCCTCCCACCCTTCCTCGCTGCCTTGTTCCACCAACCCTCCGCCCCCTTCCTCACACTTGTGACTGGCGCCCTCGGAGCTGCTCCTTCAGCTGCAGTAAATATCACGCTGGCTGTCACCGCTGCCGTGTCATCATGTAACCATTCAGCACTGACAGGGCTGACCCGTCACTGCAAACCACCTCACAGGCAGCCAGCAGCATGTCCTCTCGTACTCCCCACCCCACGCCTGCTCTAGGCTCCCGTCACCAGCCTATGCTCTCCTCTATATGCTGCCCTAGAAGCCCCCTCTCTACGCCCCATTGACCCCTCTCTTCCTGTACTCCCGGAAGACGCCCTTACCTCATCTTTCTGGCAGAAAGCCCCTCTTACCGGTCTGTGTGTCTGTTCATGCACCCTTTGTACTCCCGCGGAAGCTCTCTGGGCCTCATTACAAGTATGGCGGTAAGGCAACAATGGCTCCGGTATCACTACCGGCACCATTGCTACCGTACCGCCATACCAGGAGTTCTGCTCGTGGTTGCCCTTGCAGCCACCAGGTCTGATCTGGTGGCCGTACCGACACCCGCAAGCAGAACATGATGGTAGCACCGGTACCGTTATTAGTGATGCTACCACCCTCCCCATTCCCATTTAACCCTATGGGGCTACATGGGAATGGGGATGTACCGGGCCTGGCACCCGCGAATGGGCAATTATCATGTCCGGCTGGGCCGGAATAGCCTGGTAATTGCCCATTTGCGGGTGCTGCATCCGGATGCGAGTTTGGAGGTAGCTTTGCCGGTAAAACTGGCAAGGCTACCTCCAACCTCGTAATGAGGCCCCCTGTCTCCTCTTTTGGGCTGCATCTAGAAGCCCTCTTTCTCTGCGCATTGCAGAAGCCCCATGTTCCACCCTGCGCTCCCTGCATATACTCTCCTGACTGGGAACCCAATCTCTGTGCACCCTCGGAATCACCTACTTCCTGTACATGCTCCCTGCTGAAGGGCACACCTTCCTCTACGTTCTCACTCTCCTCTTCCTGGGCTGGGCACAGGCCCTTCATTTCATGTTCTGATGGACCATGCAGAAGCTCACCCACTTCGCTCTTTACACTGGTTCTGTGGCAGTCCCACGGCCAAGAGGGTTCCCTAAGGCAAACAGAAGCGGGTGTCTGACTGTAAGCCTGATATGCTGTAGCCTGGCTCTCACAGCATCCTATCAAGCAACTTTCAAACAGAGGTAGGACAAAAGCCTCATTGCAGCACCCTTGGCTCACATATAAGTAGCGGGGTCAAGCTCAACCTCTACCTCAAGCTACGGGGACATTGCTATACTTACTTCTTGCAAAGTCTTCAGGTGATCTGCCAAAAGAAAGAGGGGCTCAGCCCTCTTTTAAAGACAAGTGGGCCCCAGTAATTAGTGTAGGGTAAGCCTACCTTAGTGAACCAATCCTGGGGTGCCTGCCAACAATCTTCTGTATGCGTGAGGTCATAACCAGAGTGCTTTGCAACAGGAAAGGTAAAGGGGTGAAAACAGGAACACGGTGTGCCCTAGATATAAAATGGCTGCACCCTTCTCTGGACAGAAAGAGCTTTGGGCTCACTCCCTGTGCTATCAAGTACCACCCATCTTCTTGTCTGTTGTTTTCAAAGAGTCTCCCTGGTTAATGGTCCTCTCTGTATGGTTCCCGTTAAAGCGGCAGGTCTCCCTTGAAACTTCTGAAAGACCAGACTCTCTGGCTCCTGCAAAGCACATTCTCATACCTTATGAATGCGGCCCCTCTAGCGGGGCTGGCCTACTGCAAAGAAAGACCCATACAAGGATACAATAAAACAAGCAACGATGGGGACACAATAACACAAGCAGCGGGATTGACACTAATAGTGAAAATGTATGAAGTAGTTACCCCCGAAAGGTCAAATGGGAACATTCAGGAAAATAAGACCCTCAGTTATTTTGGAAAGTGATTACATATCAAAAGGCATTCAAACAATCTCTTTGGGATTTAAAGAGCCACACAACTAGTTTACTAAAACATTCAAAACCTAAATCAAGAAAAAAAACAGAGAAAATAGCCTGTAACATAGCTAGGGGATCCCCAGATAGCCTCAGCCAGATGGGTTCTGCACGTAGCTGTTCACCCTGGTGAGAAGCTAGCAGCTGCAGGCTGACTACTCACACAGGCCACTTTGCACCCTGCTTGCTGGTTGATGATGTTTTTTGCTTCTCTTTTTTCCCACCATGAACAAAAAGATTCAGTTCAGGCTTAAAGATGATGAAAACAAAAGCCCTTCCCCTCCTGTATAATTCACTTCCCACTAATCAGTCATTTGCGTATTTACCTTTGGCTGTTCTTAAATGTGTAGTTCGCCACACTTACAATTTTCTCCATGGGTGGCTAGCTGATGACCCTGCTGAGCGCGGATAGTGCCGATGTCCACCTCCCACTGGCCCCTGGGCTCGGTGTATAGAAGTCATGACTCTCATCTTTGAGGACCTCATCTGCTGGTGTCTATGAGAAACCTACGCATGGTCCGATTAAGTCCATGAGTTCCCTTTTACCTTGAGGGACTCTAGACACACTGCTGCCTAGCTTGGCATCCTAGGACCACGTGACTCCTGCTGACTCCTGCTGCTGCAAGGGGACCCAGGTCTCCAAACAGAAATTAAGAAGGCCTCACTATCCCTACATTTGCCGCTGTAAGACCGAGCAGTTGTGGTTGGATCCCTGGTGGTAGTGGCGCTGGTTATGACTGTTGTCACTTATTATGGTGATGCCTGAGTATATGATCACAAATCACCACTTGAAACAGTCCCATTTTCATTTTGTTAAACTACCCCACCTTGATGAAGACACCTGGTTGAAACACTTGTTTTTCGTTATGTACAAATACTTGCTTGCAAGACCTAGGCAACCCATTGCACGTTAAGAACCAATATAAAACCAACAAAAAGAAAACCGGATTGTTTCAAGCAGTGATTTCGTGATCATATACAGCGCCACTGCCACCAGAGATCCGACCACAACTACTCGTTGCTCACAAACCTCACGACTTCAGGAGCTCTCTCCTGCAGGAAGTACCCTACACTCATGATTCATTAAGCAGATCAGCGCAGGGATCCGACCTTTCCTATAAGCTCCTACCTTCTCTAGACTTTACTGTTGTAAGACTGGCCTAACTCAACCTGGAAAATCAGTTTCCACTCAACATGGCCAATACTCTTGACAGGGTGTCCCCACAGATCTTCAAAGGGTGTCTTCCTAAAGTGGCACTCAGCTTGGCATCAGCATTGTCAATAGTGAGGCTGCACACCTAATGCACAAGCCATTGGTGACTGGCCTGTGCCCTAATTCCCAAGTGTGCACCATTATTTAAATGCAGAGAAAGCACACGCATCTAGCGAGAGAGAGCCAGGAGAGAGGGTGGCATGGTGGATTATGTGAATCTCACATGGCAGCTCCTAATCACGTTTAACGCAACCCTGCTACTCTCTGCTTACAGGATTGTTGTGTTGCATCATGGCAGCGCTAATGCCTTGAGGTAGCCACTGAAGCTCATGAATACAAAAAGCGATGTGTACATTTTAGAGTGTGACCTGTCTGTGGGTCGGGGACACCATAGCTCGTTCAACAGGATGGTTCCCAGTAAAGCATTGTCATTTCTACAAACACCTTGTGATTTGACCACACAACAGAAAGGCCCAAACTATCAACCACACTCCAATGAGATAATGTCAAGTAAAAAACACGTTGGCTCTCCTGCGTGCAGATGGACCTTGGTAGGAAAAGCTGTGCACCAATTCCTTTAAAGGCACTGCTAGGAGAAGCAGGCAAAGGGCACACGTAAAAGGCACTCCGTGATGATTAGCTGCCGGGCTCACATGCACTTGCCCTTTTGAAGGGCCTCAGCCTCTTTTTCCAGCAGCGCCCAATCGGAGCATCAGGTAAGTTAAGCACCAAATTGTGGCATTAGGGAGTGCAGTTGAGGTGGCAGTTGCTCAGTTTCACATCACTGAGAAAGAACGCAGAAACACATGTCTGGGGTTGCTAATGGTACTCTTATTCACAGGAGAATAGCAAACCATTTAGGTGCTGGACTGCTCTTGTGGATGGGGCCAGACTGATATGCAAATGGATGTTTCTCTTCTGTGAAGGGCTAGTGAGCTAAAACATGGTTGTTTTGATTGGCTGCAGCCACCCTGCTGTGTGATTGACAGCCTAGGCTGTGCATGAATGGGAGAAATGTCCTTAAAAGGCGAGGGTTTTGGAACCAGAGACAGAGTCGACCACTGGGAGACACATCTGATGTAGAAACCATGAACGAAATTTGTTGCATCCTCCTGGAACTTTGAATTGCCCGGTGAAGCCCTGCTGCTGTGCTGAAACTCCTTTTTCTAACTGACAAGATAAGCTACGGAAGCGACAGCTTCTTCCCTTGGATTAGTGGGAACCAACTAACTCTGAGATAAACTCTACTGGACCATCTTCCCCGACTGGTTGTACTTCTTTGCTGCTTGAGGAACCGAGTGCCAGAGGTCGAGAAATCCATAATTAAGTGCAATGGCTGAAATCCATCCCAAAGCTCCAGGAGTCTCCTAAGGACCCTCCAGAAGCAGGATGACCAGAGCTCGAGTCCCCTCAACAGAGTGCAGGACCCGAGTGAAGGAAGACCAACCGGGTGTAGGAATTGTGTAAAGAGCATATCCAAAGAGTATTCACTAACTAGTGCTGATCCTGAGAAGTAGTTAAAGTATATTTGATTGCTACATATATTGTCCTTTTTGAAGAATGCTTATTTAAAAATTGATATTAAATAAACAAATAACTATTTATAACTGAATCCTTGAGTGTAAGTGGAACTTGGTTACTCGTAAACACAAATTTCATTGCTACAGCTCACATTACCCCTCGGCCTGGCTGCTCAGTCACCTCACCAACTTGTGTAGTACATACCTATGCCAAAAGGTGGCTTACATAATACTTAGCAGATAAGTGTTGTGCAGTCTCACACAGTGTTACTACACCGATTCTTACCTAACAGGGGTGGCTAATGGTACTCATATTCAGAGGAGAATAGCAAACCATTTAGGTGCTGGACTGCTCTTGTGGATGGGGCCAGACTGATACGCAAATGTTTTCTTTTTTCTGTGAAGGGTTAATGAGCTAAAACATGGTTGTAGATCCTCCAGAGTGGAAGAAATGCCATAGAACTGGTTATCTGAACTATGTTCGTTCTCATTAAAGGGGCTCCCACACTCTTGTTGATTTTTTAAATCTTGAGCTTTCACCCTAAATCGCCTGGGGTAACCCAGATGTGTAGCCCTTGCTTATTGGCCATTAGAAAGCTCAGCTTGATTTCACTGAGCAGGTCTAACAAGGTGGAAATACATGTCTAGGGTTGTCAATGATATCCCAGAAGAATAACAGCACTTCGGTGCTGGATACCCTTGTGGGTGGCACCAGAGTGATATGCAAATGGACATTTCTCCTCTGTGAATGGTTAGTGAGGTAAACCGTGGTTGTAGACCCTCCTGAGTGGAAGAATTTCAATATAAAAAGGTATTTGAACCATATGTGTTCTCTTTAGAGGGGCTCCCACACTCCTATTGGTTTCCTACAACAGCTGACGCTCGCTTCCTTGTGCTCCCTGCTGCAGGTCTCCCTCACTCATCTCTGGGCTTTGCTAAATCATCCCCACAGGAACTCCCAAATATGCCCTCTGGGCTTCATTTGACAGTCCGCTTTCTTCTGTCTGTGCTCCATGGAGTAGCTTCCGCTCCTGTCCTGTCCCGTGCCTCCAGGTCTGTGCTTCCGGAATGATTCTGGATGGAGTCAGGACGGCTTTTCATCTGGCCTGCCCCCACTCTTGGGTGCATACTCGCTTCATTACCCTTAAAAACACATTAAAAAGAAAGACGCTCCCACGTGACTCAGATTTAATCGCTTAACCAGGGCAGAACGTTCCCCCAGAACTCTGGCACCTTCAGTTAAAGTGGATGCTGCAAGGACGACGCAATCCACTTCCTGTTATATGGAACGCAGTAGCCCAGGATTTGGAAGGCCCCGTCCCGGGCACTGGGCAGTAAACCCATTAAAAAGAACTGTCTTATTAAATAAAAGAGTCATACTATTGAGGAATGGCCTTCTGGGAAGACAGCAAGTTGATGTCCATCCCAGGGCATTGTTTTTATTTTTTTTTGGGAGTGTGCAATCTCCTGTGACTTCATGCTCAAGTCTCACACCACACACCCATCGTCCATTCCACTCATACCTCGATTCCGGTGCCCTAGGTGGCTAAATATGAATTTGCTTAGCTCTGGAAAAAGGTCCCACCTTACAGGGTTGCTCAACTCCAAGCCTTGAGGGCTGGATCCATGCCGGATTTGCAAGATACCCCTCATTAATATTCATGAGATAAATTGGCACACAATGATTCTAAATGTATGCACATTGTTTCTCATGAATATTAATCAGGGATATCCTGAAACCCTGTCAGTATTCTGGCCCTCGAGGCCTGGAGTTGGACAACCCGCCTTAAGTGGTTGGGGCAATTACACCACAGGGCCTTAGCTCATTCGAAGGGAGGTGGGACTGTAAAATCACTGCACACCGCCAGCCAGAGAGGTCAGGTGGGCACCCGCCATCCCAAATACAGGGGTGGCCATAGGCGCAAGTACAGGGTGCAAAGGGGGAACTGCCCCTTCCATAGTAACAGAGGCAGGAACAGCACTTTGATCCCACACGAGAGGTTTGCACTTTTCAGCTGCGGGCTGTACTTTGCAAATGAGGCTGTCAGTGCTGCAGGAGAGAAAGCCTCATTCGGCCATGGGCATGAACTGCACTGCTGCTAGTGCAGTGACTTTGAGCAACACCGCATTGCAGGCTCCACCTGCAATGCAGAATTCCTTGAAAGTTCAGTGATAGTCCCCAAAGTAAGACACGGCAAGGTAGCACAGCAGGTTAGGGGACTTTGCTGTCATATTATGTGTGAGATCAGCCCACAAATTCTTTCTATTTTTTTCAAATTCCATCTGTAAAATATGCTTTAAAGGATACCGTTTCTTTTTGGGATGGGGTCTAGCTCGGTTACTACTTCATACTCTGGGCGTGGGGGCAGAGGGGGGATTTTTGACCTGTAGTGAAATTCAAAAATAGGTGTCCATGGGGTGGTGCCCAGTGCCTGAAGTGGCACTGCTAAATGAGCCAGGGATCATCAAGGGGCGTGGCCTAGTGGCGGGGTTCCTGCTGGCCCGTTAGGCCACACCCCCTTGAAGAACCCCGGATCAATGGGCTACTGGCACCCCTGCCATGCAGCCTTTTGTAGAGATCAACACCCTCTCCCCATGGGGGAATAGGGTGCTGATCTCTGCATTTATTTTCTATAGGCTTGCCTGGCAGGGGACAGAGCCTCGCCTATTCAGCATTAATGGTGGCGCTGCCCCTCGCCAGCTGGGGAGGGGCAGCATCACCAATAAAGCTGAAAGGGTGAGGCCTCTGGAAGTGGAGGCCTTTTTCCTAAAGACTGAAACTCCTGCGAATGCGCGAGAACTTCAGGATCTTGAAAACAAGGTCTCTGCTTCCAGCGGCCTCACGTTTCTCTCCATAATGGTGGCGCCGGCCCACGGGCATCTCCTGCTTGAAGGAATTGCTCGCAGGTGCGGCGCCACCATGATGGATGACAGGCATTTTTTTCTGGAGCCTGAACCTCTCACACATGAGCGAGAGCTTCAGGCTTTAGAAAAAAATCCTTGTCATGTAGTAGCTGGGGCTACCAGGGGAGACTAGTGAGCCCCGGCAGGGCCCCGCCTCAAAACGAGATTTCGGAGCCTGCCGGGGCTCGGCCCTCTTAATGCCCTGGTGGTGCCTAACCACCGCCATGTATAAGAGGGGTGACTAATGATACTATCATCAACATGCACACGCCAGTGCTGATGTGCTCCTGGAACTTTCATATGGGGTGAGGACTAGAATCTGTCTGCAAAGGGGCAGGGCAGTTTCTAGACAGTATTGCACCCAGGGAGAAACACCAGAATATTCCCCCTCCCTATTTGCTCCTCATCTACTACCCTGCACTGCAATCCCTCGTCAAAATCGTGAAGTCGTTGCAATTTAAATGCAGTTTACTTAAAGCTAATAAGCGGACAATGTGTCCAAGAACATTAGAAACAAATAACTATTTCCATTATTTATTTATTTGTTTGTTTTGCAATTTATATAGGGCACCAAGCCCAAGGGCATCTAGGCGCTGTACTTGGTAGTAGACAAAGGCGATGATGCAGGTTCCATAGGTGCGTATAAAGGTTACAGACAGATACGCACGATGCATGGCTGTCCCATGTATATAGTCTAACGGTAGGGCACTCTCCGAGATGAGGCTGCCGCAAAGCGTCTAGTGCTGCTGCTCTGATGTACTTTTCCAACAATTTCGATTTCAATTGAAAGTGCAACAAGAGGCAGTAACTCTTCTCAGGTGGTGAACAAAGCACTCAGTGGCTGTTTAAAATGCTCCACTGGAAGAATGGAAGATGGGGTGAAATAAAGGTAGGAGGTAAGTGGTGGTGAAAAAGAAGACCGTTTCCAGCTATTAAGAAGGTTTAGGGTTCAAAGAGTGGCTTGAACCTACTTAAAATCACTCTAAGGGAAGACGAGAGAAGTGGGCAGGCCACGAGAAGATCTGATCTGAGCACCTAGACAAAGCAATACCTGCCAAATGGTGCTAAAGCATGAGCATTTAATGGGAACACCTGGTATATGGTCATAGCACCCGAGTAGCGGGTGAACATATCTAGAAAATGTAATGAGTCATTTTGCGTGTGATGGCAACAGCTGCCTAATGGCGTGAGTTCCTTGGCATATAATGTTAACTTCTGGCAAACAGTTGCATGTCGGATGGATAACTCGTGCACTGTGCTTCTTTTTGGAAGGCGACAACGCCTCGTGACATGTTTGAAACCCCGAATGAGCTGACTAGGCCCATCACCCTTTGAGTACCATGGGTGGGTAATAATATAATTGATTATTACAGAGCTAAGACGCGGTCCATCTACACAGAGCTCTATGCAAATCACCAAATTATAATTATATGATGCAAGTACAATGTGAACATATGGAAATGCCTCGTAGGGTGTGCCAATTGTTGTTTGATGGCAAAAGCTGGCCATTTGGTTGCATGTTACCATAGCCTGATAAAGCCTAGCAAATTATGGTAGCTTGAACAAGTGATTGTAACACTAGGCAAGTTGTGAAGGCCCATAAGCATGTGACCTCACTACCTACAGTAGCAACCCAGTAAACATTGTAGTACACATGTCAACATTCTTGGCTTTGTTCATGCTTGTTTTCTCCCTCTGCACATACCATTTTTTTCACAATGAATAACACACACACCAACATTTACATTAAATGGCTCCTGGACACCTACAACACCATGTCTGTTTCCTTACTTACTCAAACATGTGTGCCTCACAGTAAACAGCGTTATTTCACAATGTGACGTCATGTCTCCTGAGCATGTGGTCTCCAAACACTGGCTTTTATGCAACAGATCAATGCATTCTGGGAGTGTAAGTCTTTTTTTAAAAATTTCAATTGGATTAATGTACCAGAAAACAATGATTTTCCAAAGAAACCCCAGTGGTGTTTAGATGACACAGAGTTACCTATTTGATCACCCAAAAACATCCCACAAACAAGAAAAGGAGACCAGTCACCTGCTACAAAACAACAACTGAACATGAATTCGTCCCCCACTCATTGTGTGCTTTCTTTTGACCATTTACTCCAGTGGCTCACACCTCCCCTGACAAACACCTACTTCTGCACAAAGTCTCGTGCCCTTTTGATTAAGCATTAAAACCAAAAAAAGTCCTTTCCGTCCACCATAAAACCCAGGGCTCAAGTCGAGGGTAAACTCGGGTGGACCGAGTCCCCCCACTTTTTTAAGGAGTTCCCCCATTTTTCGAAGAGGGCACATTGATATGCTAATTTCTGTTGATATCAGATTCAATTGGTATGTTAATGAGTCCCCCCACTATTTTTTTTTTTAGGACTTGACCCTTGATAAAACCCAACCCTCCATTCTGACACTCCAGAGCTACGCTGAAATGATGACGCTTTCCAAAGTTGTGGGGCCATTTAAGTATGTTTATTTTTACGAAAAGGTGCTCATTTGGGAGGTGTTAGCCTTCTTTGGAAAACCCTGAGCAAAGTATTCAGCCATTGCCTGCATCCAGCTGGGCAGATGGATATGGGCAGGACAGGCCTTTGTCCCCAGCCTCTGTGCGGGTAGTGCTGCTACCGGCATACAGTCTTTATAACGAACATGTTATTTATAATGCACATAGAACGAACATGTTACAACGAAAAACATAACGAACATGTATGTGGGAGTGGGGTAAAGGGGGAAATCTTGTCGGGAAATGGTTGGGGTGGGTTTTTAGTGGTCGGAAACAGAGATTGGGGGACACCCCCCACAAAAAAGAACAAAATAATGAGCTATGTTTTGTGGTTATAACATTTTCGTTATTTGTGCATTCGTTATACAATGAGTCTTTATAAAGACATGTAACCGCTGCTACCTGTTACATTACAGTGTTAATTAAGTTAAAATGCAAAGGCTTGAGCCTCTCTCCAAGATGGAAGATTTGACATGCTGTGTCCCGCTGCACCCACTGTGCCCCAGGCCCTTTGCCAGTTTGCCCGTCCAAAGAAACAGCCTTGGTCTGGATCCCCTTTGCCCATGACAGAGGCCTACACGTGCATAGGCGTCTCCCGTTGCTCCCTAACCTGCGCTCTCCTCTCTGCGCACATTGTACGCCCCGCCCCCGTCCATGCCTCCCCAGGCCCGGTCTAGTCTATTGAGAAGCAGGGCAATGTCCCAAGGCCCCAGTTTTATGACTTGCGGAGCTGGTAGGTTTGACCAATGTAACTGACGCAAGACACTATTTGCCACACGTTTTACCACATATGAG
Organism: Ambystoma mexicanum; assembly: GCF_040938575.1. Lineage (NCBI taxonomy): Eukaryota > Metazoa > Chordata > Amphibia > Caudata > Ambystomatidae > Ambystoma > Ambystoma mexicanum. The sequence goes on along the minus strand of NC_090923.1, from coordinate 1,191,574,587 downwards.
CTTCCAGTTATTACTCAGTTTGTGTCAAAACCTAATCAAAAGTGATGTGCAATCTTGAGCCACTTTTTAATTGGTTCTCGTCCCAGAACGTCCTGCCTCCCTCCCTCCCACTCCCCAGCCATGATTGTTGCCATGTTGACGCCTGTCCTCTCTGCTCCTTAAAGCAGTTCCGACTCTCCTCCCTCTTCTGTGCTGCCTGCCATGCGCCCCCTCTAGCCCTTGGGCTCCTACTCCTGTGTTTGTCTCCCGTCACCCCCGCCCTCCTCTCTTTGTAAAAGCCCACATTCGCCTCTTCTGATGATGGGTTATCGATCCTTCCCGCCAGGGTCAGCCGGTGTGAATTAAATTAGCGGTGTAGAGCTGTCCGATTTGTCCTGGGTGGCTAAAGTGAGTGTTTGCGTCTGACTAATGATTCGAGAGTCCTCAAGCTCCCGTTCGCAATTACAGGAACTCTTGGGGCTGTGCCTATGCCGCCATAGTCCTGCTCCAGTGCAGGGCCCACCCGCTGCTCCAGTGCAGGGCCGGTGGGCGCACCCGCCGCCATTATGGAAGAGCCGAAGCCAGAGCCCGGTGAAAACCTGAATGCTCCCTCAGTAACCCAGCTATGGATGGGCAATGAGCAGTCCTTGTATAGTCCTTGCATAGCTCACTGACTATGCTGGATGGGGTACTTTACCCACAATATGCCCATGGGGTGCTTCTCCACCTCCTCTATGCCTTAGGAGCCCCTGGGGCAGCCAGTCCCTGCAGCTCACCCTTGCACTCCAGCACCAGGAAGCTGGATGAGGTGTGTAATTGACATATCGCCCTACTTCCTGCCTGGAAGGTTTGCAGGGAGGGCCTCCAGAGCAACTGAGCGGGAGTCTGGAGCTGAGCCAATGAACAAGTAAGCATTTTCTTTTCTTTTTTTAAAAACAGTGTGTATTTATAAGAACGTGTATGTCGCGTGCCTCCCGTCTCGGGAGGATAGTTCAAGGGCAACGCGCTCACCTTGGAAGCAAGACGATGCAAAGTAACACAGGTGCGATCCCCGGGTCTGCGCTTAGAAACCTCTGGGTATTAAGCGCATTATAAATAACCAATTACAATTACATGTATGTGAGCGATTGTGTATCTGTCTGAGTGATGGTGTAATGCTTGAATGTGGGTGTGAATGAATGCAGGTGATTGCTGAATGGGCGAGTGAATGAGTGAATGAATGCTGCAGCTGATTGTGTGAGTGTATGTATGGGGAATGTGCAGTGCTACCCAAGGAAGTAGTGGAACTGCGGTCTCGGCAAGTCAAAGGGCAGGCGGAAGCATAGTGCAACATGTGACAAGGTGTTGCGGCCGGGGCATTGCAATAGTCTAAGTGACTAATAGTTAAGGCTCCTACTGCAACTTTACACGTGCACAGGGACATGAATGGACGCATCCTCTATATAGAATGGTGAATATGGAGGAATGGTAAACAGAAAACAATAAAAGTAGTGGAACACCGCTCCCGACCGTTCCCTCTCACTTTGATCACTGGGAATGCGTCAGTGAATGAATGCTGCTTATTGTGTGAGTTCATGAATGGGGAATGTATGCACGTGAATGAGTGAATTAATTTTGCGGATTGTGCAATTGTTTGTATGGGAATGTTTGAATGCATGCATGCGAGTGGCTGTATGGGTGCTTGGATGATTGTGTGGTGAATACACCGTCACTCGCGCATATACATGCTACACTTAGTGCAGTGTGCATATGTGTGAGCGAGGGAGTAATGCTTTTGAATGTGAGCGTGAATACATGCAGATGAATGAATGCAGATGGTTGCTAAATGTGCGAGTGACTGAATGATGTGTGAGTATAAATGGGGCGTGTGCGAGTGAAAGTATGAGTTACTTACTGCCAATCGTCATTTCTCCTAGTCATACTCTTCCTCTTCATAGTACTTATGTGAGGTCACCCACATCACAAGTAAGTACTGGGGTGAGGAAGAGGGACACAGAGGTAATGAATGCTGGTGAATATGAGAGTGCGAGTTTATGAATAGGGATTGTGCAATGCACGTGGATGCTGGTGAATATGTGAGTGATGGAATGCTGCTGATTGCGTGAGTGTATGATTAGGGAGGGGACGGAAGTGAATTTTCATTTCTTTTTTAAAATCAGAGTAAATGTTTGCATGCGTACGAGGCCTGTATGTGAAGAATGGATGTGCATGTGAATGAGCAAGTGAATGCTGGGTGTGAATGTGTGTGTGTGTGTGTGTGTGCACTTGCGTTTGCTGGGCTGGGGCACTGATTTTGATGGGGTGAGGCGGGAGGGTTTCAAGGGTGTGCAGCCTTTTGTTAATGGCCATCTATCATAAAGCAAGCATGATAAGTGATATTACATAGACAGAGTGGCATTTTGGTGCAGCCGGTTTGGCCATTTCTTGCTGTGGCATGATATATTTGTACTGGGTATTTATGATACAGCAAACATGATGAGTGTTATTATGTTTCAAGACACGCCTGCATTGCAGCAGTCAGTTGTGACATGCTTTCTCAGTATGGCATGGTATTTTTTTATGGCAAATCCAACAGGATGTTCTTATGTGGGGATACCGGCATATATTGACAGAGACAGCTTGAACATGTTTTTAAATTTTTTTTTTAATAGAAGCATTACTGGCATTATGCGAAAAGCAAAAATGAGTGTTTTCTTATATGGGAACACTGGCATATATCAGTTCAACCAGTATGGAAATGTATGGGCCCAGCCAGCAGGAACATGTTTTTTACACTGACATATATTGTGGGGAAAGGCATCATGAAAATGCTTTGGGAAATGCTCCTGTGCACTGTTGGTGACTTGTATCTATTGGATTGGATTGTTTTTTATGAGTTTCCATACAACACCAATTTTACCCAATTATTCACAGAAACAGCAGTAGAAGAGCTGTATGTGTGTGTCCCTGTGTTGTCCCTATGCTGCTTCGAATGTACAAGAGAAAATATGCACTCCGACAACCATACCGAAGGTACCCCCTCACTGGGAGAGTGGAGGGACATCTGACAAGGGCAGAGTGATGTCATGAAGAAGATATGTGAGGACATGGTGAAGTGATATGAGAATACTTAAGAGTGACAATGTAACCAAAGTGACGAGAGAAACATGTACGAAAGAATAAAGTAAACATGAATAGAAAAAAAAGATAAAATAACCTGCTGACCAATAAATGTACATACGCAGTAACTCGAGGTAGATGAGATACATAGAAGCTTGCTTCAGAGGAAAATATAACGTGGCAAGGATGGCCATGATAGGAAAACGGACATCGGCTCATGAAAAGATTCATTGCAGGTACCTCAGAAACAGACCAGGTGAAAAAATCAACTTCCAGGCACCAGTGGTCCAGGGATGAAAATCTGTTTCTAAACCATCAGTCAACCCCACACCTCTAGTACTTCAGAAGGGATCCAACCAGATTGGAGTACAAGTGAATTATAAGACCTCCTTGTCCAATTTTGGTAATGTGGACGGAACGGCAGGCTTATCTCCGCAAGGTCGTGGATCGTTGGTTAGTTGCAACACAGTGAAAATACAATTATTACCCAATGATAAAAGGGAGTGTCCAGTCAAGGTTGTCTAAAAATATCTTCTTCATTATCACTACAACATGCAGTTCTAGCACACTACAATTACAACCCACACTGTAAAGGAACACAAAGGACAGGCAGTTTCACAAAGGAAAGGGATGCACTCTGGATACTGACAGGAGGGTAGTTAGTGAAGCAATCAGTCTTACTGTTCAAGGTTATTTGGTTTGAATGCCAAAGGGATAAAAGGTCATAACTGTCTCTAGGGGCCTTCATAGAAGGACCAGGGGGGCAGAACTACAACGTACCTGGTGCTGAAGAAGTTATTGGTGCTCGACAACGTCGAGTCGGTTCCAGGGTGCTCCGGAGCCCGTGAGACAGAGTTAGGGGCGGGCGACACCTGCGGGTACCAGGCAGCAGGCAGTTAGGCAAGCGAGGCTGGATGTACGTCTGCATGCTGTCCGGTGCGGCGGCTCGGGCCAAGAATCGTTGTCTCTATGCTGGTTGGCAGATCTGGAATGCTGGTCGAGGCTCCCCAGACAGCTCTGGTAACTGCGGCGCGACAACAGTCAGTGGTGCAGCCGTATGCGGTTCAAGTACACGACTGTCTCAAAATTGTCCTTAAAAAGATGGATGCTGGATGATGCTTGTGTGACACTCCTCCTAGACTCTTCTCAGGACTTGTGTCCTTTCAAGGCAGACTATCCAATGCTCGGGAGGGTGTCAGCAGGCGACGGCCTTGTCCTTGGTCCAGAGACTCTCCGGCACTTCCCACCTAGGAAGCTTGTTGTCAGAACCTAGCTGGGCACCCTGTGTGTTGGCTGGGTACCGGTTCTGGAGGTTTGGTGGTGTTTGATAGTCTGATAATTGATCGAGACAAACTGTCTGAAAAAAACTGCATGCGATCAATTGTCAGAGTATCAAATGCGCTCACACCAACCCACACCCGACCCTCCACCCCCATCCCCTTCTCCTACTTGCCTGTTTGCTCGCCGCCTGGTCCCCTTCATCCCTCTAACACGGGTCGTATCTGACGCTGCAGGGTCCCTTTTCCTTTTATTTCCTTTTTTTCCAGTTCCCCGCCTCCAATTTTGAGCAAGCGGCGGACACCCCCACCACCCCCTAGGGATAATACTAACTGATCATAGGGAGCATGGGACACCCCCGCTCAACATGTTCCGTATATAATAGCCTAATTGTTCGTTTTTAATTGATCGAATGGTACTGGCCAAAATTCGGTGAAATGTACCATTCGATCAATTAAAAACAAATAATTAAGCTAATAACATTCTGGAGCTGCTGGACGGGTCCTCTGAGTCCAGTATCTCTCCTTGTTCCCTGGGAGATGTTTAGGGGAGGCATATTGCTTTCCCCTTGGAACTCCTGCCCTTCCTTCACTGGCGGAAGATGTAAGGTAGACTGTACCTCCAGTTTGGGTCCAAACCTTGTCATGTAAGGATAAGGTAAAAAATCCCAGTGTAGGCTCATTACAGGAAACTGCTACATCTTCATCACTATTTCAGTTTAACGCTGGACATACAGAGGTCAAAAAGTCCACAGCTATGAATGCCAAACTTAAGAGGATAGCCCTTCGTAACCTACAACTAAAAAAGGCTCAAATGCCAATGATAAAGGATATGAACTCCCATGACTTCGTAATGAACCAGAGAAACTTTATCATAACTAACATTCGGAAAACTAAAGAAAAAGAGACTAAAGAAGCTCTGTGCAACAAGGTTCTTGCTTGGCTCCATCAGAGGACAGGCCTAGGGGTGGTCAGACTTACTGACCTAATAATCATTCGGAGGATGGACCTGAGTGATTGCTGCTCGCAGTCCAATAGTGACTGTATTTTAGTGGGATGTGGGGTTAGCACCTTACCTGTTTTTCATAGTCAATGCAAATATTTGCCTAAAGTAATATCGAATTGTAATCTCATTCTATAATTTAGATCCTTGAGTGAACCATGTATGTGCTTTTCTCTTTGATTACTGTTAATTTGGTGATTTTATATATTCAATTTATTGGATTTAGGATTACAAATGGCTGCTGATTGCTATGTCCCAATTCATCCTGATTTTATTCTGCCATGTGCCCCTATATGTTTTTATGTGGTTTATTTCTGTTTGCGCCCTCATGCCTTTGGGTTAAATGGCGCAAAATATAAATGCAATAAACTAAACTAAATGAGTCCTTCTTCTTAGTCCTTGCAAAGTCTTCAGATGATCTGCTAGGTGAGGGGTTCAGCCCTCTTTTAAAGCCAAATGGGCACCAGTGATTTGTGTAGGCAAAGCCTACCTTAATGAACCAATAGTGGTTCCCCCACCAACAATCTTCTGTTATGCATGAGGTCAGGACCAGAGCGCTCTCCAAAAGAAAAGACAAGGGGGTGACAACATATACCTAAGTCCCATCCATCTTCCTGTCTGTTGTAGATCAAAGTGTTGCTCTGGTTAACTGAGCCCTCTTTGACTCTTGATTAAAGCACAGGTTTTCCCTTGAAGTATGTTCTGGGAGCAGATTTCCTGTCTCCCCCAAACCACATACTTCTCCCTTCTGAAAGGGGTCAGCTCTGCAGGGGTTTGCCTACGGTAAATGGTGAACCCAAACATGCATTTCACTGCCTTTCATACAGAGGGGTGAACCTAGCTTCAAGTTGACACATTGCACACCAAAGGGGTGTTAGTCCTGCCTTCCAGTTGTCTCTCTGGCAAACAAACCCACTTGTCAGGCTTGCCTCAATTATCTCTCATTATTATGCATTGCCACCAGCTGGAGAACAAAGGAATGCAGATCCATGAAGCTTTTGATATTTTAATTAGGCTGCTCATGGCTGAAGGAAGGTGTGCCTTCCCCCTTCTTGGAATGCCTTGATGTACCCAGGGCTGTCACATTCCATTAGAATATGACAGGAAAAGATGGTGCCTGTAAGCTTTGTCTTCCCAGAGTACAGGTGACTATGTGCTTGGTGCGGGAAGCAGATGAAAAGGTTGCGGAAGGGCCGCACTCATTTCTCGTAGGTTGGTCTCCCGTCATTAATTTTAATTAATCAAAAAATCAAAAAAGCATTGTCGAGTGCATTCTCCCTGTGTGGATGGTCAAATTACTCGCATCAGGGGTGCAGAGTCAGGAGATGCTGGAAAACAGTTCTGTATGCAGAACAAAGATGAGTCTAGGTTGGCCTGGGATCAAGGATGCTTTTGAAGGAATAGCTGCAAAGCACAAAATGAGACAGGTGGATAAGCCATGAACGTGAGACATATTTCTCTTAGATCTAAGAAAACATTTGCAAGAGCCAAGTATTGGACAATTAACAATAGATAAGGCTCCTACAGGATGGAGTGGGCAAGTCTCTAGAGGCCAAGATTAGCAATAACACCCATCATAATTGAATCAAGTAGTAGTAAATAGTTCAAAATGGTCAAATTTGCATTCTCCTCACACATAACGCAGAAGTCTAAAACAAGGGCTATTCATTAAGCCGTGGATAAAGATAGTGATGTGCTTACACTCCCTTGAATGTCCCAGAACAGAGAAGACTACAAGGTCAACTTAGAAACACTTGACTACAGGCATGTTATAAATGACTTATCATATCATAACTACAGATGGGAATTTTTGGTTTATGGTCAGACTGATGAGAGATGATGGACTAATTGGGAAAGTGGGGAGTAATCTGATGTGACTCAATCCCCTGGGTTTCGGTTTCCTTACATGCTGCCAGCCGAGCCGAAAGTCCAAGGTTGGGTGGGAATTCCAACCAATCAGTGGGTCTATGGGGCAACTTGCTATACAATGTTGCACAGACCAATCCACTGCAATTATGTCCACTATAATCAGTATTATACATATTTAGAGGTAGTCCAAGGTGTGATTTACAGATAAGAGACAGCCCATGAAGTACTAACCCATATGTAGTCTATAGGTATATATGTTCCCCTAACCAATCCCTCTCGACAATGGGTCGTACAGTTTGCCACGTAGGATGACATCATAGAATGAATATTGTGGTATACGATCTCTATGTAATCAAGTTTGTGTGCGAGTGTGGAAGCATCAGTCCGATGTCTTCCAGTTTACCCTCCTTTATTAAATTGAGAATAAAGTAATACTTTGCCATATTCTCTGAGTCTGTTTGGTTATTTAGTACGAGATCTTTATTGGTAATTCCATCTAGCACAAGAAACGCTTCAAGGTGCTAGAGTACATTTTAATGCACCATTTTAAGCCATTATTCAAAGAATGTTCTCAGCTGTGAGAGGGGGCATTCATGCCCTCTCCCTAGGCTTAGTTGCACTTGCATATTTGTGGCAAATACTTACGCCCCACCAATTAACGAATTGCCAACCGCCACTGTAGATACTGACCTATACAGTAATGGTGGGATCTAGCAGACAGACTGTGGGAATTGAAGCAAGCCAATCCTGCGTTGTGTGTACCACTAAAAGCCCACTCGAGTTGAGGAAGGATCAATGACATCATGCAAGCTTTACCTCTGAAAGCTTGAAAGGGCTGTAGGATGTAACTGCATCTCAGAAAGGTAGGGGTGTCCAATAAAGGGGTCGAAGTGTAAAAAAAGAAGTAGTCTAGCTATGTTTCCCCTACCCCACACCATTCCTCTTTCCCAGACTTCATTCCCCACAGACACCATACTCATCCCCAATTCAAACCTTATATCTGGGTCCTTCCTTCCGTCCACTCCACCCCTACACACTGATGTGTTTTACAACAGTACTATCAAGTCCGATGAAAATACATTGAAAGAATTATTGTTTTCAATGACCTCCATTGGTTGTGGTCATGGTACCCCCAAAGCATGCATCTTTATACACCTGCCCCCTTACATTCAACCACCACTTACACCTCATAATGGACATACCCAGGACTATAGTCACTAACCTCCTCCCTATACCTGTCCAGACACTGTGTCTGCAGCACTCCATGCTAAAGTGCAGAACGCAAACACAGATCACTGCCAAGCTGCACTTTGTGCCCTGATCCGCAATGGGCGCTATGTCCCAAGCAGCCTACACACATTTAAAAAAGCAGTCCAGCACCTGTGATAGAGCAGTATCATGTGACACTAGAGTGTTATGCGCAGGGCTCAGGTTTGAATCCCCAGTAGGGGGAGAAGTGAAAAGAAAAACAAAGATACCCTTCCCTACCATTCTGGAATGGTATTCTGGGGCACATAAAGTAAGGGAACAATAGTGGATTTCCCTGAAAAAGTAAGTGTTGGGAAGGGAGCAAACCCACCCCACCACCCTAGGTACTTTAGGGTGAGGTGAGTACAGTTGGAAGAACTAGAACAGACCAGATGGGAGGGGGCGTTCTAAAGGTCCCCGTACAATCATAATATTGGACACGATTTAGACGGTTATAGACATAGGGCCTCATTACGAGTTTGGAGGCAGCCATGCCCTTAATAAGGGCATGGCTGCCTCCAAACTCGGGTCCGGGTCTGTGGTCCCTGAATGGGGAAATATCGGGCCATTCTGACTTTGGAGGGCCCGGTATTTCCCCATTCAGGGAACCCGGACCATCCCCCTTCCCATTCAGCCCCATAGGGCTCAATGGGAATGGGGAGCATGCTAACAAAGGGCCCGTTAATGATGGGCCCGTTCTTAGCATGCTGGTCCCCTCGCGGGACCCGCAAAGGACGTCTGGTCTGACCAGGCATTCAGAGCGGGTCCCACGAGGGGACCTCGTAATGAGGCGGTCCGGGGTTATCGGCGCCGGCACCTTTACCGGCGCCGTTATCCCCTTACTGCCTCACTTGTAATGAGGCCCATAGTGCGCGTATATAAGCAGGTGCCATTTTGCAGAAATTAAAGTATCCATAGCCGAATGAATTGGGCCTGCATGGCCATGCAGCATTTAGTGTGGTAGGCACAGTCAGCAAGCCTAGAGGGGAAATCTGAGTAGGCCCCAAGAACTGAGGAGAGAGGCACACACTGCTAACTTTCACAGGAACTCTTCTTAGTTCTAAACATGCTGCCAATATGTGGTAAGAAAGAATGTGTCTTGCAAGGCCACGTGACAGCGCTGGGAGCCTCGATGTACGTATTATCACATGTAGGCCAAAGCAGGCCTCCAACCCCCACACAGCCAGCCATGTGCTATAGCCCCTATAACTGCCATAGTCCAAAGACCCCTGAATTCTGAGACACCAGTTGACCCCAGAACACCGACCATAATCCAATCGGCCATAAAAGATCTAAGAGCATGGTCGTTGCACCTTTATTTCATAATGACATGATTTGTAATGCGAGGTACAGGGCGGGATAAATTATAGTTCATAAGTGAGGGTGGAACCCTTTAAAGCCGAGAGATGCGATTGGGATGAGTGAAGTATGTGTGGGTTAGTTTGACCTCGGGGCTCCCCCTGTACCAGCATTTGAGCATGCCAGGTGCACTGTATAGTAGAGTAGCACTGTTCGAAAATGTAGCTAATTGCTTCTTTGGAATTTGTTCCCTAGAGACGATGAGCCCAGCAGACCCTGTGTGATGGAAGACGGACTGGGCTGTGAACAATGGCCAGGCATCCCCTATGGAGTAGGCTGACCATGTATAGGGTCACAAAAACCAGCCATGTGGGTTTTCACTGTATACAAATGACGCTGTGTCTCCTTTCAAGCTTCAACGTGTACCTTTTTGCTCAGAACATTCTATGGCAGCAGAGTTATTTGTTGACGCACCTATTTTTGTAGTAATAAAAACATGTTACACTTGCAAGAGTTTCTTGGGCCTTTTTCCGTAGCGGGTTGCATTTTTTCTGGTGTGAGCGTTTAGGGGCGCGCCTTCATAAGGGAAAGTCATACCCTTTAGTTCCCACCCGCTTTGGCCTCTGGTTTAATAAGCCGATAGTACTGGGAATAGTCAAGCACGTGTCAAAGGGGCTGGTTTCTCTAAAAAGTGAGTAGGGCTGGAGCACTGTCAAAGGCGCAACTAAACCCAATCCTTTGGGAGCTAACCCTTCAAATGGTAGAGCAGAGCTACCTTTAGAGATTTGTGGAGCCGAAGTCAAACATACTTGCATGGGATCCTCTTTGTGTAATTTCCGAACAAATGTTTGTGTCAATTTAGCAGCACATTTGTGCATTTTGAAGCTCATTGGGCCAATGACATTGCCCAAAATATGATGGATTTAAGGAAAACTTTCACTTTTCTAGTTATGACTATAAGTGCCACCTATAAGCTGTAAATATTTCATAGAAGTCAGTGATGGCTGGTGAATGTTTCAATTAGAGTGGTGTAAATATTTGCCCCGATAATGTGGGATCAACCAGGCATAGCAAGGGAGTTCAAACCAACTAAGTGGGGTTCTCCACCAGGAAATGTTAAACAAATTATGGGTTGAAATGGTGCATTTTACAGCACACTGTCTGTGAAAACCGGAGTAAAAAGCCACACTGTTTTCAATCGGTTTTGTATGGTAACACATGAATGAATCCAACACATGTAAGCCACTAAAAGTGCACAGGAGCATATTCCATTGCATTTTCAATATGACTTTTCCCACAATATAGCCCAGTTTTTATCAGGTGGCATGAATATGTGCCAGTATTTCCAATAAGAACGTACTACCATGGCTTTTCAAGCCAGTACAAAATGTCATGCCACAGTAAAAGCATATTTACAGACTGGTTGTACCAATGTAGGCCAGTCAAGCCAAATACGAGTACTTATCCTGGTTGCTTTGGCCTTGATTCACAATAAACAATGCCATGCCAGACTAAGAAAGTATATGCTCACGCAACCAGTGTAGACCAGTCAAGCTACGTAATAACACTAATCATGTTTGCTTTACTGTTGATGCAGAGTCAAAAATGCCATGCGAGAATACAAATATATTTCCTGACTGGCAGCAACAATGTAGGCCAGTCTAGCCATGTAATAACACATTTGTATTTGCTTTACCTTTAACGTCCAGTCAAAAATGGCATGCTGCAGTTAGACTGGCATCACTGAAGTCGGCAAGTCTAGCCACCTGTTAACACTTATCGTGGTTGTGTTACCCTTGATGCCCAGTAAAAAAAGGCATAGTAAGAAAGTATTTAAAAAAATAGTATAGGGAAGGTGACCCCTTTCCCAAGGATGCTGAGATCCAAACTAATATTGAAATGGGATTTTTTTTAGTACAATTCAATAACATTTGTAGCGGTCAATAAATGACTGCATTAAGTTATGTCCACCATTCCCTATAAATAAACATAATCTAAAAAATTGAAAAAATATCTGTGCTTTATTTTTTCTTGCTAGAAACATTTTGAATAACGGATAAACATTCTCTCCAATTGAGAGCCTTAATTCATGACATGCACTTTGGGATACAAGCAAACATTAATTAAAAAAACATATCTAGCAGCAAAATCAACAAACAATGGAAAATGTACATAGAAAACATAAACTATTCACAAGAAAAGTAAAAGATTAACTATTGAGGGAAATGAAAAAAACATTTGTTCGACAATGACAAAGTAAACATAAGAAAGAAAAAAGTTCTATTAGTGAGAACTAATCGTTCTGAATGAGAGCTCAAAATATGACGCCTGCTTCAGCGCTGCACACTTGTTTCAATGCAATGTTATCTTGACAGTCGAAGGCATTGCCTTTAACCTTTAACTGAGCTTTTGGTGTGCGCAGACGTCGAATCCTTTTAAACTAGCATCTCGCAAGGGGAGGCATTGAGAGTCACTCATAAAAGACTATTTTCATCTGACAAATCAACTTCTGCGGCACCAATGGTCCAGGGATGAATATTGGTTTCTAAACCATCAATCAGCCCCACAACTCTAATACACGAGAAGGGATCCAAACAGATTGGAAACAGAAGTCAATTATAAACCCCCTTGCCCAATTTTGGTAATGTGGACAGAACAGCAGCTTATCTCCGAAGGATAGTGGATTGTTGGTTAATTGCAATACAGCGAAAATGCAATTATTACTCAATGATCAAAGGGACAGCCCAGTCAAGGTTGTGTACAAATATCTACTTTATTATTATCACAACAGATAGTTCTAGCGCACACTACAAAATACAACACACACTATATAGGAATGCAGAGGACAGACAGTTTCAAGTAGGAAAAGGGATGCACTATGGATACTGACAGGAGGGTAGTCGATATGTAATTAATCACAATGGTTCAAGGACACTTAGTTTCAACACAAAGGGAGCAATGGGCTGTAAAATGTCAATAGGGACTTTAGGAGATGGACAAGGGGGACAGAATCACAACACAATGTAGCTTGTGATTGTAGAAGTTCTTGGTGCTCGACAGTGTATAGTCGGTTTCAGGGCACTTTGCAGCTTCTGCAACAGAGTGCAAGACAGGAGACAGCTGCGGGTATTAGGCGGCAGACAGTTCGGTGAGCAAAGCTGGATGGACGGCTGCAAGCTGGTGTACACGGAAGCTCAGGGTCAGGAATCGGTGTCTCAGTGCTGGTTGGTGTTTCTGAATCAGTGGTTTTGGCGTCTAAGACGGCTTTAGCAACTGCGGCGTAACAACAGTCAGCGGCACAGTCAGTTGCAGCTCGAGGAGCTCGACTGGCTCGAAAATGTCCTTTAAGGTGGACATCGATAGATGCTTGTTGATGCACTCATCCTATCTTCTTCAATGGGCTAGTGTCATCTTTTAAGGTGAATGGCCCAAAGATGAGGAGAGTGTTGCAGGTAGCTGCCATGTCCTTGGTTTGGTTCAAAGACTCTCTGGCACTTCCCGCCTAGGAAGCTTGCTGCAGAGCCTAGCAAGGCACGCTGTGTGCTGGCTGGGTACCGGGTCTGGAGCTGCTGAAGGGTCCTTTGGATTCGGTATCTCCCTCTGTTCCCTGGGAGATGTTTAGAGGAGGGATCTTGTTTCCCTCTTGGAGGTCCTGGCCTTCCTTCACTAGCGGAAAAACTAAGGCAGACTGTTTCTTCAATCTGGGTCCAATGAAGGGTGCTTCTTGCTTCTCCTTGCAAAGTCTTCAGATGATCTGCCTAAAGAGGGGCTCAGCCCTCATTTAAAGCCAAATGGCCCACAGGGATTGGTGTAGGCTTAACCTACCTTAGTGAACCAAAACTGGGCCCCATGATCAATCTCCTGTACGCGTGAGGTCATAACCAGAGAGCTTTGGAACAGAAAAGTTAAAGGGGTGAAAACATGTACTACTAAGTCCCACTCATCTTCCCGTGAGTTGTGCATCAAACAGTCTCTCTGGTTGAAGGAGCTCTCTGTGGTTCCTGATTAAAGTGGCCGGTCTCACTTGAAGCTGCAGCATGACCAGACTTTCTGGTGCCGCCAATCCACATACTCTTACATTCTGAATGGGGACCCCCTGCGGGGATGACTACTGTAATACATGCAATCCCAGACATGACATTTCACTGTCAAAGTGATACTGAGGAAAGGAGCTGTCTTCAGGTTGACAGTGTATCTGAAAGGTTATTGGGGTTTCCTGTCTCCTTTGTTAGTCTCTGCAGCCTGGCCTCATGTGAGCCTGTTTTGAAGTACACTTCACTAGTATGTTAATTATGTTAATCACTGCCACCATCTACAGGGCTAAGGAAAAGAACATGTTGGATCCATGGAGCCTTTGTTAGTTAATTAGGATGGCCATTGCAGGAGGATGTTTTTGCCCTCCCCCTTCTGAGATGACATGGTGTGAACCTGGCTGTCATATGCAAACTAAATATGACAGGGGGACTGTGCCTATAATTGTAATTGGTTATTTATAATGCAGAGGTTACCCTGAGGTTTCTAAGCGCGGACCTCAGGATTGAACTCGTGTTGCTTCGCATCGTCTTGTTTCGAAGGTGAGCACGTTTAACCTGAGCTATCCCCCCGGCCCTGTAGGCTGTGTCCACCCAGAGTACACAGGTCTACGTGTATGTCGTGCGCTGAGCATAGGAAAATGTGTCCGGATTAGCCCCACTCATTTTCCGAAGGTTGATCTACCATCATTCAATTTCATTTATAATGTCATAAAAGCCCAGGCAAGTGTACACCCACCATGCAGATGGTCCAATTCCTCACATGGCCCCCAGCATCAGCATGTGAAACACCACCCTACTGAAGTTCTAGTTCGTCATCAAGGCGAAAAGTACTGGCTGAGGCCATCTGCATTACCATGCTTAGAGCCTTGCTTGTGCTGGATGTCCATATCTAATCCCTGTAGGGATATGGCCGAATGCAAAAGCTTACAGTCCTCCCCTTGCATGGCCATTAACCATTGAAGAGGCTGGTGGTCTGTCTGGATTATAAAGTGTGGCCCAAAGATGTAGGGTGTCAGCTTCTTTAGTACCCACATAACGGCGTAAGCCTCTTTTTCAATGATGGCCTAGTTTATTTCCCTTTTTGTCAAACACCTGCTAATGTAGGCAACAGGTTGCTCTACCCCTTGAGAGTTCAGCTGCGCTAACACTGCTCCAATCCCAAAATCACAGGTGCCTGTCTGGATAAGGAAGTCCTGACTATAGTCTGGCATTTTCAGAACTAGAGCTCTGCACAAACCATCCTTTAAAACCTGAAAGGAGGTTTGACATCGGGGGTCCAAGTTACCTTCTTCTGCATTTTCTTGAAAGGTGCATCCTTCAGGGATATGGCAAAGGTTCCATACCCCTGGATGAATGACCATTAGTACCCGGTGAGACCTAGAACTCTCTCACCTGCGTCTGTGTGGTGGGGATGTCTCAATCCTTCACAGCCTGTACTTTTGCTTCGAGAGGTTGATTCTTACCTCCTATGACCAGGTGGTCTAGGTAAGTCACTGTGTCCTGTGCTATCTGGCAATTTGTGGCCTCGATAGTCAGATCTGCAATCTGCAGCTCCTGAAGCACTTGTTTCAGGTAGGATAAGTGATTCTCCCAGGTGAGGCAGAACACTGCAATGTCGTCTAAATAGGCGACACTGAAGTTTTCCAGACCAGACAAAACCTGGTTAAGCATCCATGTCAAGGGCATTCGTCAATCCGAAGGACATCACAGTGAACTGATAATGTACTTCTGGGTTGACAATGCTGACCTCCCTCTCGCTCCATCTGTCAAGTCAATCTTCCAGTGCCCTGGCGTGAGGTCAAAGGTACTCATGTACTTGGGAGTGCCAAGCTTGTCAATGAGCTCATCTCCCCCAAGGAGTGGGATGAGCATCTGTCTTTGTGACAGAAATGAGACCTCTGTGGTCCACACAAAAGCGGACTTTTAGTTTTTAGAGACCAGTGCCACTGGGCTAGCCCATGGGCTGTGGGATGGCTCTATCACTCCTAGGGACAACATCATGGAAACGTCCTCCTTGATGGTGTCCCTGACCTTATAAGACATCCAGTGAATCCTACTCTTCACCGGCTTACTGTCTCCAGTGTCCACATCATGGGTGCACCAATCTGCATGACCTGGAGTCAGCGAAAAAAACAGACCGGCAAACTGTCCCAGTAAACGGCGACAGTCTGTCAGTTGCTGTTCTGACAGGTCCGTTGCAAGGTTGACACCTTCAACTGACCCATCTGAGGCTTCAGTATGCAGGAGGTCTGGGAGGGCATCGGTCTCCTCCTCACTCTCTCCATCAGTCACTAATGCCATAACCAAGTCATCCCGGCTATAATGGGGTTTTAGCCAGTCGACGTGAAAGACCCAGCATATCTGTTTAGGTCCTTTCACGTCAATGAGATAATTCACCTCACTGACTTTTACCAGCACAGTAAGGCCCAGTCCACTTGCCCTGAAGGGCACTGGGTTGTACAGGCTCCATAATGAACACCTACTGGCCTGGAGAATAGACTGTCCCTGTAACCTTCTGATCGTGCCAATGCTCCATCAGCTCCTGACTGGCCTTTAGGTATTTTTGGCCATGTACTTTGCCATTCTAGACTGAAAGCCAAGGACCTGTTTCACCACATCTCCTGTAGGGGATGAGGAGTTGCCCTTCCATCCCTCTTTTACTAGACAGAGGAGACCTCATACAAGGCGTCCAAACAGAAGCTCAAAGGTGCTAAACCCTACTCCGTTAGGTGATGCCTCCCTGTAGGTGAGCAGAAGGCATTGCAGGAGAATATTGCATTTTCTTCTCAGGTGCTCTTCCAAGCTACATATCATGCCAATCAGGGTCTTGTTGAACCGCTCACCAAGCCCATTTTTTTGTGAATGGAAGGATGTAGAGAAGTGGTAGGTGACTCCACACTCTTCCCACATAGCCTTCATATACGTGGATATGAAATTTGAACCCCTGTCAGAAATGACTTCCTTGGGGGAATCCAACACGGGAGGATATCCCAATCAGAGCCTTTGCAACCACAGGGGCTTTGGTGCTCCTCAGAGGAGCAGCCTCAGGGTACCTTGTGGCGTGGTCTACCACCACCAAGATGTATCTGTTCTCTGAGCTGGTTTGATGATCCAAAGGATCCACAATGTCTATGCCTATTCTCTCAAAAGGCCACACAACCACAGGTAGTGGAATTAAGGGGCCTTTTGTGGCACCACCTGACTTGCCAGAAGCTTGACAAGTCGGGCAGTACTGTACAAATTCCTTAACATTTATGCCGAACTGTGGCCAGTAAAAGTGTGCAGTCAACCGGTCCGATGTCTTAGTCACTCACAAGTGACCATCTAAAGGAATTTTGTGAGCCAAATCCCAAAGGAATTTTCTGTGGCGTTGGGGAATCACCAACCTTCTGGTCTTTTGACTCACTGTACAGTAGTCCATCCTCCCAGAACACTTGGAGCAGTCCAGGGGCATGGCCCTCGACTGCTCCTCCGCCTGCTTCTGGAGACCCACCAGAGTGAGACACTCTTTCTGGGCTTTGAAGAAGTCTGTCTGCTCTGGGTCCCCAGCTGATGCAAACTCATCTAGCTTGGCCAGGCCTTTCAGATCTGCGCTAACCTGGTCCTCACCTCAGGTTCCTGCGCTGCGCCAGGCAACTCTGAAGTCACTGAATCCCCTGCTACCAAAGTAGGGTCCTCAGTGGCTACTGGCCCCTCTTCTGCAGGAGTAGGTGACTCAGCAGTCTGTGGAATTGGCCCAGGGGCCACCGGCCATGCCAGTCCTTCCAACAAGCCCTCTGGAAGCACTCTAGGCCTTAAGGCTCTAAGAGTCTTCAATCTGGCAGCCCCTTGGGTCCTCGATGTCGTAGCCGCCGCGACTATCTTGGATAAGGAACATCATTACCAAATAGACATGGGACAGGATTGGAGTTTTTCACCGCTACACGGTGCTGGGTCGTTTCACCTAGCCAGCTGAAGTCTACAATCGCCAAGGGGCACTTACTCTTTCCATCAAACCCACTGATGCTATAATCAGGACTATCGATATAATGGCCTGACTGTATCCACTGCTGGGTGTCAGCAATGAGACTAATGGCAGTGTCTCGAGCCACAAGAGTTCTGTGTCCATTGATATACACATGTTCTAGAAAGAGTTGAGTATTATTGGGAACTGGGATCGCTTTTGTAGACCCGGAACCGTTCCCACTCAGTGTAACCAATCCACATTCAGCCACTCCCTGGCCTAAAGAGAAGCCCTGCTCTAGGAGGCCCACTCTAATGATGGCCTCTTCACTGAGACTAACATTCACTATGACATGCTTGGGCAAGTCCTTGCAAGTAGGATCCCCTTTCCTACGGTCCAGCTTCTTACACACAAAACAACCTTTGGGTGGGGTGGTGAGAATGTAGGTGTCCCAGTTTTATGGTGCTTGCACTCTTACTTTCAGTGTGTGCGGCTGAACTAAAGTTTTGGTATTTCCCCTTATTCTTTTGGGGACCTGCCTTCGAAGAGGATTGGGTTGGACCTTTGTCGTTCGCATCCTTGTTACATTTTTGTCTGAAGATTTCTCCTCCAGTTTGGGTGTGCTCACCTGACCCTTTTCCTGTACTCGAGCACGCACAAACCTGTCGACAGTGTTTGCAAGCTCCCTAGGTTCTGTAACAGTCTTGACCACAAGATGGTTGTGTAGGTCAACCTCACAATTCTTTAATACATCCTCACATGCAATCAAATTGTACATCCCTTTAAATTGTCAACTTTGTTACCAGCGACCCACCTCCTCAGATATTTCAACGAAAAGTGTGTGAATGCTTCAAATGTCAGACAACTTTTCTTTCCAAGCTCTCTGAAACTCTTGAGATACTGTTCTGGGATTTTTACAGAACTTCCTGAGGAGGACTGCCTTCATGCTCTCATAAACAAGCCTTTCCTCAGGAGATAACTGAAGAATTGCATCAGTCCGTGGTGTTCGTAAGTGACTCATCATGGCTGCACCCTACACTACCTCGTCCACCTCCTGCAGAAGAAAAGCAAGCTTGAGTGGTAGAAACCAGTCAAAAATATCCTTCCCAACTTCATAAGCTTGGACTTAGTCTTAGGGGATGTGCCACCTGGGCTTATGCCAGGCACTTTGGTTTGAGCCACTACCGCTGCCTTCGCTAGAGGTGGATCTGTTGACCTCCTTCTTCTCTTCGCACGCCTGCTAGCGCAACTCTATGGTGACCTTGTCCAGCTGTTTCTGTTTCTCTAGCGCTAGTCTCCTCTCCTCCAGCAGGAGCTTTCTAACTTCTACCTTGTTAACAGCCCGAACAATTACAGGGCCACTTAGTGACCGTTGTGAGAAACCTGAAGGTGTTTCACCCGCTAGTCCCTGGGGATCTGTCATCCAGGTGGCCAGGACACGGCCATCGCTTTTGGATCCAGATTCTGGGGTAGGACCAGTGGAGGAGGATCACCTGAATGAGGGGTGTTCAGGGAGTGGAAGTGGGGCACCGGACGGCGAGATGCGTTATCTCCTTCCTTGTAACACATTTTCCCCATCCTACCATGTAGGATAACTAGAAACTCAACCCCCATCCTTTACCGACACACTTTCTCACAGACAGTTCACCATTAGTGACAATGGACTAACACCAGAGCTGTAAACCTGACATGTCCCGAAAAGGAAATGAGGAAACTGTAGTTGCAAGATGGCAGTTTAATATAAAGAGAAAGACGGTGAGACCCGAGAGGGTTACAAGGAGGGGTGTGCCCTTGACCTTTAATGACTGTTACTGTCGTGAACCTTGGAAAGTAAGAAGCCTAAAACCGGGAACTAAAGCTGAACAAACCTACACTGTGCATCACAGGTACCGTGGGCTCTCCCGCGTCGATGACCAAGGCGGGAAGGAGAAACTGATGCTCTGGTACTGTCCTTGGCTCCTACAACAACTCAGCACCAGTAAAGATGGCACAAGCAGTGAGTCGGAGAGACTGATACCAAACCAGCTTTTGTGTGAACCAAGGTTGCAAGCTGCAACATTGTATGAAGAAATCCAAAGAGGACAGTGTGTGAAACGCATGTGATGAGCGATGCAAATATAATTGGAAACCAAAGGAGTGAATGAACTTTTGCAGGCCAAGTGAGATACCATATACAGAGTTGTCCGGCTCAACGTGGGAGCTCATTCGAAGTTCTTTGTTAGGTATCCAACTGGATGGCAACTGTATTGTAAAACAGAAGTTTGTATTGAAGTGTCCCTGGAACGGGTCAAGCCAAATCCTGTGCACATTCGAAAGCCTTTCATCAACCAAGGTGAACTACAAATTGGTCCGAGCCCAGCTGAGGGAGACTAATTGAAAAGGGGAAGGATCTGAGCCTGGCTGAGGGGGATCCAGGGTGAACCGTGAGTCACCCGAGAAAACAAATATTGTCTGAACTTTGTAATAACAGCGATCTGAGCCCAGAAGAGGAGGATCCCCAGTAACAATCGTAAAATAACAGGGATCTAAGCCCAGCTGAGCAGGATCCAGGGTGAAGCACCGAGCTGAATACTTGGGAGAAGAAAAGAAATGTTATATTAGTGTGTACATCAGGCACTCTGAATCAAGAGACCTTCATGAGAAAAGAGACTTGGGTACAGAAGGCTGGGCTGATGGAAATAGAACTGTATCCTTGTGTCGAAGAAGTCAGAGTGTGTGCTATGCTCGAGTGAACCAACTTACCCCATGCTAAAAACGTTAAGAAGGGAGGACAATGACCCGAACATCCTGGCATATCATTTTGTGTACATGTTTCTTTCTTTTTCTGGAACATTACCCCACACTATTTGTAAATTAGCGGTACGTATTGGCAAGCATTTCTTTTAGTATAGGCCCTTTTATTTTGACAAGACTCCACTAGGATTGCATTATTATTATTTTATGGTCATAGCTTGCACCGATCCATAGATTTAAGTTAAGATAGGCATTTATCATACCCTTTTGAAAGTTCAATAAACACCCTTGAACTGTGGTCACTTCTTTCTGTCTTACTGGTGACACCATGCCTTCCTTACACCACGCCAAGGCATGAGACCTGCGGAGTGCTGCACTAGCCCCAGACCTCACTGACACTCTTGAGGGTTGGGAGGCCACGCTACCCCCACAGAGGGTTGGTTGGCCAGAAACACTGCTCATGCTGTTTTCCTCATCATCTTCCACTACACCTCCCAGAAGGTCTTTCCCATTTGGGTACACAGGCATAGCCTGTCCCCGAGGGTCTTCTCCCCAACCGCCCTCGCCTCTACCCAAGCTTGGAGCCTGGTCAGCAACTCAGGTTTATTAACCTTAGTGCTGTGGGATAGTCACCTCTCTTGACATAGGACACGCAGGACATCCTTTGTCATGCCTTTCTCAGTCTCTTTGTCAAGATGAGGAGAACCATCTCCGGTTCCGGAAGCACCTCAAAACCTTCCCCTTTACTTCTGCTGTCTCTCCCCCTCTCCCCTGCTAAATTCCTTACTGAAACTGCACTGATTCTGCAACTGGGCCACTCTCACCGATCTCTGTCCTTGGCTCAGTCACTCTCCCCTTGCACTGCCTCTCTGGAAACCCTGCACTGCGGGACTGTCTCTGTATCCCTACAGCCCCCCTTCCCAGCACTTGTCTGCACTTGCCACCAGCTGGCCCGTATTATTTATCTTGTTATTCTTCTACCCCTGTACTGCACTTCCCCTCTCCCTTTCCCCTTGCACTTTTCCCTTCCCCTCTACCCTTGCACTTGCGCGGTCTGAATGACACCTGGCCTAGTATGATCGTTGTCTATCTTCCCTTTGTTCCCCCTTCCCTGCCTCATCGCGCCTTGAAACACTTGTGCATAGGCGCGTTACAAATGCCATATCATATCATATCATATCATAAGATCCATGATTATTACAAATGCCTAGCAGTATCAAAACAGTACTTTTATCGTTGGCAGACCAAGCTGTGTGCAAGACTCCAACTAGATCCAACCTCCTGCCACCAATGTAACGAATCAACTTCTGGGGCACGAAAGGTCCAGGGATGAATATCGGTTTCTAAACCATCAATCAGCCCCACACCTCTAGTACACCAGAACAGATTCAAACAGATTGGAAATACAAGTCAAAAATAAAAACTCCTTGTCCAATTATGGTAAAGTGGATGGAACAGCAAGCCTATCTCCAAAAGGTTGTGGATCATTGGTTAGTTGCAACACAGCAAAAATACATTTATTACCCATTGATGAAACAGTCTATACTGTCAAGGTTGTATAAAACTATCTACTTTACGATTATCACAACAGATAGTTCTAGCACACTACAAAATGCAACCGACCCTGTAAAGAAATGCAGAGGACAGACAGTTTCAAAGAGGAAAAGGGGATGCACTATGGATACTGGCAGGAGGTTAGTCGGTATAGTAGTTAATAGCAAAAGATCAAGGATACTTGGTTTCAACACAAAGGGAGCAATGGGTTGTAGAATATAACTAAGGGCCTTTGGAGAAGAACCAGGGGGACTGAACCACAATGTACCGTGTGCTTGTAGAAGTTCTTGGTGCTTGACTGTGTAGAGTCAGTTTCAAGGCGCTTTGCAGCTTCTTGCGATAGAGTTCAAGACAGGAGACAGCTGCCGGTATCAGGCGGCAGGCAATTTGGAGAGCAAAGCTAGATGGACATCTGCAGTCTGCAGGGTCAGGAATCATAGTCTGTGCTGGTGGTCATTTCTGAAGTACTGGTCAAGGCGTCTCGTACGGCTTTAGCGACTGCGGCATAACAACAGTCAGTGGGGCTGTCGGTTGCAGCTCAAGGGGCTCGACTGGCTCAAAAATGTCCTTTAAGGCGGTCATTGAAGATGCTTGTCAATGCACTCCTTCTAGCTTCTTTACTGGGCTTGTGTCGTCCTTTAAGTCGGACGGCCTTAAGCAGAGGACAGTGTTGCAGTCAGCTGCCTTGTCCTTGGTTTGGTTCAGAGACTCTCTGTCACTTCCCACCTAGGAAGCTTTCTGCAGAGCATAGCAGGGCACACTGTGTGATGGCTGGGTGCCTTTTCTGGAGCTGCTGCAGGGTCCTTTGGATTCGGTATCGCCCTATGTTCTCTGGGGGATGTTTAGGTGAGGGAACGTGCTTCCCTCTTGAAAGTCCTGGCCTTCCTTCACTGGTGGAAGATGTAAGGTAGACTGTACCTTCAGCCAGGGTCGAATGCTGAGTTCATCTTGCTACTCCTTGAAAAGTCTTCAGATGATCTGCCAAAAGAAGGGCTCAGCCCTCTTTTGAAGCCAAATGGACCACAGGGACTGGTGTAGGCTAAGCCTACCTTAATGAACCAATCCTGGGTCGCCACCAACACTCTGCTGTATGCGTGCGGTCATAACCAGAGTGCTTTGTAACAGAAAAGGTAAAGGGGTTAAAAAATGTAATACTAAGTCTCACCCATCTTCCTGTCTGTTGTGGATCAAAGGGTCTCTCTCTGGTTAAAGGAGCCCTCTGTGGTTCCTGATTAAAGCGGCAGGTCTCCCTTGAAGCTGCAGTGCAAGCAGACTTTCTGGCACTATCAATCCACATACTTGTGCCTTCTGAATGGGGTGCCCTTGTGGGGATGACTGCTGTAATACACACAGTCCCAGACAGGACCTTTCACTGTCAAAGCGATACTGAGGGTTGGAGCTAGCTTCAGGTTGACACAGTGCATCTGAAAGGTTGTTTGGGTTTCCTATCTCCTTTGTTAGACTCTGCAGTCAGACCCCATGTTGGGTTGGCCTGTTTGAAATAAGCTCTATTAATATGTTAATTATGTTAATTACTGCCACCATCTACAAGTCTAAACAAAAGGATACAGCGGATCCATGGAGCCTTTGGTAATTAGGCTAGCCATGTCAGGAGGAAGGTTTTGCCCTACCCCTTCTAAGATGACATGGTGTATTCTTGGCTGTCATTTCCCAACTAAATATGACAGGGGGGCTGGGCCTGTAAGCTGTGTCCACCCAGAGTAAAACAAAAAAGTTGATGGTTGGAAGGTTTAGAATAAATCTTGACCTCTGGCATTGCTCTGGGCAACCCTGCAGACCATCGTTCTTCACCTGCCAAGCCATTACAATAGGGGAAAGACCATATGCAAATCAGACTTGGCCCCACCCCCAAGGGGGTAGTCCAGCCCGAACTGCTAGGTCACATCCCTTTTGCACGAGACCACAAGCATCCCCAGGCTGAGGGCAATAGAGGCCATCGCCCGACCCTTCCGATCGGCGCTCGCCCTTTTTGTGGTCAGTTTGTTTCTCCTTGTTAGAGAGGGTATGCCCAGATGTGGGTCCCTTGCTCGCTGCGCCACAGGGAACCAGGCTGCACCTCACTGAGGAGGTCCAACAAGGCCGAAACATGTCTGGGGTTGCTTGTTTTTCTGTGCAGAGGGGACCTGGCCTAGCAGTTCGGGCTGGGCTGCTACCTTCGGTGGCGGCAGCTGCTGACTGATTTGCACATTGCTGGTTCCCTTTTGCAAAGGCACAGACGGGCTAAAAAACGGTGGTGTGGAAGGTTGCCCAGAGCAATTGCCAGTGGTTTAGATTCATTCGAAACCTTCCACCCATCACTTTTGTGGTCAGTGTCTACCCAGAGTAAACGGGTCTATGTGTATGTCGTGCGGTGAGCATAGGAAAAGTTGTGCGGATTATCCCCACACATTTTCCGGAGGCTGATCTACCATCCTTCAATTTCATAAAAAATTTCAAAAAAGCCCAAGGGAGCGCACACCCACCGTTCGGATGGTCGAATTCCTCACATCTTCTTTCAAAGCAGTTGCTATGGGGCTGAGGCCAGTGCTCTGAAAGCACGCTTTTAGGGTACTGCCTAAGAAGCCAATACTAGAGGAGCACCAGGGAACCATTGTGTCCCTAAAAACATACAATCTGCACCATCATAAGGGCAGTATTGGGACAGAGTGCCACTATGCATGGTTCACCATTAGTCCAAAGTGTATTTTTGAGTGCAAAGTCCGTGCAAAGTAATTTTGTCTGCAAAAACTTACTATTTACTGACTTTGTACAGACTTTGCACTTGCACTGCAAAAATACACTTTGCACAGTTCCATGAATCAGGGTTTGTGTCAGCAGTGCAAACTCACCTTACAGCAGTGCAAAGTCACGTTTGAACCGTGCAAAAAATTCCATGAGTCAGACCCTTAATATGCAAGCGACAGATTCGCCAGGCTCCACATCGGAGCTGAGCAGTAAGCAGCCCAGACTCCACTGCACTGTGCAGACACCTCGTGGATGGAAGACCAACCACATGTAGCCATTGTCTGGGTCGAGGAGTATTATTATCAGGTGGTGAGTCTGAAACCAGAGAGGGTGGTCCAGGATGGAGATGTGGAGCGTAGCAAGGAGGGTTGACACATTGGTGGGCTGCAGAAGAGAAAAGGGGAGAACTCCGACTCTAACTGCCCAAGTCGCCCTGTAGGTCCCACCCCAATCTTCCAAACCCAACTACCAGGGACGGGTAGAGAATGCATAAAGGATTCCTCAAGTTGGGTGGTCCTTCTGACGGTAACACTAACAGCAGGGTCGGTCTGGGACATAAAATTGTCCCTGGCACTAGCAAAAAAGTGGCCTACAGTTGCAAATGGGAATTCATTCCTTTTGTGACGCTCTTTGAATGGTACCCAAGGGGGAGGTTTTTGATAAAATGGGATGCAAATTTTACATTTTAAAGAATATTTATTCAGCAACACTGGTCAAAACTATTAGTGGCATAGTGAATTAAACTGGCCCACATTGGCCAAAAAAGTGCCCCACTTTGACCAAAAACACTGGCCCACACAAGCATTTTGCGTTTTTGGTTCGGCCATGGACCTATTGCCCTATAGGCCAGTCCATACCGGACTAACAGCAGGAGGCGCACTCTGCTACGAGGAACAGGGCGTTCGGTTGGGTGTGTGGGGGGCTGGGACAGTAAGTTGCCCTGTGCACTGATAGGGGAGCAATGGTAAGAACTGGGTCCCAGTTCACCAAGTAGGGAGAGGCTGCCGAGGGATATCCTCTGATAGAGCTGCCAGCAAGCGAAAGCACTGCCAGGAACCCTATACACCTGGAGGGGAACTTATGCAGCAATGACGGGGCGATGGGGAACGGATAAGTGGCTGGGCAAACGAAGTGAGCAAGAGAGAGAGCTGGAGGCAGGAAAGAAAGCTGCCATGCCAGGCCAGCTCTGTTAGCAAGTAACATGCTTGGTAAACAGATGATAGAGTGGGACTGGCACCAGAAAAACAGGCGATGCTGAGAACAGAGGACACAGGTGGGGAAGACCAGGTCACTGCCGCAGGGAGAGCCGACTGGGGTGGTACCGGACAGCCTCTATTAGGCACTGGCATGGGCTCGGGCCTGCAGACCTGGGCGGTAGAGTGCAGGATACTGCGCAAGTGTATCTTCTCAGGAATGCATCACGCTGCACGGTGCGCATGTCCGTTCCTGAGGGAAGTGAAACACCACTGATCAGCTGATTAGATGAAGAGGGGCTGACTGGGCTGCAAGTGATAGACCACCCTGACTGAATGCCTAGGGTCATCACCTAAGAGATCAGGGACCATACTATAGAAGGTAGGCTGGCACTGATGCCTATTCATCTGGGTGAGCTGAAAAGGTCTAGACGCTGGCAAAAAGGAAAAGTGACCAGTTGGACGATAGTACAGAGATATGGTGGATAGATGCAGAAAATAATGTGCAAGGGCAGGCGTGATCGTTGTTTATGCATACATTATGAGTGCCATAGTCCTGCAGGGGCCAGGCAGCATTCTGGAAGTAGACGACTGCTTATACTAGTTCGTCTTCTGATTTATAGATGTGACCCATCTGCTCACAGGATGAGGCTGCAGCTGGTCCTGCACAGGACTGGGCGAACAGATTTGACTAAATACTGCATTACTCAAATATTGTGTGTTTGTGATTGAATCAAGAATTATCCATTGTTCAGGCACAATTTTTCAGTTGAGTTTGTGTTAAAATGCTGTCAAAAAGGGCATTAATTTTTCAATTTAGGGATCACTGTTGTGTGGAGAGGCACGAGGCTGGTACAGAAGTTGAGAGAGTTGGGGTTTATTAAGGGAGGACGAAAATTAAAAGGATTGAATTGAAGGAGAGTGAGTAAATTAAAATATGATTTAGCTGAGGGGGGAGTAGGACATTCAAATGGGCTCTAGATGAGGGAGGGATAGACAATTTAAAGTAGGATTTAGTTGTGGTGGAGGTAGAATGGACAAATCATGTTTCTTGGGCTAATCTGATTACTGCTATGGAACCAGAGCATACCTTTGACATGCACACATGTGATATTTCTTTCTCATTGACTAGGGTATTCAGAGTATATTCAGATATACAAGCACTATCAAATAAAGTAACTATGTTCCACAAGAAAATAGCTCTGAAAAAAGCCTCTCTCAATCAACCATCCCAGACTAACAATCTGAATACCGACCCCCGTTCAAAGGAACAGGACACAGCTGTGTGATTCATGTTCTCAAAAACCTCTATCCTTGAGGTAGAGAAAGTCATCCTCTCTCTCAAGCCATCCAACTGCCAAGGCGACCTCTGCCCTGCCCAGCTTATAAAAGGCGCTACCAGATACTCTGGTTACTCTTCAAACCGAATAAATCTTTCGCCTTTTAGTAAAGATTTCCGTGGAGAGGAACATTAAAGAGTTTCACTCCATTTTTTGAAGCCCTGCCACATACAGGGTTAAAAAAAATTATTAAAAAAATTAAAAAAATAAAAATAAAAGGCGCTACCAGAGATCTCTCCCCATTTGTATCAAAACTTATCAACGCTTCATTTGCATCGGGCACCGTGCCTACCAACGTGAAACAATCTTGGGTACTGCCTCTGCTTAAAAAGCAAACCCTAGACCCACTTATACCTACAAACTACCATCCCATCACGACAGTCCCATTTTTGCTTAAAATCTTGGACAAGATTGCTTACAACCAAATTCAAAATTTCTTGGAACAACATAAGCTCTTAGGAGCACGTCAATCAGGATTCCGACCCCAACATGGTACTGAGACTGCCCTAATCGATTTGAAGGCACAAATAGATGAACTCCGAGACAAAGGTAAAACAGCCCTTATCCTGTTGCTGGACCTTTTGGCTGTGTTCGACCTTGTTGACCACAAGGTCCTTTGCAGCCACCTAGACTCAGCTGCACATTTTTCCAAAGAGGCTATAACCTGGATTGAGTATTTCCTCACCAACAGGACTATGAGGGTGATCTCCCCTTCCACAGCAGCTGACCCGATCCCCCTTCTGTGCGGAGCTCCCCAGGGCTCTTGCGTCTCCCCCACCCTATATAACATATTTACTAAACCCTTTTGGATGATCTGGACTTTCTTGGTATCACCTATACTAATTATGCAGACGATACCCAGATTCTCCTCCCACTTTTCGGGGATTACAACAAGGATTTGGCCTGGGTAAATAGGGTGTATCTCATCATCCAGGCATGGATGGCAACCCACTGTCTATGCCTGAATGATGATAAAACAGAGCTAATCATCCTGGGTACTCACTCTAATCTTAAAAAATTAGACCAAGGCTAAACCTCTTTTGAGATACATAGCAATATCATTAAGGTGTCCAAGGAGGTGAAGACACTTTGCTTTTATCTGGATTCCACCCTCTCTTTCGATAAACAAGTGAAAATCATGGCATCAGCCACAGCTTACACTTGTAAGCTCATTAGAGCAGGTAAACACTTTTTCTCAGATGACAACTGCATTATCTTAGCTAGAGCCCTGATTCTGTCTAGGCTCGACTATTGCAATGTCCTATACATCAGTGCTAACAAATCTGTCATCCACAGAATTCAAATCCTACAATATAATGCCTTGAGAGCGGCTCTTGGCATGTCCAAAAGATTGCATATATCTAAGATTAGGCACCAAAACAACTGGCTGTCTACTAAAAGCAAAATCCATTTAAAAGTTTCATCCCTTGTTCACAAAGCTTTGAATAATGCCGCACCTGGCTATCTCACGGACAGATTCCTAAAGAGAAGCTCCACCCGACCGGCAAGAACCACCAATGTCAATAGCTTTATCGTACCGAGATTCAGGCTGGCTAAGGCTGGGGGAGGCAGCTTCCAGGTTTGAGCGGCCTAATTATGGAATTCATTGCCACATCCTCTACGTGAGGCGCAGCCTTTTCTGACATTCCGATCCAACTATATCAATCTGCTGAAGTCTGCCGACGACTAATTGCTCACTAGCTCTTACAAGACTCCTGATACCTCCTAGTGTGTGTATATGTATATATATATATATATATATATATATATATATATATATATATACTCACCATCCTGCTGCCCAATTGTACATCTTCCCTTTTGGCTAGTGTTGTGACGACCTTCTAGTGCCCGTATATATTCTGTCTTGCTTGTAATCTGTAACTGACCTTCTATGGCCTGTATATATTTTGTTTTGCTTGTAATCTGTAACTGACCTTCTATGGCCTGTATATATTCTGTTTTTGCTTGTAATCTGTAACCATGTAACCTCAAGCCTTGCATATTCTGTACTGCTGTGCCCGGTTACGTTCGGGTTTGGTGCGCATTATAAGTGAATAAAACAAACAAACAAAATCTGAGAATTGAGGCATGCATGATATTACATTCAGTTGCTGTAAGTGGGTGTGACATCATTTTGTGATAAAAGAAATCATTAGTTGCAAGGAAAAAGTCTTAGAATTCTTTGCAGCCAGAAGAGTGCATTCAGTGGTTGTACTGGGTATGGAACTTTTTATGAAGAATGAGAGAAAATACTGGTTGTGAAGAAAGATTCTTGGCATTTTTGGGGACGCGAGAGTGCATTTAGTTATTGCTGTGGGTGTGTCAAATGTGTGTGATAGGTAATAGAAAATAGAAAATACTCATTGTGAAGATAGGTTTTATAACTTTTTGGAAGCAAGATAGCATTTGGCTTTTCAACATTTTGTGGCAAATGAGGGGAAATACTAGTTGAAGAAAAATGTCTGTAATTGTTTGGACACAGAATATATTCAGTGGTTTTACTGGGTCTGCGAATATTTTGTGATAGGCAACAAAAAATATTAATTGTGAAGAAAAGTAAAAAAAGTATTTGAACACAAGAGAGTACATGTAGTGGTTGTACTGGGTGTTCCATGTGTATGTTAGGAGAGAAAATACTAGTTGCAAAGCAAAGGTCTTAACATTCTTTGGAGGCAGGGTGAGATTGCATTCAGTGGATATAACCTAGTGTGCAACACACATACCACTTTCGTGTGTGTAGGGTGGGGAAATGGCTATATTGAGTGCCAACATGTTCGGAACACCTACAAATGCCAGAGGAAGGGGGTGACATGTGGCTAAAGGGTATTTTTCATCAGTCACAGCAATTTGTGTATATTGGGGATGCCAGAAGTGCATTTAGTCATTTGAAGACCTCAAGTTTGCAATCAGCAGTGGCACCTCTGGCCACACATTACTCTAGTGTGCAAGATAAAGTAGTGTATATGCTTGGATACTGGAGCCGAAGGAGGAGGACTTGCCTGTGGTCTATGGGGCACTGCACCCCTCACTGAGACTAGTATGAACATAAGTAAGATGAAAAGCAAGATACACGTGACTGAAATGGAGTACAGATTAAAACACATGCCTTTGAAAGCCATTGGTACCAAAGGAGACACAAAGGAAGAGGACAATGTACATTGAGAGAGACAGGAGGGAACGACTCAACTAATCCTCCACCTTATGCACATGGTCTTTCGAACACAGTCTGGCAGATCTGAACATACAAAACCACAGCACGACATCAGTATGGCCACACCACCAACTCCTCTACTACTGCATGTAAGACCAGATGAACATAGTAGCCTACATCTTCATGGCCCACCAAGAAAAACTGAAGGGTGCAATTCCTTCATACCGGACCTAGAACAACAGTGCCTTGCTACCTGCGATCAGTGCAAGAGGCCTCTGTGTTGAGGAAAGGCTGGTCCAAGTTATGTGCCACTACTTTGCGGTGCCATATAATATGCAACCATGCGCATGTATGATATGAGCCCAGAACACCTGCACTGCAGCCCTCTCCCCACTTGCGGGCCACCGTACCACACCCAGCCCACAGTGCCACCCCAGGAAGCATTGCTGCTATTTCATTGCGCTAGTGGCTGACCGCAGTAGTGATTGACTTCAATCGTATGAGGTTCCTTTCACATTTGTGCTTGTCTCGGGAGGATAGCTCAGCGGCAACGTGCTCTCCATGGAAGCACGACGACACAGAGTAACACAGGTTCGATCCCAGCGTCCGCGCTTAGAAACCTCTGGGTATTAAGCGCGTTATAAATAACCTATCATATCACTGTTCTGTTCACGTGTCCAGTTTCTGCTATTTTATAACCACAGTAAATCCACTTTCCAACAGTACAAGAAGCACCCTTGCCCATTTGCAGGTTGTCCCAGTTAAGCTAGAGAGGCAAGCATGACCATTTTTTGAGTACTCACATCTGTGCTACATGAGAGCTTAAATCATATGAGTTTTAGCGCATTACAAAGATCACCCAGCTCTGAAGCATGAATTTTAGGTGGTGTGATCCCAAGCTTGTTATCACACAACACAAGCCAGTCATATATTCTCAGAAAGCTTTCATTCATTTTCTATTCCACTGAGTTTCAACTAAAATAATTAGCTGTTGTGCTTTTTCATGTTTCACAGGACTAGCTGCATTCTTGCAGACTTCCAAAATTGAACAGTGGCTGCAGAAAACCCACCATCTACCCCCATCAATAACAAAATGGGACATGTGGGGCTTCAAGCAGCCTTAACGCTCTATCGGGTATTCTTACTATCACCTCACATCCTCTTGAAAGGGGTACATGTTTGTCCTCGTCTTAATTCAGCCTGGGTACTATATCACCGTTAAATTCAATGGACTGATGCATTTTCCATAACTCTCCGCCACTTCAAGAACACCTTGTGTTTTTTCCTTGATCCACGACAGAAGAATAATGCAAGGGGCCCATTCCTTGCTTGCAGCAGTTTTCATCCTTTGGATGGAAATGGAGAATATGTTTGAACAGGTGGAACGTTATTCAATGCATGTTAAACCTTCAGAGGATGTTATCGGGGTGTCACATTGGGCACCCATGCGCTATCGCTGGCCAACAATAGGATCCAGTGAAATATGGTCCATGCAGTTGATTCCAGAATAAGTCCTTTTTCAAATCTGCAGACTGTGCTGCAACTTCCTGGAACTAGGTTTGTGTGTTTTTTCCTACAAAACAATGAGCTGGGAAAGATGCTTCTGGCAAATATTAAAATTCTACCCCTCCCACACAGTTGAAGTGACTTTGCCACAGAAAAGAGCCACTCTTGCAGTACCTGGGGTCTATCCCTCTGAGATGTTTGGCTGTCGTTCTACTATGTCTGCAACTTTCCTATCCTCTTGCCCAGCCACCTGTAAGTGGGGAGGATGGTACTGGAGTATGCGCTACTCCACGGCATCCGCCACCACTATGGAGTTCTCTAGGCTCGACTGATGGTCATCTGGCAATACATCAATATGTCCCTGCATGATGCATCCGTCGGTCCCCCCTGGACTTCCCAAATAGCAGCCCACTTACAATGCTGCGACCACCCAGGTTCTGTAGTGGCTGTGGGGGTGGCAGCAGCACAGCCCTGCTAGTAGAAGTTGGGAGCACTAGATATGTGTAAATACTGTGCCTGATTGATATGATATGATAGATTATTTATAACGCGCTTAATACCCAGAGGTTTCTAAGGCCGGACCCGGGGATCGAACCTGTGTTGCTCCGTGTTGTCTTGCGTTCAAGGCGAGCACGTTGCCACTGAGCTATCCTCCTGAGACATTGGTGTTCTTAAGCGTAACCAGCTGCTTGTGCTTATGTCGCTTAGGACAGTGCCCCACTGTCCTGGACTGGGAAAGCAGGAGAAGAGTTGGGCTAGGTAGGTACTAAGAACATAGTGCCTCCCTGATGATTGCAAGAGGCAAGAAAGCGCGCTAGGAGGAGAACATCAACTGGACTGTGGAAAGGTACACCTAGCTGGGACCCAGAGTGTGCCCCTCACACCCTTTTCTGTCAAATGTTCTTTGGGAGTCCCGGGCTCCAGAGGCGGCGGCACCGGGGTAACACATGCCCCTACTCAGGAGAGCCACACTGTTGGTTTTCCCCCCTCCCCCCAACTGGGGTTTTACACTTTGTAATTGGAGGGTGAGTTGGTTCCTGGCTACTTGAATGACTACAGCAACCAGAATTCCCTGAGGCCATCACTGGTAGTAACCATCAACACCTGTACAAACACCTGAACAGACTACCTCCCTGATGATTGCACTGGACTGTGGAAAGGTACACCTAGCTGGGACCCAGCCCAGAGTGCACCCCTCACACCCTTTTCTGATATATATATATATATATATATATATATATATATATATATATATATATATATATATATATACTGATGATAGTACAATAGCCTTATTAACGAGTCAGAAGTGGAGTTTCGTTATAAGGGTAACACGTGTATTTATTTGTGTAGCCGACACGTGTTGAGGGGTCTCCAACTCTTCTAGAGCCCTGCTAGTAGATGGTGCCAGTGGTGGAGTATGCTAGGAGGGTAGAGTTGGGCAGGCTCTGAGGGAAGGGGTCTGAGGGTTTCCTGTGTTAGCATGCTTGGTGACAAACAGGTGTGTTCTCCTGAGAGGAACTTGCCGGCATGAACTCAGGTACGGGCAGGAGCAGGACACGTGCCTTTGCTTTGGACCCCAGCCATCAAGCTAGAGAAAAGAAGATTGTATTCATGGGATACCAATCCCCAAGAAGCCTACCCAACAGGGCGTTCACCAGAAATCTTTGGGTTGTCTTGAGGAAGTGCCTGTGGAGTTCAATAATATGTCGGCACCACTCTATGGATTATAATAATGTGTCGGCACCAATCTATGGATTATGGAACGTCACATGGAAATACAAATCGATTTAGATTGATTCTCTTCTATAATATATGCATCATTTATGGTAACAAGGAAACAAGGTACACACGCCTGATGTCTGTTTTCACTCTTCCTGAACTCCCTCATTCCCGTTCCAATCACTGGAGGGGGTAGTGGGGTGAGTGAAATTTGATGTATATGTTCAAGAACGAGTCAATCAATACCTCTGGTCCATATGCTTGTGCATGTCCTGGATTACCAATGTACATCCCTGCCTTGGTATAACCCACTTTACTAGCCTCTTGTGTAGGTTGCACTTCAGTGTCTACCCGTACCCGTACCTTCTTTGCCTGACCCTGTGATGTCAGGTGCGGCACCATAACGAGGCTGGTGCCTCGTTGCTAAGCTACTAGCCGCATTTAGTAGTGGCCATATCCACCGGCAGGCGGAAACGCCCGCGGCCTCCTACGAAGGCCCATACAAAGGCCCATGTTTGCCCCCAGTGAGCCCCAGTCTGTTCCTACAACAGCTACCTGAGGAGAGGGCAGGAGCCCCTCCTCTTCCTCGCATCAGAAGCCGGAGCGGGGATCGAGCCATGCGGATGCACTGCTTCCAGCTACACCTTACCCTTCTTCCGAGTCCTCCGCCTTGGTAAGGCCCTTTTGCCCTCATTCACTTCGACCTACGCAAAAGCACCTTTCCTGCACTCCCCACAGAGCAGGCATCACTGAAATCGCCCGCCTGACCTTCTTTGCCTGACCCTGTGATGTCGGGTGCAGCGCGGCACCATAACGAGGCTGCTGCCTCGTTGCTAAGCTACTAGCCGCATTTAGTAGTGGCCATATCTGCGGGCAGGCGGAAACGCCGGCGGCCGCCTACGAAGGCCCATACAAAGGCCCCTGTTTGCCCCCTGTTCGCCTAACTGTGTGCATAAAGAACATTCACATAAACTGAATTCCAGACCCTTCGGTGAGTGCTCATATACTGTCTGCACTACTTCCGCATGTTGTGAAAATATGACTCTACAATTATATGTTATAACCTTTTAGCATTAAAGTAAACACCGTAACCTGTCTCATCAATATATCAGGTTCAGGCCTACGTTACGGCATTGTCTGTACTTTACATTGCAGAACAACATGTTTACCAAGTATCTGGGACCAGCCTACTGTGTAACATTATTTAGTAACCTTTGTCGCCACATTGTCCTAATGAGTTCAGGCCTATTTTATAACGACCTACTGTACTACTAACTTAATGAGTCCAGGCCATTCTCCGCCGTCTGCACTCAGACACTGGTCAGACCAGTCTATTCTGACTTAACATAGTAGACTGATTATATTATTTCTTAGATATGGTAAGTGTCCTACCCGAACCCAGGCGTTGCCTAATTCAGCATTTTTACTATTCTGGACTTAGATGCCACCACACTGCATCATATGTTGCACCTTAGGGTCGCCAATAGACCACATTTGATCTGTGTTGTGCCTTATAGTCGCTAATAGACCACATCTGATCTGTCTTGTGCCTTATGGTCGCTAATAGACCACATCTGATCTGTGTTGTGCCTCATGGTCGCTAATAGACCACATTCGATTTGTGTTGTGCCTCATAGTCCCTAATAGACTACATTTGATCTGTGTTGTGCCTCATGGTCGCTAATAGACCACATTCGATTTGTGTTGTGCCTCATGGTCGCTAATAGACCACATCTGATTTGTGCTGTGCCTTATGGTCGCTAATAGACCACATTCGATTTGTGTGTGCCTCATGGTCGCTAATAGACCACATTTGATTTGTGTTGTGCCTTATGGTCGCCAATAGACCACATTTGATTTGTGTTGTGCCTTATCTGTAGTTACTACTGTACTTTACTACTGTAGTGCCTATCTAGTGTCTACACATACGTTAATTGAGTACACAAACTATTCTTGCTAATAACCTATGAACCTCACTACCCCATCATTAGAGCCAAGTCACCCACAATAGCCACACTTAGAGGCGCCACTCTAACTATGGCTACCCTCCTCCCGTTGCTCCAGAATATCTCACCTCAGAACCGCGCCCACACAACCCCACCACTTTACCCATATCTACTATCTCCAATAGATTGGATAAACAGATTTGCCCGCCCACCTTCACCCTGCATACCCTGTCCCACAACCCTTAGAAACATAAGACTAGGTTCTCGCCTTGTTGCACCCACTACCACATTCCTGAACGCAGCCCCACTGACCTTGATTAGAAATGATAGACTCAGCTATCGCACTAATCTTGATACAAAACTCACCAGAATGCTCACCAATCAGACTAAGAACCCCAAGCAGCCTACCTCACTTACTGACCTCCCACCGAGTCACAACCCTGCAATACCTCACTCGCCACCACACACGAAAGCCAACCCTCCACAGACCTCTATCAAGGGAGCTCTCATCAACGCTCGCTCATTGGTAGCCCACGCTACTGATGTAGCTGACATTATCTCCACTAACCACCTAGACTTTATCGTCATCACGGAGACTTGGCTCCACCCAGCAGCCGGTCCCACAATAGCTCTAGCCACTCCGGACAACTACAACATCATCCAAGCTGACAGAAAAAATGGAATAGGAGGAGGAATAGCAATTATTGCGAAATCCACCCTAAACATCAGAGAGGTAACCAGCACAACCCTACCCTCAGCCGAACTTTTATCTGTCAAACTCCCATTACACAAACCATCCTGCTTCATATTATATACAGACCCCCAGTACCCCCTCTACCTTTGAAGAGGATATCTCTCTCTTACTACCAATTTGAAACCGAAATCCCAAATCATCATTCTGGGAGATTTCAACTTGGGACTCAGTGACCCCAATGACAACCAGGCCACTTCCCTTAATGACACGATTACTTATCTAGGCTTCACCCAACACATTAATCAACCTACACATACAAAAGGAAGATCCTTGGATTGGCTTGCAGATGCCAATTGCAACCTCTCACTGACTGACATCACTTCCTGTGCTTGGACTGACCATCACCTTATTACCTTCCCTTTACCTAGATCCTTTCCATCTACCACACGACCCATAAAGTTACCTCAAATAATCTCCAGAAATAACCGTAACATCACTATAGAGAACCTCAAACCTCTTCTCGCGCCTATCAGTAAAGCTAATCTACCTATGCAAAATGACAACCCAGCAGCCATAGTAGACCTATATAACAACACCTTAGAACTAGCCCTCAACCAGATAGCCCCTCTGAAACAACAAAAAGCCAAACCTATTGCCCACTCCAACAAATGGTTCTCAGCAGAATTAAAAGCTCTCCGCAATATTAAATGAACTGCAGAAACTAGCTGGAGAAAAGCCCCTTCTCTCTCCACTAAAGAAAAATTTGTTTCAGCTGCCTCCACCTACAAATCCGCCATCTTAAATGCTAAAAAAGAGATCTATAACGTGAGAATACAAAATGCCAAATCTGGCACTAAAGAACTTTTCTCTATACTAAGAGAACTTGAATCACCATTGCCTCCTACAGAGGACTGCATCAAAGACAAGGCCTGGTGTAACAATATCCAGCTCGCCCTCGCTAACAAAATTGCCCTCCTACAAACTAAGATAGAAGCAAAAAAAGCTAGCCTTGCCTCCAAGCAGAACCCCAGCAGCAAAATAAACCACACCACCCCTAATTGCCCCTCCTTACACTTCTCACCAGTCACAGAAGAGAAAGTAATCAAGATAATCGCCAGTCTCAAACCATCCAACTGCAAAGGTGACATTTGTCCCGCATCTGTCATCAAAGACGGTGCTAATGAGCTAGCCCCTCTTATCACCTCTCTGATCAACTCCTCCTTCAAAAACTCAGTGGTCCCCAACAACCTTAAAGAAGCGTGGGTCCTACCCCTGCTCGAAAAACCTAACCTAGATCCCAACATCCCCACAAACTACAGGCCCATCATCACAGTCCCATTTCTTCTCAAAATCTTGGACAGGGTAGCCCATCTCCAAATACAACAACATTTGGAAGACAACAACCTCCTAGGCCTGTGACAATCTGGCTTTAGACCAAGGCACGGGACTGAAACTGCCCTCTTGGATCTAAAAATCCAAATGGATGACGCCAAAGACAAGGGCAAACTGGCCATCTTGCTCTTGTTGGATCTCTCCGCTGCCTTTGATCTGGTTGACCACCAGATCCTCAGCCAACACCTCTCCTCGGCTGCTGCATTCTCTCAGAATGCCACTAAGTGGATCCAGTCATTTCTGTCTGACAGGTCGACTAGAGTCTTCGCCCCCACTGCGGCTGCGGACCCTATCCCAATCACATGTGGAGTGCCCCAAGGCTCTTGCATTTCCCCCACACTTTACAACATCTTCACGAAGCTCCTATTTGACCGTCTTGACGATCTGGGTGTCAGCTACACTAATTATGCAGACGACACCCAGGTCCTCATCACGCTCACTGGTAGCTATGAAGAAGATGTTGCAAAGCTTAATGATATCTACTTAGAAATCCAAGCCTGGATGGCTACACACAGTCTTTGCCTAAACGACGATAAGACAGAATTGCTTATCGTAGGCTCCCAGGCTCGCCTCAACAAATTGGACCAAAGGTACCAATCCTTTACCATCGATGGCAACATCATAAAAGTATCCAAAGAGGTCAAAACACTAGGTGTATACCTCGACTCTACCTTGTCACTAAAGAAACAAATAAACTCTACCATCTCAGCTACCACATACACCAATAAATTGATCCATGCCTGTAGGCCTTTTCTCTCCACCACTATTTGCCTCATCCTATCTAGAGCGCTGATTTTGTCTAAATTAGACTATTGCAACACACTCTACTTAGGTACTACCACAGAAAACTTGAACAGGCTCCAGATCCTGCAAAATAATGCCCTAAAATGTGCCCTCAAACTCCCGTGCAAGGCGCACATATCCACGGCTAGCAAAGAAGTCCACTGGCTCCCAATCCGCGACAGAATTAAGCTAAGAATCCTGGTCATCACCCGCAAGTGCCTGTCACGTACTGCCCCACGCTACCTTTCAGACAAATTCTCTAGACACTGCCCTACTAGACCCACCAGAACTCCTTACCTGCACCAACTAAAGATCCCTAACTATAACCTAAAAACAGCAGGAGGCTCCAGGTTCCCAGTGCTCGCAGCACAATGTTGGAACACCCTTCCTCCTACAATTAGATCGGAAACCGTGTTCTGGCCATTCAGAGCCATGGTAAAATCATGGCTACTAGCCTAAACATCTAGACTCTCACCGACACGACCGGCCAGCCGCCTCTCTTTACCTGCTGTAATGTTTACTCTGTCTACAGCCTACTCAGGACCAACCTGTAACCCGGTCCTCACTCGCCACTGTAACTACTTTGTGCCTATTCTCTGTACATTCTATTCTCTGTATATTCTACTCTTGTATGTAAACATTCAGAGCCTGGACTAATGTATGCTCTGTCTGCTGTATTATGATGCTTGTGTAACGATATGTAACTCTGCTGTGCACATGATTATGCGCCCAGCTACCTGGGGGTTCGGACGCGCTTTATAAATAAACAAACTAAACTAAACTAAACCCTAGATGGACATCTCCACTAGCAAGCTAAGGTGCTCCCAGACCCAGGACAAGTTGGCCACTGTCATAGTTGGGGGAATATGTGCCATCTCCCACCTGTAACCTGAACCCACTTTGCAAGAGTAAGCACAGGTGCAGAAGTCTCAGGGCCCGATTCATGGATTTTTTTGCACAGTCCAAAGTCACTTTCCAATGATGAAAAGTGACTTTGCATTGCCAACAAACACCCTGATCCATGGAACAGTGCCAATTGTACTTTTGCACTGCAAAGGGACTTTTCACATCAAAAATACACTTTGCACTGTTCCATGAATCAGGGTGTTATTTGGCAGTGCAAAGTCACTTTTCACCAGTGAAAAGTCACTTTACGCCTTGCAAAATGTTCCATGAATCAGCCCCGGATTCGTTTTCTCCCCTTGAGTCATTTGCTGGGCAACCACCTCTGTCTCCTCCAACTGTTGCTGTTTGATCTCCCACTGCCCCAACTCCTAATCTGTCTCACCCGAGAGTACGTTAAGATGGACTTCAAGTATGATGGCCGACCATAATGGAATACGATGAGCTTGTCCCGTCTTTGAGTAGGTGATTCCATGTCAGAGGAGTTGATCCCACCTCAGGTCAGCTTAGAATTGGATGAGCTTAGCCCTTCTTTGAGGATAACATTGCATTTCAGAGGAGTTTGCTCCATCGCAGATCAGGTTGTGCAAATCTTTTTCTAAAGGCTTATCCCAACCAACATTATAAGTAATTTCACCTGGTTTTGCATTATCTCAATCGACATGTTTTCATCCTAGAGAAATGTGTTCCATTTTTGAAGAGGTGGTGCCATCTTACAATCTTTTTCCTAGCTCAGAAAAGAGATGATGCACAAAGGAGCCAGCAGATTCTCAATAGAGCTGTCTCCAGTCCAAACTAATGTGGCCAATATTTTAAAATGTCTTAGAGCAACGTTTCTTATCTCAGAAATAAATGGCCTTATTAAATGGTTGCCATAGCAATTAAAATGATGGCCCCTCTTGAAGACTTTATGAGAGTTGACCTTGCTCCTTCATTCTTACATTAGTCTGGCTTCCTTTCTTCACAAACTATTGTCCCTTTGAGTGAGTGCTATCCCCACTGCTGCTCTTGCTCCACTCAACCATGTTCACACATGCAGAAACCATAAAACATTAATTCACATCAGGCATTCCACCTTGCTGCCATGTGGTCCCTTCGCCAGTATCCTGAACC
The DNA here is from genome assembly GCF_040938575.1 of Ambystoma mexicanum. Lineage (NCBI taxonomy): Eukaryota > Metazoa > Chordata > Amphibia > Caudata > Ambystomatidae > Ambystoma > Ambystoma mexicanum. Next base: position 1,191,534,058 of record NC_090923.1, on the reverse strand, counting down.
CTGTGTCTGCTACTACATTCAGATGACCTGTCACATGCTCAACCTTAAATTCAAAGCCTTGGAGGCTGGTGATTGTGATGAATCTCAGGTATTTATCCCTTCTCCTTAAGAGGGAGATTCCACCTGTGAGGCTTTGGAGGGGAGCCTGCTCCCCAAGAATCCTCCCTCGGGGTCGAGGAAAGTGACCTCACTGAGAGAGACTTCCCCTTTGGCACAAGGACTCCTATTCCTGTGAGGAACTCCCTAAGTCAACTACCATAGCTGCATATATGGAAGAGTAGTGTGGCAACTCTGTTTGGCTGATGTGAAAAGAAACATCTATGGAAGAAAAAGGGAAGATGTCACTTTAACCAAAGCAGCTTGCCAAGACTCCTACTTGCCAAGGAAGTAAGGGTCCATATTTTGTTAGAGTTTGTCCTCGGTTTGATTCTGTACAAATGCTTTCCCTATGTTCTGGGAATTTCTTGATCACCAGTTTGTTCATTTAATAGCACGCTGAAAAGAAACCATGGTTGTTACTTATATAGTGGTTATGAAATGGAATGACTGTTGGACTGTTTGTGGTACTTGCTTTTCGGCACAGTTGAAAAACACACATAGAAAGATGTATAATACACGTATACGTTGCAAAGACTACAAACTAAGGGGGTAATTTAGAGTTGGGTGGATTTTTTAACACAGCTGAAAAAGGTTACCAGGTCCGCCGGTGGGATTTCTGTAAATCTGCCCTTCTCAAAATTTGCCACCAGAAGAGGTGGGATTTATGGAATAAGTCCTGTACTATTTCAGAAATAACATCTCAGAAGGCAGTCATGTAAAACTTTTTTTAAACTTATTTTTTTCAGCCATTTTCAGCATCCATTAGAAGGGAGAAATTGATTACATACAGTAGTGGCTCCTATCACTACTGTTCATTTTTATATGCACAAAAGGGTCAATTATTCTCCTTTCATAGATTATAAAGGTAAGGGGGCGAGAAGAGGCTGTAGAGGAGGTCCCAGATATGGCCTGCACTCCAGCCACCCATCTTGAAATATCAGGAACATACCCGCCGAGATGTGTGACATATGAGGATCAAGTAAACCAACAAAGAGCAGCACTAGGACTCTACCCAGCGCCCATCAGAAGAGTAACACCCTGTCATGATGCCCACCCCCGGAGCACCAGGCCAGGCCCAGCACCCCCGGGAGCAGGCATCACGCCCCCGGGTAAAAGCCCATCGGCCCTTTATAGGGGCTCTTTGGACTCTGTCCTAGCGCCGTTGGTGCCAGGCTCATGTTGGACATCAGTCCTGGCGCCACAGGCGCCAGGCTCATAAGGGGAAGTGTTTGGTGCACTTACCTGATGCAGACCATGCTGCATGAAGAACCAAGCCAAATGAGGCTTAGGAGGGACTATTTTTCTGAAGGAACTATTTTGTTACTTGGGTGGAGCTGTGGAAGAATGCTCACCTGGAACTTCTTCCAAGGCTATTTAAGCCACGCCCGGACAGCCACACATGCTTCGTGTTGTTCTGCATCCCAGCAGCTGAACGCTCACCGTGTCTGCTCCTGCACCTGGACTCCAGCCATGCCTGCCTCGAACCTGGAACACCTGTAAGGAAAGAAGAGAAGAGAAAGGTGAAAACCAAGAACTTATTCAACCTTCTTACCTGCATCCGGAATCTTCACGCCAGCATTCCTGAAGGAAGACTTCCATTTAAAAGCAACGCGTTGCTCGCTGCAGCGCCGCCCTTCACTCACCTGTTCCCGAGACGCCGCCCAGCTCCATCGCGGCTCTCAGCACCGGTCGCCACATCTCTGCACCTAAGGGAGAGAAGAAGAGACAAAAGGTGAGCAAGGGAACACAAGAGGAAAGCCGAATTTTCAGCCATATTACTTACCGGCTTTTCTTGGTGAACCATTCCACATCTCGGGACGGCGCCGCATCTTTGGCAGGTACCGCACCCCTGCCCCTATGGGGAAAGGACAAAAGACATTACTGGTGAATTATAAAGACATTTAGAGGGGTCGCCCTCATCACTAACTCACCTGATTTTACCACCGGCAATTTAACCCCTCAACGCATCGCCTATTTCTGCACCTGAAATAAAGGACAGATCACAGGTTAGGAAAAAACAACATAAAAGGAGGCTCACACTTGAACTTTTGCATCTTCATACTTACGGCGTATCGCTCAGAAAAGTCAAGTGGATTTGCCAGCGCCATTCTGAAAACCAGTGAAGTAACTGGACGAACGCGCGCCCCTGCACCAGAAGCAGGATGGCGAGGTCATCCTTCCAAACCATAAGGTGAGCTTAAACCGGGGGTTTTGGAGGAAGTCAGAAAAGAACGAAGGAGGAAAGGGGGGAGCAAGCACACTATTCAGCAGACAGTTAATCCCCTTTCTCATCTGCAGAAGGATATTCCTACGGGCCAGACAAGCAAGATTTGGGGGTCCTGTTCAATCGGTGGTCCGAATTCTGCGCATCACGCTTGAAGAGGCCACAGCAACCCAGACCAGACCTGCGCCTCCGTGGGAGCAAGGTGAGCGTTACACACCCGTTGAAGTGCCAATAGTCAGACAACCCTGGGCAGTAAGGTACCCATTGAGACAACCGTACCAGCAGCTGACACATAATGAAGACTACGTACGAACTATCCCTGAAGAAACACAAAGGGTCTTAAGTGAAGGCGAATGGTGATGACACAAAGGCCCGGACAGATTTACAGATGGACGAGACGACAACTCAAGGATGACACGCCAAGGCGCAGTGTTACAAATAGAGATGTAATAGACTATGAAGAAGAGACGATGTTAAAATATAAAGAAACGTAACCACAAAATGAGATGAACATATGCAACTAGCTAACGTTTGTAAATAAGCTTGAAACGCAAGAAGCTAAGGAACAGTACTGCCTGCTATGCTTAGTAGAAGAATAGAGTGCAAGCGCCAATTATATATCTATCTCAAAGAAGCACATTATACAAGTGCGAATCCATTTTACAAAGCAGAATTAACCCAGGTTGTTAAGGGACAAACAGGCCAGGATTCATATACCAGCACAATCCAGACGAAGGAGCAGAATCAAAACTTAGTAAGAAGCAGCTCATGCCTGGGAATTCGAGGTCAATCCAAGGAAGGGAGGAGAGTGGCAACTTCAAAGAATCAAAACTTAAAGCATTGCAGCTTGCCCAGTGAATGTCGAGATAAGGAGACCCAGGCAGGTGGCGAGGCCGAACAAAGAATCAAATACGCAAATAGAAGGAAAAGGCAGCAAATTCACGGTGGACTAACACGTGACCAGCCAGGCGCAGAGAGGTACCCACGTCTGATGTCATCCAAACCCAGAGGACTTTTCCTGATAAGAAGCTACAGTTTCGAGGCCATGCCCAGCCAACTAATTGACACATAGACCTAAGGGTACTGATTGATGGAATCTTGGGGCATACCGCATCTGGGTGATCATGCTGCTAATTAAAGTGGAGATTTATGTCTAGGGGTGTAACCGACCCAATCACAATCGGCCAAATAATCTAGGGTCCTATAGCTAGTAGAACCAATGAGACGTCGTACTATTAGCGATGTTTGCATGAGTGATGTAGAGGGATAGGCGTAGACGCCCACCCGATAAGAGTTATCCAATCCTAACACCCTGTTACCATATACAGATATAGTACCTATAGTAAAGTTACCTTTTCCTAACCAATAGAATTGCATGTTAACTTGTGAGTGTTACACGTCAGATTATGACGGGTTTTGAGAATAAATGTTACAACTTGTATGAAGTTCGAGGAAGTCGAAGCGAGACGGACGATCGCATCACTGTTGATTTCCATGTTTACCCATTTTTTGTACTTGTCATTAAACAGACTTCCCTTTGCCAAACCATTGAGTTGTCCTTACTGGTTGGTGTTGGAGTAAGAGAGTCCCACACCCCATCCTCCTCAAGGTGCAGCTATCTCGTCTTAAAGTACTTGAGGGTGAGCTCGGATTCCTATGGGCCCGTCAGAGGTCATTCCGCCCTCTTGTACACTTGGTAGCAGAGGATGGTTTCGACCATCAATTATTGATTATTGATTAAGATAAGACACCTATTGACCGTAGACACAAAGTAACTCTAGCTCTTCGGCAAGATCACGAGACCTTCGCCATTCAGCTAAGTAGACTGTGAAGCTTCCCATGGACAATGATAGGTTAATCAATCCAAATAAACTGCAGTGGGCCTGAAGGGGCCAGCTTTACAAAGCATAACACTTCCATTTCTACGGGTAGCAGATCAGGCGAAAGACCGAAGGAGGCGGTAACGGAGGCGGTGATCCCGAGGATCCAGAGAGGAAAAGATGCGAACGGTGAGTGAAACAAAAATTGAATGTTTTGGCAAATGTTCTAGGCAGTAGAACAAGTAAGGGAAAAGGTAACGGAGGGAGGTGGATAAAATAGTTAGAAGTAGAGAAGACTGTATATATAAGGGGATAATGACTTGAGAGATATTTGTGAAAATTAAAAGAATTCCAAGGTAGACACCTGAGAAGTTAATGATACTGGGGTGGACCCCTGAGAAGTGAGAGGATACTGGGGTGGACACCTGAGATACACCCTATTCATGCGCCTTAATACAATGGTCAGAAGAAACATGAACTCAGAGCCCACATGATAGGGGACGACTAGGCTACGACCACGTTTAAAGATGTCATCAAAGGGGTTCGTTTAGACTCCATGTCAGGGTATAAATTAGAGGCAGTTATTTGTATCCAGCTGGTGTTTGTCTAGTTTGTCAAGTATCTGTTATACGTGTTCTGGTGTGTGTCACATGTAAGGAATTTTGTTGTTTTGTTGTGTAGAACTGACCAGGATTTTACGCGATTCTATAGTTGAGAGGGAATTGCACACAAATTGATGTTTTTGGATAAATTGGTGATACAAAAGTTTTAGCGGGAAAAAATTGGATTGGAGCTTGCAGTGTTTAGTGCTCGCTCATATTGGGGGCAGTGTTAAGGTTGCATGAAAGCATTGAAAAGCAGGGGTAAAAGAAAAAGGAAAATAGATCTAAGCATGGAAGAAATTACACCATTAGCACATTTATGTAAGCAACTACCGAAACATGCACCTAAGCTTAAGAAATATAGCACCGAGTGGGTTAAGGATACCGCCCACAAGATGTTTATGCCGTGGCCACAAAATTTGTCTTTATCAAAAGCCATTTTACAGCATATGACGACTTACTTGCATGCCACATATACAGGCAAGAAACTAGAAAAACGCCTTGCTGTTTTAGAACTTTGGAAAATGTTTGAACAGTCAAAGGAGGAAGAGCCACCTGCTGACTGGATATTAAACCTATGCACGGAGGTGGGTGAGACGCCAACCGTGCCACCTGCCCCACCTGAAACAGAAACCGATGGAAGTAAGCCTGAGGGACACTACCCATTAAGAGAGCTTAAAGCAGCTACAGGATACAGCAACCCCCATATGAGTCACCTACATACAGTAGTGACGAAAACCAAGGGAAGGACCAGATCCAGAATCTTACTTCTGCAGTCCCGAGGGACAAGGAGCAATGCGATGATGAAAGGAAGGATCAGGCACAGACAAGTGCATCTCTCGATAAGGAGAGAGAGGGAAAGACATGGAAAGGAAGTAGAGACAAAGCTGATGAGATAGCATTCGCAAAAGATGAATGGATGGGAGGACAAATATTATTGAAACTCGATGGAAAGGGAAGTGATGATGTGAGACCTAAAGAGAGGTCATATGAGGCACAGAGAAAAGAGAAGGAAAAGGAGTTAAGGGATGAAAGGATAAGAAGGAAAGATAGGCTAAGGCGAGAGCAGCTATATCGCGAAGAGCAAGGAAATCAGTTCACTCGCAAACAGATAGCTGCCTACATCCAATACAGACAGAGACAGCAAAGTCTAGAAGAAGAGCTAAGTGTATGTGAAAAAAGGATAAGGAGACGAAAAGATGAGGAAGCCCGAAGGGCAGATGAACGTAGCAATGAAAGGAGAAGGGAAGAAGATAAGGTCAGAGAAGAGGCGAGGAAACGCAAAGAATTTGATGATGAAATTGAATGGAAACGTAGACAGAGGGCACGCAATCTCGAATATTTGGAGAGGGAAGTTAAAAAACCCGATCCAGTGGTAGATTGGGAAGACATTGAAGAACTCTTCCCTACGTACGATTCGGTACAAGACACACACAGGGAAAATATTGAAGATGACTTCAACATCAGAAGCATCAGGGAAACGATCGATAAAATTTATTATGAAATGGGGTTAGAACAAACACCCCAAGGAGAGGGGGAAGACGAGCGCTTGGAAAGCACTCAGCTGTATCACATTGAGGATGTCACCCGAAGTAGTTGGAGCAGGAAACTGTCTCTACACAGATTAGAAATCAGCAAAACCGATGCTGACATAAGCGGTTGCGTGAATTGGGAACAATCAATATCCGACTCCGGAGAGGAAACGGAGTGCAAGACAAATGAAGAAGGGAGACGGTGCAGAATGTGGCTCCCAAGGGACAAAGGGGTACGATGGTCGGATGCTAGTGAGTCCGCACCGAGGACATCAGAGTCTGCCACACAGTCGGACCGGCATGGAGGAACACCCCATGGTCAGGGGGGAGTGTCAGCACCCGCATATGTAGACAGGTTGAGGACATTGCCAAGCAGACGGCACTGCGAGAATATAACACCTGCAACAGACAGGAGAGAGATGAGAGAAGAGAAGGAAGTTTGCGCATTCCAATTTCCGTTATTAGAAAAGGGGGGAGCAAGACCACAATATATTCCATGGCCACACATGGATCGAGAAAACCTAAAAAACAAGCTTCCAATGTTGACATCGGGAGCTGGGAAATGGATACACGAGTTAGAAAAAATGACAGGGGGAGTCACGCTTGCAATAGGGGACATTAAAGGTCTCTTAATCGCCATACTTGGTGAGAGAGAAGACTATGTGTGGACACGGGCAGGGTACCCCAGTGTATCCACAATTAACACCGCACACGATGGAGCGCCATTTACAATTGCAAAGCAGCAGTATTCAAAGCGCTACGAACGCTTTACCCAGACACTTCCAATATGGGAGCTATAATGACTTGGAAAATGAAGGAGTCAGAAGATCTGTTAACTTATATCCAGAATTTCCAATACGCATGAATCTTGGACGAAATCAATACCAGTGTTTTACCACATATTGTGCCAAGGGTTGCCAGAACCAATGCAGAAACAGCTCAGGAAATTGGTAGGAGTTGAGGCTAAACCTTGGGCTGAGATACAGTTAACTATCGCATATTACTGTAGATTGTTACAAGGAAAGAATCGAAAAAAGGAGGCAACTCGAAAGGGTGAAGAAGCGAAGCTGGTGCAAAAGAAAATATCAAAGTATGCTCTTGAAGGAGCCATGCTGACTAACTCAGCTGAACAGAACATACAACAGGTGACTAATCCACAGCAGAGCATCCAGGGTAGCGTAGGACTGTACCCGAGGGGAAGAGGATTTAGAGGAAGAGGATGGCAGAGTAATCAAGGAGGTTTCCAAAGTAATCAAGGAGGCTTTCAAAACGTACAAATGGGTAACCCACATATGTCAAATGGACAAATATTCCAACCACCGCCAGTATGTTGGCTGTGCAGATTGACAGGGCATTTGGCGTGTACATGCAGAAGCCAAGGGGCATGGCAAAACAGCTAAGGAATGGGAGCAGGTACGGTGAATCCACCCACGCTCCCACAACAGGGCGGTGCACAGTATTACACGACACAGCAGCAAGCGCCAGGCGTGCAGCAAGGGGCGCAACAAGGAGTTCAGCCACCGAGCATGGGGAATTTGCCACAAGGGCAATTTCAACAGGCACCACCGCAACCGCCTCAGGGCGCAAACTCGGGAAGGGAGGCAATCCTGGGAATGGAGAAAACCCACAAGTGTACAGTGGACCGAACTTGTATATGAAATAGGACAGCTCACTGGGAACCCTGATGTGCTCTATCCTATCAGTGACACCAGACCCTAATAGGGAACCTAGGGTGAATGTTGCCATATGGGGTTCTTAGTTGAAACGGGTGCAACACGCTTGTGCATACGAGAAGGCAAGTTTTACTTGTCCGGCGAAGCTATAGATACTCAGAGTTTTACAGGAACTCACAGTCGAGTTCCCTTTACAGACGCACTTCCAGTCTCCATAGGAGAATGTGACATGAATGTACCTTTGTTGTATTCATGTCAGACCCCAGGAAACATTTTGGGTCGAGACTTAATGACAAAATTGAACATGACCATCTCGTTTACAGAGGAGGGCATAGTATGCTCCACTCCAGGAATGCATTACTCAAACGTGTGCAAAATGGTCAGGGCATACTCAGGACATATAGCCATGAGAGCTATACCGCTGGAACCAGAGGTTTTCGCATATGGCATACGTGTACTTATGGCGGGATTACCAGGCCTTGCAGACAAGGTCATGAGAACCCCAGATGAGTTTTTATTCAGACCAAGAATACCTATGCATGAAGAGGAGGGGCAAGTATTTTCCTTGATGATACATGCTGCAGCAGTGTGAGGGAAAGTAGCATTGGTCGAAGGCTATGATGATGAAGGCAGACAATGGTGCGCAATTGTCACCATTGAAGAAGGGTATCGTGTGACTCACGTCACCAATGACGATCTGTTTGAAGAACAACCAGACTCAGGAGAGACCAGGATGGAAGTGAGTCTCATATTTTGGGTAGAAATGATCAAAAGAGAAGTGCCTCAGAGAATGATGTTGGCCCTGATACGGCCAGAATACTTTGATGACGACATGGCCCAGGTGCCTGTCTCAGTATGGACTACAGGACCCTATGACGTAGGCCTCCTGAAGGGGGTGGGAGAAGTGAAAATTAAACTGAAACCAGGGTCAATTTTACAGAGAGCCCGACAATATCCCATGTCCAGAGAGGCGGAAGAAGGGATTGCAAAGACAATTTCCACCATGATGGACCAGGGCATCTTGGTGACGTCAGAGTCACCATGTAATACAGCGATTCATCCTGTCAAGAAATCAAAAGGAGGGTCTTGGCATTTAATCCAAGATTTAAGAGCATTAAACAATATTGTAGAGGCCGAGTTCCCTCTCGTCCCTAACCCATCTACAATTCTATGTAATATACCCATCGAGGCAACATTTTTCACGGTGATTGACTTGAAAAATGCCTTCTTCTCAATCCCTTTGCACCGTGACTCACAAGATCTGACGTCATTTACGTTCAGACAAATGCATCTGAAAAGCACAAGGTTGCCACAGGGGTACTGTAAGTCCCCGTCCATTTTTAACAGAGTCCTTCAGATGGACCTAAGCAATATTGCAGTAGAAAGTGTCATCTTGCAATATGTGGACGACATCCTAATCTGCAGCACCACAGAGGAGCAATGTAGGCGCAATTATATTCAGCTATTGACTATACTGGCTGAGAAAGGTTATAAGGTTGACAAGGAAAAATTGCAATATTGTTAATAGAAGGTGCTATACATAGGCCAACTGATCTCACATGAAGCCAAGAAGGTGACCCAAGAAAGGGCTGAAGCCATCTCGAACACGGCTAAGCAACACACGATAAAGCAAATGCAGAGCTTTTTTGGACTTTGTAACTATGTTAGAGCATGGGTTTTCGACTATAGCTCATATACCAAGCCCTTGCTCCAGGCCCTAAAGAAGGCCCAGATGACACAAGAAAAGATTGAATGGTCTGAAGCGATGGAGAAAGGGTTTGCAGAACTTAAAAGAGCGATCTGTGCTGCTCCAGTTCTCGGAATTACTAATTATGAAGAGGAATTCTACCTGTTTTCCCACACAGACGGCAGCTTTATGACAGCAGTACTAGCTCAAAGAACCTCGTATGGGTATAAGCCCCTGGCATATTACAGCAGGAACCTGGATCCAGTGATGAGAGGCCACTTCCAATGCGAACAAAGTTTAGCTGCCGAGCGTTCGCCATAGAGAAAGCTGCAACCATTTTAATGGGATGTTCCATGACGTTATACGTCGAGCACGCATTATTTGCCCTCTTGGAGAAACCAAAGGGCACACTGATGTCTTGGAGAGCTTCTGCGTATGAAGTGATCATATCTAATCCATCGATCAAAATAGTTCGATCTAAAACAGTGAACCCAGCCACCTTCTTAGCGGAGCCAGTCACTGAAGGAGAGCCAGTACATGACTGTGCAAACGATGAAGAATTCTATGATGAAATCCCCAGGGTGAAAGAAAATGCCCTGGCGGGAGGGGAGATCGTTTTTATTGACGGTTCTTCAAGAATCGACCAAGAAGACGGACAGAGGATATACAGGTGTTGCTGTAATAAAACACATAGCAAACAGAGACTTTCAAGTACTCGTTAGTGCACGAATACCACCTCACTATTCAGCACAGGCTGCAGAATTATTAGCATTGATACTCGCCATTGAGAATCACGCAGACCAGGAAGTAATGGTGTACATTGACTCCGCCTATGTGACGTCCACAGTGCACGCAGGATTAGCACGCTGGAAAAGGCGGGGCTACCTCCGAGCAAACGACACGCCAGTGCAGCATGCAGCCTTATTGGACAGGCTGATTAAGGCACTACAGCTCCCAGTGGGCATAGCGGTCGTGAAATGCACCGCCCATACAAAATTGACAGATTTTGTGTCGCGCAGAAATCACGCAGCAGACACGGGAGCCAAGCGTATGGCCTCCATAAGTGAGATTATCATGGAAGTGGAAGAGGCGTGCACCCATGAAAGGATGATGGTAGCACGAACCACACCTGAAGCCTATAGTAATCTGGGGCAGACACAACTAATGGAGCTTCAAGGGGAGGCACCGCAAGATGAAAAGAACCTATGGAAACATCGATGGTGTTCTTTAAACCCCTCTGACGGATTGTGGTGGCAAATCAGCACTGGTAAACCAGTAATGCCTGTAGACCTACTAAAAATAGCATTGGAACAGCTACACTACCCTATACATATGACAAAGGAGACTTTAGCAGTAATGCTCGCGGAAGACTGGTTTATACCAAATTTAGCAGAGCATGTTGCATTCTTTATGGTGAACTGCATAATCTGCCAGCAATTCAACGCTGGGCACACATTAAAAGTAGTGAGAGGAGTCATGCTGCGGCCAAATAGGCCTTTTCAGCACTTGCATGTCGATTACGTGGACATGATTCAGGTGTGTAACGGGTACAGATACTTAATTGTAATGGTGTGTTCCTTCTCTAGATGGATAGAAGCAGGTCCATGTACACACCCAGACTCTACCTGTGCGGCCAAATTCATAGTGAGGGAAGTGTTCCCTAGATCGGGGGTGTGCGAAGTAATGAGATCAGATAATGGGGCTCATTTTGTAAACGCAGTCTTTGAACAGATTATCATGTTGCTTGGTATAAAGCACAAGTTCTCGTCAGTGTATCATCCGGAAGGTAATGGCATATGCGAGAGGCTCAACGGCTTGTTAAAGGAAAGGATAGCCAAGTTGAAGCTTACTCTAAAGAGGGGATGGCTGCACTACCTTCCATTGGCATTGTATGCTCTTCGGAACCAACCAGGCTCAGACCATCATCTTACGCCACATGAGATAGCCACAGGAAGAAGAATGAATACTCCCCTAACTCCTTGAGATAGATCTAGATGTGATGCCCAGCCAACCCGAGAGGTCCTGAACTGTATGACATCCAGCCTTACTGTAATTTCAGACCAGCTGCAGCGGCGACGAAAAGGGTGCAGCACAGCACAAAGAACTGCGGAAGACACTGCAAGAGACCCAGCTCAAGGTCTACGTGTTCCACTCGTTTTCCCTGAAGACGCAGTATTAATAAAGAACCATACGAAGAAAAGGTGGGACGAGCCAAGGTTCAATAGTCGTTTCATTGTGGAGGACTGCACTCCATCAGCAGTAAAACTGTAGGGCAGGAGAGCATGGATTTTTCTCAATGACATTAAGCCATGTATCGGAGAAAGCCCTCTAGCTGCATCCCACCGCGAAGAAAATACAGAAGACGGGGAAGAACCACAGCACGTGCAGACGAGATCCATGACGAGGAAGAAGGACGCATAAGCAGCAAAGCCAAGATAAAAGAATTTATTTGCAAAATTGTGGCTTAAATTGGACATTTCCTCTAAGCAAAAAAAGGGGATAAGGACATGAAACTGACACTCTGTGCATCACAGTTAGAGGGTGAAGAAGAAACTTGCGCATCTAAGCCACAGCACGTTTTTTAGCACAAACTGTAAACCAAGCCACATTTAAGCACTGTCGAGAAACGAGACTCTACAGACAGTGGTCTTGAATAAAAGTCAAAGACTTTTATTCAAGAGCAAAATACAGTATAGTGAAACGTCCAATATCAAGACTTTGTTCGGCAGCACTTATGCTATCCCCCAGTAGAGACATCACAAAGGATGTGCTCAATTATTTTCATCTAGTATTGGTATCATATCCATCGCTTGTAGGGAGGGTCACCAGTGTCACAGACTTTATCCAAGATCCTGCCAACAAGAAAATAATCTGGCAATTACTCACCGTCATCGTGGAAGTCTTCATTGAACTACCTGAATACAATGATAAAGACACAAATGCTTCCACCACAGACGATTCTAGATGAACTCACCAATAAACTTTTCTTTTGCATAATCGAAGAGTGCCCAGCTATTATCGGGAGAACAACGGACACTCTCACTTTTAGTCGAGATCCAGCAAACTCTGAACATTTCAGTCAACTGTGGACTAAACTTAGTTATTTGGTCGCAATCCACGCTGCAGGGAAATGCAAGGACTGTTCACGTCAAAAAAAGAGCCTGTAATCCTGAGCCCAACAAGGGAGGACAAATGTCCCTGTCACCCAAAGACAGCCGACTGGCCCACAACATCCTGTTCCAAATAGCCACTGACTTTCCACAGGTGGTGGGGAGACCTATGGAGGTTGACGTCCTCACATTCATCAGAGATCCAGCTAACGTCACACAAATGGGAACACTCCTCCACAGTATCATGCTGCAGGTGGAGCTGTCTAACTTTCATAGAGACTATAGGAGGAGATTCCAGTGAGACTTTCCGCCGATGGACAGACCGAGTCAAGCCACATCATCTTTCCGCCGAGGGACAGATTGAAGGACTGATCAAGCACGTCAACTTTCCGCCAAGGGAGAGATCGAGGGAGTAGTAGCAAGAACTTCATCTTTTGTGTTTGATTGTTGTTTTCCCATTTTTTCATAGTAACCAGTATCCAGCATGTCCTCAGGACTGAAGCAGATTCGGGGGGTGGACTGGGAACTCACCTACTTTAAACATGCACAGTAAAATGATCAAAAGAAGTGTTAGTCTAATTTATTTTTCCATAGTCTAGGAAGGACACTGCATCCTGCATCAAGAGACAATTGTCACCTGCCAGAGGGGGGACACTTGTGAAGCACCAGACATTTTACAATACAAACTGTCCAAGAACAATATTGAAATTGGGGAAGTCAATAACTGGGACAGTGAACAAATATTTGAAATGGGGGCCCAGAACAGTAACCTGGTCCTCCAACAAGCAGAGGGGCATCCTCGCCTCTCTGGAAGGAAATTGTAACGCTCACCTGGTATCCACGGGACGTCACTCAGCCTGTTCTGGCCTCTTACGACCTCGAACCCTTCCCTGGAGGCTATTCGACTGGAGACTAGGCCTGAAACACAGGATTGGTAGAGTTTAACTCCCTATTGTCTCTGTGTGCTTGAACCCCTCCTTCCCCGGGGTCCAACCCTTCCCTTTGATCCACAGCTCACCTTGTTTTCTTGGATAGTGTGCTCTCTGTCCTGCTTTCAGCGCAGGGGCACATTGATTGATGCGGGCTCGTTGCTGCCTAGTTACTTCACTGGCAAGAGTCTGATAGGTAAGTATAATGAGTCTTTTGAACAGTTCTCTAACTTCGTTCCTTTCCTTCCTTAGATGATGTCCGGGGATGGCAGCGTGCTGCTGAGATGAGTAACGCTGAAGGTGAGTGAGAGCGCGATGCGCGATGCACCCCTTTCGTATTTGCATTTAACTGAGTTCTTTTTCTGTGTCTTTTAGGTGCTGCAACGTTTTCAGCGTGGATGCCGGTTATGAAGAACAAATGCGGTGGGTAAGCGCGGTATGCGGCACCTCTAGATGTTTCCACGCTAACCTGGAGTGTCTTTTCCCTCTTGCAGATGGATGAGAAGTTCCGGAGACAGAGTTCCCCCAGAGCGGCTGGGATTCAGGTAAGCGTTTGAAGCTCGTACAGTATTTAAAAATTAGCGAAGATTTGGAGAATGCTTACTAATGCCTTTTTTCTGTTCTTTTCCCTTTTCCTTAGGAAGCGGCGTGCCGGGATGGGAATGACACCGCCGAAGATGCCCGCAGAACAGAAGGAGCGATGAATGATGGGCAGAAGCGCCGCAAGGTAAGGCTGTTCTTAACGGTGTTCTTGTTCTTGCAGGAGCTGAGTGCAGAAGAAAGATGAAGGCCTACTGGAGACCGATCCGAACACGGTGAGTGTCACGCAGCAGGTGCAGAAAACGCAAAGCATGTTTCTCAGCCTGGGTGCGGCTTAAATAGTCTCTGGGTATCCCAGGTGTCTCTGGGCTGAACCACACCCAAAAGACTAGACTGCACATGCAGTTCTGTGAACTGAAATATGTGTGGGCATCCATCTTGTCCCCATCAATGCACTACAAGTCCAATCCCCAATGTTATCCTATGGGAGTGAGTGAGTCTGTTGCCACAAGCGCCAAGTCTGACTCCAAGTGGGTCTTTGGAGGGATGGAGAGGCCATTGAGGGCCATGTAGGTGATCGTGGCCTGGCTCCAGCCTGATATCTTGGAGAGCTGGGGACATGAGGGACAGGAATTATGACAGAAATGCTGCAGACTGACTTACCATACTATTATGTATCTATGCGTTGTAATTATTATAGTTTTGCTATCATTGACGATCAGAACTGCATTTTTCCTTGGGGCACGAAGCTGTCCAATTTCAGTGCACCCACCTGATGATGTATGAATGAGTCCTACAAAAGCACCCAGACCCTATATAGTAATTCCAGTCCCGAGAAAATCTGATGGTAAAGCAAATGACCTGAAAATGAATATAATTAGCAGTGAAAAACAAACACTTGTGGTAACAGAAGAAGAGAAAAGCTGGAAACAGGGTCAGCACGGAATGAACGAAAACATAACACAGACAACTACACGCATCCACACACTGAATGCACATGAACCGGGACATGTATCAATGGCCGCGGAACCTCAAGCAAAGGCAACAGAGAGCACAAGATTGCCTACCGAACTATCAGCTCCAGAAAATAATGAGAGAGACCAAAAAGAATCAACGGGAAGGCTAACTAAAATAAACATTGCAAAAGCCCTCGAAGATGCAAGCGGCTGTAAGAGACTTCACTACAAAAACTTGAATGATAATAGACCAGTTATTCCCGTTTATAGCTAGAGCAAAGAAACGGCATGAGGAACTGAAAAATAAACCCACAGAGACTGTAGTGATAAGCACACAAGTTCCAACACAAGGGACAGATATCAGCCCCATGATGCAGCCATACACTGGGCCGGTGACAGGCTGGTGGTTAATAAAGGCACTTATGGAGAGCAGAGAAAGAATGCAAGAAGAGAGGGAGAGAACTGCAAAACCTCCACCTACCTCGGCGATACATATAAAGAAACCTGTTCCATGGACCACAATTCCAGAGAGTCCACCTGCGAGGAAAAGCCACACAGATGCATTTAGGGATGTAGTTATAGTAAACTACAGGAAGACCCTGAGAATCAAGAGAAGCCTACATCAAGATAATAATGAACTAAACGATTACCTGGACAGCACAGCACATTTAGGGAACAACATTTGGTACCAGCACATGAAGGAAGTTGGAAGGCAAACTTCAGAAGGAGAATGCTTCGTTTGTGCACTTCTACCATACAGCATGGGAAAATCCAAGATCTTCGTGGCAGTAGAAATTGATGTCCCGACAGCACACTTTTTGTTACACATAGCAATGTGCAACACCAGAGGACAGTTTATTAATATGGACAACTGAAACAAAATACCCTGATGAAGACGATTACGTCCAGGACATTAAGACGAGAAATAGAGCTCATACTAGAAACCACGTGATCAGGTATGAAAAACCTGAAGTCAAAGGAGCAGGAACAAGATGGGAAATAAACCCGAAACTGAACGTCCAAGGAAAAACTCCAGAAGAAGCTAAAATTTGGAAGAACAGAGGCCAAATGCGGATTTCGGGAACAGTGCTTTCACCAAACGGATGGGAAGAAGGAGTGGTGATCTGCCGAGCATGGATGGTCCTTGGAGCCTGCAAAGAAGCGATAGAAAACTCAGAGGTTGTGCAAACCTCTATGGCCAAAACTCACAAAATTACTAACATGGGTCGAAGACAGAGGAGGACCCTTGCAGATAGTACATCTGGAAAGCCCAAAATTGTGCTTCAGGAACAATGGCACAAGGAAGATGGGAGAGAATCAGAACTGCGGATGAATTTTTGATGCTCCAGGAATGGTGCACGAAACTGCAGTAATTATGGACCATTATTGGGCGTGTGGATTCAAAGCATACATCAGACTGCCAAAGAACTGGGGAGGAATATGCACAATAGTGAATGTCCACGTTCCAGCATTGGTGACTCCTAAAAGTGACCTGAATATTGATAATTTCCCGAAAGCAGATGCTCACCTGAGGAAGAAGAGATCTGTGGAATTGGTATCCCGAGGGAAGAGAGAACATTACTTTTCTGCAAAATCAGAAGAAGCATTCCATGCAATCCCGTATGAACACAGGCTCATCAGCCTCACCTCATCAGTGTTCACAACGATCTTCATGCCAAGAATCCAATTTGGAGTTAATAACAAATGGTTGCAGATAACCATATGGGAGCTATTGCAGACCATTAACACCACCATAAAAGGATTCAATGCAATTAAGGAAGAACTAAGAGCAATCCGATTGATGACTCTACAGAACAGATATGTACTTGACATGATCACAGCGATGGATGAAGGTGTTTGTGCAAAAATCGGAGAATCATGTTCCACTTTCATACCTTCTCATGACGAACAAAATGTCACTTTAACAGAAGCCATAATTATGCTGACAAACCTACAGAACCAGATGATCAATAAAACGTACGAAGTTGATGATGACAGCTGGTATGGAACACTATTCTCATGGGTCCCGCAATGGATGGCAATATTCAAGTTTCTTGGAGCCCTGCTATTGATGATACTACTAGGATTCTGTGTCATTAAGAAAATAATCTCACAATGCCATAAAACTGTGAAGAAAGCCATAGGGATGAAGATCATAATTGAGGTTAAGCCAGGTTGGAAGCCCAGAGACCTGACTGACGAAGAAATAAAAGACTTTGTGAAGGCCAGCGAATATGCGCCAGAAGGAACAAAAGTTCCTGTACCCCAGGAAACGTAGAAATTATGAAGGAAAATGGATCTATTGTAGCCCAAATGGACAATGTCAACTAATGACATGGAATAAGGATGAACATGTGAAAACAGCAGGAAATTTGAAAGGAGTGATAAAAATAATTATTCCAAAGACACACACATTCATACCATCATGTACAAACCCAGGTGACGAAGAAATAGGTACAGAAGAACCTTGCCAGACGAACCAAAAGAAGGAAGCAGAAATGGTCGATGAACCGACCAGGAGGGGTGTGTAGAGGAGGACCAAGATATGGCCTGCCCTCCAGCCACCCACATTGAAATATCAGGAACATACCCAGCAAGATGTGTGACATATGAGGATCAAGTAAACCAACAAAGAGCAGCACTAGGACTCTACCCAGTGCCCATCAGAAAAGTAACACCTGTTGAAGTGCCAATAGTCATACAACCCTGGGCAGTAAGGTACCCACTGAGATAACCATACCAGCAGCTGACACGTAACGAAGACTACGTACAAAGTATCCCTGAAGAAACACAAAGGGTCTTAAGTGAAGGCGAATGGTGACGACACAAAGGCCTGGACAGATTTACGGATGGGCGAGACGACAACCAAAGGATGACACGCCAAGACGCAGTGTTACGAATAGAGATGTAATAGACTATGAAGAAGAGGCGATGTTAAAATATAAAGAAACGTAACCATAAAATGGGATGAACATATGCAACTAGCTAATGTTTGTAAATAAGCTTGGAACGCAAGAAGATAAGGAAAAGTACTGCCTGCTATGCTTAGTAGATGAATAGAGCGGCAAGTGCCAACTATATATCTACCTCAAAGAAGCACATTATACAAGTGGGGAATCCATTTTACAAAGCAGAATTAACCTATGTTGTTAAGGGACAAACAGGCCAGGATTCATATACCAGCACAAGCCAGACGAAAGAGCAGAAACGAAACTTAACAAGACGCAGCTCATGCCTGGGAAGAATTTGAGGTCGGAAGGGAGGAGAGCGGCAACTTCAAAGAATCGAAACTTAAAGCATTGCAGCCTGCCCAGTGAAGGTCGAGATAAGGAGGCCCAAGCAGGTGGCAAGGCTGAACAAAGAATCAAATACGCAAATAGAAGGAAAAGGAAGCAAATTCACGGTGGACTAACACATGACCAGCCAGGCGCAGAGAGGTACCCACATCTGATGTCATCCAAACCCAGAGGATGCCATAATGTTTCCTGATAAGAAGCTACAGTTTTGAGGCCATCCCCAGCCAACTAATTTACACATAGACCTAAGGGTACTGATTGATGGAAGGGAGGTAAGGTGAATCTTGGGGCATACCGCATCTAGGTGATGCAAATTACCATTCTGCATGCATGCTGCTAATTAAAGTGGAGATTTATGTCTAGGGGTGTAACCGACCCAATCACAATGGGGCAAATAATCTAGGGTCCTATCGCTAGTAGAACCAATGAGACGTCATACTATTAGTAACGTTTGCATGAGTGATGTAGAGGGATGGGCGTAGCCGCCCACCCGATAAGAGTTATCCAATCCTAGCACTCCGTTACCATACACAGATGTAGTACCTATAGTAAAGTTACCTTTTCCTAACCAATAGAATTGCATGTTAACTTTTGAGTGTTACACGTCAGATTATGACGAGTTTTGAGTATAAATGTTACAACTTGTATGAAGTTCGAGGAAGTCAAGCAAGACGGGCGATCGCATCACTGTTGATTTCCATGTTTCCCGTTTTTTGTACTTGTCATTAAACTGACTTCCCTTTGCCAAACCATTGAGTTGTCCTTATTGATTGGTGTTGGAGTTGTGAAAACAAGGAAATGATATGAGGCCGGGTAACCAAAAAGGAAACATACCAAACACAGGTTACAAAGGAACATACAAAGTACTTTATTTTATACTGAATCCAGTTACAAAAGAACAGAACAAAATTCAGATAGCTATCGACCCTCAGTACAACACAGCGAACTCCGGCATGGTTCGGTGTGCTCAGTGAGTGCAAATATTCATTGAAACAGTCAGGCTTTTATACATTTCAAGCCTGCTGTTCAGCCCTCCTTTGGGTTAACCATTCCATAAATAAGTTACTGCTCTAGGGTCCCTTGCCAGGTCAAATCTAGTTCATCTTAGGTTTATACATTAACAAGAAGAAATGGTAATAATGTATGCTCTAGGCCTAACATTACAATGCAGGACTTAGTTTATACAATGTAGTTAAGCAGGTGTTCCTGTTCAATTATAGATCAGTTTTGGTGATACAGGTAATCCATTGCACACAGGTCAGCAGAAGGGCAAGGTCTCAGCTCATGACCCTAACAAGTGGCCTGCAGGCAAGTTATACATTAGCTGTACAGAGGTCATGACAATCGAGTTCTGTTCTGAATAACATAGGCTACCATTTTAGCTCACATGGTGACTTTATAGAGCAAGAAAACCTAAAATGGCGGCTTGACCCAAAATGACAGTTTACATGGTTTCTAAGGTCAGGACCTTGCAATGCGAGTTTATTCACATGTAGTTTATAAGCAGCTTGTTAGCAGCTTGGCATAGGCCAATATACATATATTCATAGCAATAGGAGGCACGGTATAATTTCTAGTTTGACAAACCCTCCTTTTGGCGTATGCCAAGTGCTAAACTACTTCTGATCTCTCTGCAAATAACTCCATGTGTCATCGTCCATACACCCTGAATAGCTGTCAGAAATATCTATCGCCATTAGATCTTTTACTAAGATCTCTTTCAGTACATACTCCTTACAGGTTTTATCCGGGGCATACACTTTATGTCCTATTGTACCTATCGCCTGAGCGCAACATCCCCCTAGCATTGAACATATACTTGGTAGACATTGGATACAACAACAAAGAAATAGCAGAATTCCCAAAATAATCAGTAAGACTGAAAGCACTTTCCAACCCCAAGACCGCAAGAAGTCCCAGAACCAAGCGCTAAGATCCCAATTTCCCTCGGGAACATGCACTTCTGAACTAAGAATGTGCAGATTCTGTATTGCCTTAAAAATAGTTGGGGAGCAATCCGGTACGAAAACACAGCAAGCGGACCCCACTAGTTTACATACTCCACCACTTTCAGCCAGAATGACATCTAATGCCATCCGGTTCTGAAGCGCTACCAATCTGATCGCTTTCTGCTCTAAAGTCATATTATAGAGTATATCTGTCGTCCGGTTGATGGTTCTCTCCAGTACTCTCGCTAGTTTCCTGATATCCTCGGAATTCGCTATCTGCCCAAAGAATGGAAGGAATGATTTCGCTACATCTCCTAAAAGCTGTGCTGGAGTGTTGCCATTCTCGTCCCGCCGTGGACGAGCCTTCTAAACCTCTACAGTACTTGCTATAAACACCCCAGGTAACAGGATTCCTAGATAACAAGTTCCCTGCCAATCCCTGGGCAACCATGGAAATGCTACATTACCGCAAACAAAATAGATAGGTTTGCCTACATACAAAGGTCTGTCTTCCCCAGTCAAATTTGCAACGTTGGCACAACCTTTAAAATCTCCCATTGACCGAGTGCCATTCCTCTGTATGCAGAAAGAAACTGAATCGGGGCTATGGTTAACAGTATAAGAAGGAGGCACGGGATCCTTATTGCCTTTCGGAGCCATTTTAAAGGAAATCAAAGATTGGAAAGGACGAGACAGTCTATTAGAAGGCCTAATAGAAGCAATATTGAGCTTACTCCTATTTGCGAAAAGCGAGCATCCCAGGGGAGTCAGAACACATTTCTCAAAACTATTCAAATTAGTGCCATCAAAGTTCCCCGAGAAGCTATCGTTCCATCGGCCAAAGAACAGTGCTCTAAGTGAAGCATAAAAAGCAGTTGTCAAAGGTAAAGGGTGAATATACCAACCTAGCCCCTTATCCCCATGTTGCGGTAAATGTGAGCAGACCCAACAATTAGTCTTATTAAAAATGGCATGTGTTGCATTCATTATAAGCAACAAGGTATTATTGTGATACTTCTGTCTATGCTGTGAGTCCCTAGGTGACAGAGTATGCAAATGTAAAAAAGCTGTAGGAACAGTGGGTACAATTTCAGTCGGCAGCAAAGACTCTAAAGGATGAGTTTCTTCGAAATACCAAAGGCCTAAGGCAGTGAATATTATAAAACCAAATATTATCATAAAAACACAGCAATACGTTTTCGGGGCCCAGGCACATTGTTCATTGTCCGAGTTGGTCACCCCCTTATTTATAAGTCCAATACGAGCAGCAGCGGTGGCGGTAGCAGGCATTGCAGATTTTCAATTGACGACCCCAATGTTCGTTGCTGGCGACATTACGGTCGCGCGGCTTCTTAGTCCTTCCACAACCCCTAGCCAACAGAATCCCCTTCCTCAACTTTTTGGGCAAAAGCAAGCCCTTGATTATCCTTTCCTTCCTTGAATGCACAGCCGAACCGTGCCGTAAGTCTATCAGATGCACAGCAAAACCGTGCCGTATGTCTATCTTCGTGGCCGGAAGTTGTATCTTGTTGTGCCTTGTATTGTTTGATCCGAATTGGAACAGCAATTTCCGGAAGCAAACTTTTCGGAGAGTGCGGAGACAAAATGGCAGCTTCCCCAAGCCTCACGGGCTCAGAAAGATTCTCCGACGCACTCTCAGTGCTACTCACTGCTTTGGGATCATTGGTTGCAGCGTTAGCAAGGGGTTCTGTTTCTTCTGTAACGTTTGGCACTGGGTGAGGAAGTTTCTTGACATGCGTCGCATGGATCCAATGCTTCTGGCCTGCGACACGCACCGCTGTTTGGGTGACCAGCAGGACCTGGAACGGGCCCCGCCACCGAGGTGCAAGGCAGGAAGATCGGTCAAAGGATTTGACCAAAACCCAACTTCTAGGTTGGGCCCTCGTATCGCGCGGGTAAAGCGTCTCGTACCTGGTGATAAATGAAATACAGGTTTTTAGACAACTGGCTACAATAGTCTGAAAGCAATACATTTTCTACATTCCTCAATGCCCTAGGCTTCGGAAGACCCCAGATATTGGCAGGTCTTCCCATTACCACCTCAAATGGAGAGAGCCCAGTCTTAGTTTGAGGGGTTGTACGCATGGCAAGTAACACGATCGGTAAGTCGTCCGGCCATTTTAGTTTGGTGCCGGCACACGTTTTAGCGAGCTTGTTTTTTATGATACCATTGTGTCTTTCCACTAATCCGGCGCTCTGAGCATGTCTGGCCGAATGGAATCGTTTGTCAATTTGCATTGCCGTACATATCTGTAGAATTACAGCAGCGATAAAATGCGGACCATTATCCGACCAGATAACTCTCGGCAAACCGAACCGTGGGAAGAATTCCTTTAACATGGTCTTTGCAGTGGTCATGGCTGTAGCGTCTTTAACAGGGAAAGCCTCGACCCACTTACTAAAGGCGCAAATGACCACAAGGACATATTTTAGATTGTTACATCGCTCCATTTCAATAAAGTCAAAGTGAATCACTTCAAACGGGACAGAAGGAGGCCCAAAGCTACCTCTTGGAGTTGCTGTCCCCTTTCCCACATTGTGTTGTAGGCAAATCATGCAATTTTGGACATAATGCTGGGCAATTTTTGAAATTTTATCATTTACCCAGACTTTCTCTAACATTCTCGTGATCTGTTGAGCGCACACATGTGTGGGACCATGTGCCATGGTAACCATCATTACTATATAGGCATTAGGAAGCAACCATTTCCCTTCAACCATGTCCACCCAACACCCATCATCATTGAGTTTCCCCAAGCCCTCAGCCCACCTCTTGGATTCTTCTAATGCGGCATCGGCTTGGATATGCCGTACAGACCCGACACCCTCATCCATTGCATAGGCATCTACAGTCTCCCTTGAAGCATACATCTCCGTGAAGAGATCAGAGGCAGTTTGTCTAGCTATTTGATCAGCGAAAGCATTCCCTTTCCCTACATCATCTATAATCTTGCGATGTGCTGCGCACTTAATGATTGCTAACTGACTAGGGAGTGCAAGCGCTGAAAGCGATTGTACTATCAGGGAGCCATGTTGGATCTTGGTGCCATGCGAAGTTAAAAACCCTCTCTCTGACAAAAGTCTCCCAAAGTTGTGAGCCACCCCAAAGGCATACTGGCTATCAGTATATATGTTTACTGTTAGCCCTTCGGAAAGCTCACAAGCTCGAGTCAATGCTATAATCTCTGCGGCCTGCGCAGAGTTATGCATAATTATCTTGGTCTCCAAAACCGTACTCAATGTAGTGACTGCATAAGCAGCTGTGGATGTACCATCCAGTAGTTTGAAGCAGGAGCCATCACAAAACAGCTCCCCTTGTGGGTTATCCAAAGGAGTGTCCCTCAAATCAACTCTGCCTTTTGTGTCTTGCTCAGTAGTATACAGGCAGTCATGTGACTCTTCGTCACCGCAAACAGTATTTTGCGGGAAAGGTAGGAGTTCAGCCGGATTAAGAACGCAGCACCTCCTAATTTGAATGTGGGGAGCAAACAAGGTTAATTCATATCTTGTCAGTCGTGCGGAAGTGAGGTGTTGCGTTTGGGTTTTGTTCAATAGAATATCTACAGAGTGAGGCACCATCAGGTTTTAAATCATGGCCTAGGACCATTCCCTCACTCTGTTTTACAGACGCAGCAGCGACAGCGCGCAAACATCTTGGCAAAGCGCATGCAACAGGATCAAGGGTGGAAGAGTAGTAACCACATGGCCTATTCTTCCCTCTATGTTCCTGCGTTAATACAGCCAAAGCACATCCATCACATTCATGCACAAACAACACAAAGGCCTTCTCATAGTTTGGTGTGCCCAAAACTGGCGCCGAACATAATATAGTCTTGACCAACTCGAATGAATGTTGATGCTCCGTATTCCATGGCAATGGCGAAGAAATACCCTTCTTCGTCAAGGCCAACATCGGTTTTATCACTATTGAGAAGTTTAGGATCCATAACCTACAGTAAGAAGCCATATCTAGCAAGGCTCTAACTTCCTTTTGTGTATTTGGTACAGACATGCCAGAAATGTGTTTTATTCTTTCAGGTGTCAATCTTCTTCCCTCCTTTGACAGGAGATAGCCTAAATGGGCGACCTCCTGGCAACAATATTGAAACTTTTGAGCGAAGCTTTGTGACCCTGCTTAGCTAGATGAATGAGCAACAACACAGTGCCCTCTTTACAAGAGCTCTCAGAGTCAGCGGCTAAAAGCAAATCATCAACATTTTGAAGCAACGTACAAGTAGGGGGCAATACAAGGGTATCAAGCTGCTCTTTCAAAGCCCTACTATAAATACTAGGACTCTCAGTATAACCTTGAGGTGCACGAGTAAATGTGAATGTGCGTCCCCCTAAAATGAATGCGAACAAGTATCTACTATCCTCATGTATAGGAATACTGAAGAAAGCATTCTTTAGGTCCACAACACTGAAGTGAGTAGCCGTAGCTGGAATCATGGTTAATATTGTCGTCACATCGGGCACAATCGGAAATTGCGGAGCGACGACTTTATTAATGGCACGTAAATCAATTATAAAACGAAATGGAATTGCATTATCACCTTTTTTGTACACGGGTAAAATCGGACTATTGCACAAACTTCCTGCAATCTCCTCAATCACCCCACGATGCACAAAATCGGAAACAATGCTCTTCAAAGCTTGCTCGCCTTCAACTGAGATCTTATACTGTGGAATACGGGGCAGCTTAATTCCATGTTTCAAAACTATTTTAACAGGCTCAATCTGCAAAACACCGACATCATTGTCATCAACTGCCCACAAACACTGGTACATTACTGAATTCTGGCGGCAAAGGTCTAGTCAAGAATTGCAAATCAGAACATTGCTGTGGTGAAATCGTCAAACGCACTCCATCAGAAGAACAATGAATTACCGCATTTAATTCCTTCAACAGATTCAACCCCAGCAAATTCTCTCCACAATTCGAAGTCAAGAGAAATGGACAGTGGTCCGTAAAGGGACCCAAAGAAATAGGTACCGGTGAAGAAACCGGACAAACAACTGGTGTGCCAGAAAACCCTACAGAAACATTGGTTTGCCCTGACAGTGGAATGTTTGGAACCCGAGAATGATCAATGGAGCACTTCTGTGCTCCAGTGTCTATCAAAAATTGATGTTTCCTATTTCCCACTACCATTTCAACGTAGGGACCTTTCTGATTAACGGGAATAGGTGTAGGTTCCAAACCCTGCTTCGGGCAATCCTAACAAAACAAAATATCATCAAAAGGAAGCTCTTCAGATAGATATGCAGCAGAAGGATGATCAAATATGTTTCTAGTATCCACACTCGAAGTCTGATTATCCTGTGAAAAAGGTTGTTGGGGATCCTGCGAAAACTGGCCTCTACCAGGGCCCCCTACACCCGGGTGTCCTCTGGATCGTCTACCCATATTTCCAAATGTGTTATTCGACCTCTGTCGAAGGACGGGGCATTGTGCACGCCAATGACCCTCCTGGCGACAATAGGCACACTGGTTAATATTCACAGGACCCAAGGGCACATTCCCTTGTGGAACATACTGACCTCTAATCTGCGAACTACGCCCTCTGGGGCCTCTAACAATTTGCTGTAACAATACTTTAGTCTTCAAATCAGCTTTTCTCTTCTCGACTCTATCTTTTTAATTATTGACACGGTTCTCGTAGTACTGAGCCATGTGCTGTACTTCTGATTGGGATTTCGCCTGCCAAGCGCTCTCAGAAGACATAATTTGTGACTGGATGTCAGGCAGAAATCCACGTACAAATTTGTCCACAAATAATCCTTTCCCAGACTCTGTGCCTAAGTCTTGTCCACTGAAATCCGAGAATACCTGTTCGAACCGATTAAAGAACTCGGTAGCACCCTCAGATTTTCCTTGGACACAGGCCGTAAGCTTGTCCCAAATAATTCTCTTTTCGGGGATTATAGTTTTCAGTTTTGCAATGATTCTGTCAGGCAAAGTTAGTATCAACTGAGGTGGTCTCTCACCAGCTGGCCTTTCCCCATCAAGCCTAACTATGTTAGCCCATGTATCTCCCAACCCTGGTACATCGTCTATAGTTCTAACTTGTTTCCACAAATCTGCAGGCAGGAGTACAGGGAATAGCAAATCAATGTCGCCTAGGGTAAACACTGAGGACTGCAAAACTGACTCTATCTCTTTATAGAACCCTGTCGGATTTTTCCTAATGTCAGGAATAGTTTGTCTAATAGTATTCACTTCCTGTTGTGAAAACGGGACATGAACAAACTGCGATACATAATGTGCAGGAATGTCCACAGCAGGTGTACCTGCTGCAGCATTAGCAGGAATCTCAACCTTTGGGACAAATGTCGGAGGAACCTCTCTCATAGGTAACTGAGATGTAGGCAACTCCGAACGCTTACTAAGCAACAGAGCTAAGTCGAGCGCTAAAGCAGCTGAAGAAGTGTCAAGTGAAAAAGCTCCCTTATAAATGCTCAATAACTCTGTGGGACAACTAACCTTTCTCTTTAAACATTCATCCTGCAGGTACTCTACCATTACCTGTATCACTTTCCTCTGCATTTCTAGCATATATTGACTGTATGTGTCATATACCTCAACTGGAGTTATCGATATGTCTGAAATCCATCTAATCGCATCTTTTGTACAAATTTGCGCCTCCTCAGATGTCGATTTACTACACGGAAGAAATCGTTTCTGTACATACATACTTTCTTCTTCGTCATCCTCATTCTGTAACCTTTCCAAATCCTTTCTATACTCAAATATCCGCTCAACATGCTCATGTACCTTCTCCACAGTGTCTCTTGAAAACACTAAAGTATTCAGGTCCCTCAACCCTTGTGGGAGGTCTGCATTATTTAATTTACCCCACATTACACATAAATTAATCCCTAAACCTTCAATGAAAACATTTTTCTCAGGAAAATTATCCATATTAGAAAGTGTGGCAAGAACATTAGCTCGATCATCTCTCTCCATACAATGCTTAGCCCATGCAAAAAAATCCTGTTTCTTTTCTGTAGGAACAATATTACGAGTAACAATCCTCGACCCCGCACCCTGATCAACTACAAGCGGTACAGAACTACTTGGGAGTGAGGGTGCAGGCAAATTCAATGGAGGTACTATTACTGGTGCAATGGAAAGAGGCAGAGGAGCAGGTGGAGGAACAACAACCGGAGGAATAAGAACAACAGGTTGAGCAGGAAGAGCAGGAATAACAGCAGGAAGAGCTACAGCAGGAGGAAGAGGAACATACGGAGGTGGTGCAGAGGCACCAGGCCTTCGTTCATTTAACAATTTGTCAATAAACTCATCAGAAACATGAAGATCTTTAGAAGGATAGATTTTCTGAATACCGAGTGAGAAAGCCCTGTCCATATTCCTAACCGACTCAGACTGTTTGTCCTGATCATATAACAACGCCTTTCCAGCATTTGTTTTATGATGGCGCGCATGTTTTTCCCTACTTTAAGCTGCAGCAACGCTTCTCTTTTCCAATTTTGCAAAACATCAAATGCTGCAGGTCTGGCCTTCTTTTTTAACAAGACTGACTCTAATTATTCAATACGAGGGATCTCAAAACTACCATTGACTGGCTACTGAAGTTCGGAGGCATGTCTGGTTTGTCTGTGCCAAATTTTATTAAATACTACACTTCCAATGCCATGCTTACAGTACATAGTACATGCCGGTGACCCCTCCTGTGGTGCCGGATGGCTAAATTCCAAAGATTGTCTATCGCTGCGGAATAATAGCCTAAAGCAGCTAGACAATTTCCCAGGCATTTCTCAAATACTCAGTGTTACCTGGTCAATTGTGGCTGCAGATACAATGCGCCAAATTCAAATTGTCAGGGTTAAATTAAGAGTCGGGTAACGACTCACCTGACCAAACCTAAGGAGGACCGATCGGTTTACAAAGGACTTACCTAACGAATTTTACCTTGTGTATGGTGATTTCGGCAAATTTGCCCGCCTCAAAAAATCGATCCTCGTCAAGATGCCGTCTCAGACCACACGGCTATCATCCAGGGAACGGATCGTGCAGCGCTGTTTAGGTGTCGCGTCTCGTTCAGTCGGACCCGTTATGTCACACCGTCCGATCCCGGTCCGATAGCGCATGTCAACCTTCAATAATCCGGCATCAATCTTGAGGGTCCCTATTCCGGGCGCCAACTGTGAAAACAAGGAAATAATGTGAGGCAGGGTAACCAAAAAGGAAACACACCAAACACAGGTTACAAAGGAACATACAAAGTACTTTATTTTATACTGAATCCAGTTACAAAAGAACAGAGCAAAATTCAGATAGCTATCGACCCTCAGTACAACACAGCGAACTCCGGCGTGGTTCGGTGTGCTCAGTGAGTGCAAATATTCATTGAAACAGTCAGGCTTTTATACATTTCAAGCCTGCTGTTCAGCCCTCCTTTGGGTTAACCATTCCATAAATAAGTTACTGCTCTAGGGTCCATTGCCAGGTCAAATCTAGTTCATCTTAGGTTTATACATTAACAAGAAGAAATGGTAATAATGTATGCTCTAGGCCTAACATTACAATGCAGGACTTAGTTTATACAATGTAGTTAAGCAGGTGTTCTCATTCAATTATAGATCAGTTTCGGTGATACAGGTAATCCATTGCACACAGGTCAGCAGAAGGACAAGGTCTCAGCTCATGACCCTAACAAGTGGCCTGCAGGCAAGTTATACATTAGCTGTACTGAGGTTATGACAATCGAGTTCTGTTCTGAATAACATAGGCTACCATTTTAGCTCACATGGTGACTTTATAGAGCAAGAAAACCTAAAATGGCGGCTGGACCCAAAATGACAGTTTACATGGTTTCTAAGGTCAGGACCTTGCAATGCGAGTTTATTCACATGTAGTTTATAAGCAGCTTGTTAGCAGCTTGGCGTAGGCCAATATACATATATTCATAGCAATAGGAGGCACGATATAATTTCTAGTTTGACAGAGTAAGAGAGTCCCACACCCCATCCTCCTCAAGGTGCAGCTATCTCACCTTAAAGTACTTGAGGGTGAGCTCTGATTCCCATGGGCCCGTCAGAGGTCGCTCTGCCCTCTCGTACAAGGCGATCAGAGATGCCCACCATTTTACCCCCTCATCATTGCCCTTTGTAAAAATGTTTTTCACTCTATTGAGGGTAAGCACCCGTACTTTAGCTCTGCACAGTAAAAAGAAATATTTAAAACATTTGGGGCCAGTTTGGATTTTGTACCTCCACCTTCAATGGAAGTAAAAATAGGTGCATTTTCTGCAAAAGGTCCACCTAAAATACCACAGCCAGTATGCCCATGGAATACCACCAATGGTATTTGATCAAACCCTGAATTGGGTAGAGAGTAAAATCAACTGTATTTGCCAAATACTGACAATTTTATTGTTATCATCCAAATCTGAATGACCCCCTGTCTGATTTGTTTTTATTGTCTTGCCTTGAACACTCTTCTCTTATGTGACCAACAAAAGACACACATGCAAATCAACACCAGATTCAGATATATAGATACAAAGTCACACAAACACAGATATATCTTTCCACTCTGCTTTACAATTTTGAAAATACACTCAAACACATTACCCCAACCACAGTAAATTAAACACACACACACCCACTCCACCTTATTTGAAAACACACATACATGTAAAATGCTGCTCTTGCCCCCTCTCCATTTATCAGGTCCAAGGGGCATTCCCCTTGTAGTTCCTACTACTTCCGTGAGTTGAAATATACAGCCGACTTTTCAAGGAAGTGCAACTTGGGAGCACAAAAATTGCCATGTGCCCTTGCTGTCTTTCGCTTTGCATTGTCCAATTGCAGACCCCATAGTCATAATTACCAGCAAGACCCTGTCTTGTCATATCTGGAAGAGGCTGAATGGCAAATCAAGGTGGTCTAATGTCTAACTGTAAGCCAGGGCAATAGAAGGTGGTGAGGGGCAAAGAATGGGCTTGGTGTGAGGGGCAATTAAAGGATGTGAATGGCAGGAAATTGGTGACTGAGCAATGTGGAGAAGGGAAGGAGGTGCGTGCAAGGTAAGTGAAGAGGATTGGGTTAATCTATCTATCTATCTATCTATCTATCTATCTATCTATCTATCTATCTATCTATCTATCTTTGTATAGCCCTACATCGCCCAAAGGCCTCAGAGCGCTCACAGAGATGTACAGAACAAAAAACATAGAAGACAGGCGGGCGTTTTGTCTGGAAACCAGTAACTGAGTAGAAATTACTCTGTGCTGTCGTCGAAAAACCAGGTCTTAAGCTGCTTAAGTTGCTTAATAGTTAAAGGATGGAGCAAAGGGGGAACACATTTCTTACAGTTAATTGTAAGAAACGGGGCATTGAGAATTGGTCCAAAGGAAGGACACAGGAGGATGATGGGTAAGGAAAATAGGCTAACTGAGATGGAGGTACTCATCTGGAATGGTAGGTCAGCAGGTTGACTGTTGCTGACATCTATGTCTGACCTGCATGTCACTGCACTCGATTGTGGGACTGGCTTGACCCCCTTTCTTTTTTCTGACTAAGTGATGCATACTTGAATTAAGAACATATTTTTATTACTACTCCTCTTATAGTTGTTTAGGTTGCTTGTGACTTGGTGCTTTGAACGTATGCACAATTGTACAGACTAAGATAATCATTATAATAAGTTTTCATTATAGTTCATTGTTGGGAACTCTCCCAAATGACCCCGACATAGCCATCCATCAGTACGCTGATGATTCTCAGCTGTACCTTTAGGTCAGTGGCCCCCAAGACATTGATCACCTCTGCGAATGCCTAGCTACTATCGAAACATGGATGTCAAACACCTTAAACTCAGCCTGACCAAGACCAAATGTGTCCTCATCGGTCCTGCCACCAAACAACATGTGCCTGGAAGGATTCACCCCTCAGCTGTCAACCAAAGCCAGGTTTTCATTGTTGACAGTAGTCTTTTCTAACAAAAGCCCATAGTCAACAAGGCACAAATCGCATGGCTACAGATCTACACGCTTTGCACAATCAAACCCTTCATTCCATCGATCGAACTGCGTACCGTGGTCCGAGCACGCATTACTGCACACATCAATGGGAGGTATGCCCTCCTTACTGGGTTTTCTGCCGCACACTTGGCCCCCCTCAAAGCAGCACACCACAATGCAGCACGCCTCATTGCAGGTGCCCACAAATTTGACTGTATCTCTCCTACACTGCACATGGTTCACTGGCTCCCCATCCCCACCGGGATTATATTCAAAACTGCATACATCACCTACAAAGCAGTATCAAGGAGAAAACCAACAAACCTGCCAACTAAGCTCAAAGCCTATGGAGGCTTTTGCATCTCACGGAGCAAAACTATCAAAAGGTTGGAGTCAAAGCTGGTCTGCAAAGAGCAGACTCGTAAGCAGTCCTTACCCTGCCATGCAATGACCATCTGGAACTCAATCCCACTAGAGGCTCAAAATGCACCTACCATTCTCCAGATCCACAAAACACTATAAACATGGCTCTTTAAACAAAACCTGCCGGAGGAATAAAATCCCCCTCTCCATCTACCAACAGTACTGCAAATCTTTATAAAATTCTATGTGCACTTGTGGCGCAATCCTGTTGTAAAGCGCTCCAATGATCTTGAGCTAGCTTTGCACCATAATCAATAAAATAAAAATAAAATGATAATCTAACTCTTAGTTTTACAAAGGTAGCGGGCGCCCTTCTCTCGCAAGAACAGACATGATAACCTGTTCAGTGGTTATTAACCACTTGAGAGTTCGCAGCCACTGCTTTTACTCACTGTGCCTTTCACAGATGGGAAATATCCATTTGCATATCAGTCTTTGTCCTGCCCAGGGGTAGTCCAGCACCGAAATACAATGGCAATTCCAATCTGAACGAGAGTACCACCAGCAACCCCATGCACGTGTTTCACCCTTGTTGGGGATCATCAGTGAGGTGAAGCTGATGCCTCTCTAAGCACAGTGAGAGGGAGACCACGTCTGGTTGTAAAACTATTTGTTAAGGAACCTGGGATTGGTAACCCTAGGTCTCCTGGGGGCAACCAGACGTGGTCTCCCTCTCACTGTGCTTAGAGAGGCATCAGCTTCACCTCACTGATGATCCCCAACAAGGGTGAAACACGTGTATGGGGTTGCTGGTGGTACTCTCGTTCAGATTGGAATTGCCATTGTATTTCGGTGCTGGACTGCCCCTGGGCAGGACAAAGACTGATATGCAAATGGATATTTCCCATCTGTGAAAGGCACAGTGAGTAAAAGCAGTGGCTGCGAACTCTCAAGTGGTTAATAACCACTGAACAGGTTATCATGTCTGTTCTTGCGAGAGAGGGGCGCCCGCTACCTTTGTAAAACTATTTGTTAAGGAACCTGGGATTGGTAACCCTAGGTCTCCTGGGGGCAACCAGACGTGGTCTCCCTCTCACTGTGCTTAGAGAGGCATCAGCTTCACCTCACTGATGATCCCCAACAAGGGTGAAACACGTGTATGGGGTTGCTGGTGGTACTCTCGTTCAGATTGGAATTGCCATTGTATTTCGGTGCTGGACTGCCCCTGGGCAGGACAAAGACTGATATGCAAATGGATATTTCCCATCTGTGAAAGGCACAGTGAGTAAAAGCAGTGGCTGCGAACTCTCAAGTGGTTAATAACCACTGAACAGGTTATCATGTCTGTTCTTGCGAGAGAGGGGCGCCCGCTACCTTTGTAAAACTATTTGTTAAGGAACCTGGGATTGGTAACCCTAGGTCTCCTGGGGGCAACCAGACGTGGTCTCCCTCTCACTGTGCTTAGAGAGGCATCAGCTTCACCTCACTGATGATCCCCAACAAGGGTGAAACACGTGTATGGGGTTGCTGGTGGTACTCTCGTTCAGATTGGAATTGCCATTGTATTTCGGTGCTGGACTGCCCTGGGCAGGACAAAGACTGATATGCAAATGGATATTTCCCATCTGTGAAAGGCACAGTGAGTAAAAGCAGTGGCTGCGAACTCTCAAGTGGTTAATAACCACTGAACAGGTTATCATGTCTGTTCTTGCGAGAGAGGGGCGCCCGCTACCTTTGTAAAACTATTTGTTAAGGAACCTGGGATTGGTAACCCTAGGTCTCCTGGGGGCAACCAGACGTGGTCTCCCTCTCACTGTGCTTAGAGAGGCATCAGCTTCACCTCACTGATGATCCCCAACAAGGGTGAAACACGTGTATGGGGTTGCTGGTGGTACTCTCGTTCAGATTGGAATTGCCATTGTATTTCGGTGCTGGACTGCCCCTGGGCAGGACAAAGACTGATATGCAAATGGATATTTCCCATCTGTGAAAGGCACAGTGAGTAAAAGCAGTGGCTGCGAACTCTCAAGTGGTTAATAACCACTGAACAGGTTATCATGTCTGTTCTTGCGAGAGAGGGGCGCCCGCTACCTTTTTAAAGATAATCTAACTCTGCCTCTCAGATGTATTTGCCTTGGGATACAGCCGATTAATAGGTTTCCCCCTTGTAGATACATTGGTGCTTTGAAAACCAGGTTTATTGAACAGTATACTAGTTTAGCCCTTGAATAATAACAGTGCAGAAAGCATTTTATTTTCTTCTAATATTGAAGATGGAAATGGAGAAGATGAAGTCTCCCCTGCCTTTATCATTGAAAACTGTGGAACCAGGAAGATAGAGCTCATATCCCCACCTTCCACACTTCATGCATTAGTTGATCCTGAGCAAATCACGTTTCATCAGTTTGCTTTATTTTTCTTAACTTTCTGAAAGCCTCACTCATATGGGGTTACACTATGTTACTTTATAAATGGTTATAATTTTAACAATTTACGTTAAGCATACTGGTGAGAAGGCAGGATGACAAGTGAGGGCCTTATGCTGTTGGGGGTGGCTACACATGGTGCAGATATGGGTTTTGTGCTGTGGGCTGGGGAGGAAGGATGTGGGTCTTTTGCCACACCAACTCATGTTTAGCTCTGAGAGCAAATTCAGAACCCCTGGTTCAGCAATGGCTCCGCTCTATCAATGAATTCTCTAGCATTGCCACCTCTTTTAATTGTTCTAAGACTAAAGATGGGATGGGAGAAGATGTAGCCTCCTGTCAAATTACAAACTGTAACCCATTTGCTCAAATCCCAGCGGTCTCAGTTCACCAATTATATTATCCTGGTGAAATAATTTCACTATGTTTGGTATGTGGGAGAATTTCCAGAGGTTCGGGTCTGTAAGAAACCACAAACATAACTGAAACATATGTTGCATAAAAGGTAAGTAATGTCAATGGTATATACTTGTTCTTGAGGTTGGGGCCCCTGCATTGTGGGCTTGGGCCACTGCACTATGAGCCAGAAAAGCAAACTTGCCCCTCGGCCAAATGTTGCCAGTCCTCCCCTGGTGTAGAGCCAACAGAGACTGCCAACTAAATTCCTGGTAGGAAGGGCAACCACCCTATATCTGCAGAATTGAAGGCTGGAGAAAGTACATCCCAGAAACACATAGCGAGAAAGACAAGATAAAGCTTGCAGAGAACAAGTTAAAGAGCAGACAGCCTCGGAGAGAAAGAAACCTTGACAAAGGAAGCCTAAAAGGTAATCAAGGCAAACATAACTTAGGAAACCCTGAGCATAGAGACTGGGAAGAACAAATATGTGATGACAAGTGGGAGGAACTACTGAAAGTTAAAATACTTCAAAGCAGGGGCCACAGAAAGCACCAAGAGTTATTTTCAAGAATTACAAGAGGGGATAAAAGACTATCCAAGGGGATTACGCTAAGAAGGAAATGAGCCAAAAATAAACCTATATATATAAAAATACTATCCAAGAAAAGACCAGGGGAAGAATAGACATTCTCTTGGCCGATTTACTTTAGTTATATTTAGTGATAGGGTCAGATAGAGTTAGTTTGGAGAGAACATATTTACTTTGGACCTTCTGACATCTAACGAGCACCTTTAGTTCTTTTAGATAGCCAGGATATTCCCTTTAGCTCTCCTTCAGGCTCCCCTCAGTCTCCTCTTTCGCTCATTCCTGACTGTCTATCCGTGATTCAGGCATGGTGAGCCTCCAACGATCTCTGTCTTAATGCCAGGAAGACAGAGATCCTTCTCATTGGGACCCCGGATCCCGCTTTCCCTCTCACTCTGGCCACCTTCCTTGGGCCCTCTTCCTTCGCCTTCCTGTGAGGCAATAAACCTTGGTGTCATCTTCGACTCCACTCTCTCCTTCTCTCCTCATATCACAGACCTTGCCAAGGAGGCCCACTACCAGCTGCACATCCTCAGTGGTATTCTTCCTTTTGTCACTTTCTCCCAGAAGCTCACAGTCTCCAGAGACCTGGTTCTCTCTAGGCTGGACTATTGCAACAGCCTCTTTCTCAATCTGCCTTCCTCTACTCTCTACCCGGTTTGATTTGTAAGCCTGTGGCTGAAATGTATGAGGGAGAATAGTCAGAAAGTTATTTTTCCAAGAATAACTTTCGGTTTTCTCTCCTCTGAACATTTCAGGCTTTGTCCTTGCCCCCACATCCCCCTACTTACCTGTGGGAGGCACATCTCTTTGTGTGCGGCCGTCTCCAACATCCCTCTGCGATGCCGGTTCCCTTCACTTGCGTGTATGGGAACCGGCACTGCAGGGTCCACTTTGCTTTTGTTTTAAATACTTTATGGAGTCAGGAGTTGCGTGGGACACAATCCCCACTCACATTACAGTGAAGAAGGGTATGGGGGACACCTCTGCAGCCCCCGCTGCCCTTCATCACTGTAATGTTTTGGATGGCATATTTGTTTGAATTTTGAAGCTATACAAGCTTTTCGTATAGCCAAACGTTGGGCAAATATGCCATACTGTCTTTTATTTTCAGACGTTTTGGATGATTACCTCTCCGCCCTCTGCAACTAATCCAAAACAGGACTGCAAGACCTATCCTTGGCCCCAAGCCCAGGGACCGCATCTCTCTAGCCCTCAAATCCCTCCACTGGCTCCCGGTGCCTGCAAGGATCAAGTTCAAGACCCTCTGCATCATCCACAAGGCTTTCTGGGGCTGGGGCCCGCACTCCATCCAACTCTCTATTCCAAAATACCTTCCTTCTCGAGCCCTTTGCTCAGCTACCTCCAACTCTCTGAGGGTCAAACGCTTCTCCAGACAGAGAGTAGGGGGTAGATTTCTCTTCTCTGCAGGTGCCTCCCTCTGGAATGGCCTCCCTGCCCCTGCACCTCTCAGAATTGAGCCAGATCACCTAAAGTTCCAGAAGCAGCTCAAGGCCTTCATTTTCTCCTCTGCTTTCTCTTTCTCCCTCCCTTTCTGACCTACCTGTCTGCTGTGACAACTGGTAGCTTGGCTACCCTCAGAGTCTCATGGGGTATCAGGCTCCTCCTTGATCCGCCTCTTCTGCACTGCTCCGGACCTACGGCGCTTTGAGGGGGCTGTAACTGTAACCCCTACAACATCCTGCCTCCTTGAACTTGCCCAGAGCCGTGCTGTCCTGGCCACACATACTCAGAGTAATGCTGCTGATTTCACTCCCACTTCCCTTTAGCTGGCACTGGTCATGCACTTACCCAGAGTTTTGCTGCCCTGGTTGCACCCTCACTGCTGTTCCCCCTGCACGATCTGAATGACACAAGGCCTAATAAGATCGTTTGTCTTGTCCTCTCTCTGTCCTCCCTTCCTTGCCTTGTCGAGCCTAGCAACACTTGTGTACAGGTGCGTTATAAATGACTTATCATATCAAATCGATAGGGAGATGGGCATTATTCTTATAATTTTCATTAAAGTGAGAACAGAATGTCCCCAACGTGTCCAACTCCTTCTTCCGACCCACCACATCACCCACTACACAATGTGGCATGAGACTCTATACATTTCTTTGCTACTGTATATAGAAACAGGGGGTTTGTGGCCACGCCTCACCATAAATCTCCTCCCCCAGAATTAAAACTTAAAATCGTTTGTGGCACAGATGCAGGCTAGACACTACTTCTCAATTCCTGAGTAGCTTTGTTTTGGCTCCTTCTGTACCCTGCATGCAAATGCTATGGTTCTTCCTATTTCTC
Source organism: Ambystoma mexicanum (assembly GCF_040938575.1). Classification (NCBI taxonomy): domain Eukaryota; kingdom Metazoa; phylum Chordata; class Amphibia; order Caudata; family Ambystomatidae; genus Ambystoma; species Ambystoma mexicanum. Next base: position 1,191,496,551 of record NC_090923.1, on the reverse strand, counting down.
CTCCACTTTGAATCAATAACCTGTTTTTGTTTTGTTTTGTTTTGTTTTATTCGTATTTATATAACGCACAACAGCCCGAGGACATCGTGGCACTTGTTACAGTACAAAGCTTAGTTACTTAGTTACATGGTCATTAGCAATATATATACAGGTTGCAATATAGTTACAGTCATTAGCAGTATATATACTGATGTGCTTCCACTTGAATCTGTGTACAAGATGGTGTCCAGTCTTTCGACAAAGTTGCTCTGCAACAGCATCTGCACTATCACGTCCCTCAACCTCTGAGATTCCCGTGCACATTCATCAGATCATACAAATTGTACATTCTCACGAATCAGCTTCCTTAACTCTTGTTTAGTCTGCCATCATATGCACACATTTAGCATAAAGCTCTACATGCCTCAGAAACAAGGACACCTCCCATGTGTAGTTTGACTGGGGCATTGCCACCATAGCCTTGACCATGTCCACTTTTGGCTTCACTCCTTCTACAAATAGTTTGTGCCCCAGGAAGTTTACTTTTCCTTGACTCAATTTGGATTTACCTAAGCTCATTACCTCCTATACCCACTTCAGCTATGCACCTTGTTCAGTCATACAGTTTACTCATACCAAGCTGTTGTCCTGGTATTGGGTCTTACATGGCTTTGATCAGTTTGCTGGTGTTTGGGACCAGAAACTGCTTGGTGAACACTTTCCTGTTCAGTCCTCTCGGGGCTATGCACAACCTCAACTGTCTGTTCACATTTTGGCCCACCACTAAAGGGCTTAACCATTCTGTGGTATCATCTGGTTATGTGACAACAACCTTCTCCAGACCTTACAGTTCTGTTGTGACATCATCAATCAATTCTCGAAATACCTTTACAAATCACAACAACACAGGCTCAACAAATTGAGCTTTTCTTGTGATAAAATTCATGTAATGTAATAGGTAATGTAATAATTGGTCATTTATAACGTGCTTAGTTTCTAAGCATGAGCCCAGGATTCAAACCTGCGTTGCTATGCGTTGTCTTGCTTCCAAGACAAACGTGTTGCCCCCGAGCTATCCTCATGGTAATATGCCCACTTCCTTCCTGAATATCTCAGGACACCACTCTTCAATCTTGGCAAAGTTCTTCTTCAAAGGTGTCTTGTCAGCAACTACCAGTAAGTGTTCAGCATTATTGGGGTCAAGGAAGATTGATGAGTTCCTTTGTTCCTCTAACCTTCAGAGTCTCTTGCTTGTGCAGTGTACAGACCTCTCTTCTTTCCTTCCCTTGAACGGTAGGGTACCTCTGTCTCCCTGAATGTGTAACCCTGGAATACACCTCTGTAGCATTCCTGGCTGCTAAGGGTGTAGTCTGCTTCATCATCAACCAGCAATGGTTGTTTGTGCCATGAATCCTGATGATGGCACAGGGCTTCTTCTTCCACCTTCACTACATATCATGCTGATTGATAACACTCTCCCGTGCTCTGCCCCCTCACTTCCTGTACTTCTCCACCCCTGGAGTTTCTGCAGCATCGAGCTCTCTGACCTCCCTTATCTTATTCTCTGCAGGTAACACTGAATACGTAGCACTCCTTTTCATAGGCAATGTGCCCAGAGCTTCCACAGTGGAAACAGCATTTGCCCCATACCCTTTTCGTTTCTTTCTCCCTGCCCTGTCTCTGGTTGCCTCTTCCTTGGTTTTGGTATCTAAGGGGGTCCACACTAGCTACCCTCCCTCACAAATGCAAGGGTGGGACCTTTTTCATACCACACACAAAGACAGGGATAAAGGAGTGTCAAATGCACCTTCTGCCATAATCAAGAAAATACATATTTTAATTGTTATTTTGTACACCAACAATTCACAATATAAAACAGTAAAGCAACATTCACTATTTAGGGTCTGAGTGGAAACAATTAGCACATTTTCCTCATAATTACCTTAATCTCAGGTCTTTTTAGAGCAAGGGTTTGTGAAGTTAGCATTGGATACTGAGGGCAGATGTTCAATTCCAAAACCCCTAATCTACCATGTGTTTGTATTCTGCACATTGCAAAGCACGTCCCATGTTTGAATTCAGGGTGTGCAGAAACGCGCCCTGATTTCCGCACTTGGGCCCTCAGGGGAACAGTAGAGACTGAATGTACACAGGGATGTCATTTCACCAAAATGCCAGGGGTATCAGAAGTGACATCACATGACCTTTGCCCTCTGATGACATCACAGGAAGTGATGTAATTTGACCCCCGCATCTCGAAGTGACATCAGGGGACGCGATGGAACACGACCTTTCACCCCTTGACAAAACAGGAAAGAACATCACATATTGTTCCTAAGTACACTACAAAAAATATGGTTGCAATATCACTATAATGTTATATACATTTCATACAAGAATGGATCGCCATATGTATCATTAATATCAGTGTGTATAGGACCATATTACCAAATTACTGTGAATGCAAGCAGACCTCCAAGGCCAAATTATAATGATCTGTTATTATATAGCACTTACGCTTAGGCGCTTTATATAGATCAAATATACATACACTATCACCCAACCTGTGTTGGTACTCATTTGTCGACCTTAGAAGAATGAAAGGCTGAGTTGAGGTGTTTAAGAACAGGCTAAATCAGTGACTCGCCACCTTAAGTGTGCCTGGAAATAAACCTTTGAGTCTAGCAATTATTGGATAGAATTCCATAAAGACAAATTATGTAGTATTCCTATTCTTTCTTATTTAGCGTCACTGCTCAAAGTAATGCACCTGTGGAACCCCGTTTTTTTTCGGCCTGCTCAAGAAAGTGAGCCACTCCAAAAATAAAGAGCCACCCGACACTGGCCACAACCCATGTACTTACATTTTCTTTTAAGTAAAAAAAAAAAGTAAAAAAAATGATCTTTTTTTCTAGGGGTAGCAAGGGAGGCATCAGGGGTCGCAACTGCGACCCCTGGCGACCCCCAAATGACATCCCTGAATGTACATTTGGATTCTCCCGACGAATGCTTCACAACATTTCTTGTCGCAAGCAACAATAGGAAGTGTTGGCCCAACCACTCACTTCACTTATAAACAATTTTGAGAATAAAGCCCTTTGTATATATTGAAATTGCACTTATATGCTGTGCTACAGTTTGAGCCAGCCCATCTGCTTTTTAGAATACAACCTGAGAGGTCGGCCACGCTACCAAATGGTAAACCAGATGTTCTCATAATAAACCCTTTATTTGACAATAAATGTAAGAGTTGCATTTACTTGTTGCTTTGGGGGAGCTTAAGAGGGAGCACTTCTAAGTCTTTCTGGTGCTTACATGCCAACTTCCGGTCTCACAGTGATTAAGCAATTATAAGACTATTGTAAAAGCCATGATTGTTTTTGACTGATTTTTCTGAAACAGCATTGGGCTTGTGTGTACAACATCAACGTCATTTCACCAAAATGCCAGGGGTAGCGGAAGTGACATCACACGACCCTTGGCCCCCTGCTGACATCACAGGAAGTGATGTAATTTGACCCCGCCCCCAAGTGACATTACAGGAAGTGAAGGCAAGCGACCTTTAGATTTTTTAGATGCATCTAGCACCCGGGTATCCAGGTGCTCTCATTTCAGCCAGATATAAGGAATATTGGGCACCTCAGCCAGTGTAAGAGGCCCTCAGGCCTTACTTTTTCCACATTGTCAGGTTTATGTGGCATCCTGTCTATTCCATCCAAGTAGCGACTTTCCACAAGCAGAATCAAAGAACCCAAGGTGCCAGGTGTGTGTAAGGGGGCTTGTATCAGTGAGATGAGCGTTCTGAAGGCACCTCTGGCCGGTAAGGTCTCACAATGATATCCACCAGCAGTTGTATATTGGCATGAGGACAGAGCCGACACCTGAGGTATCCCAAGGTGGGGTGGTCCATTGGGTGGCACATGAGAACTCATCACTACCCACTGGGTTCCCCTTGCACGGACAAGAATACCCACTCTAAAATATCCCCCAAGGATCTCCTATGAGTCTTTTAGACACCAGAGGATCTCAACTCCCATAAACAAAGTCAATCTTTCACAGAGCAGACATTCGGAGCCCAGGACATGGACCTCGAGAGATTCACTAATCAACCCCCTGGCTATGGACCTCAACAGGTCCTCCACTGCACACACCATGCCAAGCCCCTCCCCAATACCAGCTCACCGGCCTGGTTTGGCAACCTACAAGTGTATTTTCCATCCCTTTTTGCTTTCTCTTGTACAAACAAGTGGAGAGAGAATTTTCAGAAATATAATGTGACCACCGATTCCAGTTCCTCTTTACTGTACTGCCCCAATCCGCACCAACCCAATTCCACACAGGCCTCCTCAGCCGGTGATGCGCTTCACTCTGCCCTTCCAAAAGTAAGAACTGTGGACAGGCTGTTCTACACTGGCTGTATAAATGCAGTAGTTCAATCCCACCCTCCTTTGGTTTTGAGTGTTGATTCTAAAATAAAAATCCTCTCCCACCCCAGTTCAGGGAAACTTTGCACCTGTATTTGATAGGGCTGTGGTAGGACACCCACTATTAAGGCTTCACAAAAAGTATTTTGGACCTGCCATGAATATGATTATGCAGGCATGCAAATGGGTCACTTGCAGGAAAACAGCTCCTTTGTTGAACCCCAATGTCCACCAGTGTATTCCATTTTGAACCTTAAACAGATTCAGCCTACATCTATGTTCCCCTCATCCTGCAAATGAAATTCATAGAGTTCTTGGGGGTTTGCAACATGACAAAAGAGGGTCACCATGCTAATCTCGCACAGTTGAGCCATCGTGCTCATGATTTTCAGCTATTTTGGAATCAATGGAGGAAGGGGCTTTGCTAGGAAGGTGGGGGGGGGGGGGCTATAGACCCGGGTCTTTTGATTGTAGTTTTGGCTAGAAGCTTTGGGACTACAACCAAAAGACTAGCTAGCCCCGAGTCCTAACATTAGCGTAGCCCCAGATCTTTTTCATCCAGACCTAGCAACACCACTGAATGGAGGACATAATGTCCAGCTGCTAGAAGGATTATTGTACTTGGTGTCACATTTTGACGCTCGTATAGTAATCACGGGTAAATAACACGATCACTCACATGGAAGATCGGTTGTGGTTTTACTCACAGTTCTGATCCATTTCCGTTCACGGTGGGGTCTGATGAGGTATTCACGTCATACTTGGGAGGGAATGCCTGGTAATCGGGGATTGGTCTGGGTTCCCATCCCTTCGACCACATGCATGAGGTATGTACAGGCAGGTCTCCGCCATGTGCAATCATGGTGGCCATTATTGTCTGATCCGGTGCAGGAATCCAGGCACCTTACGCCATTGTGGAAGAATCAGCATTATGTCATCACCGGTAACATTTAAACAATGTGCAAGACTTCAGTGCAGGGTTCCCACACTGAGGATTGTAGGCCACCAGAGATCAGAGTTTCCTGGCATGGAGGAAGCCTATGCATACTTGCTTCTCGTGGGTTTTCTTCACGTGCACAGAATTTAGAAAGAACATGTTGGAATAGTCTGTTTTCACTACAGTTATTTTGTGAACCAGGAAGTCAAACACAAAAAGACAATGGCCCTCATTACGACCCTGGCGGAAAGTGACTGACCGGACCGCCACAGCGCAAATAGCGTTTCCGCCATTGCACGAAGGAGCAAAGTGCGGCCCATTCCGACCCATCGGGCACGAGCACCACGGCATGGCGGAAGTGCAAAGTCCGCGATGGTGGAAATGACCCCAAAACGGCCCACACCGCCGCCGTACGGCGCCCTAGGTGCAATACCGCCACCCATCACAGCGGACACCGCAGTGTGCGCCTACCGGAAAGTACTTTGACCGGAAATATACGGAAACGGAAGTAAAAACATGGGCCCGGAACGGGAAACATCCCGCCGTACACCTATAAAACCACTAAAACCACACAACCACCAAAAACACTACCCTGAGACACACCCGAACCCGTCATCCACCCTAGCGAAACCAAGAAAAATGGGAAAAGTAGCGAAGAAAGCGTGCGACCGCAAGCGGCAGGTCCACTTCTCCCGTGAGGAACTCACCGTGCTAACAGAGACCCTCCAGGAGAATGCAGCCGTCGTCTTCTCCACGCAAATGACCAGGACGGCACTTGCGAACAAGAAGGCCATATGGGCTCTGGTGGCACAGCGGGTAAGTGCGGTGGGGACCGCACCCCGCAACCCACAGCAATGCAGAAAGCGATGGGACGACCTGCGGATACGCGTCCGCAGCATACTCTCTGCCAACCGCAACATTGCCACAGCCACCGGGGGAGGTCCTGAATCACCCATCAAGTTGACCCTCTGGGAAGAAATCTGTGCCTCCACCATCGGAATGGAGAGCATAGAGGGAGTCGGAGGGATGGAGAAAGGAGTGCAGACATCCGAAGATTCAGGTAGGTGGGCCAGATAAAACAATGCTAAATCCACAATGTCCAATCATGCAAAGTACCATGTGTCCACATAGTGCAACAGAAACACATGGCCAGGAGAACGTCCACATACATCGGCCTGATAGCGCACGTTAAAACCCACAATAAATACATAATTAATCAAAAACCCCTAAAACACGCACTACACGTGCAGCAGGCACACCCTAACTGCAGGCTGCCAAACAACTGCACCCTCACTCCACACACAAATGAAAGCACCTCCAAGGCCCGACCCAAATCACCCTCAGGTACCACCCCAATGCATGTGATACAATGCCATTCCAATTCCCACAGACCCATTAATAACCCTCGCCCTCCTTTACTCCACCACAGGGTCCGATCCAAACGACAAGCATCAGGACACCCCTACCAGCACACCTGCAAAGAGGGCCAAGACCAACGGCCAAAGACCCTCCACCTCAGCTGCACGCATCAAGACACGGCAGCAGCACAAATCAGGTGGCAGCACAGAGGAGGGAACATCAACAGGCACCCCAGCAACCAGCATGCCCACACCACCACCACCACAGGTCCCCCCAACGGATGCCACAGAAGGCACTGCCTCTGGTGGCAGCAGCACCATAGGTGACACCCCATTGATGGCAGCATGCTCTGACACAGAAGACGGGGATGTCGAAGTCAGATCCATCCATGACCTGTCCCAATCCCCCTGTCTGTCCCATCCCGTACAACATGAGGATACCACGCAGGGGCACCCACAAGACGACGACTGGCCATCCCCCACAAGCCCTGTGGCAAGGCAACATGAGGTCAACAGCCCCTCTGTGACACCCCCGCAAATGGCCATGGCCCAGCAGAGGCAACAGTCCCTCGACCAGTTAATCGTGCAACAGCAGCAACTGGCCACGCTCCTCAAGGACCATGCCGATGAATGTGGGGGCACTAAGGCAGACATAGAAACATCAACAGAGACACTAAGGGCACAAATGGAGAGTAGCACCGAGAGCCTGAGAGTCCAAATGGAGAGAAGCACCGAGAGCCTGAGGGGGGAACTGCATGTGACGTCCAAAGACGTATGTGCCGAACTTGCCGCAGTGCGCCGTGTGCTCACTGAGCTCTCGCAAACCCTTAGGGACATGCATGGACGTGAGCAGGCAGAGACATCATCCGTTGCAAGTTCCGTCCAGGGCAGCCCCCAACGTAGATCTGGGAGGAACCTGCGCTCCACAGGCAGGGGTGCCCCTGATACCCGCAGAGGGGGCTTGCAATAGCGACAGCCCACTGACAATGAGCATCTTTGGACACTGGTGTTCGGGGGGGAGGTAGGAGGGTGGAGGGGGTGTGTTGGGCTCACTTGGGTGGCGGGTCGATAGGGTGTTCAACATGATATCACATATGCCATAAACAGTGCACGATCAACCAATGAGATGTGTGGACATTGATCTTTGTGTACTAGGCCATCATAGGCGTACAGTCCATATTGTGCATGTCCCAGACACACACAGTGCCACGAGTCCTGTGTCCATGTATCAGCCACCAGGCGTGAGTGCTAGAAGCATGCATCAATGAGATGCTGACGAATGTCACGGCCCTCCGGTGCCTCGCAGACTCCTTGAGGTGCTGCCACATCCCCACCCTCATCATGACCATCATCAGGTGCTTGCAGTTCTGCGTCAGGGGGCATGGGCACATTTCTACGTACGCACATGTTGTGGAGCATGACACATGCCATGACCATCTTTGCAACCTTCTCATGGCGGTACAGGAGTGCCCCGCCAGACCTGCTGAGGCAGCGGAAACGAGTCTTCAGTAGGCCGAATGCCTGTTCTATGACTACACAGGTACGTGAGTGGGCATGGTTGTAGTCCTCCTCATGCTGGTCCCGTGGGTTCCGGACTGGTGTGAGGAGCCATCTCTTCAGTGGATACCCAGCATCACCTGTATGTGGACGAGAAACGTATGATGTGGAATGCCATTGCTACGTACGCACACCCCCCCCCTTCCTGCCAGGTCATTGCCGCATCACATACCCCACATCATCATGCATGAAATGAGACTCACCGAGTAGCCAGGATCTGTTCCCTGCGTGTCGCTCCATGTAGCGTGGTATAGTAGAGTTCCTCAAGACCATAGAATCATGGGTTGATCCAGGGAATCTGGCACAACAATGTGTAATGATCCTGTTGGAGTCACACACCATTTGTACATTCAGGGAATGAAATTGTTTACGGTTGCGGTACTGGGCCTCCATGGCATGTGGGACGACCAATTCCACATGGGTGCAGTCGATGGCACCAATGCAACCCGGTATGCCGGCAAGTGCATGGAATCCCACTTTTGTGTTTGTAATTTCCTGCTCCGAGCGTGGTAGAGAGATGTAGTCGTCTGCGTGCTGCAGGAGGGCATCGAGCACTTGCAATAGTGTCCGTGAGAACAGTGGCTGAGAAATGCCATGCAACTGTCCAACTGTGTGCTGGTAGGTGCCTGTGGCCAGGAAGTGGAGTACAGACACCACCTTCAGTAGGGGTGGGATGGCGGTTGGGCTATCTATCATGCTGACAAGGTCAGCCTGTGTCATGTCCACAATGGCGGCTATGGTGTCCCGGTCCAGACGGTAGAGGGTGTGGATCTGCTCATCAGTGAGGTTGAACGGATGTGCTCGGAGGCGTGGGATTGCGGGCTGCCTGCGTGGTGGTAGTGGCTGTGCTGGCGGCCCTTGCTGGCCCTGCCTTGCCCTCCTCCTCCTCCTGCGTCTCCTCCGTGCGGCCGGTTGTAGTTGGTGTTCGTCTTCTTCTTGGAGTTGGAGTACTTGCAGTGCTATCAGGTCCCCCAGGGCCAACATCGCGAGTCCTGCCGGTAGCATTTCGGAGTGGGTGTGGTTGTGGGAGGAGACTGGGTGTGCAATTTATGTGTTTTCAGGCTGTATGGCCTCCACCTGTGGTGATTCATTCCACCTGTGCAAACTGCTCTCCCCTTTGGCCGAGCACTTCCCGCACACAACGCTGCAATTCGAGGAATGGCATCTTGCTATTGCAATCATGTATTTGTACCCGATGGCCGTGTAACATTGGTTGATATGTTCATTCTGCTGTGGTCCCATTGTTTCACATACTATCTGTGCAGTCGCGAACAGACTTGTGAAGGGTCAGTGGAACGTAGTACTCGAGTAACGGTGGGCCCTCATGCATCACTATACCGAGTTGCAACGACGGGCGGGGCGTCCCATTTGTGGGTGAAGGCAGTTGCCATTTTCACACACAGCCGCACTAGATGGATTAATTAGTGATTTCAAACGGCCACAGATGCCTCTTCGACGTTATGTTTCAAATGAGGAATTCGAAGGGCGGCGCTTTCGGTTTTCAGCTAGCGGCGAGGAAATGCCCACAGGTCTGACTGCAAATATAACGTTCTATTGTTCAATGTCCTTGAGACAGGGGCCATGGCGAGGATGCAATGATTGATATGAATGGTTTGGGATGCGCAATAGCGACGTGGGCGATGAGGCCGGACGTTCCCAAATACATGTTACTTCACTACACTGGAATTACGGGCTGGGGCACTGTGGATTTTGCAGGCTGCATAACGCACAGACTCAATGGATATTTCTAATGTTATGTGAGTAAATATTCAGGCGTTTTAATCCCGGGATGAGGGAATGATGAATGGATGCATGGGCAGGTGATTTGATACAGAGTTTGCCATGTACAGGGCTTCTTGGAATCTATCCGCCTCCCCTGCGCTATGTGATGCAGGGCTGCCATAGTGGGACCATCGTCTATCTGGCCTTGTTGAGCCCTCCCTGTCTCGACGCGCCCTCAGACACTTGTGTCCATGCACGTTACCAATCCCATCTGATGGATTCTGTTTTGACAGACGCATGCACAGGTACACTCGTTTGTGATGGTGTTTACACCTCGATATAGATGGTTATGAGTCGCAAGTGGATTTGGGGTGGTGATGATCCTTTGGAGTGGGCTAGCATGCATATGGCTGTGGATTTAGTGTGATCATTGAAGTGAGTTGTTCGGATGTAGTTCTGATTGCCATTCTGTTCTTTTTCTTTTCTTTTGGTTGACAGGTATCTCCTCCCCTTTTGCCACTGCCATCTGTATGCCACTCCTGCAGATGGCTTTTACTCCCGACACCTGCTGCTTCGTGTTAATCAGTGGAGCAGCATTACGATCTTATGGGACGATCGCCAATGGGCCACATGCCCTTACGCAGTACTGGTGGCTTGGAGCAACATTTCGGCCTTTCAGCTGGACTAGTGCCTCCCCATTGGGACGGCCCTGCGGTTCTGTGCGCTTCCATGTTGCCTTTTTGTACGTGAATGTGGCTCTGTGTACCATGATGGAACAGGGCGTCACACAAGTAGTGGCTGGTCATTTCTTGCGGATGCAGCCCACAATGGTGAAATGTGTTTTGGAGTTCATGGCCTAATATGGGCTTGGTGATTTTGTTGTGCATTAAATTTCTATTCTGATTTGGCCCGTGTAGCGTTCTTCTTTGCAAGTGATGTGGCATATTCCTATTTGGGGAGCGATGTATTGGGAGGAGATCTGCATTGGGTTCCAGCTTCGGAGTTTAGTTGCGTGGTACTGTACTGGGCGCGTTTGCCTACGAAGCCCAGTGAGGTCAGGGATGGGGGCTGCCAATATGACTGTTTGAATGTTGTCATGCTCAGGGGCGGGGGATTGGGTTTTGTGTAACAGATGCCGGTCAGCCAGGTGGACTGGTGGAATGATGTGATTTTCGGAATATTGCTGGTCACAGGTGCCTGTGTTTGCGTGCGTTTCGGGGGGGGGGACTGTGGTCATGTCCATTGGATTGGCTTCTGTATTCGTGCCATCTGTGCCCTGCAGCTCCCATTGGCCCCTCTTGTGTTTCTTTTGTTCGTTGGCATGCATGGGTGACTTGTACATTTCACTGGTTGCATTGTGACTTCATTGCACCTACGGGGGTACTTTGTGGGCAGGGAGCGGTGTACAGGCACTCAGTGGGGCCTTTTACGGTTGATTCGCGATGCCGTACTTCTCACCATGGCGGAATGGTACATTCCGCCATGCTTGATGGCGTTAGGTACATGTCCGCTAGGGTCGGAATTAGCGTACCCTTGCGCCATGGTGGTATTTACGGTTTGGCATGGCGCGCGCGCGCGTGCTTGGTGCAGTTAGCGTTGGCGTTCACTACGGTGTCGCTAATGGCTTCGTACTTTGCGGTGACGGGTCATAGTCGCACCGAGCGCTATTCGATGGCGGTATTGCATTTCCGCCATCGTTTTCCGAATTCCACCAGGGTCGTAATGAGGGCCAATGTCCAATAAATCACTTTTGATTACGGGGTTATCGCACCATTACGAGGTCCTTAAGGAAGAGCCTTCTGGAATTAAGGGTGGTCCGCTCACATTGGCACTGGGCCTGAGCTGTTGCCTGAAATCTCCAGCTAGATATTCAGATCCATCGAAATAATATCTCCAATCTGCTCTCTGGCTGCGCAAAACTCATCGGGATTCTGGATTATGTGCTTCTCTGCCTTTTTTGATGCTGTGGATCCAATCTGGGCTGCACGGTTGCAAATGATAGGATGGGGCCTCCCAGCACGGATGAGACAGGAGCCACTGGTAGGTGATGTAACTCTTTACTCAGTTACTAGTTACATGAAGATAGCCACGGGTACATTAGGGACACAGGTAGGACATCTACATAAGGACACATCCACCTGCACTCTCTCTCTGAGTCCAGAGGGGTCCAGTCATTTTCCTGTTCAATGCAGACACGGATTGGCTTAGAGGTCATTTCTCCCCTGGCCTTGCCACGCCCAGTCTGACCAGTGTCTTTGGGAATCGCACAATGTAGCTAAAGAAATTCAAGATCTCCCTTAGTCTACAGTAAGACACAGAGAAAAGATGCGGAAGGCGCAGTGCCTAATCCCGGGCTGGGGATATCATGACTGACCCAAAAGCAAAAGATATGATTGAATGTTTAGTTTGATTTTTAGGCACAGGAACATATGAACCTCGTGATGACAACAATTTTAGGGAACAGAACCATTTTCTGAAGTTTGTAGAAAAGAGCATGAGATGCAATTGATCACAGGTTCAGTGGAAGGGTACGCCAGATAATTTTACCTGGACCGGAAAATCCCCCTTTCCCAACATTTTGGGGACAAAGATCATAAAGAAGATGCAAGGAGGAGCTCATGTGTAGAAACATAAGAGTGTAATATCGCCAACTGGAAAGCAGGCTTCCACATGGTGGATACCTTTGTGTTCAAGACACTTGGCTTCGAAAGTGACACAGTGATGGTCCGGCGACCACTGCAGACCTGCAAAGATGGCCAGAGTAGCATAAGAGTGCCTAGAAGCCTCTGTTAACTGGGAAACTATCATGTTCTGAATGGCCAGAGTATGTTAAAATGGCTATAGATCCTGGTTGAAAACATCTACAAGCACAGTAAATTGGAAAGATGGCAGCATACTGTCAAAACATTATGTATCAGAAACACAAGCACATATGGTCTGTCCTGTCCTGCACCACCCTTAATAGGGCTACAGGCATCACCAGTTTACCAGTTTAGTCTTGTCGCCACAATGCTTTAGATGGGTTTAAAGAACACCCTCTTCACGTCCATAAATTCTTTTCCTCTTGAGCTGCTTCCCTTTGGACCTCTACCAACTGCATTTTTGACAGGTTATTATAACTTTCAGATATAGTCATGATTACAACAATTTTCCATTTACATTAGGAGTTTCAACATTCATCATTTCTTTATCTGTGTTTGCTACGCGCTTGGCCTCAACATCTGCTGCTTGATTTCCACGTGAGATAAAATCTGCCCTTTTAGTGTGAGCTGCACACTTGATGACTGTGATGCTTACTGGGAGTTGTAGTGCCTTAATAAGTCTATCCAATAAGGCGGCATGCTGAATTGGCGTGCCGTCCGTTCGGAGGTAGCCCCTCTTTTTCCAACGTGCTAACCATGCGCGAACCGTTGACGTCACATAGGCGGAGTAACTGTACACTTTTACTTCCTGGTCTGCGTGATTCTCGAGTATAAATGCAAATAATTCTGCAGTCTCTGCTGAATAATGAGACGGCAATCGAGTATAAATAAGCACCCAAAATTCCCCATTAGCCTTGTGCTTTACCACAGCAGCACCTGTATACCTCTGTGCATCATTTTGATCGATCCTTGAAGAACCATCAATTAAAATAATCTCTCCTTCTGCTAAGGCATTCTCTTTTATATTAGGGATTTCGTCAAAGATCTCTTCATATTTTGCGCAATCGTGTTCAGGCTCTCCTTCTGTCATTAGCTCAGCTATAAACATGGAAGGACTCACTATTTTACATCAGACTATTTTAATGGCTGGATTCAATATGACCAGCTCATAGGCAGAAGCCCTTTTAGATGTCAATGTGCCCTTTGGTTTCTCTAAAATAGCAAATAATGCTTGTTCAACGAATAACACCATGGAACATCCCATCACTATGCTTGCAGCCTTCTCTATGGCGAACACGACGGCTGCTAAACTTTGTTCGCACCGAAAATGACCTCTCATTACTGAGTCTAAGATTCCACTGTAATATGCAAGGGCCTTGAACCCCAACGTGGTTCTCTGTGTGAGTACAGCTGTCATAACAGTGCCATCTGTATGTGAGAACAAAAAGCATTCCTCAGCATAATTGGGAATCCCTAAAACCGGAGCTGTGCAAATTGCTTTTTTCTATTCACCAAAGCCTTCTTCCATTTCCTTACTCCACACTATTGTTCCTGTGTTGCCTTTGCTTTCTCTAAGGCCGGCAATTGCGGCCTTATATACGAGCTGTAGTCAAAGACCCATGCCCTGACGTAATTACATAATCCCAAAAATCTCTGCATGTATTTTATCATGTGTGGCTTTGCAGTTTTCAAAATTGCCTCAGCTCTTTCAGGGGTAACCTTCTTTCCTTCATGCAAAATCAGTTGGCCTATGTACAGCTTTATCTCTTTATCCTTTCCATCTGTTTATTTCTAATCCTATGTCTAGAGACGTACTTGCTCGATAACTTCTTTCCTTATTGCGTCTCTCCTTGTCCCTTGGGACCTTACATCTTGCTACCAACATAGTAGAAAGAAACCCTTGTAGGTAGGGACTTTTTAGCAATATTATTTTCACATGTGATGTCATCAGTGATGTCATCAATGTTATTTGTGATGCCATCTTTGATGTCCTGGGTGTTAGTCTTAGCAATGCACGTAGATGGTGTGAGTTATGGTTGCTTAGCTTACTATAAAGGGGGAATGTGCAGTGGTGTTTGGTTGCACTGTGAAGTGTAACATTCCTTTAGTGAAGCCTTTTTACTAAATGTACATATATATGTATGGCAGGGAAGGGAACGAAAGGGGCTAAACAAGTGATGTTGTCATTGATGGCATCATTGACATGTGAGATGACATCTCTCATGGTCTGGGTGTCAGTGTTAGCAGTGCACAGGGGTGGTGGCACAGTCGGGGGCTTAGTTGACCATAACTGGTGAATTTCTGGGTTTTTTCGGTTTTAATTTGAACCATAAAGGGGAGGTGGAAAGTTTTTTTTTTAGTGAAGTGAACAGGTTTTTGGGAGGGCAACTTAACCATTATGTCCCCTTAGCAAAGTTTTTTTTGTAGGGAATTGTACAGGTTTTTGAAAGGTGGAACTTAAGTATGACATTGTGGCAATGAAGTTGTTAAGCAGAATATACACTGTAATCATGTGATTTTGAGAGATATGTAGTATAATCTATGTACTTGACATACATTTAACATAGAACATACAGAAGCCCCTCCCTATTGATTTTAGAAAGGGACGGACTGAGCGCCTGTTTGCGGACAGGGGCGGACAGGATCACCATTACCCAAAGAGGCGGTGGGTATCTGAAAATGTACTATTGTCTTACACAAAAAGTGTGCAACGTTGAAGAAGGGCATAAAGATATTGTAAGTAGTAATAAGTAAATATGGAAACCTGAAGGTGTGAAAAGAAAACGACACATTTAATAACCATGTAGAACGAAGTAGATGGTACCAAAAAAAAAAGAAAGGATGCCTCCAGCGTAAGCACTTTACAGAAACTCGGCAACCTGGAACGACAGTGGACGGACGCAGTACGACGAAGGGAGATTACATCAAAAGAGTGAGTGCAGGCAATTTTTTTATGTGTGTTTGTTTTTTTTTGGTATGTGGTGCAGAAATAATAATTTATTTCTGTTGTTTTGACTCAGAAATGGCTAGTACTTTGGAGTGGCTGGAGGAGTATTTCCCGCAGGGGGAAATGTCTGAAGACAGCGACAACAATGGTACACAATGGTCTGCATATGGAGAATAGTGACCAGTATTTTATAGGCATTTAACTTATGGTGTTTGTTTTTTCAACATACCAGGAAAAAAAAGAGGAAAGGGCAAGAAACGAGATAGAAGAAGACAGGATAAAAAGGATAGAGAAGAAAGTGGACATTTTGAACGACAATTTTCAAAGTTTACGGGAGTTTGTAGAGGACGTTGTGAGAGGAAAAGGTCGGTACCATTGCCCCACCTGCACCTGCCCGGCTTCTCCATTCCCTAGTGAACCATCCCCAAACCTGCAAGAGGAAAATAGACGTTTCGACGAAGTATCCATCCCTTCTTCCCCTCACAAATCTTCCCCTCATAACCAGCCCATTTTAAATCCAAATTCCCCCATATTTGTTTCAGTGTCCGCTTCACCCGCTGTTTCTTTAGATTGATGTGTGTGTATGTGTGTAGTAAATGGTTTTGTACAGTAGTTGTAGAGAAAGAGTTTGTGTGTAAAAGTTTTTTTTAAAAAGATGTCAAATGTTCACGAACAGCGCACCTGTTCGACCTAGCCGCAAGCAATGGAATGTGGGTGCTGTCTAATGCCAAGTTAGACGGATGTGATGTGTGACTACACCATCTTTTCAAAAAGTGCGTACATAAACAGAAAGGGGTGTCCAAAGGATATACTACCTCGGCGTACCACTTGCAAATGAGATAATACATGGTCGTAGAACACACAAGATGTCCAGAATGGGTGTAAATAAGTAAAAAGGGAGTGTGTGAAGGACAGTATAGCAGTCTATATGGGCGCAGTCAAAATGGTGCCATCCGTAGAACAGGCACGCTGGCCGGCATGTTCGTAGGCAAACAAAATGGAGTTGTCCTAAGGACACTGGAACTGTCCGTACAGTGAACATTGCATGCGTGCACATGCGCAGTACAAACGAAAGGATTGCCAACATTGCGGCAGTTCCTAACTGTCCGTCTCACTTGTGTCGCACTTTGAAGTAGTTTGAGAACCCGAACACTGTCCGTAGGACACTTGTGCGCATGCGCATGTTTGATTCTTTGCATTTGCTATCCAGGGGACTTTCATTAAGTGGGCGGATGTGTTGAGGATGTCATCTTGTGACCGTATCTACAATGCACGAGGGGACTTGTTTCCGTGGTTTGTGTGCTTCCGTAACACTAAAAATGAACTTGTAGACACAAGGCAAACTATTGAGGAGTGTAAAAATGTAATTTCACACATCCCAAACAATAGGCCACCTTGTAAAATGTGTGTACCGCTTTGTAGGGATGAAGACGGTCACAAGGCACACCGCTGCACCCCTTGAAAAGGCCACACCCCCGAGCGCATCTTCATTGTCCTTCTAGCTATAGTAGATAGAGGTGCGTTGCCTTTACTGCTGTAGTGACGCAAAGGAAACTAATCGGTATGGCTTCCATGGCTGCTGTTGGGTTATTAGCCTTGCACCACCCCCAAACCCACTACCATCACCACCTCGCCAAGGGCCTGCAGAGAGATATATGGGTGAAGATGTAGAGATTGAGGAAGAAGAGGTGGAAGAGAATGAAGTGGAGGAACTCCGCACTAGGAACACTTGGCGGGAGTCGTGGGTGTGGCAGTAGTTTTCCGTTTATGGGAACGTACCAAAAGCACGTGCGAACCTGGTGAAGTGTAACCAGTGCGATGTGATTTTGAGTCACGGGAGATTTGGAGCATACAGTTTTGGTACGACAACCATGAAGCGACACCTCACTTCGTTCCACACTGCAGACATTCGCAAGGCAATGCCATGTGAAGAGCGTAGTCGTTTGTGTTCCTCCACAGCATCCTCAGAATCTGCTCCTCCCACCACAAGAGACACTCCTGTTGGGGAGCGCCTCCCTCCAGCTGCTTAACAAGCCATTTGCAATGCTATGGACCCTTACCTTTCAAAGGTGACAGTAGTGTGCACGAATTGTGACGCAGTACTCTGCAGGGGGGAAAGTGTTGGAAGTGCTTTTGAGGCTGCAGTCGCTGAGCACCAGAAGATTTGCTCCTTACCTAAATAAAGATAACCCGTAATATTTGTCTGTTGAGTTGCCCTTTCTTATCCCCATGGCTGGTGGCCCTCCCTTACCCTTCTTTCGCCTCTTCTCCTAGTGTGTCGAGTGCTGTTAATTAATGAACGTAAAAACAACATAAATGACAGAAAAGGCTCTTTTCAGAGCCGCCTTTCTCAGTGTAACAATAGAACCATAAAGAGAAGGCCGTAGACCCCTGCGGAGTTCAGCAAATGTTCGCGAACAGTCGTAGAGGGGAAAAATGGAGGGTGCAAGCGGCGCAAACGCAATAAAGTGTAAGTTGGGAGTAAGTGGCGGCTCTGAAAAGAGCCTTTTGGTGGTGTGTTGTGTGGGTCAAAAACAGTGGATTGGGGAAAACGGATTGTTAGATAGGTTAGTGTGATTGCAAAAGAGGGCGCAATGCATTTTGTACATTGCGAAAGAAAAATCTGATTACCAGCATATGTGAGGTGGACTCCATCTCTGCGGAAAATGAAACTGCTACGAAACAAAATGTTTTCATTGTGAAAAGAGGACATGTCAACATCTCTTAAAAAGGCACACACAGGCTTATTCACATTGCGTCTCGCTTTTTCCATTTGTGGACCAAATGCTGAAGAACGCAACCATTTTTGTCTTTGGGCAATACAGGAAAAAAGTATTTGACAATTTGGAAACATGTCCATGAGCTTCGCGAGTCCTTCCTTCATGGAAAGTTGTAAAGAAATGCCAGATACATGGCCTAAACTGTTTCCTCCACAATGAATGATGAGTATATCTGGAGGACGCTCTGTCTGTAAAGTAACACAAAGAGGTACCAAGTACACCCATCTCATGCCACGGAAGTGCATGCCATGCCAGTGCACTTCTGCATGTGGAAATCCGAGATTTGTAGATAAACTGCAGCTTTCAGCATGCAGCTTCAACCAATGTATCCATGAGTCTCCCACTATCCAGATAATATGTTTTCGAGCATGGAAAGCCATGGCTGTGTGGTGTCCTGTGAGGGAGAAGATGGTCTTACTAAAGTACATCGGTCAGAACACACCTACTGAACTTTATGGACCAATCCCTAGCTCCGTTCATTCTCATTTACATGCGTCTCCACCCTTCAATCCTCGGTGGTGATATGTGCTGGCTGCTAACAACTGCCATGTTCGCGGACATGTACAGGATCAGAGCGTGACCATGGTACATTAAAGTACTATTCCCCTTTTTCCTCTTTAAGGTAGGGTCTGAAAAGAGACATTTTTTTTGTTGCCCACATATCGTACAGACATGTGGTATTTTATGTATTTTTTTGTATTTTTTGTCCTTGCTTTACTCGTGCAAACATTACAGAACCTTCTCTAAAGCAAGTTTTATGTTCCAAAAAAAACGCATTTCCCAAAGAGGATAGCGCAACACCATCTCCTTCAAAGTAATGTGCATTGCTTGGAGCAATGTTATCGTGGCTACAAAAAAACATACCAACTGGTAGCATGAATGCACGCATGCCACGATTGATGATGCACCTCCCGATGCTTTTTCTGGACAGAAAACAGAAGTGTTGTTCCATTGCACTCTCGGGAGTAAAGCAGAAAAAATTAATTTCAATGTTGGGAAGATGGTCATGAGTGCCTCAACCAACTGTGCCAAATCTGCCAAAAAAGTATGTGAAGTCAGGTATCCCAAGTGGCAAGCACCATAGTGCAAAATTACCACCTGAGGAGTGGTCATTCGACGCATGTCTCTGCAAACTTGCAGAATTGCCGCAGCATTGGCATCAGTGTCAGCGCTCACACCACCTCCACTCCTCGCACATCAAAATGGTGTGCCACATGCCTACTCTCGGCATAGTGCTGTAAGCCTTGCACAAAAATGTCTCCAAGCAGCAAAACCCTGACCCTCTGGTCCTCTTCCATTTTCAGTGTGCGCACCGTCTTCCGACACAAAAGACTAATGGGAAGATCTGATTGGCTAATGCCTACAGTCGTCTTGCCATGCAGGATTTGCTGTAGAAACCCGTATGTGACACGCCTACCAGCGGACAAGCGTTGCCTACGTGCGGCACGTAACTCTTACCCAGTCCTTCCACTCTTTCTACAGCAGTAGAAAGCGAGTCCCTCATTGGACACAACTAAGCGGGTGCACAATCATCCACCAATCACATAGAACATCACTAATTTTAACTCCGTCATCAACATTGCGCACTTCAAAATTACTGTCGATGATTATTAATGAAAATCGCATACCATTGCAAAGCACCTACTTCACAAGCGACTGTGCAAGGATTGCAAATTTCTATGTACAGCTCCATGCATGTGCACATGCCCCAGTACAGAGTACAGGTATGTACATTTTAATCAGAGTACATGTGGAACCCTTATGATGTAAAATAGACAAAATAATGGCAGTAAATTTCCATAGGGAAAACATAACAATGCTCCCCCTTTTAAAGTGCAGCAATGCCGATTTGTCATTAACAAATCGCACGACTGCTTACTTTCCTCTGTATAACCTGTACATACATTGCACGCATGCCTATTTAGGCATAGCTCTCAACCATTGTTGTTTTAAAGGCGGGTGAAATCAGCTGATTTTGTTTTTGGCGTGTGAGATGTCCATTGCATTGAATGGCCGTGCAGGAGGCTTGGCAAGTGAGTCTGCCCTTCACAAGGCGGGTAACACCCACCAAAAGCGTGTGAGTTGAGAAGTAGAATTTACGGCAGACCTCAATTTTGTTTGTGAAAATGTCGGAGCTCTGTACTCTTTACTGCCTACAGTAATGCTACTTGCAATGTGATCGCATGAGAATAGTAATCGCTCCCGATTGTGGTGCTCACATGTCCTTCGGAGGGTCTCCCGATTTCTGGACATCGTGCTTTTCATTAACAAGTACAAAATGTTTGCCCATCTAGTACTTTGCCTTATCGCTTACAAACCTCTCTCCTATGCATACTACATTTTGTAAAGAACAAGGCATTTCCAAACCCTTAAAAAATGTCTTTATTTTGAAGGACTTTCAAGTACCATATTGAAAGTAGTATGGAAAGACTGCATAGAGAGAAGTGAAATGTGCACGTGGACTGAGTTGAAATATAAAAGTTAAATCCTCTGACGAAAGAAGTACAAGTAAAGTCTGCAGTATCATGACCGCTGCAAACACACAAAGTAATTGATATCGTTTTTTTTAATTCACAGTGAAGACTACACTCCTGAGAATCAACAGCATATACACTGCAGACGACATATCCGAAGAAACCTGGTCATCTTGTACAAATAAATAAGTACAGTACAACCTTCATATTGTAACTACTCCTTAAAGAGGCTGTGTGGGTTATTTGTTTATTTTGGGCACCAAAGCAAGCATTAATTTGTAAACCATTCTACCTACAAATATACATTTATTGAACAAAGAATAACAGGTGGAATGGCTGTCAAATCCCTGTGTGTTTGGTACTGAAATAACATAGGGAATCCTTAGAAGGTTAAATTGTCAAAGTAAGTTGTGGTAGCAAGTTTTTGGCATTTCGGTTATTAATAATGGTTCTCGCCACAAGTAGGGCACTTTGTACTCTCATTTAAAGCACACTGTACTAGTATACAAAAAGTAAAGGCCTTACCAAATGATAGTTGGAGGTCACGGTGCGTTGACACACCATGCCTAAGAGCTTCCCCGTCACACTTATGCACACATGCACACAGCACACATACATTGAACAACAGACCAAAGAATACTTTTTTTACTCAACAGACACCAGAGAATGCCTACCAAAAAGCAGCTCAGTAGAAAGGAACGCAGAATTAGAGCAAATAAAAATAAAGGTGCCCAATGTAAGCATCCACCTGTTGTAGAGTTAATGTAGAATCTTGGTACAAACCACCTAATGCAGTTGGGTAACATAATAAAAGAAGTCTCAACTACCGAAACTGTACCTCCTCCATCAAAAAGTGTCACAAAAGACAGAAATGTTGTCAAGAAAACGGCTGCCAGTAAAGCTAACAATGTTCCTAATAATCCTGATAGTGTAAGAATAACCCATAGTAAAACAAGTATTTTAGCAAACATGTTTCAGCACAGAGTCCTTCAGAATCTACTAACAAGAGGACCAAAATCATCCTCGCCCCTTAAAACGTACCGTAGAAAGGTAATTCTACAAGCACTCGTGGACAGTGCCATCCTTCTCAAAAGGAAGTTGTTCATATTAGTGTTGAAAAGGATGAAAGCATTAGCAAAACTAAGTACCAAACTACAAATGAAATTCAGCAATAAATGGAATGTGAACGAAAATAAGTTTTTGCATGTTTGTGGTGGTGAATGAGTCACACAACAAGCACAGGGCCATACTTTAATGAAGATGCATACAAACAAAATCAAACAAACACAATTGCCATCCATAGCAGTGGACAAGGGTATGAGAAAATCAATACTACCATTATGGAACAAGAAACACTGCTTACAAAACTGTCTTCTGAAAACTCAGAATTACCTCTTGATTCAGCAGAACCACACCGTCCAGTATACAAATGGGCGTGCACATCAATGTGTGCCATTCCAAACAAAGCTTTCAATTCTTTACGTCAGTTCCTCAATCAATATGTAAAAGGTCAAGACAAAAGTAAAATGAAAGTGCTGCAAAATATGGATATTTGTGTAGTACGGAAAGTCACAGGACTAAAAGGACATTCATTAGCCTGCATTTCTGGCCCTATTTGCAAAAGTACCTTCCATATCAAAAGAATAGCAGTACATCGTTCCAAAGTAAGAAATTTAGTGTACAAAATATACTGTGCAAAAAGTCCAGCTTCAGAATTAGGCAATTTAAATACCACTCTTCTGCATGGTACACCCAAATACTTACAAGAAGAAATGGACCGTATTCAGAAAAAGTATTTTGGAAGTGAAAGCTACGTAGAAAATGCAACAGTTTTAGAGCATAGTAGTAACAATTCTGCACATAGCAACCTTCTATTACACACATACCGAAAAGAAATACTAAAATTTAAAAGGTCATCGGCTGAAGTGCCAAACCATGTGTGTGTATGTTGCCGCAGAACGTTTTACAAAAGGAACACAAAAAATAGCATACAAAATAGAAAACAATGAAGACTCTAAATGGTTTTAATTAGCTTTGTATCTTTTAGCTGAAAGAAAATATGAAATAACTGAACACCTAATATGTTGCAGTTACTGTACTGCAAAATTAGAAGACAACCACGCTCCTTCATGTACAATTACAAATAATTTGGAATTTTTTCCATTACCAAAAATCCTGCAACAGCTCAATTTGTATGAGAGCATAATAATTCAAACAGTTCACCCATTTCAAGCAATTATATGCCTTCATCCAAAAACAGCAAATTTACCTTCCTCTGAATTGGTGAAAGGAATTTGTGGCAAAAAAGTAGTTCACTTGCCATTAGATCTAATGGAAAATGTGCACATTCTAGTAGTGGAACATTCAATAGACCATTCTTTAATAGTCTTGGTGAATGGAGTACCAACAAAGGATAAAAGAAATTGGCAACAATTAGTAGACTTACACAAAGTTACACAAGCATTGCAATATCTAAAAGATAACAATGAGTACTATAAGGAAATAAATATTGATGAAAGCTTAAGGCAAACAACTGAAATAATTCAAGAGCCATCAGAAACTGGGCAATTTGAACTTCTGGATCCAGCTACAGTATCCACTTTTTGGACCATTACACAATTCATCCATTGCATTCCAATGAAAACATAGATGATGCACTAGAAACTTACAAAATGCGACAAACCAAAGGGTCACCAATGAGTATTTGGGAAAAAAGTATAGAAGCACATGCTTTTCCACTGCTATTTCCTACTGGCAAAGGTGGGAGATACGATGATAGACCCACTCAGATTGGGGCATCAGAATACCGCTCATTACGAATGTATTCGCAAGATCCCAGATTTAGGCAAAATGTGGAATACATATTCCACCTACTCTATGAAAGTGAATTAGCAGCACTATGTTATGGAGTTGCACACATTCTTAAATCTGGAACACACTTTCAAAATATGTCAGCTACGCAGTTAATACAAAAAGTACAAGAAAAAGATGAGGTTTTACAATCAAGTATAACAAATTTGTTTGCAAACATGCGTGGTACAAAGGAATACTGGTTCAGACGGCACAGAGACAGAGTTGCATGATCAGAAACCTTGGACCACCAACTTGGTTTGTTACGATAAATTGTGCAGAATATGCATGGGAAGATTTACATGAGTTCCTACTCATAGCAAACAGCAACAAAAACAACATAGATATATTAACACCTGGAGAACTTTGCTCTCTAGATCCAGTTAATGTCTCAAGATATTTCCATCATCGTTTCATTGCAATGCTACACTTTATTTGCAATAAAACTGTTCCTCCCCTTGGAGAAGTGCAACACTTCTTTTGGAGAAAAGAATATCAAGCGAGAGGAGCACCACATATTCACATGCTTATGGATCAAAGGTGCTCCGAAACTTGGGCACGGCAGTGATAGCACTGTTTTGCAGTTTATCCAAACATATGTCACATGTGGAAACCCTTCACAACAGACACATATTGAGCTGCATGGGCAGATTCTACAATTTCAAAGACACAAATGTGGCAAATATTGTCGCTGTAAATACAAAAACAAAGATAAATACTACACCAAATTCCGCTTTGGTTTCCCTAGACCAGTTACAGAAACAGGTGAAGTAAACAACTTAATATCTTCAGTCCGACATAGTGTTAAAGGTAAATCATCTAAAACACGTATTACATAAAAAGAAGGGAAGAATCAAAATATATCAATGATTACAATGCAATCATTGCCCTATTATGGAATGCAAACATAGATGTGCAGTACATTGCAGACAATTCAACTGCTGTTGCACGATATGTTACAGCCTACTTAACAAAAGCAGAAAAAACAGAGCTTCAAGACCTCTGGGATGACCTAGAATCAGACAAAACATTATCACAGAATTTGTACAGCCTAGGCATAAAAATGCTCTCTCATAGAGAATTTGGGGCCTATGATGCAGCATATTGTTTAACCGGCACTGCCTTGCATGGAAAATCAGACAACATAGTATGGCTCAGTCTTGGTCCTGCACAATCTAGAAAAAGAGTGCTAAAATCATATGAGGACATTGAAACAATTGCCAGAAATGATCCCAACAGCCAAGATATTCCAAAAAACAATTTACTGGACACATACTATCCGAACAGGAGTACCACTCTGGAAAGCATGTGTCTATACCACATAGCTCAAAACTTTGCATACAAAAATAATGTAAAACCCGATGAAAGCAAACATCGATATAGAGTGACCGATTGTGAAGGGAGCTTAGTGAAACTTAACAAATGAAGCTTAATTAATCATGTGAAATAGTCATTAAAAACTCCTCAACAGAAAGAACTATATTACATGTCTCTGTTGCAACTTTTCAAACCATGGAGAAAAGAGGAAGACATACTAGATAATTATGAGTGCTATGAAGATGCTTTCAAAGCAAATGAAAGCACTATCACCGATGTTAACTTTACGCAGTACAAAACAATGTTACACAATGAGCAGCAACAGGAAGAGGAAATTCAGGCCCAACTAGATAAAGACTCTTCCGAAAGTAGCCAACCTTCTGTAACAGGAAGGCAAGAACCATTAGGACAACCACTAATAGCAAATGAGGCTGAAGTTGCTATGGCAGAAGTAGAAAACACCATGTATCAGTATCAAGAAGATACAGAGGACTTAACCGTACAGCAAGGAAAACTTAACAACGATCAGCGCACCATTTTTGACGAGGTAACAAAACAAATTGTGCATGGCATACAACACGAAAATAAAGAATGTACCTGCCACAATTACAAACTTAAACTGCTGTACGTCAGTGGTGAAGCTGGATCAGGGAAAACATTCTTAATCAAAATTATCAGCAAGTTTCTTCAACAATTGACAAACAACAAACTGTCAGCTGTTGTAACAGCCCCCACAGGTTTAGCTGCCTACAACATAGGCGGTGTGACTTTACACCGATTACTACTGCTTCCAAAAGAGCATCAAAATAAATTAGACTACTACAAACTTTCTGCAGAAGCTGCAATGGAATTACGTAGAGTATTGAAACAAATGATAATGCTGCTAATAGATGAAGTGAGCATGGTCTCCAATCTAATGTTGGCTTTGATTCATCTCAGATTGCAAGAAGTACTTAAAAGTAATAATGAAGAACTCTTTGCAGGGAAACACATTATCGTTTTCGGAGATCTTCTACAATTGACACCAGTAAAAGGTGAACCGATTTTTAAAACCTTAGGCCACAAACTCTGCCGGAAACTGTTGGTAGCATAGGTAATGTTAACCTTTGGCAACATTTCCAATACAGAGAATTAACTGAGAACATACAGCAAT
The DNA here is from genome assembly GCF_040938575.1 of Ambystoma mexicanum. Classification (NCBI taxonomy): domain Eukaryota; kingdom Metazoa; phylum Chordata; class Amphibia; order Caudata; family Ambystomatidae; genus Ambystoma; species Ambystoma mexicanum. Next base: position 1,191,470,411 of record NC_090923.1, on the reverse strand, counting down.
CTGCAGATCTCACTTATGCCAACATCTTGAAAAGAATTAGAGTTGGTTTATTATCACAAGAAGCACAAGCTGTATTGAAAAAGCGGCATATACATGCACTTTATGGGGATAATGCATGTGCAACTGATGTTATGGAACAAATAGCGCACAAAAATGTCAATTGTATGGCCTTAATGCCAACTCTTGCAAGCTGTTTCAAATTCAATGAAACAATGTTAAAGAAAGAAATGCAAGCAATAATAGAAATTAGTGCCACAGACAAACTAGACGTACATGGTTTGACAGTACCCATTTGTGAGCAAGCCACAACAAGACTAAATAGTTTAGAAAATTCAATCTCCAACAAAGCTGGGTTGGAAAAAGTATGGAAATTATCATTAAATTGTAGAGTAATGCTTAAACGTAACCTTGACGTAGAGCAAGGGCTAGTTAATGGAGCAATGGGCACAGTTGTTGGCTTTCAATCATACCCATGTGATAGCAGCATTCAGTTTGTCAATATTCGCTTTGATAAACTTTCAGAAGTAAAAAGGATAGGCTCGATTCCTTCTCTTCAAAGACATGTATGTACGTAGAGAGCAATTTTCTCTAACTCTTGCATATGCACTTACCATTCATAAATCCCAAGGTCTTACCCTAGAGAAAGCAATGATAGATATAGGAAACACAGTCTTTAAAGAAGGCATGAGCTACGTAGCATTATCACGCTTACGTACACTTGACGGTCTATTGCTAATAAACTTTGATTCAAGTAAAGTCAAAGCTGATATTCCTTGCATTCTAGAATACAATAGATTGTGTTCACTGTACAACCCTCATCTGAAACAATACCCTGTTCCAGATAAAGTGAAACGTGGTAAAAGAAAAGTAAATGAAACAGAAATGCAACAAAATGCAACTGGAAATTCTGCAAAAACAAGAAGCTAAAGTTTCATCAATTGCCGCAAACATAGAAGTACCTATTAGGGAATGTAAACCAGGCACATTGGCAAAGAAGCAACAGAAAAAACGAAAAATGCACTCAGATACAGAACTTGCTGGCCCATTCAAATTTACAAATGAAAGTGGGGTAAACTGCTATGCAAATGTAGCAATGAATATTCTATTTCAATTGCCACCAATTGTTAACAATATTTACCTGCACAGCACAGACCAATTGTGTTTGAAAATGTTAGTGCTGCATAGAAACGCAACAAGCAATCCTGAAAACACATACAGGGCCTCATTACGACCCTGGCGGAAATGGAAAAATGATGGCGGAAATGCAATACCGCCATCGAACACCGCTCGTTGCGATCATGACCCGTCACCGTAAAGTACGATGCCATTAGCGACACCGCAGTGAACGGCAACGCTAACTGCACCAAGTACGCGCACGCGCGCCTTGCAAAACCGGAAACACCGCCATGGCGCAACGGTACGCGAATTCTGACCCTAGCGGACATGTACTGAACGCCATCAAGCACGTCGGAAAGTACCATTCCGCCATGGCGAGAAATACGGCATCGTGAACCAACCGTAAATGGCCCACTGAGTGCCTGTACTCCACTCCCTGGCCACATTGCACAACTCCTGGCAGGCGCAATGTACTCACACTATGCAACCAGTGAAATCTACAATTCACCCATGCATGCCAACGTAGAAATGCATGCAGGGGCTCAAAGCGCCCCGTGAGTGGGCATCCATTTTAGGCATGTCACCATAGCCGTACTGATGCAGCACAGGCATGTGAAGGTACAATACATCAAAATGAAAATCAAGAACACATGACACAAAACAACAGTAGTCCCCCATCGCTTGCCACCAGCGCAAGGCAACATCCAAAACAGCATCCTGAGGGGGATTGCACCAGCCCTGTACTCTTGCCAGTAAACAAACCAACCATCAGCAGAAGCATGTACCACACAAGTTGGCAGAGTGACTGAGCAGCCAGGCTCATCCCAAGAGGGGCCGATGGGAGCTGCAGGGCACAGATGGCATGAATACAGAAGCTATTCCAATGGACATGACCCCAGTCCCCCTCCAACAAACGCACGCAAACACAGGCACCTGTGACCAGCCACATTCTGAACATCCCATCATTCCACCAATCGACCTGGCTGACAGGCACCAGTCGGCCAAAAGCCAATCCCCCGCCCCTGAACAGCACATCATGTAAACAGTCACAATGGCAGCCCCCATCCGTGACCATACTGTGCTACGTAGGCAAACGCGGCCAGTACAGTACCACACAACTCAACTCAGAAGGCGGAACACAATGCAGATCATCTCGCAATACATACCGCCACAAATCGAAAATCGCTACATCACCTGCAAAGAATAACGCAACACGCCAAATATCGGAATACAATTTAAATGCACATCCAAATGACAAAGGCCTCACAGCAATTTGCTAAATAACACCAAAACATCCATCATCACCGAGGGCTGCATCTGCAATAATTGACCAGCTTCCACTTGTGTGACGCCCTGTACCATCATGGCACACAGGGCCTACATCAACGTTCCAAAAGGCAACATGGAAGCGGCAAGAACCGCAGGTCCGTCCCATGAAGCAGGCACTAGTCCAGCTGAAAGGCCGAAATGTTGCACCTAGCCACCAGTACAGCGTAAGGGCATGTGGCCCATTGGCGATCGTCCCATAAGATCGTAATGGTGCTCCACTGATTCACCCGAAGCTGCAGGTGTCGAGAGTAAAACCCATCTGGAGGAGTGGCGTACAGATGGCATCTGCAATAGGGCAGGAGATACCTGTCACCCAAATGAAACACAAATTAACCGATTGCATTACGGGACTCATGATGCATTACAATCTTCATTCAACACACCAAATCCACACCCATATGCATGCTAGCCCACTCCAAAGGAATATACACACCCCTAAATCAGTATCGAATCATAACGAAATCAATCGAGGTAAATACACCATTGGCAACGTCGGTTACTGTGCATGCGTCCGTCAAGACAGAACCCATTACAAGGGATTAGTAACGTGCCTAGACACAAGTGTATGAAGGCGCGTCGAGACAGGGAGGATCCGACAAGGGCAGATGGACGTAAGTCCCACTATGGCAGCCTTGCATCACATAGCGCAGGGGAAGGGGATTGATTCAAAAAACCCATGTACATGGCAGACCCTAAATGGAATCATCTGTCCATGCATCCATTCATCATTCCCTCATCCCGCAATGAAAACGCATGAATATTCACTCACATAATATTTGAAACTTCCATCGCGTCTGTGCGTAATGCAGTCTGCAAAAACCCACTGTGCTCCTGGCCGGATCTGTAGTGTTGTGAAGCAAGATGGATTTGGGAACGTCCTGCCTTATCGTCCACTACGCTATTGCGCATCCCATTCAATTCATGACATTCATTGCCTGCTCGTTATGGGCCCTGTCCCAAGGATATTCAACAATAGAACGTTACATTTCCAGGCAGACCTGTGGGCGTCTCCTCACCGCTACTTCGATACCAAAAATGCTGGCCTTCGAATTCCTCACTTGCAACATTACGTCGAAAAGGCCTCTGTGAACGCTTGCATTCACAATTACATCAATGTAGTGCGGCTGTGTGTCATAATGCTAACTGGCTACAATCACAAATGGGACGCCACGCCCGTCGGTGAAGTACGTTACTGTGCTGCATGAGGGTCGGCCATCGATCGAGCCCTAAATACCACTGACTCTTCACAGGTATGTAAGCGGCTGCAATTATAGCATGTGTAACAATGGGAGCATAGCATGAAAATCAGTCAAAGTACATCACACTGCCATCGGGATTTGATACATGATTCCAATCCCAAGATGCCATGCGGCCAAATGCAGCCTTACGTGCGGGACGTGCTCGGCCAGAAGGGATTGCATCTGCCACAGATTCATTCAATCAGCACAGGTGGAGGCCATACAGGCCGACAGCACATATATAGCAGACCCAAACCCCTCCCACAACCACTCCCACTCCAAAATGCTACCGGCAGGACTAGCGATGTTGGGCCTGGGGGACCAGATAGCACTGCAAGTACTACAACTACAAGAAGACGACGAACAACAACAGGTACAACAACCGGGCGCACAGGGGAGACGGAGGAGAAGGAGGAGGAGGAGGGCAAGGCAGGGTCAGCAAGGCCCACAAGCACTGCCACTACCACCACGCAGGCGGCCCGCAATCCCACGCCTCCGAGCTGATCCGTTCAACCTCACTGCTGAGCAGATCCACACCCTCTACCGTTTGGACCGGGACACCATAATCGCCATTGTGGACATGACACATGCTGACCTCGTGAGCATGATAGATAGCCCAACCGCCATCCCACCCCTACTGAAGGTGGTGTCTGTACTCCACTTCCTGGCCACAGGCACCTACCAGCACACAGTCGGACAGTTGCATGGCATTTCACAGCCACTGTTCTCACGGACACTCTTCCAAGTGCACGATGCCCTCCTGAAGCACGCCGACAACCACATCACACTACCACGCACGTACCAGGAGATTACCAACGCAAAAGTGGGATTCCATGCACTTGGCGGCATCCCGGGTTGCATTGGTGCCATCGACTGCACCCATGTTGAATTGGTTGTCCCACATGCCATGGAGGTCCAGTACCGCAACCGGAAACAATATCATTCAATCAATGTGCAAATGGTGTGTGACTCCAACAAGATCTTTACGCATTGTTGTGCCAGATTTCCAGGATCTACCCATGATTCTATGGTCCTGAGGAACACAAGAATACCACGCTACATGGAGCGACACGCAGGGCACAGATCCTGGCTACTCGGTGAGTCTCATTCCATGCATGACATCGTGGCCCATTTGATGCGTCAATGACCTTGCAGGAAGGGGGGGGGGCTACTTAGCACTATCATTCCACTGACACCCTTTATTCGTCTCATACAGGTGATGCCGGGTATCCACTGAAGAGATGGCTCCTTACACCAATCCGGTACCCACAGAACCAGCATGAGGAGGACTACAACCATGCCCACTCACGTACCCGTGTGGTCATTGAACAGGCATTCGGCCTACTGAAGGCTCGTTTCCGCAGCCTCAGCAGGTCTGGCGGGGCACTCATGTACAGCCATGAGAAGGTTTCTAAGATGGTCATGGCATGTGTCATGCTGCACAACATGTGCATACGTAGGAATGTGCCCATGCCCCCTGACGCTGTACTGCATGCACCTGAAGATGATGATGATGAGGGTGGGGATGTGGAGGCACCTCAAGGAGTCCATGAGGCACAGGATGCACGTGCAATCCGACAGAGCATCATAGATGCATGCTTCTAGCAACCACGCATGGTGCCTATTACATGGAAAGGGGACCTGTGGCACTGTGTGTGTGTAGTACAGGCACATTGTGGACTGTACGCCTATGAAGGCCTCGTACGCAAATATCAATGTCCACACATGTCATTGGATGATAATGAAGTACTGTATTGTGAATGTGATTTGATTTATACACCCTATGGACCCGCCACCCAGTGAAGCACAACACACCCCCTCCACCCTACTACCTCCCCCCCCAACACCAGTGTCCAAATATGCATGCTGTCCGTGGGTAGACGCTATTGCAAGCCCCCTCTACGGGTATCAGGGGCACCCCTGCCCGTGGAGCGCAGGTTCCTGCCAGATCTGCGTTGGGGGCTGCCCTGGACGGAACTTGCCACGGATGATGTCTCTGCCTGCTCGCGTCCATGCATGTCTCTGAGGGTTTGTGAGAGCTCCGAGAGCACACGGCGCACAGCAGCAAGTTCAGCACAAACGTCTTTGGACGTCGCATGCAGTTCCCCCCTCAGGCTCTCGGTGCTTTTCTCCATTTGTGCTCTCAGGCTCTCGGTGCTTTTCTCCATTTGTGCTCTCAGGCTCTCGGTGCTTCTCTCCATTTCTCCCCTGAGGCTCTCACTACTTTTCTCTATTTGTGCCCTGAGTGTCTCGGTGGATGTTTCCATGGCTGCCCTGGTCCTTGAGTAGCGTGGACACTTCCTGCTGTTGCTCGATCAGCAGGTCGAGGGACTGTTGCCTCTGCTGGGCCATGGACATTTGCGGTGGTGTGACAGGGGGGCTGCTCAACACATGTTGCCTTGGCACAGGACTTGTGGGGGTTGGCCAGTCGTCGTCTTCAGGGTGCCCCTGCGTGGTTTCGTCATGGTGTAGGGGATGGAACATGCAGGGGGATTGGGAAAGGTCATGGATGGTACCTACGTCGCCAGCACTGTTTTCCGTGTCGGAGCATGCTGGCATGACAGCTGTGTCACCTATGGTGCTGCTACCACCAGAGGCAGTGCCATCAGATACGTTCTTTGGGGGGACCTGTGGTGCTGGGGTTGTGGACTTGCTGGCTGCTGGGGTGCCTGTTGCAGTCCCCTCCAGTGTGCTGCCACTTGATTCCTGCTGCTGCCGTGTCTTGATCCTTGCACCTGAGGTGGAGGCTCTTGGGACGTTGGTCCTGGCCCGCTTTGCAGGCGTGCTGGTAGGGGTGTCCTGCAGCTCGTCGTTGGTATCGGACCCTGTGGTGGAGTAAAGAGGGCCGAGCGTTAGTTATGGGTCTGTGGGATTTGGAATGGCAACGTATCAAATGCATTGGGGTGGTACATGAGGGTGATTTGGGACTGGGCCTTGGAGGTGGTCTCATTTTCGTGTGGATTGAGGATGCATTCATTTGGCTGCCTGCAGTTAGGGGGTGCATGCTGCACATGTAGGGGTTGTTTATGGCATCTTGATTAATTTGTTTATTCATTCTGACTTTTTGAGGGCGCTGTCAGGGCAAAGTATGTATTGCACTATGGGGTCACATGGTACTGCACATGTTCGTGCTTTGTGGATTTCGCATTGTTTCTCTTGGCCAACCTACCTGATTCTCCGGATGTCGGCACTCCTTTCTCCATCCCTCCGACTCCCTCTATGCTCTCCATTCCTATGGTGGAGGCGCAGATATCCTCCCAGGGGGTCAACTTGATGGGCGACTCTGATCCCCCCCCGGTAGCTGTGGCGATGTTCCTGTTCGCAGAAAGTATGCTGCGTACGCGGATCCGCAGGTCGTCCCACCGCTTGCGACATTGCTGTGGCGTGCGGGGTGTTGTCCCCACCGCACTTACGCGCTGTGCCACCAGGGCCCATATGGCCTTCTTGTTGGCAAGGGCCGTCCTGGTCATTTGACTGGAGAAGACGACGGCGGCATTCTCCTGGAGGGTCTCGGTGAGCACGGTCAGTTCCTCTCGGGAGAAGTGGACCTGCCGCTTGCGATCACACGCTTTCTTGGCTACCTTTCCCATATTTATTTTTTTAACTGGGGTTGCTAACGGGTTGGGATGTGTGTCAGGGTCGGATTTTTAATGGTTGTGTTGGGAATCGGATTTTATAGTTGTGCGGCGTGCTGTTTCCCGTTCCGGCCACATGCTTTTACTTCCGTTTCCGTATATTTACGGTGCCCGTAATTTGCGGTGCCCGCTCATTACGGTGACCGCTCATTACGGTGACCGCTAAGATGGGTGGCGGTATTGCACCTGGTGCAGCGTACGGCGGCGGTAAGGGCCGTTTTGGGGTCATTTCCGCCATCGCAGCCTTTCGGATTCCGCCATGGCGTAATGCTCGTGCCCGATGGGTCGGAATGGGCCGCACTTTGCTCCTTCGTGCAATGGCGGAAACGCTATTTACGCTATGGCGGTCCGGTCTGTTGATTTCCGCCAGGGTCGTAATGAGGCCCACAGTGTTTATGGCGCAAGGAAACAATTAGACGACTGTGCTGGAATAGTGAGATTCACTATGAACTCACAAGAAGATCAACAAGAATTTATAATGTACATACTATTAGTATTGGAAAACAAAAGCATACCTGTAAATGAAATCTTCCAAATTTCGTACATGTGGAAACATACATGCACTCTCTGTAACAAAGTGATACAGGAAGAAATTCCAAATGAGCGATTTGTGTATATTACCATACCAAATTGTGAGAGCATTCCATTTCAGCAGCTTGTACAAAATGCAAACCATGGCAGATTATGTAGTATTTGCAATTCAGACAATCGCTCTACCTTACTGATACAATCACATAGTGCCTACATAATAGTTATGCTTCTACGTTATAATGCAGCTGGCACCAAAAACAACTGCAAACTAACTGGATTTACACACGGTCAAATGTCACTTGGAAAGAAAACCTTTACAACAGTAGGAATAATCTACCATGCAGGAGCTACATCCAATGCAAGCCACTACACTGCATACATTAAAAAGAGTTCTGGATGGTTTGAATGTAATGATAGCAGCATTACTCTAAAGCAGCGATTGCCAGCTAACCTAACAAATGTGTATTTAATGTTCTTGAAGCCAAAATTTACGTAATAAGGTGTACTTCAAAATTGTCAACAAAGTATGTGAAAGACTACAAACAGTTGAAATACGCCCACAGGTATCTAACTACCCAACTGGATGGAAGAATGACACAAATAATGATTATCACAGATCGTAGGAAACAAATGCACAGGTAGAATACGCCTAAATGTATCTAACTGTTGTTAAAAATCGGCAGAAAGGCAACAAAGAAAACATTAATGGGAAAGATAAAGGAAACAGGATATGTCAACGACACAAATGAATGAGTATCACAAATCTGTAGGAACAAATGCACAGTTAGAATACCCCTACAGGTATCTAACTACCCAACAGGATGGAAAAATGACACAAATAAATAATAATCACAGATCGGTGGAAACAAATGCACAGGTAGAATATGCCTATAGGTATGCAAGTGTTGGTAAAAATCGGCAGGAAGGCAACAAGTAACCTACTACCTACGCCTTACAACCAAGTTTCAAGGAGTACAGTTCCTATCCACAACCGTCGCTGCATATGTAAAACGTGGTCCTTGCAAATTAGCTGCTTATAAATGTTCTTTGTAGACCATTGTCTGCAGCCATGAAGGGAAGAAACTAGGGCATGAACACAACGACCACAATCCACCACACCCATATTAACTTGTAACTCCACTGCTTATGACTTCAGTCGTGTGTGCATGGGCTTTAGCCATGCACCCAAGACTGCAGGGTCTCCCCACAACTACCTTGGCAATGTGTGGTAGTGGGGGTTATTCTATATGTGTGTTATCGTTAAGTATCGCTGCCCAGAGGCTTCAATCCTAGGTGTGTGTCTGTAGATCTTACATGGGATGGGTGTGCAGTGTCTTCCAACTCTAGTACTTACCACTTTGTTCTTGGTTGCATGGCCTTTGGCCATTCACCCAAGACTGCACGCACTCCCACAACTTGCCAATCAAAACGCAACACTACGGGTGTGTGCATGGGTGACACATGTGGCGGTGGTTGTGGCCAGGGCCTACAGTCTTGTAAGTAAGGCCTTGGGCCTCTGGCCGACGGCCATGCATCCAAGACTTTAGGCCCTGGCCACAACCACCGTGGCATGTGCCACCCATGGCAGCGTACTAATGATTATAATGATAACCATTACAAAAAATAATGTATTCAGGGCATGTTGTCAATTTCAATGTTCCCTAACACTGTTAAAACTGATATAATATTGTTTCGTCCTCATTGTATATGTTGGCCTATGCCCAGTCGCTTTGCGAGGAAATCCGTATTGCAAGGTCGCGATCTTAAGTGAATCAAGCCTCCATTTTAGGTTAAAGCCGCCATTTTAGTTTATTGTGCAAAGTCACCCTGTGGCCTAAAATGGCCGACCTGTGTTCTCTTGTTCTTTCTTTAACCTCTCCAACCTCTGTAGGAGAGTTAATGTCCAACCTGCCTGCAGGCTACATTATAGGGTCATGTAGACCTTGTCCTTTGTTGACCTCTGGATCAGGGGATTACTTGAATCGGCGATTTTAACCTACAAGTATACAAGAACAATAACGCTATCTAAACACGACATGCAAAACATCTATTTGACCTGTATTAAAGCAATGTGTAAAGAGTGTAAAGTTAAACTCAGAGAATAATAGTGTTTGTTAGCAAATGTACTAAAAAGTAAACCGCATGCACGAGATATGTAAATTAGGAACGAACCTGGCACAACCATAGCCCAGTACATGATTAACTTGTAGGAGTCTGGACATCGTTATAAAGAAACTGTATAAATACGCTGATGTCCAGCTAGCAATTCCTGTTCACTGCTCACATTGAACCCTGCTGGTGGTCTCTGTGATGTATTGACGGCCAAATAGCTATTTGTGTACTTTGTTTTGTAAAACTGTACAGTATTGCAATAAAGATTCTGGGAATCTTTACAAGCCTGTGTCGGTGTATTTCTCTTTGCATGGTGTAAAAGCCTTAATATTGTATTTTATGATTCCACAGATGGCGCCCCAATAGGGACCCTCAAGATCGACTTCGTCTCGTTGAAGGTTGGCTCGGCTACCGGACCGGGATCGGACAGTGCCAACAGAAACGGCCCCTCTGGACGAGAAGTGAATTCTTCGACAGAACAGCACGATCCGATCCCTGAACGGTGAGCTGTAGCCCGAGACGACGTCTTGACGAGGGTCCATATATCGAGGTGGGTAAATTTGCCGAAATCACCAGACACGTGGGTCCTTAGAATTGTCCTTAGTAACCCAATCGGGCCTCCAAGTCCTTTGGTCAGGTGAATCGTGACCCGATTCTTAATTTAACCCTGACAATTTGAATTTGGCGCATTGTACTCGCGAGCACAATTATTTGACCAGGTAACACCAGAACTTTGAAATGCCTGGGAAATTGTCTGCCTGCTTCAGGGCATTATTCCGCAGCGACAGACAATCTTTGGAAGATAGCCGTCCCGCACCACAGGAGGGGTCGCCGGCATGTGCTATGTACTGTAAGAAAGGCTTTGGTAGTATAGCATTTAATGACATTTGGCACAGACAGACCAGACATAACTCTAATCTCCGGTGGCCAACCAAGGGTAGCTTTGAAATCCCTCGTATAGAATATCTAGAGTCTGTATTGGTAAAGAAAAAGGCTAGACCTGCAGCATTTGACGCATTGCACATTTGGAAAACAGAAGCTTTGCAGCAACAAAAGAGTAGAGAGAAACATATGCGTCGACATATGAGTGTCGAAAAGGCATGGTTATATGATCAAAATAAACAATTGGAGTCAGTTAGGAACACGGACAGAGCGTTTCAATTAGGCATTCAAAAAATGTACCCTTCAAAAGATTTTCATACGTCAGATGAATTGATTAATAAACTTTTGCATGAACGAAGGCCCGATGCCTCTGTGCCACCCCCGTACGTCCCTCCTCCTGGCGCTTTGCCCCTTCCTGTTGTTATTCCTCCTCCTATAGTTCCTCCGGTCCACCCTGTTGTTCTTCCTGTTGTTCTTACAGCCGTCACTCCTTTGCCTGCCCCCTTGCCTCCACCTGTTGATATTCAGAATGTGCCTACTCTTCCTCTTCCAAGGGATTCTGCATCGCTTGTAGTAGACCAGGGCGCGGGATTAAGGGTTGTGACTCGTAATACTGTGTCTCCAGATAAAAAGAATGAATTGATTGCTTGGGCTAAACATTGTATGGAGAAGGGTGAACAAGCTGATGTTTTTTCCACACTCGAAAATTTAAAAGGTATTCCTGAGAAAAATGTTTTTATTGAAGGATTAGGGATTCATTTGAGTATAATGTGGAATAGATTAAACGATGTAGATCTTCCACAAGGGTTACGGGATTTGAACGCCTTAGCGTTGTCCAGAGATACTGCAGAGAACGTATATGAGCATGTCAAGAGGATTTTCGTGTATAGGAAGGAGTTGGAAGAGTTACAGAATGAGGAAGCAGATGGTGATAGTTTAGGTATTATGTTCTTACAGAATCGGTTTTCTCCTCGCCGTAAATTGAAAGGTGAGGAAGCGCAAATTTGTACAAAGGATGCGATAAGATGGATTTCGGATATTTCGATAACTCCAGATGAAGTATATGACACATATGGTCAGTATACGTTAGAAATGCAAAAGAAAGTGATACAGGTTATGGTAGAATACCTGCAGAATGAGTGTGTAAAAAGAAAGATTTGTTGTCCCGCAGAATTGTTGAGTGTTTATAAGAGAGCCTTTTCGATTGATACTTCTTCGACTGCCTTAGCGCTTGATTTGGCTCTGTTGCTTAGTAAGCGTTCAGAGCTATCTACTTCTCAGTTGCCTATGAGAGAGGTCCCTCCGACATTTGTCCCAAAAGTTGAGATTGCGGCCGATGCTGCACAAGGAATACTCGCAGTGGACATTCCTGCACATTACGTATCGCAGTTTGTTCACGTCCCGTTTTCAAGACAGGAAGTGAACACCATAAAGCAATCTATTCCCGATATAAGAAAGAATCCAACGGGGTTCTATAAAGAAATAGAGTCGGTCTTACAATCATCGGTATTCACCTTAAGTGATATTGATTTATTATTTCCCGTACTCCTGCCAGTTGATTTGTGGAAACAGATTAGGACTGTAGATGATGTACCTGGGTTAGGAGATACATGGGATAACATGGTTAGGCTCGACAGAGAAAGACCAGCTGGCGAGCGACAGCCTCAAGTGATATTAACTTTGCCTGATAGGATTATTGTAAAATTAAAAACTATAGTTCCGGAAAAAAGAATCATTTGGGACAAGCTTACGGCCTGTTTCCAAGGAAAGTCTGAGGGTGCTACTGATTTCTTCAATCGGTTTGAACAGGTATTTTCAGATTTCAGTGGACAAGACTTAGGCACAGAGTCAGGAAAAAGGCTGTTTGTCGACAAATTTGTATGTGGATTGCTGCCTGACATCCAGTTACAGATTATGTCTTCTGAAAGCGCTTGGCAGGCGAAGTCTCAATCAGAAGTACTGCACATGGCTCAGTACTATGAAATTCGTGTGAATAATGAAAAGGAAAAACTTGAGAAAAAAAGGGGTGACCTGAAAACAAAAGTTCTATTACAACAGATTGTTAGAAACCCTAGAGAGGGTAATCAATTTAGAGGTCAGAACGTTCCACAGGGAAGTACGCTCCTGGCTCCGGTAACCATTAACCAGTGTGCCTATTGTCGACCGGAAGGTCACTGGTGCGCACAATGTCCGACCTTGCAGCAAAGGTCATTTGGGAACATGGGTAGACGATCCAGAGGTCGCCCAGGTGCAGGGGGCCCTGGCAGAGGTCAGTTTGCACCAGAATCACAGCAACCTCTTTCACGGGATAAGCAAGTTTCGAATGTGGATAATAGAAACATTTTTGATCACCCTTCTGCCGCGTACCTCTCTGAAGAGCTTCCTTTTGACGACATTCTGTTTCGCTAGGATTGCCCGAAGCAGGATTTGGAACCGACGCCTATTCTCGTTCATCAGAACGGCCCCTACGTTGAGATGGCGGTGGGAAATAGGAAGCATCTATTTTTAGTAGATACGGGAGCACAGAAATGTTCCATTGACCATTCACGGGTTCCAAATATTCCCCTGTCAGGGCAGTCCAACGTTTCCGTAGGGTTTTCAGGCACACCTGTAGTTTGTCCGTTCTCTTTGCCGGTACCGATAACACCGGTTCCCTTCACGGAGCAGTGTCCACTTCTACATACCACAAACTGTGGGGAGAATTTGCTGGAGTTAAATTTGTTGAAGGAATTGCATGCAGTAATACATTGTTCTCCGGATGGAGTTCGGTTAACAATTTCACCTCAGCAATCACTCGCCTCTCAGTTTTTGACTCGACCTTTACCGCCAGAATTTAGTAATATTCCGGAATGCTTATGGGCAATTGATGATAATGATGTGGCCATTCTTCAAATTGAACCTTTTAAAATTATTCTGAAACATGGAGTAAAATTGCCTTACATCCCACAATATAAGATCTCAGTTGAAGGCGAGCAGGCTTTGAAATGTATAGTCTCTGATTTTGTACATCGTGGAGTAATTGAGGAAATTACGGGTAGTTTGTGTAACAGCCCGATTTTGCCAGTATACAAAAAAGGTGATAATGCGATTCCCTGTCGGTTTATAATTAATTTACGTGCTATTAACAAAATTGTGGCTCCTCAATTTCCCATTGTACCTGATGTTACAACGATACTAACTACTCAAAAACGCCTTTTTCAGTATTCCCATACACAAGGATAGTAGGTATTTGTTCACGTTTACCTTAGGTGGACGCTCGTTCACATTCACTCGTGCACCACAAGGGTACACTGAGAGTCCAAGTATTTATAGTAGGGCATTAAAAGAGCAGCTCAATACCCTCGAGTTGCCTACTACTTGCACCTTACTACAGTATGTAGATGATCTCCTCTTGGCTGCTGATTCTGAGAGTGCCTGTAAAGAAGGGACCATGTTGTTGCTCTGTCATTTAGCAAAACATGGCCACAAAGCTTCACTAAAAAAATTCCAATATTGTTGTCAGGAGGTCGCCTATTTAGGCTATCTCCTGTCAAAGGAGGGAAGACGGTTGACACCTGAACGAATAAAAACTATTTCTGGCATGTCTGTCCCAAATACGCAGAAGGAAGTTAGAGCCCTGATAGGTATGGCTTCTTACTGTAGATTGTGAATCCCTAACTTTTCGTTAACGATTAAACCAATGCTGGCTTTGACAAAGAAGGGCATTTCTTTGCCATTGCCATGGACTTTGGAACACCAGACAGCATTTGACTTGCTCAAAATTCGCTGTGTTCGGCGCGGTTTTAAGGCACTCCAAATTATGAAAAGGCCTTTGTGTTGTATGTGCATGAACGTGGTGGATGTGCTTTGGCTGTGTTAACGCAGGAACATGGAGGGAAGAATAGGCCGTGCGGCTATTTCTCATCCGCCCTTGATCCTGTTGCATGCGCTTTGCTGAGATGTTTGAGAGCTGTCGCTGCTGCTGCTGCGTCTGTAAAACAGAGTGAGGGAATGGTCCTGGGTCATGCGTTAACCCTAATGGTACCTCACTCTGTAGATATTTTATTCAATAGAACTCAAACGCAACACCTCACTTTCGCACGATTGACAAGATACAAATTGATCTTGTTTGCTCCCCACATTCAAATTCAGAGGTGTTGTGTATTAAATCCGGCTGAACTTTCACCTATCCCGCAAGATACTGTTGATGGTGGCGGAACGTCACACAATTGCCTTTGCACTACAGAACAAGAGACTAAAGGTAGAATCGATTTGAAAGACATGCCTTTGAATAGCCCACAAGGAGAGCTATTTTGTGTTGGCTCTTGTTTTAAACTTCCGAATGGTACATCCACGGCTGCTTATGCCATCACTACTTTAAGCACGATTGTGGAAACCAAAAGAATTATGCATAATTCCGCGCAGGCCGCAGAAATTATAGCGTTAACTCGAGCTTGTGAACTTTCTGAAGGGGTTACAGTAAATATATATACCGACAGTCAGAATGCCTTTGGGGTAGTTCACAACTTCAGTAGACTTTGGAAAGAACGAGGGTTCTTGACCTCACATGGCACGAAAATACAGCATGGCACTTTAATAGTGCAATTACTTTCAGCGCTCGCACTCCCTGTTCAGTTAGCTATTATAAAATGTACAGCACATCAAAAGGTTACAGATGATATGGGAAAAGGGAATGCTTTTGCTGATCAGATAGCTAAGCAAACTGCCACTGATTTTAGTTCAGAAATGTATGCTGTAAGAGAAACTGTAAATGTTTGCACTTTTGGTGAAAGTATCGATTCTGTAAAAGACATTCAAGCAGATGCTACACTGAAGAGGAGACCAAGAAATGGGTTGAGGGTGCTGGAAGATTGGACGATGATGGGTGTTGGGTGGACAATGTTGAAGGAAAATAGTTACTCCCTGACGCCTATATTACAATGATGGTCATTATGGCTCATGGTCCGACCCATGTCTGCGCGTGTAAATTGACTAAAATGTTACACAGTGTATGGGCCAATGATAACATTTTCAAAATTGCGGAGCGCTTTGTCCAAGGGTGCATGGTCTGCTTGCAGCACAATGTAGGAAAAGGTACCTCGACTCTAGAGGAAGTTTCGCTTCACCTTTTGTTCCGTTTGAGGTTATCCACTTTGATTTTATTGAAATGGAACGTTGCAACCATCTTAAATATGTGTTGGTTGTCATTTGTGCATTTAGTAAGTGCGTTGAGGCCTTCCCTGTTAGAGATGCAACGACCATAACCACGGCAAAAACTCTGTGAAAGAGTTTTTTCCTAGTTTCGGGCTGCCGAGAGTCATCTGGTCGGATAATGGGCCACACTTTATCGCTGCTGTAATCGTACAAATATGCGAAGGATTACAGATTGATAAACGGTTCCATTCGGCCAGACATGCCCAAAGTGCCGGATTAGTGGAAAGGCATAACGGCATTATAAAGAACAAGCTCGCTAAGACGTGTGCTGGCACCAAGTTAAAATGGCTGGACGCCTTCCGATCGTGTTGCTGTCGATGAGAACAACCCCTCAAACTAAGACTGGGCTCTCTCCCTTTGAGGTGGTAATGGGGAGGCCTGCTAATATTTGGGGTATGCCAAAAAGTCGCTCGTTGCGGGATATAGAGAATGTGCTTCTTTCAGATTACTGTAACCAGTTGACTAAAAATCTGTTTTCAATTTATCACCAGGTGCGAGAGGCATTACCTGTACGTTACGAGGGTCCTGGTCACAGTTTACGACCGGGGGACTGGATCCTCACGAAAGTTTTTGAGAGGTCATCTTGCCTTGCACCTCGGTGGAGGGGTCCCTACCAGGTCCTGCTAGTCACCCAGACTGCTGTGCGGGTAGTGGGGCAAAAGAACTGGATCCATGCGACACACACCAAACAGATCCCGCAGCCCGTGCCATACGATACAGAAGACACAAAATCCCTTTCCACTGCTGTAACCAACGTGCCTGAAACAGCAACGACCGACAAGAGAGTATCGGAGACCATTCCAGAATTCGTAAGGCCAGACAAAACGGCCATCTTGTCTCCGCACTCTCCAACAGTGGTACTTCCGGATCAATCATTTTCTGATCCCATTTCCGTTCACTCGCCACCTCCAGTGGGAAGTGACGACATATTGTTATGCGATCCTTCGGCACCGGAAATTGTGAAATATGAGTTACGTCCAAGAAAATAGACTTACAGCACGGTTTGACTGTGCGATTGAGGAAATCATTTGAGGCCTTGCCTTTTGGCCCAACTGTATGAAAGGATTCTGTTGGCTAAGGGTTGTGGGAAAGACATTAAGAAGACGCGCGACTGGAGTCGCCAGCAAACAAACAATTGGTGTTTTTTCGATTGAAGACTACGATGCCTGCACCCGCTACCGCTCGTACCGAACTTTTAGATAAATATGTGACTAGCAGAGACAATGATCAAGCATGAAATGGGACCCCGAAAGTGTATTGTTGCCTTTTTGTAATAATAACTGGGTTTTTAGTAACTATTGGTTTTGGGTTATGGTATCTGGAGAAAGCATATCCGCTAGAGGACTTTTTACCTGTTAAAAATGTATCTGTTTTCCCAAATCCTTCCGTGTAATTGCATACTTTGTCGCCTAGAGATTCTTCGCATAGACGGAACTATCAGAATAATACTCTTTTGTTAATAATGAATGCCACTCATGCAATTTTAAATAGGACCAATTGCTGGATCTGCTCACATCTACCGCAACATGGGGATAAGGGCCTAGGTTGGTATATTCATCCTTTACCGTTGACAACTGCTTGTTATGCTTCTTTTAGAGCACTATTCTTTGGCCGATGGAATGATAGCATCTTAGGGAACTTTGATGGAACAAATTTGAATAGTTTTGAAAAATGTGTTTTGATGCCCCTGGGATGCTTGCTTTTTGCAAATAGGAGTAAGCCAAACTTTGCTTCTGTTAGGCCCTCTGATAGATTGTCTCGTCCTTTTCAGTCTTTGATCTCTTTCAAAATAGCTCCTATAGGCAATAAGGATGACACGCCTCCATCTTATTCTGTTTACCATAGCCCCGATTCAGTATACTTCTGCATACAGAGGAATGGAACACGGTCAATGGGTAATTTTAGAAAATGCGCCAACGTTGCGAATTTGACTCGTGAGAACAGACCTCTGTACGTAGGTGAACCTGTCTATTTTGTTTGCAGTAATGTGGCATTTCCATGGTTGCCCAGGGATTGGCAAGGAACCTGCTATTTAGGGATTCTATTACCTGGGGTATTTATTGCCAGTACTGCAGAAATTTCGAAGACTCGTCCACGACGAGGTGTGAAGGGGGATACTCCAGTGCAAACTCTAGGAGACCTCATGAAATCCTTTGTGCCATTTTTTGGGCAAATTACAAATTCAGAAGATATCAGGGACTAGCGAGAGTATTGGAGAGAACCATCAACCGGACCACTGACATACTCTATAGTATGACGTTAGAACAGAAAGCGATAAGATTAGTGGCTCTTCAGAACCGGATGGCATTAGATGTCATTTTGGCTGAGCGTGGAGGAGTATGTAAATTAGTGCGGTCCGCTTGCTGCGTTTACGTACCAGACTCCTCTCCAACGATCTTTAGGGCTATCCAAAATCTACATGTTCTTAGTTCAGAAGTGCATGTTCCTGAGGGAAACTGGGAACTTAGTGCATGGTTTTGGGACCTCCTACGGTCGTGGGGATGGAAGTTGTTTTCGGCCCTGCTGATTATCTTGGGTAGTTTTCTGTTCCTTTGTTGTATACAGTGTCTCCCTGGTATATGATCAGTATTAGGGGGGTGTTGTGCGCAAGCAACAACTGTATTAGGGCATAAAATATACGCCCCAGATAAGGTTTCCAAGGAGTATGTGTTGAAAGAAACTCTAGTGTCTGATCTAATGGCAATAGATATGTCTGACAATGATTCGGGGTGTATAGACGTTGAAATGTGGAGTTAGTCGCAAAGTGATTGAAGGTAGTTTAGCGCTTGGCATAGGCCAAAAGGAGAGTTTGTTAAAACTGATATAATATTGTTTCATCCTCATTGTATATGTTGGCCTATGCCCAGTCGCTTTGCGAGGAAATCCGTATTGCAAGGTTGCGACCTTAAGTGAATCAAGCCTCCATTTTAGGTTAAAGCCGCCATTTTAGTTTATCGTGCAAAGTCACCCTGTGGCCTACAATGGCCGACCTGTGTTCTCTTGTTCTTGCTTTAACCTCTTCAACCTCTGTAGGAGAGTTAATGTCCAACCTGCCTGCAGGCTACATGTTAGGGTCATGTAGACCTTGTCCTTTGTTGACCTCGGGATCAGGGGATTACTTGAATTGGCGATGTTAACCTACAAGTATACAAGAACAATAACGCTATCTAAACACGACATGCAAAACATCTATTTGACCTGTATTAAAGCAATGTGTAAAGAGTGTAAAGTTAAACCCAGAGAATAATAGTGTTTGTTAGCAAATGTATTAAAAAGTAAATCGCATACACGAGATATGTAAATTAGGAACGAACCTGGCGCGACCCTAGCCCAGTACATGATTAACTTGTAGGAGGCTGGACATTGTTATAAAGAAACTGTATAAATACGCTGATGTCCAGCTAGCAATTCCTGTTCACTGCTCACATTGAACCCTGCTGGTGGTCCCTGTGATGTATTGACGGCCAAATAGCTATTTATGTACTTTGTTTTGTAAAACTGTACAGTATTGCAATAAAGATTCTGAGAATCTTTACAAGCCTGTGTCGGCGTATTTCTCTTTGCATGGTGTAAAAGCCTTAAT
The DNA here is from genome assembly GCF_040938575.1 of Ambystoma mexicanum. Lineage (NCBI taxonomy): Eukaryota > Metazoa > Chordata > Amphibia > Caudata > Ambystomatidae > Ambystoma > Ambystoma mexicanum. The sequence goes on along the minus strand of NC_090923.1, from coordinate 1,191,450,792 downwards.
ATTGTATTTTATGATTCCACAACACCACACGTGTCCTTACAAATCTAACAACTCCCCTGTGCACTGCACGGGCTGAAATACTGGCCTTATTGGACCCCTCATTTTCTGTGCGTACAAGGAGGCCACAGAACATACGTCATAAAGTAGGTATAAGTGTATTATTGGGTGCATGGCCTTCGGCCCTGCACCCAAGAGTGCAGGATCTCCCCAAAACTACCTTTTTGGTCTTGGGTGCATGTCCTTTGGCCATGCACCCAACACTTCTTGCCCTCCCCACAACTTGCCAATGAAAATGCAAAACAAGGGGTGTACGCATGGGAGCCACATGCAGCAGTGATTGTGGCCAGGGCCTAGAGTCTTGGAAGTAAGGCCTTTGGCCTTCGGCCAACGGCCATGCATCCAAGACTCTAGGCCCTGGCCACAACCACCGTAGCATGTGCCAACAAGGGAGCGTACTAATGAATATAATAATAGCCATTGGAAACAGTAATGTATTCACAGCATGTAGGCAATTTTAATGTTCCCTAACACCACACGTGCCCTTACAAATGTAACAACTCCCCCATGCAATGCACAGGCTCAAATACTGCCCTTATTGAACCCCTCCTTTTCTGTTCGTACAAGGAGACCATAGAACATACGTCATTAAGTAGGTATGAGTAATGTGCGTACAAGATGTCCACACATTACATCATGACGACCGACCCCCAGAACAAGTGCATTATTTGCCCATATGTTAAGACTGTAGCACCTAGCCACTACCACCGTAGCATGTGCCACCCATGGCGGCATGCTAATGAATATAAAAATAGCCATTGGGAGAAATAATACGTTCACGGCATATTGTCAATTTCAATGTTGCCTACCTATACCCGTGTGCTTTCACAAGTTACACATTTCCTGTCCGCTACATGGACTGAAGTGTTCCAAATGTCCTACCCACTACATGGACTGAAGTGCTACCGTTATTACCCCCCACATTTACTGTACGTACAAGGTGTACATAGAAATTACAGCATGACGGCCGAAGAACAAATGCATAGATCACCCATTTCTTTCTGTCTGAACCTTTCCCAATGCTCTGTGACACAGCAAAATAGGTTAATGAAAAAAGCATGTGCACGCTTGTTGTTGCTCCGCTTTCCGCGGATGCAAGATGTCGGGCGCATCCAAACCATCTAACGCAGAACACGTCTTGCAGCAGCCAATGGGTAGAGACGTGGCGTGTACTTGGTCATGACGGCAGCCCCTTAGCCAATCGGTTTCTTGTTCGTCGACCGAACAGGGAAGTGTGATCGCAGAGCGAACATAGATATCACTAATTATTTCATAATTATAAATAAACGTACTGCACTTATGGTGACAGAATTTACAAAAGCACACATTCTGGACCAAGCCCCTGTACCTGCCGCAGATTTAGTCAAAATTCGTCCAGCGGTTTCACCTGTAGCCGTGCGCAAAGTTTTTCCCCCATTCAGTCTATGGGAAAAAAAGACGTTTTGGGATTATTCTGAGTGGCCCATATACTTATTTTGCAAAGTTTGGTGAGGATTTGTCCAGGGGGAGCGGAGTTAAAAGCCGCCCAAAAAGTGCTCTTCCTATGGAAATAGCAGCTTAACCATAACTACATGGCCACTAGCGTGGCCATGTAATATTGGCGCTTGCCGCAATCTATTCACTACATAGCGACCCTCAAGATTACTTTGCTTGCATTTCTTTTGCATCTGTACACATATAAACTAGCTTAATATCGTTATCTGTTTCTGTGGCATAAGCTTCCTCACCTTGATCCCAAGATGTCACTTATACTTGATACTTTCTTGATGCCTTATAGAATATCTGCTTTTTCTGGTCTCTGCATCTCTTCTACAGAAGTCAGTTCGATTCTGTGTGAGGTCCTCTTTGCCATTTATTTGCTCTCCTTCTTCAGGAATCTCATTCAAATGGCCATCATAATTTTGTGTATGCAGGTACGGTTTTCTCAATAGGTACCTTGCCTCCCAGATTCTCTTAGATATTGGTACTCTTATTGGCACTGCACAGCATCCATACTCTGCTCTTTGTCTGTTCAATTGCTCTGTGTAGGTCTCATACTCTGGTTTCCAACAGACAGGTAATATCGGCGGGGCGGTTGGAGTAGGGGTACTTGGCTCCTCCTCTACAACATCATTTTGAGCAGCTGCAGGTCTTCACAGGTATCTTAGTGCAATATCTGATACCACCAGACAGGAACTTGAAGACAATTCTTATTATGCGGCTAGACTGCCCCACAGTCTAGCCACATAATAACTAGTTCAGCGAGCATCCACATGCGTTTATGTTAGGGGTCCACATCGCTCACGTTTTCCTATCCAGTGCATGAGCATGTCATCCAACCTTGAATGTATTCTTCACATCCAGGAACTTGTAGTTTTGCTTTACCCATTAGAAACGCATGACTACAAGTTCTAGAATCCAAAGAAGCATATAGTGCTTTTGCATCTCTGCAGGTGGGGACATGGAGCACCTGGTTAAGCTTGCCACCACGCCTTTTTTCTGTGGTATGCAACCAGCAAGGCGTGTGCCAATATGCAGATATGTGCAAGGCCCCAGACTAAGCAAATCTTAAATACACTGGCATGTGACTACAAAGAGTGTACACCAGTGCATTAAGTGGAATTAGAAATTGAGGGGGGCTCTCCTTTAGGGGGTGTGGCCTAACTTAGGCCACCCCCTAAGGAACGTCTCCCGCACCTAAGATTGGGGGTGCTGGTAATAGAATCAGAGCTGGCACGCACTGGCATTATTACCTTCGATGCGCCAAGCCCCACCTTTTAAAAAAAAAGAAGGGCCTAGGGGTGAACCAAAGGTATGGCACCAGTGTGCCTAAGCTCACACACAGCAGGCAGTCCTTTCAACCAAGGAGCCTGTGGTAGGCAACTCTTTAACCACCGGCTCCTCAAATGAAAGGTCACCCTGCTGATGTCTCTGTACTCAGAAACAGGAGGAGGGCTGGACTGCCCTGCTCTCCTTTTGTTTTCGAGTTAAGTCATCAAGCAGCATGAAGCCGCTTGGCTTCATGCTGCGTGATGGCTATTTACTCGGAAACAAAAGGAGAGCTGGGCAGTCCAGCCCTCCTCCTGTTTCTGAGTACAGAGACATCAAGCAGCCGTGTAGCCGAAGCGATGCATGGTTAAACAGGCTGATTGCAGGTGTCAGTTCTTCTGAAGTGCCGACACCTGCAGGCAGCCTGTATAACTGCAGATCTTCGGCTACACAGGCTGCCCAACAAAGGTAACAACAACCAACAGGAGTAACCAGGGATAACAGGCGTATCTCAGTCCTATGGTCTGGCCTGTATATAACCTTATACTAATTTAAACATCAAAGACCATAAAACTCGTGAATCTGTGTTAGAGAGTTCAAGTGTACAGTTGGTTAACAAAACTTCATTTCTTACCTATATCTAAATAAGAGGACCAAGCGTCCGTATTTCACAGCAATGTCTGAGGAGAAAGAATTCAATTCTACTCACTAAGACATAATACAATCATAAATATTTGTTATTCATATATCAACACTGTATAAAAAACCTATATAAAAATCAATTATATAGTTCTAAAAATTCAAAAATTCATCAGAAGTACCTGTGACAGTGCAAATCTAGAGTCAGTTAATGATAAAGTAACCTATCTGATTAGGTACCACACAAATATCATATCTCAAAGCAAGAATACCTCAGACATACTTCATTCATACACACTCAAACATTCTGACCTTCTCATTTTTAATACATTCAAATTTAAACAATTATATCGAAAATATAAAACAAGTGTCTAAAATACAATCACAAGTCAGTATTATTCAGAATAGTGAAATAATGACATATCAACAACCTTCTGAGGTTTAAATCACTACTACCGTTGTGATATGATCTGATTAACATTGATATACAAAATAGGATTGTTTTCCCCAACCCAACATGTTTCTTTCTGTACTCAGATTATTATGCAGAAATTCATCAGGGGTTAAGTATATCCTGTGTATTCAGAACTGAGATATTTTTCAATGTAGACTGCCGAACAGCAGCAAGAACTCTCCTATAGAAAACAAACACAGAAACACGCTCAATCAGGCTCTAAATGCAATAATATACTGATTGATATATGCTATCTTCGTACTATTAATGGGCGAAGTGCACAACTAAAGAGGTAATTCTATCCTCTCTAATATCGTCTTCTGAACAGAAGGGGTCACTATTACCAAATTGTAAAGTAACTAGGAGACCAACTCAATTGGTCTAATCCTAACATACTCCCACAATTGTGATCACCGCTGGACTCACCCATACCACCAAGACTATATGGTTCTATTAGACATACTGTGACAGTGTCATTAATTTTTCATAATCACAGTTGTGATCCGAAATAGACAAAGAGAGGAAAGACGATTGTCTTATAACCCAGTCACCAAATGTGGCTCTATGTTACAGAAAACCAACAGATGGATAGTAAAGCACAATGTGTCATATACTTCGAAAACATAGTTTATTTATTTAATTAATGTGATACAGTCTATTTAATAAACTTTACACATATTGATAACTAAACACATATATAAAATAAGCTTCAAACAAACAAAATAGTAGCAATATAGCAATATGATAAAGAATAAGCCATTTACAAATATAAAATCAATCTAAAAGCTCAAGTAGCATGTAAAAAGAAAGAAAAAGAGACAGTACAAATTTACACAATAACACCCACAATGCCCACTATGATATACGGACAGCAATTCAAGGAGGTAAACTGGACTTAGTCCATTTCTCACAACTACAGTACCAAGGGAACTCACAGCACAGCCGATTACCTCGTCCCAAGGCAGGGGCAGTGACTATTTTAGGATACGAGTACTAATTTCAGATCTGAATATCCAATATTTCTTCTATCCTAGTCCAGATGTTGAAGAGAGCTAACATCACTCGCATACTCTCAGAATTCATGCAGTGATGCCAGAATAATGACGTTCCGATTGATGCCAGATTATGGGAGAACTTCCCAATGTGACATTGGATTACATTGATCATAGTACCACATTCTGTCAAAACATGTCTTGCTGACTCTAATACATTGCTTCCTTTACACAACCGACAAGTGCGTTGTTCCACTGGCAACTGCAGTCTTCTGCCCGTGACCAATAGGATAGGGAGTTGGTCCAGCCTTAATAGAAGAATAAATCGTCGCAGTTTTTTAGAAGGGCAGAGTTTGAGATACCCTTGTGGTTGCATGAATGAATACAACCTGTATTGTACAAATGCGTAGCTTTTCAACGAGCTAAGGTGAGCGAAATTCTCTAACCAATCCCACATTTCTACCCGCTTGTCAAGTGCATTTTGAACTTGCTTAGAATATGGCCCTTCTCGCCAGGTCCAACCAATAGTAGCAAGATGTTTTATCATCATCGCAGATGGAGACTGAAGATTTTGTTTCTTGCACAGTTCTTGGAAGATAGTGGTCAGGAGAGGGTTAGATGTTACACTACGCATTTTCAAGAAGTGCCCCAATCTCCTTTTCATGACGATAGCCTTCATAGAGGGTAGTCCCAATTCCAATCGAATAATTGCCATCGGAACTCCCGGACCCAGGCCAAGTATACGACGCCAGAATTTCCCCTCGATGGCTTGAAGCCAACTAAGATCTAAGTCTAGAAGTGATTCTAGGCCATAAGTCATCATAGGGATAAATACCTGCGTATACAATTGGCGCATACCCCAAAGCGTAAATCCTCCTTGCTTATTGGTAAAGTTGGCTATAAGAGATGTTACCTGCGCCGCTCGCATTGTACGTGAGAGCTTAAGTGCCACATATTCCCCATTGGGCTCAAAATCAATACCTAGATAGCGATAGAGTGGGGCGTATGGGATCAAGTTATTATTCACCGTGAGGTTCACACGGGACACTCTTTTGCTGGAAAATCTCAATACCTTAGTTTTATCTAGGTTAATGATGAGACCATTGGATTCGGCGTACTCCCATAATGCTGTGGCTGATCTACGTAAGCCACCAATAGTATGATCAAAGATGACCAAATCATCTGCATATGCCATAACGGTGCAAACAGAGTCCCCGATTTTAGGGGGGCAATTGCGGGCAGAAGTTAGAGCAAGCGGAATATCATGCCCATAAAGATTATAAACTAGGGGGGCAGTCACACAGCCCTGTTTGACCCCCCTGTTTTGATGTACCTTACTAGTCAGATGTCCCTCCTGGTCTAATTTTAACCTGACCGAGGTATTATGATGTAACAATCTAAGAAAATACAGTATGCCAGCAGGGCAGCCTAGGGCAGCAAGTTTAGACCATAGGCGTTCTCTAGGTACCAGGTCAAAAGCTGCTTTAAAATCGATGTAAAGTGCATACAGCGGTGGCTCATTTCTTTTACGGGCTCTAGCTCTCAATAGGTTCATTACCATCAGATTATACCCGGTGGAGTAGCCTTTTCTAAAGCCACATTGGAATTTAGATAGTATATGGGCCTCGTCTACCCATGTCTGAAGATCCTTGAGCAACAGGGCGGCAAACAATTTGCCTGTCGTATCCAGCATAGAAAGGAGTCTATAATTATTCGGATCTAGCTGATTCCCCTTTTTAAATACCGGAATCAACACGGCTGTTTGCCACGACTTAGGTATCGCCCCCTGGTTCAAAATTTTCTCAAACATAATTGCCAACAATCCTGCCCAAAACTCGGGCTGGGCTTTGATAACTATATTGGCTAGGCCATTAGGGCCGGGGGCTCTAGAGGATTTTAGAGTTTTTATCTTACAGAATATCGCAGTGTATGACATATCAAATGATACACTGGATCTTGGAGGTAGCGGTGGAAACCTCTCCTCTGTCTGCAAGATGGCATTACGATTCTGCAGGAAGTCCTCCCATTCCTTTGCACCGATGGGATTTACCAATTGCCCCTTGACTGTTTCCCTAGCTTCACCCAGAAGTGCCCAAATGCTACGTGTGTTTTTCGAACAGATGGTGTGTATCAATTTCTGATATGCCAGAGATCTTTCAGCGAGCCGTAGCTTTTTGATATTGGCTCTATATTTATTTTTGCTTTTCCTAACAGCCACCCTAAGATTTTCTATAGGTTCGCACCTTTGCTTGATCGTGCGTAGCTCCCTTCTAAATTCCCTCTTAGTGTCTCTGATCTTTTTATTAAACGGGAGTATCCCACCCTCTGGTCTAGTCATACTCCAGTTGGGGGCTGAGGCATGAGTATTAGAGAAAACACTGATCCAAGTTTCTATAGCTTCAATAGACATATCGTTGAAATTGGGTATTTGGGGCCAGTTTTGAATATTTAGTGCTTCTGATGCCAAGTGTATATTCTTAGCAGTCCACCTAATACTAGTGCCCGCTTTGTTTACCCGAATTGTACCCATATTGCTCTTGTCTGGAGTAGTATGGGAAATATTTAATACACACTGGAGTGCAGCGTGGTCACTCCATTCATTTAAAGAAACTGTCAGGTCAACAACACACAGCAACATATTAGGGCACACAAATATGTAGTCAATTATACTGGAAGAAGACCCATTAGCCCACGTTTGTTTCCCTGGATGGTCACTAGCAGTGTAAATATTCAACATCTCCAAATCCCAGTCATCGAACAAGTGACGCCACTGCGGGCCTTCAGTATCCTTTTTAATATGCGTAAGTAACCGCTTGTTTCTTAACCTCGGATTTTGTGGCTGTAGCCCTCCCCCCCCGGTATTCGGCAATTGAAGTCACCTACTACCATTATCGCTCCGTTTCCCAGAGTGGCTGACCAGGATGCCAACAGCTCGTGAAGGGCTGCTTGGAGTGGCTCACTTATCCGGGCATGGGAAGGATTATATAAATTTATCAGCAATACATTTTCTCCTTTGCCCTTGGGCCCATATTCAACTTCCACTGCCAACAGATTATTATCTTGGCTACAGGGTATCTGTTTCGAGGGCAGAAAGCTGGCCACCCCAGTGAGCAGCCCACCGAATGGTCTACCCTTCTCTCCCCTTTTCGCGAAAGATTGATAAGTCACATATCCATCCAGTAATAATGGGTCCATCGCCCAGGACTCTTGTAAACATATTAGCTCATGTTTGGCGACAAAGTTTACTGATCCCTCAGAGGACAGCAGATGCGCAAAACCTCTGCAATTCCACGATAATAATGACCAGATTCAATGATTGGATAGAACTTCGGGAAGCGATTCGGCCAACCATTTTAACACGTGTTGTATGTCAGCCACTTCCACTTTCTTTCCCTTAGGTACAATCGGACAAACATCAAGATCAGCCGGCCCACTTGTTTCACTGTTATCGACACAGGGATCAAGTTCATCCAAGTCTGCATCTATCTCCACGTCAACTGCCCATAACTCGTCTCGGTATTTCCTGATCAGCTGTGCGGTAGATAAAAACTTGCAATGCAGGGCAGATACACACGGATTCCGCCCCTTCAATGGCTCCACAAACTGGAAGTCATCAGATTGCAACACGCGCAATTCTGGGACGGAGTATAGTCGAATTAGGAGCTCCGACCGAGACAGCCATCTGCGATCGCCGTTGTTATAAAGGTTCTTGATCCGGCATATCCTACTGAGTGACTTGCCTGATCCAACCTCCGTTGATTTGCTAGGAGGATGGTTGATTTTAGCCTGAGGCAGCAGAGGCTGGGACGATTTCTCCGGGGACCCACATAACCTTTCCTCTATCAACTGGGCATCGATTTCAAGTTGTTCCCACTCTTCGTCCTGCTCCTCCAGTTCATCCAAGGTCAATGTACCTTTGGCCTCAGCACACTCTGCCTCCCTTGCTGGCATTAGCAGCTCCTTCGACTGTTCCTTGTTCTGATCTTGGTCCGTAATCAGCCAGCTAGTCAGACAGCCATCTCCAGTGCTGTTCTTTTTCTTAGCTCGGGCAGCCCTTTTCCTTGCTTTTTTTGAGCGGCCACCGATGTTCACAAATTCTTCTACTGAGGAACACACTAACAGTTTTTTCCTGTTTTGTTGAGCCTTCTTAGCCAATTTGCGCTGTTTGCGAGAGAAAAAGACCATCTCACTCTGATCCATGATTACAGAGGCTTCTTTAGTTGACATAGCATTTATCTCCTCAGCTATGTCAATGGCCTCCGCTAAGTTGATTTCTGCCTCAGCTTCCACAGGATTTTCATAAGTCCGGGGAGTAGTCAGTGCGGTGGTATTGGCTAAAATACGCCCGGTCATTTGGAGCAGAATTTTTTGGGCAAACTGAAGAGAAGTTACAGAAGATTGTATCTCTGCTAATTCATTTGCTCCAGGAAATGGGACAGATAAGTCCATTTCCTCATTGTCCGGGACGTCCTCCATCGACACCATTACCAAATTAGGGGAGGCAGATAATCTGCCCATCTGCTCTGAGTGGCCCGAGGTAATGACAGGAGAGGCCGCAGGATTCGTTCCCTGTGTCAGATCTTTATCATCCTGCATCCTAGGTATCAGGGGGGTCATCCCTCGTTGAATACTCAGGCATAAATCAAGTAGAGAGTTGTTGTCGATATCATCGAAATTAGTAGTACTCAAACAGTCCCCCCCTCCCCCTCCAGTGTATGCTGGTGCCTCTATAATCGTAGAATTAATTTCAGGTATAGGATTTGGAGGGAAGAAACCAGTAATCACCCCTTGGCCTGGGAGGGTGGTCTTTTTGAGCTTCTTCATGGAGATTTCCTTGGGACTTCCCATCTCCTCACTCTGCGGTGCCTCTGCTTCTCGGGCTTTCTTCGTCTTCCGTAAATTATATTTATTTTGTGCTGTCTTTTGCCCCGGAGGCATTTTAAGTTGTTTCACTGAGTAAATGATTAGAGGGAGGGTGGTATTACTGTTCTTATAAAGCCGCCTACCTATCACACCCCCAGGTAAAATACAAAAAAAAAAAAAAAAAGAGGGGGGAGAGGAAAAAAGAGGGGGGGGGGGTACAATGGGCCACTTCCACTAGGAATACTTCCAGCACCACCCCAAGCAGAGTGATTGTCTATGGCACAAAGGGAAAATCAGCCGCCCCTCTCCGCAAGTCCCGAAGCATCCCCTGCACCACAGGTGCAGCTTACTGTAATGCGCCAAAGGGGGAGCAGGGACACCAATAGGCACCCGACAGAAAGTCCGCTACACTTACTTTAGGTTCTGTGGTCCCAGCTATGACACCCGCGACTTCCTCCCGTGATGTAACGAGCTCCTGCCTCCTTAACAGGGCCCCCGGGAGGAGCGCGGGCTCGCGACACCCGATTCGGGGTTTACAAGCGCGAATAGCAGTGCCGACCGCCAGCAGTAGCCCCCGCGGCTCCCTTGTCGTGGCGTGGCGTGTTCCTGCCTCTCAAACAGGGTTCCCCAGTTCCAGGCAGCGTTCAGGCAGCTCAGGCAGTGCTCAGGCACCCAGCTTACGCGCCCAGCTTACGCGCCACACTCTGAGGGCTGGAGGACTAGAGGAAAGAACCTCACAAAGCGACAGGAAGACTGTCAAGCCGCGCCGCAGTTACAATCTCTCCCAATCAGTCTAGAGGATTGAACGGCCGCTTCCGACAATCTCCGCCAAAAAACATCAGTCCTGAACTCACTGTTTGAGAGCAATTCCAATTCTTTCGGGTTTACGTCTCTGAGCAATTTCGTCTCTGAGCACCAGTTGGTCACAGTCTACTATTTTATAAATAAATGTAGCTGCTATCAGGCCCCTCGTAGTGGGAGGTCTTGAGTGTCCAATATACTGTGGACCATTTCTATGGAAAAGAAAGAATAACAATGAAATGGCATGAAAGCCATTGAAACCCTTTTATGATGTCGAGTTTCATTTTCAAAGGGTATACAGCAAAGGTGTCGGCGTGGCTGGGGCTAATCAAGGCTCGGTCCTGGCTAGCCCCAGCCCACTTAAAGCCCTAGTGTCCACAGTTCCAGGGCTATTAGTGGGGCCGAGGTGCACAAGGCACCGGTAGAACAACAGGACAGTCACTGATCAGCCAGCACCACCGCAGGGACGAGGTCAGGCAGGAGAAAGGCCATTGTCGAGATGAGGCGCTTGTGCTGATTGTACAAACTCGCTGCATTGTTTAACGGGCGAATTCATCAGTTCATTAATGACTTTCCCACATTGTGGCCATCACTTTAGTATAGGAAGGAAACACCTTTGCTCTACGTTCTGCGGCTCAACGCTCAAAATGTTCCCCTTTTGCCATAGAATCAGAGCAAAATTATAATCATGATTTGTTTAGACGCTTGTAAATCTGTTGTTCAAATAATTGCTATTTGTAAATCACGCATCACATGTGCCAGATAGTCAACCCCAAATATGTTGACACTGTGGGTGGTGGTAGCAGTCTGCCAGTGACCTGCCGCCCTGACGTGGTGAAGATGTCCTAGAAAATATGTAGGCCTTGGCATCCATTTTGTTTACAAATGAGTCACGGGAGGTGGCCCTCGGCGGTTATATTATTTTCTCCCGGATGTAACACTTTAGCGCCCCCCTCTCTGGGCACCCCCGACTTTAGTATGCACGGCGAGGATTGAACCTGTGGTAATACTTCTCGCTTCTTTTGGCTGCAGCAGCTGCCTCTGAACTTCAAAGAGAATATTCATCGAGACTAATGAATTGTGGGACCCTCAAGGCGAACAAGGCCCAGACCTAAGGGGGAGCGGTGGGGGCAGTGAAAGCACTCCGAACGATTTCTCTTTCTTATTCCTGCTTCTCTCTCTCACACCCCCCCTCCCTCCAATTGCTCTCTCTCTCCCCTCATCCAGTTTCCCATTACGTCTCATCTTCTCTTTGATGCTTGTCCCATTTCTTCGCTTTTTATTTGTCCCTTCTCTATCTCTTCTATTATCGAATTCAGCTCTTCCTCTTGGGTCCTCACATTCTCTCGCTGTCTTCCTCCTTTTCTTATAATTTCCTGTCTTCTCTCTTGCGTGCCCTCCCTCTCACCCCCTCCCTATTTTCCTTTTTTTTCTGCCTCTTACAGGACCTGGTCTCACAGTCTCTACCGCTACTTCTCTCTGTCTGTGAGGGAGAGACTACTCATTGTCATCTCTGGGCTTCTGGGTCTCTCACCTTCTACCTTCCACAAGTGTGAGTGTGTTATGCCACAGGTGCACAGACCTGCTTAGCATCCCTCTGCAAAGCTATGCACCGGCTCTGGGAGCTCAGACCACCTGCCAGAGTTCTCACCTGATACCTTGCCTCCAGGCCCGTTTCTAGGGGCGGGCAAGTCAGACAACAGCTCCGGGCACTCTTTGGGGGTAAGGGCCGAACATCTCCGCGCTCTACGTGGACAGAGGCAGGAGACAAAAGCCTGCCCTTGTCCATGTACCTCCCATCAGGTGAGCAGAGTATGCAAATGTTCCTATCTTTTGAATGAAACATCCCTAAAATCTGCCCAGGAGCACACGCAGGAAATTCCAAAGTTGGCTCCCCTGTCTCCCATGATGCACCCAATGGCTGAATAGTCTGCTCAAATGTGTGTTTATTTTTTTTAAAGAAGGCTCCCACCCCTGAAATTAGAATCTCTTTGTCAGACCAATCTCAAACAGTGTGATCATTTCTGGATAGGGCTGGCATGCCAGAATGGACGGTTGGCCGTTTATGGTGGACTGAAAGGGCTGTTTTTTTTGTTGCTTACTTAATCAAAAGAGCCAGAGACTGCCTGTACAAGTACGTGGTGGTTGGGAAAGAGTGGGGGAAGCAAGGTAAATGACCAAAGGGAAGCGTAATATCGGGAGGGAGGCATTGGCATTCATTTATGGTCTTTTAGCGGGAGGCTAGGGTACTTTGCATGTTTTTGGGATGTTTTAGGGCAATCAAATGAGTGACTCCATGTCATCTAAACACCACTCGGGCTTCCTTTTGAAAACAATTGTTTTGTGGTATGTTTTTCTAGTTGAAAGACTACAATTCCCAGAATGTATTGATCTGCTACACGAACGCCCAGGATTGGAAACACATGCTCAGGTGACAAGGATCATGTTTCCAAACTATGCTCTTTACTGGGAGGCAAACACAGTATGAGTAAGTATGGCAAAAAAGCTATTTTTGTACACATGTTTGTTGCTGCCCTTTAATTTTTTTTGTTTTTTTATTGATTTAATTGCATAGCAATTTTTACAATGAACATGGTTAAGAGTCTCTGTTCCAAACCACTTAACACTCCAGTCAACCTAGTGTGTTCTTATTTGCAGTTCCCCGATCTGTCCCTTAGATTCTTTCCGTCTATTCCAGTGGTTCTCCACTGTTTAAGTCCAAATGTCTTAGAAACTGAGTGACACCAATCGCACATCTAGTGTCTTCCCCACTTGTCAAAAGTGTCCATAGTTCATTTTCATCTAAAGTTGAGTAGTTTGTTAGTGCCCTTGCTAGATATTTCGACCTGGCCTCTTTTAGTATGCTGCATTCCAACAACAGATTTCGACTGGTTTCCACCTTGTCTCTCTGGGAACAAAACCGACAGATGGCGGAATCCGATTGCTTTCTTGAAGCCTGAATTTCCCTTATTCTCACCTGATTAAGTCGTAATCTTAAATATGATCTGCTCACTTGTTTGTCAGGACATTTCTTTAGCAAAGGGGTCAGGAGTTGGAAAAATTGAAGTGTTGAAGGCTGAGCGGATTGAGTTTAAGGGGATTACTTCCTTTGTTTGGTGGTGTGTGTTTTGTTTACTGTGAAAAAATGTATGTGCAAAGGTAGAAAATCATGATTGCAGCAGCAATTAATGACAAAGACAACAGTTTTGTCTTGTGTGGTGAATAGCGCCCATGTACACGCACGGCATGCATAGCGTTACTGTGCCGAATCAACTTCCGGGGCACCTGTGGTCCAGGCATGAATATCAGTTTCTAAACCATCAATCAGCCCCACATCTCTAGTACAACAGAAGAGTTCCAAACAAATGAGAACACAAGTACATTATAGACCTCCTTGTCCAATTTTTGGTAACGTGGACAGAACGGCAGGATTATCTCTGCAAGGTCGTGGATCCTTGGTTGGTTGCAACACAGCGAAAAGACATTTATTACCCAATGATAAAAGGGACTGTCCAGTCAAGGTTGTATACAAATATCTACTTTATTATTATTACAACAGACAGTTCTAGCACACTACAAAATACAACCGACCTTGAACAGGAACACAGAGGACAGACAGTTTTTCACAAAGGAAAGAGAAGCACTCTGCATACTGAAAGGAGGGCAGTCAGTAAAGCAATCAGCCTTAACTGTTCAAGGTTATTTGGCTTCAGCACCAAGGGAGCAAGAGGTTGTAAATGTCACTAGGGCCCCTCGGAGAGGACCAGGGGGAAAGAACCACAATGTACCTGGTGCTTGAGATGTTCTTGATGCTCAGGAGCGTCAAGTTGGTTCAGTTCAAGATGGGAGACAGCTGCGGGTATCAGGCAGCAGGCAGTTCGGCAAGCGAGGCTGGACAGACGGCTGCAGGCTGGCCTACATGGCGGCCCAGGGACAAGAATCGTTGTCTCTGTGCTGGTTGACAGATCTGGAAAGCTGGTCCCAGCGTTATTGACGACTTGAGTGACTGCAGCGTGACAAGAGTCAGTGGTGCAGCCTGTCGCGGTTCGAGGGCTCGACTGTCTCGAAAATATCCTTACAAGATGGACGCTGGTTGATGCTTGTGTGGCACTCTTCCTAGCTTCTTCGCAGGGCTTGTGGCGTCCTTTCAAAACGGACGGCCCAAAGCCGAGGATAGTGTTTACAGGCAACAGCCTTGTCCTTTGTTCAGAGACTCTCTGGCACTTCCCACCTAGGAAGCTTGCTGGCAGAACCAAGCAGGGCACGCTGTGTGCTGGCTGGGTAACGGTTCTGGAGCTGCTGGATGGGTCCTCTGAGTCTGGTCTCTCCCTCTGTTCCCTGGGTGATGCTTAGGGGAGGGGTCTTGATTCCCTCTTAGAAATCCTGGCCTTCCTTCACTGGCAGAAGATGTAAGGTAGACTGTAACCTCGGCCAGTGCCCAAATGAGTCCTTCATCTTCCTCCTTTCAAAGTCATCAGATGATCTGGTAAGTGAGGGGCTCAGCTCTAGTTTAAAGCCAAATGGGCCCCAGTGATTGGTTCAGGCTAAGCCTACCTTAAGGAGCCAATCCGGGGCCCCACCAACAGGCTTCTGTTATACGTGAGGTCAGAACCAGAGTTCTCTGCAACAGGAAAGGTAAGGTGACAACATATACTCCTAAGTCCCAACTATCTTCCTGTCTGTTGTAGATCAAAGTGTCTCTGGTTAACTGAGCCCTCTGTGACTCTTGATCAAAGCGCATGTCTCCCTTGAAGTTTGTGATTAGAGCAGACTTCCTGTCTCCCTTGCAGACGTCTTGTCTCCTGTAAATCACATACTTCACCCTCTGAAAGGGCTGAGCTCTGCAGGGGTTACCTACATTACTAGTGGACCCAGACATGCCATTCACTATCCTTCATAGATAGGGGTGGACATTAGCTTCAAGTTGACACATTGCATATCAAAGAGGTGTTTGCCTCACCTTCCTGTTGTCTGTCCTGTGACCAAGACCCTTTAAAGGCTTGCCTTAATTATTTATCATTAGTATGCACTCTCACTAGCCAAACTAGACAATAGGGAGTCAGATCCATAGGGGCCCTTGATATTTTAATTAGGCTGCCCATGGCCGGAGGAAGGTGTGCCTTCCCCCTTCTTGAGATGCTTTGATGTACCAGTGGCTGTCACATACCATTTTCTGGTCACCCTTTAGCCTGGCTATGTTACAATCAGAATAATATAAAAGCAGAATGTATTAGTGGCAACATGATGCCTTCATACTACTGTCATATTTTGGATTAATGTCAATATACAGCACATGCTTGTATGAACTGACTTTACTTTCTGTTTCATGCCTTGCATCTTTATTGTTTTACACTTTATTGTCAATTGGGGGTGAAATATGTGCAACCCCCCCCTTGTTTTGTATGATATTTACAAGTTTTTCATAAAATGTTTAAAGAAATAAGGACAAGCCACTTAATAAAAGCTTGCCTTGCATAAACTAATGATCTTGCACATGTGGATGATTACTGTTGTTTTTCATGTACTGCTATCTTTGGTAACTATATAAATTGCGACACCCAAAGATAGGATACTGTCTTTAAACTTATACTGCAAAAAATATATTGTAGTCAGCTTAGACTTCCCCAGTCAGGACAAACCCCTCTTGTTGTACGCATTACATTCCAGCTGAACATGACAGGGGAGGACCGCACCTGTAGGCTATTTCCTCCCACAGTATACGTGAGTATGCGTTTCGTGCGGTGATCAGTGAAAATGTGTGCAGAATGGCCTCACACATTTTCAGAGGTTGAAATCCCATCATTCATTTTCATTTGTAAAAAATCAAAACGCCCAGGTGAGCCCACACTCCCCGTGTGGATGGTCGAATTCCTCAGTTACAATTGTGTGTCCATGTTACTTTCATTTAATATGTTTCACCAGGATAAGTTAATATACAGCTTATTACATATACTGTCTCATACAGTTCGGAACTCACATCACTGCCAGGTATTTACACAAATTGCCAGCTTTTGCCATCAGACAACAGCAACTAGCACAATGTACTAGGCATTCCAGTATGTTGGCATTGTACTTGCATCGGATAATTGTAATTTTATGATTTTTATAGAGCTTCATGTAGATAGACCACTTACAAGCTCTGTATTTATCAGTGTTATTATTACCCACTGATGGTACTCGATTCATCAACCTAAGAATGAAGAAGGGCCTAGTCGGTGCCACCAGGGTTTCAAATGTGTTGCATGGCATTATTCCATTCCCTAAACCAGCACGCTGCACGTGACCTATCCATCCGGCAGGTAACTATTTGCCAGAAGTTAACATTATATGTCCAGGAACTCACCCCATTAGGTAAGTGTTGCCATCACATGCCTAACTAACCACACCATTTTGTAGATTTTGCCTTCCTATCCTCAAGTACTCTCACCATTTACCAGGTTTTCCCATACATGCACTCACACCATTTGCATGTATTGTTATTCTTTGCTGAGGTGCGCAGATCATATGGCAACATGACTGTTTCACCTCAGAATCTTGATACTTCTCTGGTCTTCCCTTATAGTGCTTTGAAGCAGCTAAAATCATGTATTATGGCTTAACCTTACCTAATATAGCTAGTTGCTGCCTTCTGTTTCACCCTCGCCTAACTCTTTCCCTTTATTTCACACCCATCCTCCACGAATGCCTTGCCATGCTTCGACTGGCAGAAGTCCCAGCAGGCCACTGGGTGGGTAGGTGGTGGGTGAAGGAAAGGTAGCAGGGGAGGTGTGGAGGAGGGTATAGAGAGAGAGAGAGAGAGAGAGAGAGAGAGAGAGAGAGAGAGAATGCAGGATGAGTGCAGGGTTGCGGGTTCTTTTGGCTTGTAAGGCCTACTCTGGCCTTTTCCAGACTAACCCACTCCCCTCTAAGAACTCCTTACACTACACACACAAACCCTCCACAGAAGGCCACCACAGGCCTAGCCCTTAGCACATAAACACTAACCGAGCCATGACACAAACACTAACCGACGCATGACTAAGTTCTCCCCTTCAGCCCTATCACACTCTCCCATATCAGCAGCTAACCAGACACAAAGGGCTGTAGTGTATCAAATCTTGGGCTCGTCCATATGGATACCATACTCCCAAGTTTATTCGGCAGCGCCCATAGAAGGCAGATGGGCTAAGAACCTCACGCAGGTGTTAGACGGGAAATCATATTGTGCCTCCTTTATTGTATATATTGGCCTAAGCCTGGTCGCTCTGCGAAGAAATCCGCGTTGCAAGGTTCTGACCTTAGGTCGATTTAGCCGCCATTTTAGGTTCATCCGCCATTTTGATTCTCACTCCAAAGTCACCCTGTGTTCTAAAATGGTGGACAGTGTTCTTCTGTTTGTAACTTGGCCGTCTTGACCTCTGCATACAAGTTAATGCCTAAACTGCCCGTAGGCCAAATGTTAGGGTCATATAATGAGACTGTGTCCTTCTGTCATGATTCCTGCCCTCTGTCATGACCCGGCGAAATTGCCCTTTCTGGACCTCATGGTCATTGTCACGAAGGGCTTGTACTCCTTGTTACTCCCAACATGGCCGTACCGAGCTCCGTGCTACGCACTAGCTTTCACGTCGTGGCACGTACTATAAATTGGTCACGCCCCTGCGGGTCTGCGCGTCTCAACGCTATCTTCGGTAGTGACCCGACGTGTGTTTACTCTCTACATTGGTTTCCTTTGATCCTCTTACTTCCTTCCTTGCCTTTTATCCTGTTCCGGGATTTCCCCCCCTACTTACTCGTTCATCGCTATCCTGGATACCCTGGAACCACGAACTTCCCGGAACTCTGAACGCATCCTGCAACCTGACGAGGCTCGGGCGAGCCTATTCAAGACCCGAACCATCCACAGGAAGAGTCCTGCAGCCGAACAAGGGAGATCCCGATCACAGGTGAGACGGGGGGAGATTTACGACACCCTCATGTCCCCAGCCCTCCAAGATGTCAGGCTGGAGCCAGGCCACGATCACCTACATGGCCCTCAAGGGCCTCTCCATCCCTCCAAAGACCCACTTGGAGTCAGACTTGGCGTTTGTGGCACCAGACTCACTCACTCCCATAGGATAACATTGGGGATTGGACTTGTAGTGCATTGATGGGGACAAGATGGATGCCCCCACATATTTCGGTTCCCAGAACTGCATGTGCAGTCTAGTCTTTTGGGTGTGGTTCAGCCAGGAGAAACCTGGGATACCCAGAGACTATTTAAGCCACTCCCAGGCTGATAAACATGCTTTGTGTTTTCTGCACCTGCAGCGTGACACTCACCGTGTTCGGATCGGTCTCCAGTAGGCCTGCATCTTTCTTCTGCACTCAGCTCCTGCAAGAACAAGAACACCGTTAGGAACAGCCTTACCTTGCGGCGCTTCTGCCCATCATTCATCGCTCCTTCTGTCCTGCGGGCATCTTCGGCGGTGTCATTCCCATCCCGGCACGCCGCTTCCTAAGGAAAAGGGAAAAGAACAGAAAAAAGGCATTAGTAAGCATTCAGCAAATCTTCGCTTATTTTTTAAAGACCGTACGAGCTTCAAACGCTTACCTGAATCCCAGCCGCTCTGGGAGAACTCTGTCTCCGGAACTCTCATCCATCTGCAAGAGGGAAAATACACTCCAGGTTAGGGTGGAAACATCTAAAGGCGCATCCACGCTGAAAACGTTGCGGCACCTAAAAGACACAGAAAAATAACTCAGTTCAATACAAATACAAAAGGTTGAATCGCGCATCGCGCTCTCACTCACCTTCAGCGCTACTCATCTCAGCAGCACGTCGCCATCCCCGGACGCCGGCCATCATCTAAGGAAGGAAAGGAACGAAGTTAGAGAACTGTTCAAAGGACTCATTATACTTACCTGTCGGATTCTTGCCAATGAAGTAACTAGGCAGCAACGAGCCCGCATCAATCAACACGCCCCTGAGCTGGAAGCAGGACGGAGAGCACACTTTCCAAGAAAACAAGGTGATCTGTGGATCAAAGAGAAGGGTTGGACCCCGGGGAAGAAGGGGTTCAAGCACACAGAGACAATAGGGAATTAAACTCTACCAATCCTGTGTTTCAGGCCCAGTCTCCAGTCGAGTAGACTCCAGGGAAGTGTTCAAGGTCGTAAGAGGTCAGAACAGGCTGATTGACGTCCCCGTGGATACCAGATGATCGTTACAGAACACAAAGCCTCACATCAAAATCCACTTGGGCGTCATAGAAACGTCAGAAACTGACCAGTTAGCCCACATGTTGGGGCAGCTACGTTCCAAAGTACATGCAGCCAGGCAGGAGACCAACACTCTGAGAAGAGAGCTGATAGTAGCCAAAGAACGCACTGATGATTTAAGCCGGCAACTTCTCCAGTCACAAGCAGGGCATGCACCATTGCCGGGAAGCGTGCCCTCGATGCCAGCACCAATCCCGTTCAGATAACCCTTACTGGGGCAGTTCCCTTGGCCCCACCCAAACAATTTACAGGGGATCCCAAGAGGTTTGCAACGTTCATGAACCAGTGCCACCTGCACTTCCTTTGTAGACCAGGGGCCTTTCTGAATGACCAATCACGGGTCGCTTTTGTGCTATCCTACCTGAGTGATAGCGCCACGGACTGGTCTGTACCCTTTGTGGCCGACTTCAGGGGCTTTCAGCAGGAGATGGAAAAGCCGTTCGACCATCGTACTCATGGGCAGGCATGACAACAAACTTCTGTCCCTAAGCCAAGGGAATCAAGACCTATTAACATACATAGCCACGTTCAATAGACTTATAGTTGAAGCAGAATGGCCAGTGGAGAAGAGAACCACGTTATTTCATCAGGGGTTGCAGGGGGATCTCAAGGATGTTCTCGCACAAGTAGTGAACCACCCGAAAGACTGCTCAGAATTCATTGACATTGTTGTTCAACTGGATCATAGGTTGCAGAACCTAAGAGAAGATCGAACCAGACCGGACCCTCGCCCTATGTATGTGCGTTCAAAGAACAATATTGCCCGCACGATGGAAGGTTCAGGAGAACCAATGCAAATCGGGGGGTCAGATCCCCTTGACTAAAGCGGAAAGGGATAAAAGGAGACAACACTAGTTATATCTGTACTGTGGAAGGTCAGGTCATTTCCTTAAAGAGTGCCCTGTGAAGCCACCGAGGAGGACCATAGGGGCCATGGACAAGGAAGATACCATCAAGGAATCGGAAAACTCCCAGCCCGGCAAGTGTAGGGGTCCACTTGTCGAGCGAAGAAAGTGAACTACAGACCTCCCATTTTGCACTATCTGTGGTCTTGATCAATCACCAACAACCATCTCGTATGCACGCAGTAAGTGGGTACATTGACAGTGGAGCCGTTGGGAATTACATCGACCAGGATCTTGCGGCAAAGATAGGGCTTCCGTTACGCCCTAAATCAACCACCGACACTGTTACCACTGTCGATGGCACGGAAATAGCTTCTGGTCCAGTATCCCAATGCACTGCAGCTTTAACCTTTCTGTGCCAGGATGGACACCAAGAATCTATTGTTTTCGACCTCATTGAGGCACCACAGTTCCGGTTGAATTTGGGAATGCCATGGTTGGTAGCTCACAATCCTCGAATCGATTGGCGAGCAAAAGAATTGGCCTTTCCCGAGACTTGCGCCCACACATGTTATCGCCAAGAGAAACAACCAATAGACACCAGAACCTCCATGCTTGCGACTGTGGCAATCGGCACCCTACCAAGTGAATACCAGGACTTTCAAGATGTCTTTCAGAAAGAACAGGCTAATACCCTGCCACTGCATAGACCATACGATTGCCAAATCGACCTGATACCCGGCGCACAAATCCCTTGTGGGCGAATTTACGCACTCACGGAACCAGAAAACCAGCACCTGAAGGCCTATCTTGACCAATACCTGGCCAATGTGTTCATCCGTCCCTCGAAGTCTCCAGCAGCCAGTCCTCTATTCTTCGTACCGAAAAAGGAGGGGGACTTGAGAATGTGCATCGACTATTGCGCACTGAACCAGAGTATCATAAAAAAACGCTACCCCCTGCCACTGATTCCTGAATTGCTTGATCAAGTCAAAGATGCCCAAATCTACACAAAACTAGTCCTGAGGGGGGCATATCACCTTGTTCGCGTAAAACAGGGGGACGAATGGAAAACTGCTTTTTGCACCAAATACGGCTTGTACGAATATCAAGTAATGCCCTTTGGCCTTTGCAACAAGCCTGCAGCATTTCAATACTTCATGAACGATGTCCTACGGGAATTGATTGATATCTGTGCTCTATTGTACATCGACGATATTCTAGTATATTCCGCATCAAAGCAGGACCACGTTAAACACATCCGATCCGTATTGGAGAAACTCTGTCAACACCAGCGCTACGCCAAGCTCGAAAAGTGCTCATTCCACGTCTCCGAGGTGGAATTCCTGGGCTTTATTCTCAGCCCGAATGGAATCCGGATGGATGTACACAAGGTAGATGTTATCCTGAACTGGCCATCCCCAAATTCATTCAAGGGGATTCAAAGCATGCTGGGTTTTGCAAACTTCTACCGCCGGTTCATCCCAGGATTTTCGCAAATCGTGCATCCCATCACGTCATTGCTAAGGAAAAGCAACAAAAAGTTCCAGCGGACAACAGAAGCCGAGGAAGATTTCCAGGAACTCAAAGCAAGATTCACATCTGCCCCAATCTTACGCCACCCTCGCCCTGATCTCCCATACCTGGTGGAAACGGGCGCCTCAAGCATGGCTATGGGAGCGGTCCTCTCACAAAAGGACCCCGAAATGTTCCAGTTGCACCCTGTTGCCTTCTGGTCGCGTAAATTCACACCCCCTGAACTCAATGACGCTGTCACAGACAAAGAACTCCTGGCCATTAAGTCAGCCTTTAAGGCATGGCGGCACTACCTCTTGGGTGCCAGACACACAATCACCGTAATAACTGACCACCGGAACCTCCAGTACCTAAAAACGGCAAAGGCCCAATCCCCACGACAACTACGTTGGGCTCTTTTTTTTGCTGAATATGACTATGCAATTACATTTCGACCAGGGGTGAAAAACGGGAAGGCCGATGCCCTTTCCCATATGGGGGTGGAAGAGCAAGGGTATCAGACCCGTGATCCAATAGCAATCATCCCGAGTGACAAGCTCCTAGGAATCACAGCAACCATAACTCAGAAAGAATTACACGAAGAAATCCAAAACCTGATGAGTCCTGAGCAATTACAAGCGTGGAGTGCACAAGGAGAACATTACCTGATAAAAGATCAGTTGCCCTACTTCAGGAATCGTTTATTCTTACCAAACCAAGAACTACGAGAACAAGTCATGTCCGGTTATCATGATTCCTTGATCGAGGGCCACCCCGGAATCGCTAAAATCCGAGCTAAGGTAAAATGAAATTATTGGTGGCCCACGTGGCGTAAAGATATTATCCAATTCATCCTATCTTGTGGAGTGTGTGCTCAAAACAAGTCATCCAAGCAGAAACCGGCTGGGCTATTACAACCATTGGAAATCCCACCAGCACCCTGGCACACGTTGTCCCTCGATTTTATTACTGATTTACCACCCAGTCAAGGGTTTAACACTATTCTTGTGGTCGTAGACCTATTTTCAAAAATGGCACATTTCATTCCTCTTAAGGGGCTCCCAAATGCTTCCACTCTGGCAAAGGTATTTCTTGAAGGCATTGTACGGCTCCATGGGTTTCCTTCAGTTTTGGTCTCAGACCGAGGTACTCAATTTGTATCTAACTTCTGGAGAAAATGCTGCTCTATGGCCCAGATCGACATCCGGCTATCCACCAGTCACCATCCCCAAACGGATGGTCAAACTGAGAGGACAAATCAGACGCTCGAGCAGTATCTGTGTTGCATGTTACACCAAGCTGAAGGAAGCTGGTTCGACCTATTATGGATAGCTGAATATGCTTATAATAATTCCCTACACACCAGCACTGGACAGACACCATTTTATACCATGTATGGCAGGCACCCACATACTTCTGAGTTGGACGTTCCTACAACCCTGGAAATGCCAGCAGTCAAAACCTTGCACAAGACCATTTCTCAAACCTTTAAAAGGGCAGCTGAACACCTACTTCAAGCTAAGAATCGCCAAAAGAAGTTTGCTGATCAACACCGAGCAAAGGCCTCCAACTACCAAGTGGGAGACAAAGTCTGGCTGGCGTCTAAACACGTGTCCATTAAAAGAACCCAAACTTTCCGTCCAAGATACCTGGGTCCATTCACCGTCACCTCCGTGATAAATCCTGTGGCGGTCAGACTAGCCCTGCCGAAAAACATGCAGATTCATCCTGTGCTCCACGTGTCTCTCTTAAAACCTGTTCAACCTGGGACCCAGGTAGCAACGCCACCGCAGCCAGTAGTAGTCACCGGGGAGCCAGAATTCGAAGTCAAGGACATCCAGGATTCAAAGTACATCAGATCCAAATGATACTACTTAGTAGACTGGAAGGGGTATGGTCCACAAGACAGGACATGGGAGCCTTGTGAGTACATCCATGCACCTCGCTTGCTTAGACGATTTCATCAAAACCATCCAAACAAACCAGGACCAGACAGAAGAGCCACCTTGAGAGGGGCCTTGGGGGGGGAGTGCTGTCATGATTCCTGCCCCTCATGTCCCCAGCCCTCCAAGATGTCAGGCTGGAGCCAGGCCACAATACATGGCCCTCAAGGTCCTCTCCATCCTTCCAAAGACCCACTTGGAGTCAGACTTGGCGCTTGTGGCACCAGACTCACTCACTCCCATAGGATAACATTAGGGATTGGACTTGTAGTGCATTGATGGGGACAAGATGGATGCCCCCACATATTTCGGTTCCCAGAACTGCATGTGCAGTCTAGTCTTTTGGGTGTGGTTCAGCCCAGAGACACCTGGATACTCAGAGACTATTTAAGCCACGCCCAGGCTGAGAAACATGCTTTGTGTTTTCTGCACCTGCAGCGTGACACTCACCGTGTTCGGATCGGTCTCCCGTAGGCCTGCATCTTTCTTCTGCGCTCAGCTCCTGCAAGAACAAGAACACCGTTAGGAACAGCCTTACCTTGCGGCACTTCTGCCCATCATTCATCGCTCCTTCTGTTTTACGGGCATCTTCGACGGTGTCATCCCCACCGCGGCACGCCGCTTCCTAAGGAAAAGGGAAAAGAACAGAAAAAAGGCGTTAGTAAGCATTCAGCAAATGTTCGCTTATTTTTTAAAGACTGTACGAGCTTCAAACGCTTACCTGAATCCCAGTCGCTCTGGGGGGAACTCTGTCTCTGGAACTTCTCATCCATCTGCAAGAGGGAAAATACACTCCAGGTTAGCGTGGAAACATCTAGAGGCGCCGCATACCGCACTTACTCACTGCATTTCTTCTTCATAACCGGCATCCACGCTGAAAACGTTGCGGCACCTAAAAGACACAGAAAAAGAACTCAGTTCAATACAAATATGAAAGGGTCGCATTGCGCATCGCGCTCTCACTCACCTTCAGCGCTACTCATCTCAGCAGCACATCGCCATCCCTGGACGCCGGCCATCATCTAAGGAAGGAAAGGAACGAAGTTAGAGAACTGTTCAAAAGACTCATTATACCTACCTGTCGGACTCTTGCCAGTGAAGTAACTAGGCAGCAGCGAGCCCGCATCAGTTCAACGCGCCCCTGCGCTGAAAGCAGGATGGAGAGCACACTTTCCAAGAAAACAAGGTGAGCTGTGGATCAAAGGGAAGGGTTGGAACCCGGGGAAGAAGGGGTTCAAGCACACAGAGACAATAGGGAGTTAAACTCTACCAATCTTGTGTTGCAGGCCCAGTCTCCAGTCGAGTAGACTCCAGGGAAGGGTTCAAGGTCGTAAGAGGTCAGAACAGGCTGAGTGACGTCCCCGTGGATACCAGGTGAACGTTACACCTTCGTTGACCTGTAGATCAAGGATTACCTGTGCCAATGATACTAATCCGCGAACATATATTAAGCACAATACAGTTTAAATACTGAATGTGAACACTTGTTTAACTACATTGTATAAAACATGTACGAAGGCTTAATGTTGAATCCAAAGCTACACTGTTGACATTGTGACCTATTTGTGAATATACTAGGAATAATCCATATGCATATAGGTAAATAAATTAGAAGCAAACTCGGCATGAACCCCTAGCCCGAGAATGGTTAACCTGTAAATGGGCTGGACATCATGTTAAGAATAGTATAAAAGAGCGAATATTCTGATGTACAGCCCCACTCACATCTCACACCGAACGGGCTGGTATTCGCTGTGATGTACTAAGGGCCTGATAGCTATCTGATACTTTGTCCTTTGAAAACTGTTCAGTTATAGAATAAAGATCTGTGTATCTTTGTAAACCCACGTTTGGTGTATTTCCTTTTGGGGTACTCAGCCTCGATATTCTCTTTTTGCTTTTACACAGGAACCGGGAACTTCAGACCTACACCCATCGCCTTCCACGTGTTTTGCATATGCCTTTCCCACTAATGAACCCCACCCTCCGTTTCTCTTACAGTTGCAGGCGCAGCAGTGGCAGATAAGTGCAATACAAGACCGCTTACATTGCATTCCTGTGCCGGAGCACTTGGAGTCGCCTCTGAGCGCTGCGTTCAGCAACTGAAGAGAGCTATTGGCCTTTGCTACAGTTCCAATCAAGAGCAACATTGCTGGAAAAAAGTGGATCCCAGCAGCAGCAGCAATAGACGCTTTAGCAGAAGCATCATCTAGGGGAGTGCCCTACATTTAGACAATGAACAAAAACATGAAATAGGAAATGAATTCCTGTTTAAAATATTGATGTATACATTGTCCACTTATTAATTGTATGTGCAAGTCAATAAAAAGGTATTCCATTTGCAATGAGCGGGTGCAGTGCAGGGTAGCAGTATAGGAACACCGCGGAGGCGGGGCAGCGGATTGTTGTGTTTCGTCCTGGGTGCCATATCCTCTAGAATCTTCCCTGCGTGCCTCTGCCAGGGGATCCTTCTGCGTGCTGCCCTTGTGTTTCAGGGGTACTGGCCATCTGTTCGAGCGCCAAGATGGTATGGGGTGTCATGTGCCCCCCCGAACCCGCCTTCCTTATCGTCAGCCTCTGTTAATCTCTTTCTGGTCCCTGCTCTCCCTGCGGGCCATGACTCTGACACTACCCTCCCTCTGGGTCCCCTTCTCACTCGACACATCGCGCAGTCCATTGCAGTGCATTAGAAATGGAGTACAAATGACCCTCTAATCACCACCCTCAGCAGGATCGATTCTCCTTGCTTGCCGGCCCTCCCCCGCTCCACCATCTTTCTCGCACGCCCTCCATTGTGAGTCCTGCAGCATGTTATTGAGTGACTAGGGCAGCTAATGCACTTAAATAACTGGTCTTTGTGGGTAGCTATGGCTCGTGTGTGGCAGTGCTAGTAGAAGGGGCACTTGACCCACAACGTTTACATGAAGCTACTTCCAGAGCCAAGCAGGGATGGCACTCTCAGTCTAAAGTGGCACCCCTGCTTGTCTGTATTTTTGTTTAAATAACCCCTTTCCTTGCTTACGACAATTATTTTAAACACTACATATTCCCGAAATCAATGAGTCAGTAAAACAATTACACCACCCTTAGGCTTGAGATGTTCTTACCTCGCATGAGACAACCAGACATCTCTGTATGCGGCCCTGCTGTCCTCACACAACAGAAGTCATTGTTTCATACAAACATCATATGAATAAAATGTGAAAGCACATGTACATTATTAGCACACTGCTTTCTTGTCAACACAATAAACATATCACAGACTAATCAGCATTGGTACATAAAAAAACAGGTTTTTGTTGTGCAGGCATTTACTGTGGAGTTTTTTAGAATGGTGGGCTTTGGATGCTAGCAGCCCCTTTCCAGTGAGATGTCACTTGACAAAAAACGGGGCCATTACCACTCTCCATTTCACACTTGTGTCCGCCTCGGTCCAATAATGGAGCCTTATAGACTGAAGGGGGGGGTCATTATCACGGGGTAAAGACCTGCTGCCAAGTTATGTCCCATGGCAAAACCGAGGGCCATAATTTGGGAGTTGGGTCATTATCCATATTGATAATGACCCCTCCCAAGGTCTATAAGGCTGTTAGTACGTGGTGACAGTAGCAATACATGTTTTGGAGTTTTGGTGGTGAAGTACAAAACATGTTACTTTAAGAGCCAGTAAAGTAAATAGACAAACTACTACATTAAATGTTTTTTTATTTTGTAGTATTTCAATAAAATGGTTATCTTCATAAATTAAGGATTTTAATTGCACTTTGGTTGAACTGGAGCAGGTTTAAATGAACATGCCTTAGGTAACATGTAAAAGTTAAGTTTCTCTATAAGAAAGTGAAAGCATTTTCCAACACTTTAGCTTTCTCTTTCTCTCACAGAGTTAGCGTCTAGCTGGAAAAAATCCTGCCTGGAAACAGCATTGTTGTTTCCCTGTCTGCTCCTGAAGAAAGAATGTTAGAATGCAGTCAATATCAGTAGTTATTGACTGTATTCTAAACATTCTTACTGGCTGTGAGTTCAATAACGATCTCCACGTGCTAATATAAGACGTAAAGAAACAGACTTGGGGTGGGGAATGACATGGGGCGGCCTGTGTAGCCTTGCTACGACTTTACCATAACACTATGTGAAAGCACTTGGTAAGTGCCAAGCTGGAGTAAACAAAAAAACACCTTTACATTAAGATTTACACTTCAAAACATCACCATTTTCTGCGTTTTCGTGGTCGATGATGTGTACCATACACAGACAAGTACGACCACCGGGCCGAGCACAACACAATCTGCTTCCGTCATCCCGTCCACCACACACTATAGCAATGTCCTGAATGAGCCACTGAAAGCAGAGGCCAGTTTTGCTGTAAAATATCCACTCTGTGAGCTTGCGAAACGGGCGGGCTGCTGCAATACGAATGATATGTTACGCCACTTTTGTGTGTAGCTTTTTACGAGGTGGCGTGTCTTACTTGTGTGGCAAGTGCAACGCAGGTCTTTACAGCGCTGCACTAGTATTGCGACAAATAACTGTACAGCGAGGAGTGGTGCAGGGTTTTTGTGTGTTCCTTTGGCTTCCGGGTTAAATTGGGAGGTGGGAGGATGGGGGAACCTTGGCGGACGGGGAGACAAAGGAATGTTACAAAAGCAGAGCTGAAGAGGATAAAGCTGAGTCATGGCGGGAGACTGAGGTAAGTGAAGGGGTGATGGTGGAACAGGGTTAAAAAGGAGGTGGGTTCAGGGCCGGCCCGAGGCATGGGCTGTCTGTGCAGGGGCCCAGAGCCCCGCTGTCAGGGGGGCCCAGCAGGCACCAGTGCCTCGTCATCTATACTAATGTTGTTGTAAAGAGGGCCTGTCCTGCTTCAATGTAGAAGGCCCGCTTTTCTGTTTGTTCGAGTGTGGCAACGTATCACCTCTCAACCTCCCGCTGCGATTTCCTAGAGACAAATACCCACCTCCCAGCACCCCATCAGACTCTGTGGGCCCTGTAAGCAGTGCCAGCCTTAGTGCAGAAAAAGAGCAATTTGGCGCCCCAGCCCCCACCCCGCCCACCGCGCCCACCGCGCCCATGGTCAATTGGAGGGAGGGGTGGAGGAGCCAAATGTTTCTTTTCGTTGGTGGGAGAAGGCGTCAGTTTGAAATTAAATGCGCTCATGCTCGCAGGTGCATTTAACAACAATAGGGTGCTGCAACACCCTATTAAGACGATTATCTCCCCACTCCCGCACCAGAGCAGGCAGGTAATTCTATGACAAGACTGGAGGCGAGCATTATGCTTCATCTTCATTTATTACTACTCTTCAGCAGTTCAACAAAACACTATAAAAAATCGTGAAAAGCGTAAACTTTGCTTTCCTCTTTTCCTTTCCTTCTTTCTTTTTTTTTTTTTTTTTTTTTTTTTTTTTTTTTTTTTTTTTTTTTTTAACTACAATGTCCATGAGTCTCTGTAGTCCATGCCCTTTCCACCAGTCATAACCCACTTCCTGTGCTCGGGCTCCTCCTCTTCTTTTACTGCTCTTCAAGCAGATAAGTACAATTTCTTCCCTCTCCGCATGAATGTATTGACGGGGGTTGAGTGGGAGATTAATCTTTATGAATTCTTTAGATATGAGTGTGTAAGAGAGGAACGCCGAGAGAGCGTGTTAAAAAAAAAAAAAAAAAAAAGAATATCTTGGTATTTTAGTCACTATAATGGTTTCATAGTGTATTCTGCGTAAAAGCGCGTTGACATAGATTTTCGAGCGCTCGCGTCGGCGCGAGTTTGCGTGGGAGTAGCCCAAGGGGTATCTCAGGCAGGGGCTTATTCGCGAGGCGGGCGGCCCCGTGTCGCAATTTCGGCACACTTGGGGTTAGTCAGCCTCGCGAACGACGCAGCATAGGCCGCGCCGACATCCGAGAGCAGGCCCCATCTCCGCGGAGGCGGGCCGGCTCCCGCGAAGTTCGGTGCGCGGCCAAATGCTCCGCAAGCAGCCCCCACCCTTGTGTGGGAGGAGTTAGGCGCATAAGCGCACGTGCCGACAGGTCGCTCCATGGCGCCACTGTCTACAGAGTTCACCGACTACAGTACACTCGTGTACAATCATTTCTGATGATTTTCAGTCGTGCGACTTGTTTCTCTGATTTAGCGGTTATAGCGACCGCAAGCGCCGTGTTTCCTATGAAGCACATTGAGTGACGATAAAGTCACGGATTGGGAGCTGCAGAAGGTAGAAACCGACGGAGCTCTTACACTGCCAAGTAGCAGAGGATTGGCGCAGCAGAAGTGAAGGCTTCTCGGAGCCACGAGTGATCGCGTCTAGGTGCAGCCACTGAAAAAAAAAAAAAAAAAAAAAAAAAAAAAAAAAAAAAAAAAAAAAAAAAAAAAAAAGAAAAGGGGGAGCGCAAGAGTAAAGACGACTTTACGAACCCCAAATCATCAAGAGGAGCTGTGGGCGTGCTAAGACACCTGACTCAGGTATTTTAGGCACAAGCACGAGAATGTCAGAATTTGAGTGGAGCGAGGAGGAGCAGTCCCAGGACCTCGCGGCCAGCTTCAAAAAAGTGCTAGGAAGCTCCCTCATTGATGCAGTGGCAGAGGGCGTCAGACCCCTACAGGAGAGGCTGGAGACGTTGGAGGCCATGCTTTCACAGCCTAGCAGCAGCACCGAAGACTGGAGACGCACGCCCACGGATCCCGCGATAGAGGGACGTAAGGGGAGTAAGCTAGCCCTCAAGAGGAAAGCCTCTGACGACCCCCGGGGCTCTTTGGAAGGGGCAGATGATAAGGCCCCAGAGGTGCCTGACGCGTTCGCGAAGCTGAAAGAAGCTTATCTGCAACGCCAGACAGTGCCACACCTCATGACCCCCACTCCAGGGGAGGACAATACAGGGGAAGACCCTGACTCGGAAGACGAGAAGGATGGATTCCAAGCCTCACTAGAGGACGAGGAGATAGAGCAGGAGGACTGGGCCAAACCCAGCGGGGGCAAAAGACTTCGTAAAGAGAAGCACCTCCTCGAGCCACAAGAGGATATGTTTGACCCCGATAGCATACGGAACCCGAAATCCTCGGAGTGGCAACCATCCCCCCGGGTAGCACAATACATGGCAGCTAGGTTGCGCAAGCCTCTCGACAAGGAGGTGAGGCAGCGCCTGCGAGCGGAATGCCCGCGCCCAGATCTCCCTGGAAAAGTAGCGGAGGCCCCTGAGCTCGACCCGAAGATGCTGACATTCGTATCAAAAACAAATAAAGACCCGCGCAAGGGTATCGATAGGTCCTGGAAAAGCTGCCAGGAGAAAGTTCTGGACTTAGCAGGCCCTCTCGCTAAAATCATGGACCTGGCGGAGAGAGCAAGGGACACGGGAGAGGAAGTTGACCCCGAAGCTCTCGCAGGATGGGCGCAGAGAGCAGTCTGCCTTCTGGGGAACGCGAACTGCGCCATCGCTTCGGAGAGAAGGAAAGGCCTCCTGCTCAAGATTGATTCTAAGCTCAGCGACCTCTCATCGTATGAGGCAGGAGAAGGGGCCCAGGGCCTCCTGTTCGGTGAGACCTTCGGTAAGGAGATGGGCCGATTCGTAGGGACATACGCTTCGCTCGAGAAAGCCCAAGCATCGATTCGCAAGATATTCCCGAATAGAGTTTTTGGAGGGACCGGACGCTACAGAGGCCGGGCGGCCGGTCGGACCCAAGGCGGAAGAAGGCCTCAAAACCCCAGAGCTCAATACTGGGAGAACAAGAGTCAGGATACTTTCTTCCCATCCAGAGGGAGATTCCCAAGAGGCCGCAGGTCCAGAGGATCAGGACGAGGTCAAGGGTTTACACCAGGTGAGAGCGATTCAGTATCCTCCGGTAGGGGGGAGGACGCGCATGTTTTTAGAGAATTGGCGCAAGCTTTCCAGCGATTCCTGGATACTGCAAACCGTCAGAGGTATGAGGTTAGATTTCATAGAGAGGCCAGTGCAAAAGGACAGGCCGCGGAGCCAGAGGCTAGCGCTAGCGGAACAGGCGCTTTTAGACAGCGAGATAGAGCAGCTACTGCGCAAGCGAGCGATAGAGAGATGCGAAACGCCACCCAAGTTTGTCAGCAATATGTTCCTAGTACACAGGAAGGAGAAGGTACGCCCAGTTATCAATCTCAAAGAGCTGAACGGTTGGATCATATATCGCCACTTCAAGATGGAGGGCATACATCAGCTCAGGGACTCCCTAAGGGAGGCAGACTGGCTGACGCGCCTAGATCTAAAGGACGCGTACCTCACAGTACCCGTGCTCGAAGAGTACAGACCATTTCTAGCGTTCCGATGGCACGGACAGTTTTGGCACTTCAAGACGATGCCGTTCGGGCTGGCCTCGGCGCCCTGGGCGTTTACGAAGCTGATGAAACCAGTAGCGGCAGCGATCAGGGAGAAAGGCGTCAGACTGATAATTTATCTGGACGACCTTTTGCTCCTAGCAGAAGACCGAGAAGTGCTAGTATATCAAACAGGATGGGTACAAGACCTCCTACTATCTCTAGGATTCCTAGTGAATACAGAGAAGTCAGATACCGTACCAGCTCAGAGGCTAGATTTCTTAGGGTTCGTACTAGACACGAAGAAAGCGACCCTGGAGCTGCCAGCTCGGAAAATGAAGGACATAAAGAGGGAGATCAGATTATGTCTGGAGAAGAAGCAGATATCTATCAGGACGCTAGCGAGAGTAGTGGGGCTACTAGCAGCATCCATTCAGGCCATATTTCCAGGGCCTCTGCACTACCGAGCGCTACAGAGATTAAAGATAAGACACCTACAACAGGGTCTGAAGTATCACCAGAAAGTACCCCTAGATCAGGACTCCATTACCGAACTAGAGTGGTGGTTGAAGAATATGGACGCCTGGAATGGGCGAGCCATATTCGGGGACAAACCAGATCTGGTAATAGAATCGGACGCCAGCCGGAAGGGCTGGGGGGCCAGATGTGGGACCCTACAGACCGGGGGCAAATGGAGCGAAGAGGAGCTCCGGCTACATATAAACTGCCTGGAGCTACTGGCAGGATCGTTCGCGATCAAGGCATTCACAAGAGGAAGAGTGAAATCTTGTGTGCTGCTGAAGATGGACAACATCTCCGCAGTACGTTACATAAATCACCTAGGCGGTACGAGGTCCAAGATGCTAGCGGAACTAGCAAAGGACTTCTGGCATTTCTGTCTACAGTCAGAGACGTCAGTGATAGCGGAATACCTGCCAGGCGAGCAGAACATAGTAGCGGACTGGAACTCGCGTTACCTGATAGACTCCAGCGATTGGAAGCTGGACCCAGTCGTGTTTCAGAGACTGGACAGGAGATGGGGTCCACTGAAGGTAGATCTGTTCGCATCCCGGCTCAATGCACAGACGAGCCTATATTACAGCTGGAGGCTAGATCCGGAAGCGCAGGGAACGGATGCGTTCCTGCAAGAGTGGACAGGAGGACCGCATTACGCTTTTCCCCCCTTCGCAATGTTGAACAGAGTTCTAGCGAAGTGTCGGAGGGAGAGAGCGGAACTGGTGTTGGTCGCACCGTTGTGGAAGTCACAAGTGTGGTTTCCAACGCTAATGGAGCTACTAGCAGACTTACCCAGAGTGCTTCCCGAAGGAGAGCGATTGATCACGGACCCAGCTGGGTTGTGTCATCCTCTGAGAGTGAGAGGGACACTCCCCTTAGTCGCGTGCAGGATATCAGGAGACGTTGGGCCCTGCCAGGAATTTCGGAGCAAGCAGCTCAGCTTATCGCAGAATCCTGGGCTCCCTCCACTAGGAGGAGCTATGACGCAGCTTGGGCAAAATGGACAAGCTGGTGCAAGGACAGAGGTGTTCATCCCGTTTCAGCACCTGTAGTGGTAATTCTAAATTTCTTAGCGAACTTACTGCAGGACGGGAAAGCTTTTCGTACGATAGGGGTGTACAGATCAGCTATATCAGCGGGACACATTCCAATAGAAGGAGGGCCAGCAGGAGAACACCCCGCGGTAGTCAGGCTCGTTAGAGGAGCAAAGTTCAGAGTGCCACCAGTGCCCAGATATAATTCGACATGGGATGTGGCGACAGTATTAAGACTATTATCGGATTGGCCGACGGATAAATGTCTTACCCGTAAACAACTATCCGGTAAGCTAGCTATGTTATTATGTCTAATCTCATGCAAACGAGTGTCAGACGTTAAAGCTCTGGAGATTAACAGACGAGCTTTCGGACCGGAAGGAGTCACGTTCTCTATTGCTAGGAGAACCAAGACAGGTACCTCCACAGTGCATTATCCGTATTTTCCGGGCAATTCGAAGTGGTGCGTTGCACGGTGTATTAAAGAATACGAGAGTAGAACAGCAGAGAACAGAGCAGCGCAGGTTACCCAGTTGCTAATAGCGCGCAGGAAACCCTATCACGCCGTAACATCAGCTACTATAGCTAGATGGGTAAAGGAGATCATGCATGCAGCGGGTGTGAATGTGGACATGTATGGAGCGCATTCAGTGAGGGGTGCGATGGCATCGTCAGCAGCGAGAGCGGGAGTGCCCTTGAATGTAATAATGCTAACAGCGGACTGGTCAAACGACCGTACCTTTAAAGAATTTTACTTTAAGCCAACAGAGGGTCTGGCTAGTACAGTGTTGGGCAGCTTTGAACAAGCATAATGCTCGCCTCCAGTCTTGTCATAGAATATAGATTACCCCTGCTATCTGC
Organism: Ambystoma mexicanum; assembly: GCF_040938575.1. Taxonomy (NCBI): domain Eukaryota; kingdom Metazoa; phylum Chordata; class Amphibia; order Caudata; family Ambystomatidae; genus Ambystoma; species Ambystoma mexicanum. Next base: position 1,191,416,018 of record NC_090923.1, on the reverse strand, counting down.
GCAGGGAGTATTAATTCTATTAAAGACTAGGAGGCGAGCATTAAATTCCCTCCCGAAGTAATGTACTGTACTAAATGTCGTTGCATTATATGAGTGAAGTACACTACAGACGCACCACCCTAAGACTTTCTATTTCTGTTTCATAGGGGAAGATCAGAAGAATAACTGATGGCCGTGCCGTAGCTGAGAGTAGCAGACCGGGAGGACACCGGCGGTGGAGTTTTAAAGTTCAGAAGAACCTTCGCTCTGTTGGCGAGGATCAGTTAATGGACTTGTGCAGTTTCAGAGCGAGTAAAAGCAGAGGAGGAGCCCGAGCACAGGAAGTGGGTTATGACTGGTGGAAAGGGCATGGACTACAGAGACTCATGGACATTGTAGTTAAAAAAAAAAAAAAAAAAAAAAAAAAAAAAAAAAAAAAAAAAAAAAAGAAAGAAGGAAAGGAAAAGAGGAAAGCAAAGTTTACGCTTTTCACGATTTTTTATAGTGTTTTGTTGAACTGCTGAAGAGTAGTAATAAATGAAGATGAAGCATAATGCTCGCCTCCTAGTCTTTAATAGAATTAATACTCCCTGCGCAGATAGCAGGGGTAATCTATATTATCTCAATAGGGGGCCAGCACCCTTTTGTTAAATGCGCTGGCTCGCGCAAGCGCATTTCATTTCAAAAGGGCACTTCTCCCACCACGCCAGCTCGCCAGCTCGGGGTAGCCCTTGAAAGGCTCTGCCGAGATGGCGCCCTGGACGGCAACGGTACCCCGGGCGGTCGCCCGGCCCACCCTGCCTTAAGGCCGGCCCTGAATGTCAGTACTGCTTATCAGTGTCTTTCTTATAGCAAAGAATTTAAAGGGTGGAGCGATTTACATGCAGTGGCTTATTCAAGAGCCCATTGTTTTGAAACATACGTTCTTAACTATTCCCTGTTAAGAACTGTACAGGGGCATTTTTAATTCGAAAACGGACACAAAATACCAGTTAGCTACATCCATCTTGCCCTCTCAGGTACAATTAAATATATCACATAAAACAGTTTTAAACTATCTGCCTTATTTTCAAAAGTTCATATTAAAGCACCAAAAAGCATTAATTTCTTTATAGAATGTAACATTTTCTGCACATTATAAATGAAGCATGTCTTTGTCAAACATTGAAAGCAAACAGGTAACCTTTTTACACATTACTTTCATGTATGAGTCTTTACGACTTGAAAGTACGTTTTCAAAAACCACAGCCATTCTGGTATTTGTAGTCTTACATTCAAGGTGGGTGGTAACAAGGCCACAATTGTACACTTTTTGCCTAGCATATTTCTGTAAGGACTTATTTATTTTTGTGAGTATTTATTTAAAATGCATAAAGCCAGGGGAGTTGCTAGGTCTGGAAAAGACCCGGGGCTAAGCTGATGTCGGAACTGTTGGGACTGGGGGCTAGCTAGTCTTTTGGCTGTAGCTCCTGGGATTCTATCCGGGGCTACAACCAAACGATCAGGGGCTATAGCCCCCTTAGACCCCCCTAGCAACGCCCCTGCATAAAGCGCAACTAGCACCCAATTGAGTGCTTTACTATGGTTTGTGTACTTTTCAAATCATCCTCATAAAACAGAGCATCTTTGAAAGTCAAAGTCGGTGTGAGAGGGAGAAAAGATGAGAGGGCAAGTGAGTCATTAATATTTTCCCTGGATGTAGCAAGAGAGGTTGCAGTTCTGGAGACTGGAGGGGTATTTTCCCTGCCTCTGGCCTTGTGCTGATTTTCAGGCCACAATTCGAAGATACATGTGGGTGGATAGCGTCTGCTCACTTTTTTCACGGGGTGGATGCAACCTCCATTGGGTGGCATTATGAGGCTGGCATTCAAAGCAAAGGTTTGCTTCCTCAAGTGTTTGCCTACTAGGAATTCACCCCAGGTTGTAATGTTCCCAGTGCAGACACTTACAAGACTACACAAAAATGTAATCAAAGCAAACGTCTCTTATTTGGTTATTGTTTTCTAGGGAATATTTCATTAAATATTTCATATTTCATCATAAATTGTTGGGTTTAAAAGGTGGGCTCCTTTTATACTTCGCCAGCGTAGTTATTGTACAATCTCTTCTCTCAGGTGTTTTTTCTGATGGTAATTCATTTTTTTGAAAGGCAAATGCTCATTTGTCTTGGGAACTTTCTTCTAAGGGGAATGCTCAATTGAACTAACTTTGCATATTTGACTTTTAAGATATGTTCACTTATTGTGAATTACAGTTTTTGATTTTCGCTATAGGGGCAGAAATTCCCACACTAAGTGAAGCGAGGAAGCTGTATCCATTCACAGATTGACACACATGTCCCAGCACATTTTGTACCAGGAATAGGAAATAGGAAAAAAAACATATACTTTGCATGAAGGTCTAAACATAAAACATCTCAACAACAGTTTCCTAACCTGCTGAGTTGTCTTTGATGTATTCTACAATAGTATCCCCTGCTACTCCCGTGCCCGCTATATGAATTTGGCCTGCCCACCCCCACCAATCAAGGCTCAGAGGACACATTGATGAGGACCCCATCCCATTTTGAAGTGAGCAGGACTTGCTCATTTTGGAAGATGCATGCAAACACGTCAGCAAGCCTGAGCCCAGCAAGAGAGGAGACAGGAACCCTGCCACAACCAGTCATTTAGATGAACACAGCAAGACTGGGTGAAACTGCACCCTCTGCCACCATGTACTCAGCCCTATGCATATACTATTGAGCCCCTCCCCCCACTTTATTATATGACTTGAGCCCTGTTCATTTTTGTTAACATTTGAAGGCCTGCAAAATTGCTTACTTCACTGCCTCAAGACCTCCCAGCTAAATAGGCTCTATTGCACTATAATGCAATCCTGCAGTAGATGCAACCTGCCCTGACATTACATAATTGGAACCTTCTTGGAGTTTATTTCTTTTGTCATCCAAGATAATAGTTAGCTGTAGCTTCTGAAATAAAAACCTGTTGCTGGTTTGGACAGTATGGCCAAATATATACACAATAAAAATGAAAACTGTGAAACTGCTGCAAAAGCAGCGGTTAAACTCACTTGCAAAACACAATCATCATATTTTTGCAAGGCCTTCCACAGTCAGATGGTGTTTTTAAAGACAAGTTTCAAAAATAACTTTTGAGAACAATATGTCTACCAATGACACCTGGGAAGAGATGTGTTGAAGTGCATGAAATGCACATTGCTCTCAAATCTCGGCTTCTCCACATAACCAAAATGTGTGCTCCAAGGCAAATCCTTCTATCTCACTAGACTTGATCTGCCAAAATTAGAAGTCTATGCAAGGTATTCAGCCTGCACTGTCTGATACGTCAAAAAAGCCTCACTCCTGATATTGCCACATAGGTAAATATTACCAATGACAATTCATATACTGGACATCACAGTTTGTTTGTCTCCTGCTTTACTCATGGCAAATATCACTGATGTCACTATTTATGCACATAAGGGAGCCCACACATCTTTTGCCGCCCAGGGTGCCACACATCCTAGGACTGGCCCTGGGTGGATTCACCCCTTCGTGGGAGATTGAGGTAGGGGTTGGGGTGAAGGGAAACCCCCTTTGAAGAAGCTAGGTCAGGGTGGGGGGACCCGCAGCGAGGGATGCTGCATGATAAAGACCTGCACAGTAAATACAGGAGGAGCAGGGGCATTTCAAATGCTAAACCAAGACCGGTGTGACCGGTGTGGCCTGGAAGTGCCGAATGCCGTTCAGTACTACATCGCACAGGTTTTACATGTGATCCTCTGAGTATGACATAGCTCCATTGCCTTCATAATGGTGATAACCTACCATTAACCCTCACTACGCCGTGTCGTACTTTGCCCCATCCCGGTCTCATAGCAAGCAGCACACACACACATTGACCAAAAGCTCTCTTCAAGGGTGGTGGGGTGGAATCAGGATGTGACAGAGGAAGAGTAGGGTTCTGGAGTAGTAGGGTTTATGCACATCCTAGGTATTGCCTCTTCCTTTGTCCCTCTGCTTATCAGTGCCTTAAGTGGGATACAAAATCGAGAAGGGACTCTAACACGCAGATGTGGCCAAAATGCAGGGCATGGCCTAAAGAGTGCTAGGCGTTGCCTAAAGGAGGGGCAGGTGGCTTAGGTGCCACAAACAGCACATCATTACAACCTACAAATATGTATTTTGGGTTACTCAGCATTGTACATGTGGTCCTGTTTGCATCCAGTCTGCATATTATCTCCTCTGGCTTAATTTATGAATAAATCCCTGTCTGTAAACAACTCACTTTCTCAAGTATTATGGAAAGAATTCAAGCAGTGAGCAAATCACTGTCCTTCTATAAATAGATCACCTAGTCCTAGCATCAAAGCCAGCTTAATGGCCCTTCTCATGTGACCAGTTAGAACTTTCTTTGTTCTGCTGTACAGAGGCCAATATACCTGTCCCATGATAACCTGCAGCCATTCGTCACCTCGCTCGCTTGTGTTATTTAGGATTTTGCCACAGAACGAGGCCCTAGGGTGGAGCTGATGGTATGCGTATGTTCTCTAAGGAGGGATCCGCTTTCGCAATCTAAAGGCTGTGTTATTAATGACATGTTTTACTTTGTCTGTTTTCACCTCTTTGGTGAGTCATACTTCACTTCGGCGCTCAACCGCTTCCGCATTCTCTAAGTCACTCAATGGCGAAACGCCACCGTCTCTGCATCTGAGACCTGCCTAGTCTTCTCGCGTCCCCAACTCAACAATGCTGCCTGGTCTCCGGCTCTTTCGAGCTCCAGGCTGATGCCACTGCAGTGCCCTAGTGCCGTTTTGAGCCAGCCGAGCCTGCTGACTGTCGAACGCCACTCTCGGCTTTGCTGCCAAGTCTACCAGCACCACTGATTTGAAATCACCAGCCATCCCCAGCATCTTCATCCCGCAAACTGTTGCCACTACTGAACAGCAGTTCATTGTTGTACCACAATTCTACTACTCAACACTGGCCCGATTCTATTTACAAACAGAAGAGACTGGGATGTGGGCAGCTATGCCCCCGAACCTGGCCAACCTATTATGTAAACAAGAGACACCAGTCTATTCTGAAATGAATCCTTACAAAACCAGTCTGGTGCAGTGGTTCAGATACATCGACGACATTTACATACTTTGCACAGGAGCAGAAGTCGTAGCCAGGGAGTTTGTAGAGTGGTTAAATGCTCACAACAAATTTCTTACTTTTACGGCTAACATGAGCAATAAGGAAGTGCATTATTTGGACATCACAATATATCACCACCAGGGGTCTCTGTGGGTTAAACCATACACCAAAGAGACAGATAAAAATGCACTACTCCATTATGGAAGTCATCATGCCAGAAAATGTTAAGGATAATCTGCTATTTAGCCAATTCTTGAGCCTTAAACACAACACGATACTACAGAGACCTATAAAGTAGATGCCAATAGGTTGATGTCTAAATTAGAGGCCTGAGATTATCCCAGGAGATTGGTGAAGAATTTGGCAAAACAAGCCCATAACAAAAAGAGAGGCTCTATTGGAACACAAAGCCAGGTAAAAAATGGATGGTTGTTCGTATTTATCAGTAATTTGAGTATTTAATTATTTATTTCATGTATTTGTATAGCACACCAAACTCGTAGGCATCAGGGTGCTGTTGAAGACAGACACAGGTTACAATAGGAACAATGCAAACACAGAGTCAAGGCATTGTACAAGGCATTTAAAAGTTCAGTTACAGTGTAAGAAGTCAAACAGGGTTATTATGGTGGAGGTAGAAATGGGTTCATGTATCCCGGTGCCATCCTCAGGGGGGATATGTTAATGTTAATTGTCTAGTGTGAACAGCCAGGTAATTCATGGGATTTACTGCCGAAGTACCACCAAACTCATAATGGGGCAGAATTAACAAAAAGCTCATCCTGCTGGTTGAATCTTATCAATTCTTTTTTTAGTTAACTGATTTTATTCAACATATAAATCATACGTAAATGTCAAATCATACAGTACAATAAAGATCTTAAGGAGTTTTTTGTAAACCATTGCAACTAAGTATTCAGAAATTAGCAATAATTCATTCTATATTGTAGAGTGCAGGCCAATAATAATTAATGTGTGTATAATTTTTATAGGTAATGAACAAACTAGTTATAAAACATTAATGATATATAATTAAATAATCTGTAGAAGAATACGCAACTGTTTACGTAGGCAACAATACACTGACATTACAGGGTGGTCAACACACACACAGGGGAAGAACATAACTGGGGAGACACAGTAGTGGCAAACACATATAGTTCATAAAACCACTTAAATTAGCAGTGCTTAAAATCGTATGCATTGGTAAAAGTAACATTAATTGTTCATTATATAATTAATTAAATAATACCATTTCCGTTCATATTTAATGTATGCAGTACGGTTATTATCAATACATTTTTCAGTTCTGTGAACATTGTAAATATTATTCCACCAACCAGACATAGTAATATTTTGAAATCTTTTCCAGTCTGATGTAATCATACAAATTGCAATTTCAATGAATAAGTCAAGCAAGATGAATGGTCCATGTCCATGAGTTTAAAAGACAAACTACTTAATAGGATATTGACAAAAGTAAGGGGAATATCTACATTAAATATATCCACTAAATAGTTCCAAAATAGAGTCCAACATGTTTCAACATATACAGAATCAAAGAACATATGCCTGAAGGGGCCAACTCTAGTATGACAAGACCAACATTTACAATCATTTCTTTCAAAAAGCTCTAAAGGGTAATTAAGGTTCTGTGGGAAGAGGAAAATAATGTGTGGGTTACATTTGCTGATGTGGATACTTGCTTAATTTTCTCCCAAATGACCAGCTATTCCAAACTTTAGAATTCCCTGTTACAGCCAATTTCCCACTGTACTTCAATTGGCCATTCGTTTTCTATAGGTTTAGCAGTTGCGATCAATTAACATTTTAGGCTCTGAATAGCAATGTTGATTCAAGATACTTTAATTTTGATTGATCTGCAGGTTATTCTCAAAAAGAGGCATATTATCACTACATGCATCCAGGAGTTTATAATATTGTGGAAGTTCGGCATACGAAAGAGAGAATTTCCTTTTACATTGACTGAAGGGGAGAGGATTAGGATTCAACAATATCTGATATATATATACCTAAAACACCTACTAAGAACATTGTTTCCACAATAGGGATCTTCCAAGCACTTTGATCTTACTGTTACACCACAAGTATAGTGATCAGAGGTTTGAAGGATTATCTATGTGTGCAAACAGATATTCCTTAAGTACCTATGGTGTTAGGTTACTTGATTTAGATTAAGCAAGCTTAACATTATTAAAAAAGAAACACCAAATCAACAATGAAGTTTGCGCAAGCTAGTTCTTTTTCAGTGGCTAGCCAAACAGGGATATCATCAGGGTTATCATTCGAAAACCACCAATGGTCCTGTTTAAGTACGAATGCCTTGTGATAGTATTTAAAGTTTGGGAATCTATCGGCCCCATTTTCATGGGAGTTAAATAAGTTAGCCAAAGAAATATTTTTTTCGTTTTTTATCACCCAATAGAAAATGACTTAAAATAGAGTTTATAGATTTAAAAAAGGAACAGAGCAGTGGAGGAGGGAGCATTTGTAAATAAAACAAGATGACCGGAGAGAACATCATTTTAATAGATTCAAGTATACCCCACCAGGTGAGATAAAGTGGAGGCCGGGTGGCAATCGAGTCTCTAATCCTAGTCAATACATTTTCCACATTAGTTATATTGATTTTTTCAATTGAAGTTGAGACGTTGATACACAAATATTTAATATGGTTTTGGCACCATTTGAGGCCCGAGGACAAAAATTCATGCTTGACAAAGAATGAATTAGGAGGTAACATTTCAGATGTTTCTTTATTACGTTTATAACCTGAAACATCGAAAAATAAATTAATGATTTATAATAGATTCTTGAGCTTGTAATTAGGATTTTTAATAAAGATTAGAATTTCATCCGCATATTGTAGAGATGGGCCCAATTTGCTGCACAAGTAAGAAGAAAAATACTCAAATTTGGAGTACTCAGATTGCATGGTAAAACTCAGCTTTATTCAAAACACAGTTTCTCTGCCGGGACACCGTACAAGCAGCTCTTAACAATACCATGAGTGTGAGCAGATTTTGTACTAAAAATACGTAAGCAATGATGTCATAATACGATATCAGTTACAAAACCTATATGCAGTTCGGATCAGCTAATATCTTAAGATATATATATATAATACATTAGTGTTAATTTCCTCATTAGTTCATGCATCTTTTATGGCACCTCCTGAGCCCAACCCATCATAGATAATAGTTTTACTCCATCGTTATGTTGGCCACTAATTGGCTGGAGTTATTCATCATGGACGGTGTGGCAAAAGGGATTTCTATTGGTAGACACCTTACTCACCAACCTTGAATACTTTGATGAGTTGTCAAAATATGAGAGACACATAGGGTTGGGGAGAGAGAATTCCAAGGTCTGCACTAATTCCAATTAAAAGTACTCCCCATTATTCCCAGGCCACAGTGCCTATCTGTTCCTTTATATTTGGCCTTGTATATCATCTCGTGTCTGTGTGGGCGCTAGGGAGTTCAGCATGTGTCTTATCAGCGCTTGGATCATAATGAATAGCCAATGTTCTTTATGTTTTGATCACATGTTAGGGGACTGTGTGGGGGAATTAAGTTCTTCCTATTTATTGTGCTTTTAGCTAATTCTAACATGCGTCTTGTACTGTTTGTGGCCACTGGGACACACTTCATCTATCAACTATAGAGTCTTTTGGCCTACTGATCTCATGCATATGGACATCAATGGCTGTTTGTGCTTTTATTATAATTTAATTAACTTGGGAGTCTACTGCTTCTCATCCTAGGAACTGTTATCTCATCCTTGTGTTCTGTGCATCCATTTCTCCCTTCCGTGCATCTGACCTTGGCGCTTGCTACGAAGTACTGTCTGGGCAGCTTCAAAGCTTCTAAAAGAAATGTGTTTTTATGAAATCACCATCTTGTCTGGCATGTACAGTATTGTTTCTTGGAACCTTCCTTAGTTTGTCTCGTCTCTCACCCCTAGACTCTTGGGGCGGTAGAGCTGCCTCAACTGGTACCGTTTCTCACCTATACGGTAATGATGAGGAGTAGGGGCATGAATTGGTACTTGCATATTCATCTGCCCCATTACAATATGCTGCAATTCTAACTTCTAATTTCCCGTGTAATAGGCCTGGAACAAAGAGGCATTGTCTAATCAGCTAAATCTAGGGCACAATAGAGAGAATGAAAAGAATGGGGGATAATGGCCAACCCTGAAGAGTGCCTCTATTAATTGGAAATATGGGGAAAATTGTCCATTCATAAAGATTGATGTCCTTGCATTTGAATACTATAGTTTAATTAAATAAATATAATTTGGACCCAACCCATGCCATTGTAGCGATTCAAATAGGAAGTCCCACTCAACCCTGTCAAAAGCTTTTACCACATCCAATACCACTGCAGCATGGCTGTCATTTGCATTATCAATGTTTTTGATAACATGTAGCATATCACAAAATAGCCTAGTTTTAGCAGACATCAAGCATCCTTTAACAAATCCCACTTGATCAGGTTTTACTAATTTCAGTACTAATGCTGGATTCTATTGGTTAAAACATTCATTTTACAGTCACTATTAATTAGAGAAATCGGCCTATAATTGATAAGACCTGTTCTATCCTTGCCTTCTTTAGGAAAGGTATAAGCAAAGCTTCAGAAAAGGACCCTGTTGTGTGTCCATTGTCTTGGAAATATGAAAATAAAGTTTATAATTTTGGGGCAAGAAAAGATGCGAAATATCTACAAAAATCAACGGAAAAGCCATCCGTTCAAGTGCTTTACCTTTACACAAATCCTTAATCGCCTTATATATTTCATCCATATGAACCACATTTTAAGTGTTTTCTGTATCTTTTGTGCCAGTGTCCATGTGACTCTTATAATCTGATGAATGCAGTTAATTGAGCAAAGGCAGCGCTAACATGTGCATCGCACAAAGAATGTGCGAGTTGCCATTGTACTTAAAGGATTGGTCGTCCTTGGTTGAGATATTTCAATTAACAATCAGCCCAACTGCAACAACACAGCACCACAAACAACCTTCTCAACCCCTTCCAATCAGGAGTTTGACCTGGACGCAACACAGAGTCTGCTACACTTTACATCCTCAATGACCTCTGTTAGGGAGAATTCTCATTCTATGGCTAATTTCCCTTACCTAGTGAGTTCCTCAGCAGCTTTGCTGGATCTCTGGAGTTTTTTCTTTCCACTTGGTAAGAGTGTGAGCTTTTCCCCCACTCTTACTTGTATTTTGCTATGTATTTTACCTGTTTTTAAGATTGTGAGCTCTGGAGTACACCACTTCAGTAACCCCCTCCTTTGTGTGTGTCACACAGCATCTTCAGTGCAGTGACACAGGGTTGTCGTTCAGACTTCCCACCGACTCCATTTTTGAGGTGACTACTGTCCCACAGAAAAGGGTAAAGTTACCATTAACTTTAGTTAGTCAAATTTAACCACAGATCCAGTATACACCATCTTACATGGAGTGCCGGAAGGGTTAACTCTCAACTCATTTTATCTGTACCTCCTAGAGCATTGTTTCGCTCTTTTAACATTTAGACATGGCTGGTGGCAGTGGTATCTACCCTAAATTTCTACCGCGGTTATCTTATATAACTGTGGTAATATTGTAGGCTATTGTGTTAGCCTCAAACTTAAACCCGCTTGACCAAATCCTTTTTCGTTTGGCTCCGGTGCGGGTTATTCACCTTTTCTTTTTGTTAAACACCTTCTTGTGTTTTACTTTGCGCGGCAAACCAGGTTTGCCTTCTTTGTTCACTGTCTTTTGGCGGGCTTCTACCTAGAAGCCCTCCTCAAGGCGCCTGGGTGTCTAGGTGAGCTGAATGTGAGGGAGGGGTGTAGTCACCCCCTGCACAGGGTATCCTAGGAAACCCAAGTCACACTTTGTCATGATTGGGCAAGGTGGTTGTCCGGGCTGGACAACCCCCCTGCTGGGTGATTGACAGCCAGGCTGTGCGAATGGTGGATTTTCGCATAAAAGTCAGGTCTCTTGGGCTGGAAGTCAGAGAGTCACCCCTGGAACTACAAGGAACCGACGAGAAGTGGAGGAGAGGTTGACTGCTGCAACTACCCCGTACCGGTGAAGCCCTGCTGCAGTCCTGAGCTATCTACCCTTAAACAACTAAGAGGAGATCCAGTCCGGAGTCTTCTTCCCTTGAGCCTGGTGGGGATAACCAGCTCAACTTCAGCCAGAGGTCGCCTTCGTGGTCGAAATCACTGCACACTGCTGTAGTGGTCCGATAGCCACCTGAAGACCCTCTCCTGATTTTAAGGAGCGCACCTTTTATTCATTATCTCTGCTGCCGGCCTCATCCCTGTGTGGTGCGGACCCCCTCATCTTCCTTCTTCGTGCTGAAGCTGCAGGATAGTGTGGGTCTGCAGGAAACCAACAGGAACAACTGCTGTGGCACCAGCTTCGTTCTTTGAGAAAGGTACTGTGTCCTGCTTGAGGAATTTTGGGTGAAATCCCTATTTCTCTACTTTAAGGCTTGTCCTTACTTTTCCCTCCTTCTTATAACTTTTGCTTCCGAACCTTGACAATATCAAAGTACTCTTGGCAACGTTGAATCTAGGACTGTCCGAATGTGTGATCCTCGACAACAGGCAACCGGTGTCACTTGACTTTGGCTCCAGCCCTTTGACTCTTGAATTCCTGTCTATATGTGTTCTTCGATTCTGTCTGCCTAACCAACATATTGCCTGTGATTTTTGCTCCCAACTCGCTCTGGGTATCTCGGGTGCTAAGTGTGTTTTTGCCCCGGTAGCATTTCTTCCCGCGGATACGCGTTTATCTAGTAGACCGAACTGTCAAAAAGTGATCGCAATTCTATTCACAGTAACGTGGTCTGTTTCGTAACACCGGTCCATTCAAATACAGGGTACTTACCTCGAATAATACTGTACAAAGTGAACTGGTTAGTTGTAGTATATTTTATGTGTGTTTTTTGAATTAATAGAAGTGTTGTGTTAATAACAAATGGTTTAAAAATAAATGTACTTATATTTTTTACATGAAACCTTGAGTCAGTGTTTGCTTGAGTCACAGTAATTGTGGTCCCTTTGTGTAATCTCTGCTACTGCTCATATACTCTTGAGATAAGCCTGGCTGCTCTGCTACTGCTACCACTTTAACATAGTAGTACAGGCTTGTACCAAAGGTAAAACTTGTATTGGCACCTGTGGTCTTAATGGTGTGTAGTGGTCCCTAAGGGCACTGCACAGGATTCTGCCTAACAACCTCCACAACATCACAAAGGATGTACAGTCCTACTCGTACTCCTGGACTTCACTGGAGACTTCAACACCATCAACCACAACATTCTACCCAACATCCTATCGCACAGGATGAAACTCTGAGGCAGCGTCCTCCACTGATTCACCTCTGTCCTCACTGAACCCACTTTGTGTCCATGCCCCCTTATCATTCGGACCCCACTCCAGTCAAATACAGGGTCCCAAAAGTTTCCTCCCTGTCTCCACTCCTCTTCACTCTTCAACCTTTATGTAGAATCCCTTGAACAGACTCTTAGCAAACACAAAGTCTATTTCCACCAATATCCATATGACACGCAAATATACTTCCAAATCTTATCCCCTTCACAGTTACACACACTCAAACGCTGTCTCTCCACCATCACCATCTAGATGGCCACCCATGTTTTCAAGGTCAACCCTTCCAAAACAGAATACCTCCTCATCTGTCCTCTCAGGCACAAACCTGACCTAACCCCCTGGATCAAGGAACTCACCATGGACGAATTAAACCCCACCTTTCCATCACACAATACATTGCTGATGCCACCAAAACATGCACTCAACAACTACACCTCCTTTGCAAGATCAGACACATCCTGCCCGCTGACGACTTCTGTCCCACAGTCCCAGCACTCGTTCTGTCCATGCTGGAATACAGAATGCTCAACTCGCTGAACTTCCCAGCAGATCCACTAGTGCCCTGCAAGCCATACAAAACGCATCAGCCAAACATAATCCTCCATCTACCAAACACTCACACATCACCCCACCCCAGAGAGTTGCTTTCAAAGGACTCTGCATTGTTTTCATAGCCAACCATCTCAAAATCCCATCTTACCTTCATGACCAAGTCAAACCCATCACCCACAAACACCGGACAAGCAATTCAGCATCTTCTACAAATTCCACTCTGAAAACTAACATGCACAGAAAACAAGCTTTTACACAGTGGCACCCAGAAATTGGAACACCCTACCTCTCTACATATGCACTGCTTTCTCCATCACCACTTTCTGGAAGAGCCTCAAAACATACCGGTTTCCCCACATGCAATGCAGCCCTCCACCTCCCCTGCTGCCACCTGTCTATCCTAATCTTCCTATCCTATCCTGGAAACGGTTTGTAACTTCTCTTTCACCTCCCACCTTTTGATCCCCTGAACCTTGTAAGCCACTCTGAGACCCTCTGGGTAGGGGCAGTGCTGAGCACAAATCAAATTCAAATAAAATAAAGTGGAGGAGTGTGGGAGCTGAGTTTGGTCGGCAGTGGTACGCAGTGTGTCGAAGTGTTCGGAGGAGCTAGTATCAGCTTCCACACCAGTGTGTGAACCTGATGTGAAAGGCAAACGAACATTTGTACCTGTGCTGGCTGTGGGAGAATAGCGCTGGGAGTTTCCTTAACTCGCGCCTCACCGACACCGACACCCACTTCCTGGAGGGGGAGGAGCATCGTGACGCTCACGTGACTGCTCACGTGACACTGCCTGCCATTGAAAACAGGGCGAGCGCACCCTTGCGGCGTTAAGCCCGTTAGGAGTGAAGTCCACCGGCTGTTGTGCGGCTGTTCGGCGCTGGCAGAGCCTGAGGGAGACTGCGGAGGAATCACCTCTTTGATCCCCATATGGTATCCTGCCAACACTTGTGCTATTGAGTGAAGTTGAGTGTTGCCTGAGGTGCAAGGCACACTGCAAATACTGCACTCACCCTCCGAATCTCCAAAACTACCGTCCTCTCAAAACCGAACATTGATTGTGCGTTTTCTGAAAGACGAATGAATGAGCCAGGGCCCTCAGGTCTCTTCCTGACCGAAGCGGCCGCAGTACTACCGGGAGACGATGGAGGAGTGCATCCGCTTACGAGACAGCAGCGCCGCTGCTTGGCTGCCGCTGCCTGTGGAAGCACGCCAATGGAACTGAGAGTGGTACCGCCGGTAAACTGTAGCAGGTCCCGCAAAAGGACCTGTGCTTCTATTCCTTCAACTAACTCTGAAACTTTTTTTGATTGTCGAGCCAGTAGCTCTCCCTTACTTGCTATGGCTATAGCCCCCCCTACTCCCTTCACCCCCTCTACATCTCAGGCTCTCTCAACAATACATAAAGCGAGTGTCATAACTGATATACCCCACGAGACAAATGACGAGAGAGTAAACAAGAGCCCTGTTATGCCTGAAGTATTCTCAGAGGTTGTTATTGACCTTGCCACTGACGATAATGTAGGAAACAAAGAAATTCTTAGTGACACACAAACTCATCAGACCATCACTGCCCTTAATAAAACTGGAGCTTATGAGACTCTATCTATCACGACTTTTCAGTCAAGGGTTCACTCTTTAAGTGACTGTAAAGTCAGATCTGGGGAGAGTGAGAGAGAGAGTGAAAGTGAAGAGAGCCCTAATCGATCGTTTGACGAGGATCCTGATGAGGACACTGAATTAGGCTGTAAAGACTCTATTACATCAACCCACCGTGTCCAAACGCAAAGCGAAAGGTGCATAAATGACAATTTACTTAATCCCAGAAGTGAACTGTTAGCAGCCGGCACAACTGGCTTGCAAAACAATGTGATGTGGTCTAACCCAGCTTGTCTATCTGACCAACTAGCTTGTATCACTAGAAGCCCGAATCGACGCAGTTCGATCGCTGCTGTGGACAAAGTACTAAAAGATCTAATTCAAATAAATACTAGAATGGGAAGTAAGTATGCTGCTCAAAACAAAGCGGAAGCAAACTCCACTGAATTACAAAAAGAACAAGAAGTCGAGCCCCAAATGGAGCTCTGAGTGGAAAATACGAAGAATATTGTGAATTTACGATCTGAAATCCAAGAATCCCATGAAAAACAGAACCCGTGGCTTAAACCCATGCCTAAAAGGAAAAGACTTGATTCCTTAGGTGATGACCATAGAGACCAGCTGTTCACATCGCAAAAAAGACATGCCGAGATGCGAGCAGCAGCGGGTCTGGATTGTCCTGGACTTGAGTCATACTTTGTGCCGCTTTCTGCTGATCCCCTTATACAAAATTTCTCCACAACGAAAAAGAAGCGTCGGAAAGAAATGTCAAAAACAACCAAACTAAGGATGATACACAACAACAAATCAAACTTCCAAACACAAAATATGGCAGAACGCCTATCGAAAGAAATCTCCAGAGATCTGAATGCACTTATAATGTCCGCACATACCATATCCATGGTGCCGTATATGAAACTATATGAACAACTGAATGAGACCTTAAGAGATCAAACAACACTTTTAGCTATGATGAACACAAAAATGATCAACGTAGAGCAAGATCTGAAAACTACAAAACAAGCACGGCAAGATGACCACTTAAGAGCTGAAACAAATGTGAAAATCATGCTGGAACACACCAAAAACAGTGCTCTCGACAAACAACTATTTGCAGAAGTAGCAAGAGAAGCGATCGCCCTGTTAAAACAACAGAAGTTGAATCCCACATCCACCGAGATGGAACTAAATGAGAACAGAGAGCAACTGGACGACAGTGTGAAAATAACATCGATTACTAATTCAACTGATCCTAATATGGAATCCGCAGTCCCGAAGACGGGAAAAGCTGTAAAGACGAACCAACAAGAATTAAGCAATGGAGAAGATCGTATGAACGACAGACCAACTAAATGCAAACAAAAACTGAAACGATTAAATGATCCAACTAGTAACAACAAGGCCGTCCAACCGAGTGAGAAACCTGGTGTAATAAATGGCGCTCTTGCAAGTACTGGAAAGAAAGAAAAGTTGAATTTACCTCGATCACAAGTGATGTATCCTAAAAGTACGGCTGTTCCAACACCGCTGCCACCTGGAAATGGAGGTTCAGTGACTTATCAGAATAAAAGTGCGGAGAGTGAAGCTGCCCTAGATGCTGATCAATTGGAAGCCAATCTGGCTACCAAGTCTAAAGATAATCATAACCTGGAAAACTGTAAAGAGAACGAGGTAGAGGATGTTATGTCAAAGAAAGCAAAAGCGACTTCAAAAGAAGTGTTCGCAATTTTTGACCCAAAGAGAACGGAGCCAGAAAAAAATCTTAAAATAGTGGGATCAAAAGATGAGAAACAAATGAAAACCATGAAGAAAAGGAAAATGCGAACTAGAGCAAGTGTGCGTTCGTTTCTAAGGAACATCAAAAGCTTTAGCTTCACAACTTCATCTAAGCATGCAGCGGGTCCTTTGGTAAAGGCCAATATTGCCACTCAAATAGCTTCTGCAAATGTCAACCAAAGGGATAACATCGAGGCATCAAATGATGAGCCAATGGCCGTTGAGAGCTCTACCGAAGATCTATTAAACTTCTCGACGTATGATGAATGTGAAACAGACAAAGGCAGCCTGACCGAGATCCCTGATTTAGTACTGAATGAAGAACGTGCACCTACTGATGGCCTAATTAACATCGACCTCACTGCTCCATTAGATGAAGTTATAACATCTGCAAAAGAGACTATGCCAAATATGCCACCAATTGTTTCTGGAAATGGAACTAACTCCAACTTAAGCTGTATCCCGAGTGTGAAACTTGTAAATCCGCAAAGAGGTGTAACTATAGATCCATCGAAACATGATGGTGATTCGGCACTCTTAGCAGTAGACTCATCTAAAAAATTCATCACACTTGAAGCTAAAAGAATATTACTATTGACCTCGATGAAACGAGATCAATCTGACATGAAGTCCACTACTCGAAATACGAATTTGTGGAAATATGAGCAAGAATTTGGAGCACTTGAGGCAAAAATGGCTTTAATGGATGTTGGCTTAACCAAAGCTCTACCAAAGATTGAAGAAAGATGTGGAGCTCTGTACCTGAACAAATCTGAATGCCACTCTCAGAAGCTGTCTAAAGATCTATCCTCACAATCAAAGAGACCATGTGACCATCCGCAACCATTGTCAGAGACTAGGCATAATCACTCAAAAAAGAACTCTGATATCTACAACGATTCTGACCGTCAATATCGTCAAGTGAGAAATAACAAAACAAAAAGAAAAATCTTTTGCGACTTGAGCGAATAGTAAGAGAAAGAGATGGACTCTTACTAAACAGGAAAAATGTGATGAACCTATTACACCACATACCACAATTAAGAACTGTGGTCTCTGAAGACATCCAAGTGGTAGAATTTGAAAAGGAAAAAATTAACGACTGTGTGATATTACACATAGCCTCAAAAATCATTTGTGACTCATTATTAAATGTGGGTGCGATCTTGAACTCATTGGGATTTGACATAAATGAAATCTGGAACCAAAAAGAGAAAGAGCGATCGAGAGACTTAGAATCTCCTCCAAAATATGAAACAAGATCTAACTATGGGCCTCGACACCAAGGCGAAAATAGTAGCTTAGAGAGCAAATTTGTCTCCGTCACGAGAACAAACAGTGATGAAACACAAAATCAGATCATCGACTGCAATATAGTAACAGATGTGAACATAAACACTGAAATACAGAAGAATACCAGTTTACAAAACGAAGATCTTGACTGGACCTGGGTCGCTAAAACGATCAACATCACTAAAAACAGCTAATGTCTAAATCCCAAGGATCCTGGCAATACATGCGTAGCCTCATGGAACACGCGAGGGCATACGCATCTATTTGGAAACATACCCAAGGAACTGCGGGACGTAGATTTACTTTGCCTGCAAGAGACCTGGTTAATGGAACCACCCATTGCAGAAGGATTTGAAATTGCGTTTAACCCAGCGATCAAAGTGAATAAAGGACGCCCCATGTCAGGGATGGCGATCCTTGCAAAAATCAAAAGTGGCATACGTATTTTATCATCAACTAATGTATCATCGTATGTACAAGTATGCAAAATCAAATTCCCGGTGAGACATGGCACAGAGGAGAACGTGCTAATACTGGTAAACATCTACTGGCAACATGCTGCCATACAAGTGGAAAATTTCATTGAAACAATTTCGGGAATCATCTGCGAAATTAAAAGACATGAAAAAGATGTACACATTTTAATATGTGGCGATCTCAACATAAATTGTTTCCAAGATAAAAACCATAATGAGCACGATGAGAAAAAAACCAAAGATGGACATGCGGCAGCACTCTGGATGCTAGAAATGAACGCATGGAATCTACAGATGCTAAACGGACAGACAACAGGAGATATCCCCGCCCAACCAACATGGCGAAGAAATGAGTCAAGCTCAACAATTGACTATATGTTCGTAAATGGAAAGCTAAGAAGTGAAGTAAAATGGCTAAAAATCATCGAAATGAAATCTAGTGATCACAGCCTAGTTAAGCTGTATGTGAAACCACAACAATGCGGGAGAACAAGCGATGCAGTTAAAACTGCTCTTGAAGTGGGACCAGGCCGCAATAGACTACGACTAAACGCGACCCAAATAATCTCACTGCGGACATCATTAGAAGCAAAACAAGATCCAGATAAAATTGAATACACTACTCTCTTGGAAACTTATCGAGAGAAGAAAATCCACAAAAATAGATCTGATTTTTCACAACGTCATATATGGGATGCTGAGCTTAATCTAAGAAAAAAAAAATTGAACAAAGATCTAAGAATGATAAAGAATAAAACTGATCCAACCAGCAAAAGCAAAATAAAACAACTGAAACAAATGTATAAGAACTGGCTAATCAGCCATAAACACACAATGTTGCAAAGAGACGCAGAAAGCATGATGACAACGCTTGCTAATCGAAATATAAGGGACTTTTGGGCATACCTGAATAACATCTCAAGTCCCCAAGGAGCAATTATAAAATCCATAATTTCGGAAGAAATATGGATAAAACATTACACTGAAATTTTCTACAATGACACCGCCAAAGGAATTGTACCATCCACTGCAGAGTCTGAGTGGTCAATCGAAATAAAGAAAGAAGATATATATTGCAACATCAAAAATCTGAGTACATCAAGAGCCCCTGGGCCGGATGGTTTAACAAATCATCTCTTAAAACAACATCCGGAACTCTGGGCAGATTTATGCCACTCATTGTTTAAATCGATCTTACAGAACCGAATGATTCCATCGTCCTGGCGAAGTGCTATTGTCGTACCCATCTTCAAAAAGGGAGATCGCACAGATCCAAAGAATTATCGGCCAATATCCCTGCTAGATGTGGTGGGGAAAGTTTTTGCCACCCAGCTTCAAAACCAACTGTTAAAGTGGATCCAGGATTCCAAGAGATACGATCCACGCCAATCCGGATTTGTGAAGGGGATTGGCTGTGGGCTGAATTTAACAATCCTAAATTTCATAAAGATGGAAGCTATTCGCCAAAATAGGAAAATCTACATGGCTTTTGTCGATTTGTCCAGCGCTTTCGACACCATCGACCGAGAGATGCTCTGGAACAAGTTAATGAAATGGAAATGTCCGGATAACCTACTTCAACCTATAAAACCGCTCCATACAGACACGGAAATTAAGGTCAGATTAGACGCCTGTGGAACCTTAAGTAAATCAATAAGAACAAATCAAGGCGTGAAACAAGGCTGCCCATTGGCAGCCACGCTATTTGGCCTATTTTTGTCAGATATTGGAGAGGATCTTGAAGCTGTCAACTCTTTCCCACCAAAAATCAACGGGATGATTGTAAACTGGATGCTCTATGCGGACGACATGGCATTGTTGGATCTAACTCCCATTGGTCTAACACGAAAACTATCTGCTCTTGAAGGGTATGTAAGAAAAAACAAACTAAAAATCAACCCTGCAAAGTCGGAAATAATAATACTCCAAGATCTATCTCGAACCAACAAGAGAAACATGAAATGTACACCAAAATGGAGATTATCTAACGAAAATCTGAAATGCGTAAGTAAGGCAAAGTACCTAGGTACTTGGATCAACAGTAACATAACGGATGCACCATGGGTCGAAAATGCTAAACAAAAATGTAAACAACTTGCATGTCAAGGAGTAATTATAAACAAAAAATTTGGAAAATTCTCCCTGTTACCTGTGTTAGCCCATTATAATCAAAAAGCGACACCAACATTGATCTATGGTGCTGAAAGTGCCCTAGGAGTGTCAGCAACGTTGTGGCCAGAACTAGAAAACCAGTACTGGAGGCGAGTACTACACCTACAAAAAGGAATCTCGAGTGCTTGCGTACGATATTAACTCAATCTAATATCTATGCAAGCCCGAGTGTTATGGAATATGTTATCCATATACAGGAAAATCATCCTAACAAACTGCACTCCTCAATTTAAGATCTTACAAGATGCACTGCAAGGCAACCAAGAAGCGCTTTTTTGTAAATGGGCTACTGAATGTGACAATCAATTAACACTCCTGGGTACAGATCAAGTCACTTTGAAAAATAACCCAAACTATGTAAAAAAAAAGCTATGGGAGCTCGACTGGTGCACCACGATTGATGATCGGAATCGTCACAAGCTCATGGAAGACGCAGCAATTGAGGCTAAAGATCGTAAGAAACCGCTGCAATACCTGATGAAGTCAGCTAATGGAAAACATCGAGCTATCTATATGAAATTTCGACTAAATCTCTTTAACACCAGGGTGAGTCAAGCAATCAGGGCACGAAAGATGTCAGCGACCTTGAGCTGTTGCTTCTGTAACAGACAGCAAGAGACTCTCAAACACTTAACTCTATATTGCGAAGGCTTGAAAGATATGAGATCTGTGCATTTGGGAAACCTGGTGCGACAATATTCTACTCTATGCGGCGACGAACTCTGGCAAAAATTCTACAGTCCGCGTGAAAAAGACATATATGGGCTGACCAACTTTCTACAATCTCTAGAGGCTCTGCTAAAATCCCAATAAGAAAGGAATGGAAATCATACAGAAACTAATACCAATGTGTCAGAGATGAAGAAGTGTGAACTTGCGTCAAAAGCAGTCTTTTGATGCTGAAGCGGTGGAAACAAAGTTAGTTGACTGAACTAGAAGGAATTAACGAGAACCATAAGACAGTTAAGACCCTAGCCGCGGTAAAAACTCTGTCATTATGCACTGTAATACTGCCAAAACTTGCCTCTGCAAGGCCCTCCGACACATTATAGGAGGAGGGATAATGTAACCTTTTCAAAAAGTTTGTATAAACTAAATGAAATAAAAAATAAATAAATATAAAATAACAAACACTATTCAATGTAAATAAGTGTGTGAAGCCTAGCACGTGTATTGCATATAAATACACACCATGGTGTTGTGCTGCACAGCTGGCATATAGGAAGACTAAAGGAGCTACACATGTGATTTTTGTTAATCCAAGGGCAGCCTGGGGAAACTCTAGGTAATTTCAAGGAGGGCCTGTTATTATGGCCAGTCCACAATTGTAACATTACTGTATTTTGATGAATTTCTTTAAACTGAGTGAGCCCCTAATCTCTTTGCAGTTACTATCTAGAATCTGCAGGAATCTGCTAGGATGCATTACATGTGCTGTGCGTGCACCCTAGCAGATTAGGGCAGTGGGTGCCCCTCTACCACTCATCCTTGGCCATTGCGGCTAGGGACAGGCACATCTTTTTTTAATTTCTAATCTGTTTGAGAAATACCTCAAATTAGCTAATTAGCCACACTGTCAATGAAAGGATTTTTCTGGCGGTTTTCATTTTGTGAATCATTAATTATGTATTTAGGTTTGTTTTTTTCAGTGATAGATTTATTTTAGCAATAAAAAGATGTTTTTTTTATATTAAGAGAAGATTGAGCCAGATTCCCAAAAAGCAGCACAAATGAAAGGAGTGCAGAGAAGGCGCTCGAGGCTTTCAGAACTGCACAGGTGACCTGAGCATCTCAGGAGGGGCCGGAAAGTAGAGTAAAGATGCGCTCTCCAGCCCCCTTGCATACATTAGTGTGGGGAGCACGTATGACAGGCTCCCAGCAACCACGTGACTTCTGGCACAGATGGGACGTTACAGGGCCTGTCGCTGTAAAATGCCAGAGAAATAAAGAAGCGTCTCCATCCCCGTTTCAGGAAAGGCAGTGTGACAGCCGCGGTTTAAACCGCAACAGTCATACTAAAAAAAAAAAGGAAATCACGACGACAGTTTCAAAAAGGACCATGTCAAGATGCACACCTCCCCCTGCGCCATTTGTGAATTCGGGATGCGCTTTTAAAAGGCCAAAATACCCCTTTATATGTACAAATGCGCAAAGGGGGAGGGTGAAAAGCCATCTGAATGCGCTCATTGTGATGCCCTTTGTGAATTCGGCAGCTTGCATCCCCTCACTTCTGCCCCAAAAAATTATGGGAATGTGGTGTGTTTTCCTCGTGCATTGATTGGTTTTTGTCATCAATGGCCATGTTTTATAGCTTTTTTTGTGCCTGACATTGTTTGGATGGAATAAAAAGTTACTCATATTTGAGAGCGAATGAGAATTTCGGCTAACCTGCTTACCTTTCCAGTGACTAGTATTCGCCTGCTCTGTTTGTGGCATTTCGCATGATTGCATCGACTAGCTGCATAGCAACGAATTGGATCTGGGACATTGTCAAATCCTTCTAAGGCAAAGGCCCCACTGTAATCCCCCACGCCCCCGTTGCACCCCGTTGCCTTACATTAAACACTGAATACGGTGTACGTGGGGCAGACGGACCACTCAGCACCTTGCTCAGAAATGGCGCGCACCCGGAAGCTGTGTGAGCACAGCGCTGATGCTACATGACTAACTAGGCCTGGCGCGTGCACTGACAAAACATGATGGTTCCAGCTGTTGTGACATTGTCATTGGGTTGGCATGGAAACCCGACATCCGAGACTAGGCCACTTAATTTCTATGCTGTCTGACTAACTGATGGAAGGATCGCACATCAATAACAAACCTTGCAGAAATTGTACGTTGACGACGACAGAGAGCAGTTCACGTTGATTTCAAGACATACACAACTGCTGTTTCTTTGATGCTTCAAAAGTGCTCCCTTCCCTTTCTTCATTGCTGGTGGGCTAACCTTTCCTCCATTTCTGCTGAGCTGACAGAATCTCTTCTAAGATGTGTATGTCATTGCTGGGCTAATGCTGTGTCTGCTAGGTTTGTTCTTCTGCTAGTGAACAGGTTAATGGGTTAACACAGCCTGTTATAGTATTACTGAGCCTTTGCATGTTCTTTAGGATAGCTTGCTCACTGCTAAACTCAGTCTTGGCAAGGATTGCCAGGTCTCGGCTGAGTTGTCACACTCTTTGCTACTAGAACTGTTCACCCTCTGCTTGACTTCCTTGGCCTTTGCTAGGAGCATGCAGAGTAAGGTAAGATTGCTAGCCTGTGCTGGGCTCATGACATCTTTGCCAGGTTTGCCTGGCCTCTGCCGAGTTTACACAGACTTTGGCAATATTGCTAGGACACTACTCATCTCCCTAGAATTAGCACACACATAAGAGGGGATGTCAGGGGCCTCCCACCCAATTAGAGAGCTTGGAAGGTGAGATTTACCTCATTGTATTGACTGCATTGTAAGGATCCTGAAAAGCGAGATGCTGGCATCTTCCTTCCCGTGGGATAAGCCTTCACTCGCCTATTCCCCCAATCCCATAAACCGTCACAACTTCCACCTCCTCTACCCATTCCCCGCACCATACTGACGCAAGCCTTACTAACCCGCGCCACAAACTCCTGCTGCCCTGCCCCTTTCCCTTTGTGGCAATGTGTCCATGGAAGCAGTGAAAGGACAACATCAAGTTGCTTATCTCATACGTCAATGGGGCCATTTTGTTTTGTAGTTTTTTTAAAGTTGATAAAATGGCAACTGTGCACCTGGAAGGCATGGTGCTAACAGCTATAAACGCCTTTTGGGTGGGCATTACCAGTCAGGTAATGACACCAGGGCCCACGTTAAGGCCCTTGCTTCTGTCAGGCGTAACAGGATCCCTCCTTTGATCTTCACCTGATTCTTCCTCAGAGTGTGGAGTTGGTGGGGACCCTTCCTGGATCCTTTTCTTACACTTTTTTCTTTGAAGCCTTCCTTTTTTGGAAGAGATAGGTTCTGTCACGAGGCAAAGCCACTATATCCAACTGGCAACAGACAGACTAAGGGCCCCTCTGTCGGAATAGTCAAGTATGGGGAAAATCCAATGAAGGCAAAAACCCCAGGAGTGTTGTAGCGTGGTTTCCTTAGTCTGTGGTGTCGAGGAGAGCTTGATGGAATGTTGTGATGAAAACTGGAGGCAGCAGCAGGAAGTCTGGTGACCCCAAAGACCCAGTAATTTATCTGTGATGAGAGACCAGAGAGAGAGAGATGGGTGAAGCCTCGAAGAAGAAAAGGGTGAGCAAAGAAGAGAATGGGAGACCCAAGGAGGAAAGCACTGGAATGCGTGGAAGAAGACAGTCAGAGGTAAACCCTGAGAAGCATGGGGAGACAGAGCGAGGGAAAAGACAAGGAACAAGAGCGCAAGGAGGCCAGAAGGGGGTCATAGGACAGAGTCTTACCCGTAAGGAGCAGAGAGAGCCAGAATGTGAAAGTTATTAGATGGAGCGGCGGCGACCATCTTGGAAAAGGACTAGAATGGGGACTACGTTCCTGGAGGAAACGTGACAGGACATCCATGGCCGCTCATCCACCTCTTCCACAGGCACCAGTGGGAGAGCGCCATGATAGCTTCACTTAGGCGTGTAACTCGGGCGCTAGGCCATTACCTGATGGGTAATGCCCACTGCTCTCTAGGTTTATTGCTTCATTATTTAGGCTCTGCTAGGATTGCTCACCCTCTACCAGAAGCATATGATCTCTGCTAGGATTCCTCAGTCTCTGCTGAACTCATGCATCGTTTTCTAGGATTGAGTAGTCTCTGCTAAAAATGTTCGCCCTCTGCCATTGTTGTACATTCTCTTCTTGCAGCATACCATTTCGACATGGGTTGCTGCATCTCTCGAAAATGAACACATCTTTTTCTAGGATTCAGTCGTTTCTACTAGGATTGCATAGTCCCTTCTTGTAGCACACTGTGTTCAGCAGAGTACTCATTCTATGCTGAACTACTCACAAATCTTTTGCTAGGATCATGTGGTCTCCACTAGGCTTATTGGTCAGTATCTGCTAAAACCTTCATTCTTTGCCAAGAGCACTCTGTCGCTGCTGAATTAGTGCATCTTTTACTAAGATTTTTTAATTTCAACTAGGATTGCTCAGTACCCGCTAGGAGCATTCTGTCTTTGACAAGAGTACTCAGTCCCTGCTGACTAGCATAACTTTTGGTAGGATAGTTTAGTCTCTAATAAGATGTCTCAGCACCTACTAGGAGCATACAGTCTTTGGCAAGAGAACTCAGTCTCTTCTGAACTCATGCATCCGCTGCTGGGATTGCCTAGTCTCTACTAGGCTTGCTGAGTTCTTGCTAGGAGCATGGCGTCTTTTGCAAGAATTCTCAGTCTTTGCTGAACTTAACCATCTTTAGCTAGGATTTTTAAGACTCTCCTATGTTTGCTCAGTCTCTGCTTGGAGCATGCTGGTTTTTGGGCCGCTGTCTGTGCCAAACTCAAGCATCCTTTGCTAGGATTGTTTAGTCTCTATAAGAATTTCTCAGTCTCTGCTAGGAGCATACCATCTTTGGCAATAGTACTCAGACTCTGCTGAGCCCATGCATCTTTTGCTAGGATTGTTTAATCTTTACTAGATCTGCCCAGTCTCTTTTTGGAGCATAGTGATCTCTTACTCAGTCTCTTCTGAACGTATGTATCCTTTGCTAAGATTATTCAGTCTGTCAGTATTATTCAGGAACATCCTGTCTTAAACAGGAGGATCCGATCGCAGCTAAAAACATTATCCTTTTCTATGATTGTTTAATCTCTCCTAGGATTGCACACTCTCTGCCGGGAGAAAATATTCTCTAAATGGATTTGTGTTCAATTATTTGATTAGAGATTTATATCACACTCAATACCAGATTCATCAAGCTTCATCAAGCTTCTAATCATCGCAGGGATCAAACCCATGTTGCATGGCATCCTCTTGTTCCCAAGGTGATTGTTGCCCCTGAGATATACTCCTGATAAAATTACTCTATAATACAATTTCAAGTCCTTAGTTAGGGTTGCTTAGATTCTGTTAAGATTGTTCAATCTCTGCTATTATTGTTCAGTCTCGGCTACAAGCATTCAATCCCTGCTAGGATTACTGCTAGGATTACTCCATCTTGTTTGAGGTCTTGCATTTTGTATATGGCCATTTAGTTTCTACTAGTATTGCTTCCTCTTTGCGAGAAGCATACATTCATTGGTATGTGTCCAGTCTCTGTTAAACTCACATAGTTTGCTAGGATTGCTTAGTTTCCACTGTTATTGTTCATTTTCTGCTATATGTCTTCAGTTTATGCTAACATTGTTCAGTCTCTACTATTATTGCTGACTCTCTGCAAGAAATACAATATCTGCTAGGATTTCACCATGTCTGCTGAACTCACACATACCTTTCCTGGATTGACAGTCTGCTAGAAGCATGTGCAGTCTTTGGTAGGATTACTCAGTCTCTGATGATGTCACACATCCTTTGCTAGGATTGTTTTAGGTATGCTATTATTGCTCAGTCTCCAATAGCAGTAAACATTCTTAAACAGGACTAACAGGTCTCTGCTAAATACATGAAGACTTTGCAAGGATTACCATCATACAATTGTCCATGCTCGGGCAGTGTGTTTGTGGAAGCACAGAAGCATGAAACCAGAAAGATGCAATCCTATTCGCTCATCCAATCAGAGGTCACACAGTTGTTCTTGTGGCAAATATTTGGCAGAGAGAGTTAAGCTCAATTGGGTCATTTAGCACTTTTCTACATGAGCATGTATTATATCCCATATTAACAACACTTCTCTGGACTGATCTCTGACACAATATTACATTCTCAGCACTACATCACTCCTGCGTAGACTACACCCCTGCCATGTCACCACATGGTTCCAAAAGCAAGAATTCCTTCTCCCCTTTGGATCCTATGCCCACCTGTTGCGCGCAACAGGTGCTTGGCTTCTTAGGAGCGGTAAAGGTAGCTCTTTTAAAATGTAAGCGTGTGAAAGTGTGCGTGATTATTTGCCAGTCTAATCCAACCTTCCAAAGGCAAAGGCTGAGTACAGCAATTAAAGGAGTACAAAAGTTTGTTGAATGTACCCGAGATTTGAATGCCCGGTGAGAAGGAGAAAGTCCACTGTGTGTTCAAGTACATGGTTGATATTGTGGCTTGGTTTTTGACAGCAGGTGGGTCCAAGACGGTAAGGGTTTATGGAGTAATTAATAATGTGCTGCCGTTGACTCCTTTTTTTTTTTGAAAAATGTACAGTTTTAACATATGTAAAAACTTTTGTTTCAATTCTACTGACATTGCACCAAACTCCTCCAAAACCAATAGCTCTTCACATCAAGGAAAGGAAGAAGGCAGGTGATCAGAAACAAAGATAAGAATACATCAGCCATTTTGTACACAGCATGCAAGAAATCAATTAATTCTCTGTTTATTTTCACCAAAACACAGAATTGAGTCTTGAAATCACGGCTCAAAACGGGCATTTCAGAAGCGCATCTAGATAGTTTACAATTGCACCAACATGTTTTGCATTTGCACCAGATGAAATCTTAAGCCACCAAGTGAACATATCATCATCTAAGGGAGCAAATTGACCCAGGTGTATAGATCGCAAGGCACTCGTTTTCTCGCACTCAATGATTAGGTGTTTCAGCGATTCAACTGCCAATGAACAGAAGCGACATTGATTGTCTTTTACCAGTTTGTCTTTTCGTTGCTAAAGTATTTCCTTAGATTTCAAGATATTCAATCGAAACCTCCTTTTCAGGAGCCAGGGCCAGATATACAAGTGACTCTTCTTTCGTGGCTATGTAGGACTACCACTCGTGTACATTAAGAGTAGGCTGGTCTCAGCTGTGATTGGGAGTTTCTAATGCCAGGGGTATTCAGGGTTGAACTTTCCAAACAGTGCTTGGCACTTCCCACAATTATAATCTGGTTCTTAAAATGTAGCCGGTTTTCCACTGACCAGGTAGGATCTTGATTATTTGATTAAAAGGTGTATTTTCGTAGAGAAATGTTAGTTCTCAACTACCCTGTTAGAAGACATTACGTTGTTCACTTTGGAGCATACTATCGGCGATGGGATGTCAGGAAGACATAGTCAAGGATCGGATACACGGCAATACATCATGGTAAGTGCAAGAAGGGTGTGACGGCCAATGTACCCCCCACTTTTCTCTCAAGCTCAGGGTATGGAAAGGCTGTGCTCTTGCACCCCTGTTATTTTCACTATACATAAACAACTTAGAAATAAGTTTGTGAATTGTAAAGCCGATGTTCCTTTCTAGAGTTGAATGCCATTTCCTTTCCTGACTTATGGCCATGACACAGTCCTTATTGCCGGAAATCCACATTCATTGCAGAAATTAATATCTGCTTATGTGGAGTTCACAAGCACTCGTGACTTATCAATCCTCCCAAATCTGCGATTTGGATATTTTGAGGTGTCAGTCAGATCATAAGCACTTAAAGCTACCAACATTGATGACAACCTGAGTTTTACATTTACATCACCGATTAGTGATAAGAAATGCATATAACACCAGAAAATTAAAATGGTGCAGGCTATGAGGGGCAGTGTAGCGTTTTGCTAAGACCTACAAATTCCAACTTGCCTATATAATGCTGAAAATTTACACGGCAAAAGGGCAAAGCAACTGCAATTTATGGTTCAAGTCTATGGGCTATAAAGGACACATCACCCTTCAGACAAAAGAAAACACATTTTCCCAATCATTTCTAGGTCTACCAAGTTTGGACCCAACTTATGCTATTTATACCCAACTTGGCATGACGCATCTAGTTGATGAGCTAAGAGTGGAACTAGTGAAGCTGTGGTCTAGGGCTTGGACAAATGAGAAAGCGTCTCTCAACCAGTTGCTTTTGCCCCTTCTCTTTGCCTCAGAAGCTAATTTAGTTATTGGTCCGCTGGCTCCAATATGTCAAAAAACATCTTGCCTTTGTTAATGCTAATACATGTTTTAATGTTCTGTCAGCTAATACTCCAGACTATGGTATGGTAATGATTTAGAACTTGGTGATATTTATAGAATTGGAGCACTAACAAAAATAATGTGTCAAACGCTCTAACAAAGTTCATATTGTTTTAAACACAGTTAGATTTCCTGTTTATCTGCTATGGTCACATTTTTACTTTTAAGACACACTAATAATGAGGTCTAGATACAATTTGTTACCTCTTAGGTCAGAGTCTGGAAAATGGTCAACAAATCACACTCACACACGTACTGCCATGAGCTGTCTCCTTTATAATGCCCCATTGGAAGATATTAAGCATGCCCTTTTCTTTTGCCCCTCTTAAAATCACATCAGTGCAATTACCAAGAAAATATGATTGCAGGATTTGCATTTTAGATATTGTAGACGAGCCCTATGTGTTTTTCTTCTAGTCTAAATACTGTTAGTAGCTTCAATGCTACTCTCCTACTTGTGCTATTCATTAGACTGAGAAGGCAAGCCATGAATTACATTTTAGGTAAATCACTTTTTAGTAATTACTGTCTGTCTACCTGTGTTTTCCATAGTTGTAAATTTACTTGAATTTATAATCAATGTACTAACAG
This sequence comes from Ambystoma mexicanum, assembly GCF_040938575.1. NCBI lineage: Eukaryota > Metazoa > Chordata > Amphibia > Caudata > Ambystomatidae > Ambystoma > Ambystoma mexicanum. The sequence goes on along the minus strand of NC_090923.1, from coordinate 1,191,386,016 downwards.
AATATGTAATATTTGATGTACTTTTGTGGATAAACTTTGTCTGCAATGAAGTTATTTGAATTGACTTGAGTTTGTTCACTTTCTTAGCACAATACTGCTCTTGAAGGATGGGGATTATCTCTGCTGTCTCTAGGGTGCACGGGAGGGTTAAACAGTGACCTCTATGTAACAGCTCAGGAGTCCCTGCCCTAAACTAATTAATTAATGTCAGCTGTTTGGAAATGCCCACATGACATCAAAGAAGGGAGCACTTTCTAGCATCACATTTTAGATACATCATTTTGCCTAAGATCCCTTAGGAGTTTTATCCATTCAGGGGTTAAATCCTGGAAGTTTACCCTCTATTTGGTACATTGGAAACTTTGAACCATTCTGATTTTCCCTGTGATAGAGACCCCTGCCTGTGTTATAAATTGCATTATATGCCTATAATCTGAACCGCTCCAAACTCCAAGCCAGGGCTCATCAGACTGCAGTCACAAATGAAACATTCCTGTTCATTTTGATAGGGATACATCTTTGCCAGCCTTCTCTTCCCAGGCAGAATTGAAAACATACAGAACATTACTGAACCTTTCAGAATGCATTATGGGGTTTATGTGTTCACTAGAAACCCAAACAATCCTTATGTCTTTAAAAAATGCACGCATTTATTTCTACGCGTAAAGCACACGATGAGAGATGTTGTTGCTTATCTGATGAGAGATATTGTTGCTTATCTGATGAGAGATGTTGTTGCTTATCTGATGAGAGATGTTGTTGCTTATATGATGAGAGATGTTGTTGCTTATCTGATGAGAGATGTTGTTGCTTATATGATGAGAGATGCTGTTGCTTATATGATGAGAGATGTTGTTGCTTATCTGATGAGAGATGTTGTTGCTTATCTGATGAGAGATGTTGTTGCTTATCTGATGAGAGATGTTGTTGCTTATCTGATGAGAGATGTTGTTGCTTATCTGATGAGAGATGTTGTTGCTTATATGATGAGAGATGTTGTTGCTTATCTGATGAGAGATGTTGTTGCTTATCTGATGAGAGATGTTGTTGCTTATCTGATGAGAGATGTTGTTGCTTATCTGATGAGAGATGTTGTTGCTTATCTTCTACCCTTGTCCCATTTGAAAATTGCTTTCCAAAACAAATGATCTATCGCAATGTTATAATGATCACTTGCATTATTATTAAAACCTAGCAGCAGAGAACACAATGCATTCAAAAACACATGCAATATTTTAACAAGAACATTACTTTGAAAATAATTAATTGCAAATACAGTAGCCAAAAATGTTTGGATAAAGCACTGACCTCTTTCATCATATTGGCAAAGGCCCATCTTATCCTGGGATGATAATGCATATCTTAGTGACAGGTAATGACAAGATTGGCATCAATTCAAATGTAAACAAACAATATGTTCTATTTTACTCTTACTATTGATTACATAAATTACATAATTATCTGTTAGACTTTGATTGGCTAACATGGAAACTTGTTGGGACTTAGCTTTTATAAGCCAGTTGTTTCAGACAATAGGGAGGCTCTTCTGAAATTTCACCAAAGGCTGTGATTCTCTGAATCCTGAAGAGGTACGGCCTGGAGGACACTGTTGACCCTCTGGGTAAGGAAGCCCCAGTGGATGGTAGCAATGCCCTTTTAGAAGGATTCCAGCAACTACTCGGGTAGCCTTGAAATGTGTACTTCATGCAGCTTCACGACTCATCAAAGGACTATGCAAATTCGACCACATCACCCCAACCCTCATTGAACTGCACTGGCTCCTGCTGAACCCCTGTATCATCTTGAAATCCTGATCCAGCAGCTACAACGCTGTCACCCAGAAGTCCCAAGCTACCTCGCTGTGAAACTCAGCATCTCCAGAGGCATACGATCCACCAGAAGTAAGCACTTGTACAGACTTGAACTCTGCCGGTGCAAGAAGGGAGGAACCAGAAGACAAGGCCCTGGAAACTCCTCCCCATCAACATTAGACTCACACCCACACTTTTACAGTTCAGGAAGAGCTCAATGGACTCCTTTTCAAAGAATGGCTCCTCTCTAACACCTAGGTCCACAGACCCGCAACTCCCCACCCTACTTTAGACTTGTAGATCCCTTGCTGCCGAATTCCCCCTACCCCTCTCCTGTTGTTAGCTCCCTGCTTTCTGTTTCACTGCTCCCTTCACTGTGTTCTTCCCCCTAAAATTGTAAAGTGCTCAGTTGCTGGCTGAAGCTAGGTTTGCGCTCGATACATAGCCTAAGAATAATAATAAAAAAGCTGAAACGTTGAAGATTGGGCCAAGACTGTAATGCTAGTCTTTCAACTTAAAAATTGACACTTGTCCAATTTGTGCAAATTCTGTTTTTTAATTATCGCTTCAATAATTTAAAGTCAGAGCAAAATAACAAAACCAAACAGCTTTGGAAACAATCAGCAAACAGATTTCAGATGCCTTCAGCCTGAGACAGAAAACTGCTCACGTAGCTAAAAATTGGTACTTTGCCATTTTTTCCACATTCTAATATTTTGACTATTTGAATATTTCTGGGATAAGCCCTTGCTACCTATTTTTCATAGTTTATTTTTTAACCACTGCAATCGCTCCCTTTAAGTTGTTATTACTTAACTGCCCATAGGAGCCAAGGACATTTTTTACACACTTTTTAGACCTTTCCACCTAGTGGATATCCAGAGTTTGATTTGTATAACCTCCCTGGGTCCCTGGCTTGCCAATCCACAGCATTACAATGCATGATTTTAAGTTAAGTTTTACTGGGTGACACTGGCTATATAAATGATGGTGATTGGTATTAGGTAGTTTTATCATTTTAGAAGTTAATATTAGAGTAGGATGCTGGGTCCCTACTCAAGTATCTTCTTTGTTAGTTTTACAAACTGTATATTGTTTGACTATTCTATTTTGAATGCTCAAAGGTTATTTCTACAAGAGAATAAATATACATACATGCTAAACATGAGCGTAAGAGCATTATTAATGTGTTTCTACTTGTGAATATAAAAGAGACTTAGGGCAAACACTTGTTGGTTTAGTACTAAAACTGTGTAGACAATATATTGATAGCATTTAATATTTATCATGCTGTAAAGACGCCGGTGGGGGGTGTCTGTACGTCCGCTCTCTATATAGTAGAGGAGAGGCACAGAGGACCCCAGCCAAGATTCTCTATTATTGGTGCGTGGTCGAGCAATCAAGGCCTAGCTTCTCAGGAGGTATTGCGGGCTGGTTCTTAAATAAAGTGTATAGTCCCCAAGCACACACTGTATCAGTTACAATACAGTCTTTATATAATTAATATTCAAAGGTATATACAATATCACGATAACTCACTTTGTACTCCGAAAATCAGCAATGGTAAATATATACAGTTCTAAAGTGGTACCACTAACGTTATTAGATCTGATTCAAGTGCATATGGTTATAATGAAACACAGATCAGAATAAAGAGGAAACCAGCAGTAGAGAGAGGAAGGAAAGCAAGATGGCTGAACAATTGGCAGAGTACTGGTCCCGCTACCTAGACACAGTTCTGTGTGGCGATCCCCCCACCTGGGCAACCTGTAAAGCAAAGATGTATCACAAGCCCAGTCCATATATTGTTCACACTAGACTTTCCAATAGTTCTGCAACCCCAAAGTACCTTGGTGGTGTAGCGTTCCTCGTCGGGGAATCGACAGCCTTTCTTGAGCACCCTCCCTTTAAGGCAGGAGTCACGGCCCGTCAAACGTCCGACAGAGAACAGGTTGAGCTACGACGGTGAAGTGGCTGCGTCGTTCCTAGCGGTGCTCGTTGACAGGGAAGCGTAAATGTCCTGCAAGGAAGAGGCGTGCGAGGCACCTCGGTGTCGATAGTTCTGGACTGCAAAGAGTTTGAAGAACTGTGGCCCAGCAGGGACGTTGAGTCGCAGCATCTCTGTGGTCTTTGGGTGGTGGGAAACCCACCGGTGGATGCTCCATGGCGCGTCGACGGTCAGGTCTTCTCCAGCAGGATACAGCGGCGACGATGCAGACGAGAATGTCCTTGGATTAAAGAAGTTCTTAGGCAAACGGGAGCATGGCGGCTCCGGTCGGTGACGGCGGTCATCGACAGTGGCGGACAACAGTCCGGGTGCTTCTCTTTGGAGTTCTGCAGCAGTCCCCATATCGTGTCGGCAGCCTGTCGAAGGTCTGTCTACCGGGGAGCTTTGGCAAAGTTAAGCTGGTGCACGATGGTCCCTCGTAGCTCGGGAAGAGGGTGCCTTACCAGGTCCTCTCTGGGTCAGTCTTGGAGACACAGCAGCTTTCAGATTGTGAAGGAGAGCAACAGCAATTCTTCTCGTCCAGCAGCGCTTCAAGGTCAAGCGTCAGTTTCACTCCAGTTACTCTTTGTAGTTTGGACTTCAGCTCTGAACACTTCTGAACATGATTCCTAGCAGTGAGAGGTCCCCAGATATACTGTTGATCTCCCATTCATTCCGCTGGGTCACACTGAAGCATCCAATCACTACGAAGGGATTCATGCAGGCAGGCAACCAATCAGGCACACGGTGCATTCAGGCCATTCACTTCTCTCCAGACACTCATAACAAGTTATGTGTATTGGGACAAGTACCGAGCCATTCAACACTTCATACTGCATTCATACCGGTTTCGGGCAGGGTTGTCTCAGTCATTGTGTCAACCACCAGATACTAGACACCCACAACATAGAATGCGTATTTGTCACACACTCCATTCACCCAGGTCCCACCCACCGGCGTACCCACAACATACTGTTGTTGGGAAGGCACCAGGCAGTCTGGTCAGAACTTCCCCACACTGACATATATGGAACTTCCACCCAACAGCCAGTCAGGGGGAAGGGACAGAGCCAGGGCTTCCCGGGACTTCAGGAACATCAAGGTAACAGGCGATGGAAGGCAAGAGGCCATGGGGACCATTTTGTCTCCATCAGGAATCTGCCGATTCCAATGACATGGCCTGGGCATCCCAAAATCAAGGGCGCTGAGGGCACCAGTCATTTCAGCACGGAGCTGCCACCAGTCCATACCCTGCTCTGTGGGCCACCCACAGGTGCCCAAAAACATATACTAGGGGCACAGGGTTGCACCCCTACCCTCCCATGGGTCTGTTCACCAAGCCAAGAGAGAGAGCTGCACCGCCAGGAGTCCCACACAAACTCTTGCGTGGAAAACATGACAGAACACGATAAAAAGCAGTAAAGGACAAGGATACGGAGGCCCTGTCCCTCTGATGCATTTCCAGCATCACACGTGCACACAAGGGCAGGGTTCGAAATTGAAGGGTGCTGGGAGCTATTTAGGTTCTGCTTCTAGCATATTAGAGCCTGGTTAGCTTGAAACAAGCAGCTACCAGGAGCTACCTTTGGCTCCTAGGGCTAACTGGTGCCTTCTAAACATGTAAATGTGACATTTACTTTGAGTATTTGAGAATGTTAATAAAGAAGAAATAGAGCGCATCTATTATATATTTAAGCACAGTAGTTCATACAAAATGGGCAAAAAGTGAAAGGGGCATCTGTGGTAGCTCCTGGTTCCCCTGCAGCAGCTCCTGCCTACAGGGTGATGCCCAGCACCCAGGAGCTGGTTTTATCTCCTGCTCAGCAAATCTCATTTTCAAACCCTGCAAGGGTACTAAGTTTTGATACAAAGATCCACCCAGAAGGTAGACCCATGCACAATTGTGATGTCCAGTAGTAAGCTCTAGGGTAGTAGTTTCTCCAGAGCCTTGCTTTGGGTACTGCATTATTCTCTGCTGCTGACACAGCCCCAGTTGAGCATTTAGACCGCCTCTGGGGTAGAGGTTAGGATCTGGCATGCAGGGGGTGATAGGTAAGCAACCATTTCACAGTAAATAAAAGGACTTCCAGAGGATTTTCAAGTATCAGGCTCACATGCTGGGGAAGGAGCGGAGCGGTATTCCTATGAAACAGTGCTCTCTAGTAACAGGGACGGGAACGTGGATTCCAAGATGGTGGACAGGCCAGGTAAGGGCTTGGTTCATCCCCTAAGATCCAGAATAAGCTGAGTGAGCTTTTGAGGAGCAGCCAATCCCAGCCCATCACCAATTTCAGGGCTCAAATTCAGACCCCAATGTAGAACCCTGTCCGGAAGGTAGAAGCACAGGGCTATAAAAGCATACAAGCTCAATCTAGCATGGTGGGTACTGGTAGAGAAAAGGCCAGAACTTGGAGAAGAAGCTGGTGCTTGAAAGACCGTGGCAAGCACAGAGAAGGCAGAGTGGAAGTTAGTGGAAAGAGTAGGATGGATAGGTGATGCAAAGACTGCATAAAGACCCAGGGTTATGGAGTAGAGGTCCAGTTGGCCACAACAGGAGGCCACAACAGGAGGGACATGATCTGGATCAAGAAGCGAGAGGCACAATCTGCAGCTCAAAAGCAATCAGGAGGTGGTTGGCAAGAGTAATGAAGAGATTGTTGACAGTAAGAAGGAGTTTGATGACAACCAGCAGGGGAATGGATCAAGGGGTGGGAAGAGAGATCTGCAGCTCAAAAGCAATCAGAAGAGGGTTTGAGTAGGAAAGAGATTGGCGACAGTGAGAAGGGGTTTAGTGGCCACCAGAAAGGGGACTGGAGAAGCTAAAGAGGAAACAGTTCTCATGGATGACTTCTGGAAATTGTGGAAGAGACTGGTGATAGTGAGAAGGAGGGGGCGCCATCAAGAAGAGATTAATGCCATAAATTAGGAGATTGAGGATAGTCAAGAGAAGTTTTTTGAAGGTGAAGAGGGTAGGATACAGCAGGAGAGTGGAGAATATTTGAAGAATATATTTAATGGATCTAGGGCGAAGGTTGGTAGCAGTGAGCAGGGTGTTGGTGCAACCAGGAGTCGATTGGAGAAAATAAAGAGGAGGGGGGTGGCGAAATTTTGGAAATGGGGATAGGGGACGATATTAGATACTTTGAGGATGAGGTTGGGAAACAGCCAGAGATTCGCAAATTCTTGGAGGAGGTGGCTGGAGAATTTGAAGAGGAGGTTTGGTGGAGAAAATAGGTAGGCAGACAGTGACAATGCAATGAGAGTTGTTTGAGACACTGAGGAGTGGTATGAAAAGCATCAGGAAGATGGAAGGTCTGATCAAAAGTGTGGCCTATGGCCCAAATTAGGCCTGGCTAGGCAAGGCTTCATGCTTGCTCCTGAGGGAAATATATACATTAAAGACAGAGACACCAGGGTGCAGGAACACAATATTTTATTCAGTGTTTCTGTTGTGTAGTGTTTGAGCTGTACTGAGTAACTAAAGGATTTACCTGGGCTGAACCATCCACCCCATCATGGTCCTGGATGAATGTGGAAGGAATAACATGTTTAAAAAAGAACAGAGCTCAGTAGTGGGAGGTTGAACCTTCCAGGAAAAACAGTTGGAAGGAGAGAACCAGTAAAAGAAAGAAGGGAGAGGAGGCTGAGACAAGCAGTTCTCTGGGGTGCTGTGGCCTCTAGCAAGCCCCGGCTGAACAAACGTTAGTAAACTGGGCCACGTCTGTGAAGCAGCCCACCATCAATACTGTGGGATTAGGCTGAGGGCCCTGAGCAGCCCTGGCACCCTTAGGGCTGTGAGGGCTGATGGCCATCCCTGTGTCAAACTGGACGTGCCCATTGTCAAAAGCCCAGACTGCATGCGCAGGGCAGTCCAGGCTGAACAAAGAAGAGTCACCCAGTATGGGCCCAGAGCGTGGGGCAGTCAGAACTGGAAGACTTGTCTGTGCCCCTGTCAGCCTGCCCTGTGGGCAGGCGGGACAGGCCTAGAAGAAAAGATCCCCCAAACTGCGTATGTCAGGTGTGGCCTGGGGTTGAAGAGGCAGAAGAGGTGGTAGCTGAAGTCCGCCCCCCATATCAAGTGGGATGGTGAAGAGAAGTCTTGGGCTGTCACATCAGGCGGCTCAGGTGAAGAGAGGAGCTGGAATAAAAGTCAGCCTGGGCCCCGTTGGGTGAGCAGTGAAGATCAAGTCCCGGTCTGCTACGTCATCGCAACCCGGGTGAAGAGAGGTCCTGGTCTGAGCAGTCCACACAGGCCCAGGTGAAGATGAGAGAGCTCTGGCACACTGGCTGGAAATCTGGGTCGACTGGGGGCCTGCCTCCCTGAGCCACACAGGCCCAGTGAGGAGAGGGGGCAGGCAACATCTGGAGATATCCAGGGAGTGGCCGTGAATGACAGTGGCGTCCCCATTGCAAGTATAAAAGTTATGAGATATAGTGCATTTTAGTATTTAAGTAGCTGGATTAGCATTGGGAAGAGGATTAAGAGGGGGGTGTATATATGTTTGGGTAGGCCAAGGGTGAAGTAGAAAACAATGTGGATGTCTACCCTGGCATGAGGCAGGCAAGGGAAGCGGTGGACTGACTGAGGCCACCTAGGGGTGCAACCACCCACTGTGGCCATTGGCTGGTCCCCTCTATAGTGGGTGGTACCAGCTTGGAAGCAACCATCTGTGCCATCAGTTCCACCCTTTGATCCCTCTAAGGGAGGGTGGTCTGACAGGGAAGATTCCCCAGGCGGACCTCACTCCAGGGGAATATAGAAGAGGGTTTTATGTATAGCGATATGGTTCTAATGGTAGTGTTTATGGAGTTACTTGAAGATTTCTGTGAATAAAAAGGGGCCCCCTTTAGGATCCCTAATAAATCCACCTTTGTGTCTGTGTCCCATTGGAGTGGAATAAGGTACGGTGTGAAGGATTCCATCTCCTTTTCAACATGAACTTTATTTGCAGGTTGCAGTGCTCCGCTTCTTTTCCAGCTTGTCTGGTTGGCAGGGTGGTTTGTTCCCATGGGGATTGCCATTGGCCTGGGTGAGAGAGGTGCACCTCTTGCCTCAGACCAGGGTCAATAAACATGGGCTATAGAAAACTAGAGTGACTGAGGTGGAGGAGGAGGAAGAAGATCAGGGAATTGCGTAACATTAGGAAGTGATAGGTGGAAAGTGGAGAACCTTTCAAACTTTGCAAAGACGGTTTTGAAAGGAGGGTGGAGATGAGAGAGGGTGGTAACATTTAAAGCTGGGATAAGATTGCAGCAGGAGGAAGAATTAAAGGATAGTCAGACCAGGAAGTTTTCTGTAGGCCCAACTTGCCCAAGAGAGGTCTTAGAGGATTGTGGAGGGACACACACATGAAAGAAAGTTCACCTCATGCTCAGAGCGGCAAAGGAGTGATCAAGACCGAGACCCAGGGAGGAAGAGATAGGCAGGTCTGGAAGATTCAACCCTCAGGAAGAACAAAGGACACTCAACCATAGCCTAGGTAATTGCCATGAGAGAAGATCTAGAAGAAGGGGAGTTATCAAGAAAAGGTTTGATGCTCTTATGGCTACTCTGCGTCTCCCTCCGCTACAAGGGTGAACTGACCCAGCAGCTTAATCAAGGGCAAATTGACATGGAGACTTTTTTCGGGGTGCAGGAAATCTTAAAAACAGACAGTGAGACTTAAATTAAGGGAAGGTTTTGGGAACCCCTGAAAGGCCACAATGCCACGATTTTCAGCTCCTGCCTACGGCCCTGATCCCTCTGGGACCAATCGAGAGGGGTTATCGCAGTGTTGCCAACAAACAGGAGAATCGGTTATCAGCATCGCCACCAACCGCAAGGTGGTGCTGACGCATTGACATGTCATTGGAGGCTGGTCCAGATGCCACACACAACAAAGGTTGTACTTTCTGGGTAAGCCATGCATCGCAACTTTCCTCATTGCTACGGTGCTCTGTTACCTTCTTTCCTGTTGTTCCTTGTTCTCCTTCTGTTGCCTACTTTGAGATCCTGTTTGCTCTGCCTGTTTCCTCTTCTGCTGCCTTATGCTCCTCCTGGCAATTCCCTGACTACCAGCTCCTCTGACCATCGTCTGCACGGTTCTGAAAGCCTGGAACCGCTAGTTGCATCTACAAGGTTTTTTATACCCATTTCAGGGGGCGAAGGGTTCCTTGGATTTGGCCTTTCTAGAAGCCCTCTCACTCCATTCAGCTAGAGAGCCCTGGCTGCTAGAGAGGACCTCTTCATCTCCTGCAAAACTGTCAAGTCTCAGGTAAGACGGTCTCCTGAAAGATTGCAATGACTAAAACCTGTAGACAAGATGGCACAACTGTAAGTTGTGATGGCAGCTGTGAAAAGTCTTACACTTGAGGGCCAAAACCTGAAGACAGAAAACCTCTACCTCAGACAAGTCTTGCAGACTAGGCATGCCTATCAGGTCCTTTGGATCTACCAGATGACCAAAAAAAGCTAGACTCCTGCACCGTTCAATTTTCCTTCAGACAAATTTCCTTCCAGACTGATCGCTCTAGGTGGGTTTTCTATCACCAATATGTCAGTAAATGCCCTGGCATGGGCCACCACATTGGTTTCAACAGACGACCCTCTCCTGAATTCTTATGCTGCATCTGTGACTGCATTCAAGAAGATGTGTGGCTGTCCGGATCTCACCTACACGGCCCAGGAGGCTCTATTGACTTTCATTAAGGACAACGGGATTTGATTACTTACACTACGAAATTCAAACATATGCTATTCAGGCAGCTTGGTCAGATCAAGCTTGCTTTTCCTTATACCGACGTGGTCTTTCTGAAGAATGAAAGAACGAGGTGTCTACAGTTAGTTTTGTAAATCGTTTATAAATTGCAGGAACAACATCAGGAAAGACAAATAAATCATCCTATGCCTTCTCATGGCTTCCAACAACTCCAGATGCCTTCTGAAGTGACAAAGAAATCTACATAACCAATGCAGGTAGGTGCAGCTCGGGGACCGTTAACTCCAGAAGAAAGGAATAGGTGTTGTACTAATGATTTGTGCATCTACTGCGGGTCACCTTCTCATCTGTTAAGTTCCTGTCATCTTGTGCTTGAGGAGAAAGGATAACATCAGCTCCCGATCCTCGAAGGGACACAGAACCGGGAGCAATTTGTACGTCCCTTATCGTAAGACAACAGTGTAGTTCAATCAGTAGGAGACCACTCTGGACCTGCATCAGCCTACTACTCCCTCTGCCCACGTGTCAGCATTAATGGATTGTGGTGCTGCTGCTATCTTTATGGATACTACTTGGGCATCTCACATGGTCATGCCATTGTGCAAGAAGACGTTTCCAGTTCTGGTAGAAGGAGTGCATGGTAGCCTCCTAGAAAGCAAACCCATTACCAGCTATTTATTTTAAAATGTGTTTATTGGCATTTGTAGTTATAAGCATTTTACATTATTACTGGTCAGGACCTTTATTCAGGTTACCTGACTGACTTATTGCAATTATGCCTTGTTTGTAAAATAAAATAACAACATTCATACAACAAATTTAACATTAACTGTCTCCTTACAATGGGCGAGTGGTGGTTGGTATTATCGGGGAGGGTGGGTGTCCTGTGCTCAGGGGAGCAGGAGGAATCCTTTCTGGAATAGTTCAGGGTTTAGGGGGTCTAGTACTTAGTGTTTTGTACATTCATGTGGATCAATAGGACAATCAGGTGTGTTGTTCAAGGGGGTTTATCATCAGAGGATCGGAACAGTTTAGATATGGTATCTTTCCATGCCTCTAGGGCCATGCTCGAGTCTTCGGTGGATCTAGTTACGCTGTCCTCCCAGGCTCTGGTTTCAACCCATTACCAGCTATACACTGTCCCATACAAGTGCAGATACATCAGCATGTAGAAACTGTTGAATTTGTTACCATTGAGGCCGCACATTTTACACTCATTCTAGGAATACCATGGCTCACTTTAGACAAACCTTACATAAAATGCAGAGCACATCTTGTTTCCGGATCTGAATCTGTTTGTACGTGCATCGAAGACAAGACTCCAGTCTCACCGATTGCCTTGCCCCCTACAAACACTAGCAGATCTATGCAGTCTGTCTGTTTTGCTCCCCCTGAAAAGTATCAAGGCTGCCAGTCGGTTTTTGAGAAGGAGTTTTCTAAGTCCTTATCTCCCCACTTACTGGAAGACTGTACCATTGCGCTTTTGCCTGGCACTAATGTGCCCTTCAATTGTATGCTCCACTTGACTCCAATGGAGAAGGAAGCTCTGAAGGCCCATCTACAGGAGAATCTAGCCAACAGACTCATTAGCGAATCCATTTCTTCTGCGTGGGCCTCTCTCTTCTTAATACCAAAAAAGGAAACTTCAGAATTAAGGCCCTGTCTCGACTATCGAGGTTTAAATGTTGATACCTTCAAAGCTAAATATCCTCTGCCATTAATTCTGGATATTCTTTATGCTATTTCAAGGTGCTTGTATTTCCAGTAAACTCAACCTGAGGGGTGCATATTATCTAATCAGAATTAAACATGGAGACAAGTGGAAGACAGCTTTTCGTACTCCCTTTGGGCACCTTGAGTACTCTGTGATGCCTTTTGGATTAGCTTATACACCTGCCGTTTTCAGACGTTCATGGACCACACACGTCATGTTTCTGGGGTGCTTTGATGACTACAGAAGAATCACTTACAAGTAAAACTGGAGAAATGCCTTTTTGATGCCCCTTCGGGGCCTTACCTTGGTTATATTCTCTCTCATGACGGTATTTCAATGGATCGACGTAAAGTGAAAGCAACTTTGGGCTGGAAAGCGCCAACTTTGGTTAAAGAAGTGCAGCGTTTTGGGAGCCTAACCAACTTCTACAGAACGTTTATATCGTCCTTTTCCCAGAAGGTACTAGCATTGATCTCTCCCGTGAAAAAGAAAAATCCTTTATATGGGACCAAGAAGCTTAGCAGGCCTTTCACAGTTTAAAACAAGCCTTTATTTCAGCACAAGTCCTAATTCAGCTGGATACTCATTAATCTTTTTTGTGGAAACCGACGCTTCTGACAAAGTTGTAGGGGCTTTGTTGAAACAACTTGCTGGTGATCATGAGGAACACCCATTGGCTTACTGTTCCAAGACCTTGGCCCTCATTTCACCTTACCGTTTTCATCCGCCTGATATCCCGTTGCTTCTGGTATATGACAGGCAGCGGAGACACGGTAGGTTCCCATTTCCGTGGAGTCCCATAGGACTCCACGGGAATCGGAACCCTGAAGGTCCTGCCCAGATTTTTCACTGAAGCACCGGTACCGTTGCTAAAGGTGCCAGTGCTTCAGTGATAAATCTGCCGGTAGGGGCCAGAACTACCGGCAGGTCAGGCCCGCTGGTAGTTCACAGCCCCTACCGGCAGACTCAAAGTGAGCCATCAGGAAAAGGTGCCGGTAACTTTGTTACCGGCACCTTTATTTCCAGACCGGCTCACTTATAATGAGAGCCCTTGTAACTCTCTGAGGTCAACTATTCAGTATTGGAAAAGGAGCTTTTGGCTATTGAATTATCATGTAAAGAATGGAGACATTTACCACATAGTGCCTCGAAACACTTGTGTATAGGCGCGTTACAAATGCCATATCATATCATAACAAGAGACAGAGATCAGGACTGAAAACTGAAATCTACTCCTTCTTCTGTCCTTTGTCTGTAGAAACAGCCAACAGGGTAGATGGGCGCATGTTTCCTCCCAGTTTCGGTTCCACTCCACATACATTTCTGGACCTCAGAACATCATCGCTGACGCACTGTCCATGTGCGGCTGTTCTCTTCCCAAGGGAAAACAAACCCCACAGACGATGTTTATGCTAAAATCTTTTGCGTTTCAGGTCACCTCCTTTTTACAGGAAGTTAGAAAGGCTACTGAGGCCACGGTTCGTTCACAAGACAAGCTTTTAACTGGAATTTTTTTGATAGGGGTGGTTTATTGCTTAAAGGCACTGCCTTATGTATACCAACCCCACTACTAAGACAAGAAGTACTTCAAATGTGTCATGACTCCATGGTATTTATTTATTTTTACATTTGTAAAGTGCACTAAGCCATGGAGCACCCAGGCACTGGTTGCAAGGAACAACAGGTGAGGAGGAAAAGGGGTGAGGGGGGTAAAGGGATGGGAAAGGGTATACATTTAGGAGAGCGTTGCACTGTCCGTCAGAGCCGTCCCATATGTTATTTGAAGAGCCAGATTTTTAGTTGTCTTCTGAAGGACAGTATGATGATTGAGAACCTAGTGTCAGTGGCAAAGAGTTCCAGAGAGTGGCGGCAGCGACAGGGAAACTGGAGCCTCCTGCTCTACTGTGCTTGAATCATGATAATGTGAGATGATGGCTGTAGGTGGAGTGTATAGTTGTGCTAGGTATGTGGGGGTAGAGTTGGAGAGGCAACAGTGTGTAATTGTAAGGCTTTTGAAGTCAATACACTCCCAAATAGGGAGCTAATGGGCTTCTTTCCAAGATGCTGAGAAGTGCTCACGTCTGGGGTGGTCCAGAGAAGCGTGGATGGCATTGTTCTGGATGACCTGGAGTTTGTTAAGCTTTTGTTTTGAGGTGGCTTCAAGCAGAGCATTGCAGTAATCAAGCCTCAAGACAATGGTGGCACGGGCTATAGTGAGAGGGTTTTGTGTGAAGAGGAAAGATTTCCTGGCATTGATACGTTTAGTGGTGTGCGCAGCGTACGAGGCAATGGAATTAACTTGCTATGACATGTTGAGGGAGGAGTCCAGAAAGACACCCAGAGTTTTGATGGCAGGAGTCACTGGGATAGTGAAGGTGTCAATCTTGAAGGCTTTGTAAGGGGGCTCGAGTTTGGGGAGCAAGGATTGAGGGCTGATAATGAGAATTTTAGTTTTGCCATCATTAAGGCAGAGCTGATGGGATGCCATCCATGCTTGGATTGTTTCGTAGATGGTGTTGAGTTTAGTGTTGTCTTGTAGATAGCTGCCGGGAAGGGGAAGAAAGATGTGTGTATCGTCTGCATAGTTAGTGTATGAGATGCCAAGGGAGGCGGACATAGAGGCATACAATCAACCCTGCATCTCGTACAGAAAAACTTCTGGTGGCCATAAATGCACAAAGATGTGAAATCCTATTGCCACTCTTGCGATACCTGCGCTCAAACTAAAATACCAGAACAAAGCCATTCAACAAGCTACTTTAACCTACACTGCCAACCCGTCCTTGGCAAACAATTCCCACAGATTTCATTGCAGACCTGCCCTCTTTAGACGGAAAGAGCGTCATCATGGTAAAGATTGATGCCTTTTCCAAAAATGTGCATTTTACTGCCTTGTCACCATTCCAACCACCTTTGAGATGAGTCAGATATTATTTCAGGACATATTTAGACTTCATGTACTTCCTAAAGCCATAATTTCAGATTAAGGGTCACAATATACTTCTAAACTGTGGACTGCCTTGTGTAGAAATATAAGCATCGGCAGATGTTTGTCCTTCGGCTATCATCCTGTGTCGAATGGATCGACAGAATTAAACAATCAAACACTAGAACAGTAGCTACGCTGTTTCTTTTCAGCTACACAGGACAGCTGGGCTTATCTCTTACCATCTGCAGAATTTTCATACAGCAACTCATTGCATTCATCCATCGGCATGACCCAGTTCATTTACAATTATGGTTTCCATCCTACTTGGGTACCTTCTTTACCAACGCACATCTCTTTGGTATCTGCCGTTGAAGAGACTCTACATGAATTACAGGGCATTCAACAACAAGCACGCTAATCTTTACAAGCAGTTAGAGCACAGGCAAAGAAATATGCAGATCTTCACAGAAGTCGGACTCCTTCATACCAGATTAGTGATCAGGTCCTGCTCTATAGTCGCTAATGCCCTGATGTATTACCAAGGGTAAACTTTCCCGCAAATACTACGGCCCTTCCAAAATCAGCAGAATAATCAATCCAGTAGCCTTTTGTTTGATGCTTCCAGCATCGGGGAAGAAGATTCATCTCATCTTTCATGCATCATTGCTAAAACCGTACAAAGCACCATATGGCTTGCACCTATCCAATAAGGTACCCCCTCTGATAATCACTGATGAACATCCGGAGTATGACGTAGACCAAATCGGTGATTCATGCTACTAATGAAGAGCTTTGCAATATCTCATTGATTGGAAGGGGTATAGCCCTGGCGATTTGAAATTTCGAACCTGCTTGACATGTACACACTCCCATCCTGATAAGAACGTTTCACAGAACTCATCCTTGGAAGCCCGAGGAGCCAGGTAAGGAGGAAGGCATGATGTCAGCTTCCACATACGGCCCTGGTCCCTCTGGGACCGATGGAGAAGAGTTACTGCAGCATTGCTAACCAACATGAGAACCATTTGTCAGCATCACCGCCAACTGCAAGATTTCACCATGCCTTGACACGTCGTTGGAGGCAGGCCCAGGCGGCATCCACAACAAAGGCTGTACTTTCGGGGTAAGCCGCACGTCGCAACTTTCCTCGTTGCTACAGTGCTCTGTTACCTTCTGCTTGTTGCTCCTTGTTCTCATTCTGTTGCCTACCTTGATCATCCTTCATTCACTCTGCCTGTTTCCTCTTCTGCTACCTTGTGCTCCTGCCGGCAATTCTCTGGCTACCTGCTCCTCTGACCTTCATCTGCACCCTTATGAAAGCCTGGAACCGCCGGATGCATCTACAAGGTTTTTTACCCCCATTCCGGGGGGAGTTTTCCTTGGACTTGGCCTTTCTCACAACCCTTGGGCTCTGTTCAGCCGGAGAGCCCAGGCTGCTAGAGAGAACCAGCCGTATCTCTTCAGCTTCTGCAAAACTGTCAAGTCTCAGGGAAGACAGTCTACTGAAAACGATACAGTAACCGCTGAAAACCTGCAACTGAGGACTGGGGAAAATCCTCATTCCCTGACTCATTGCTATTAGCATTTGTTTGAGCACCTAATGGTACCGAAGAGACAGATCCTGAAGAGAATACCCATCCTGACTATTTTGCTTGGTAAAGACGAATTTTGTTCGTTTGTTTGGCCAACCTCTGTACATGTACCCCTCATTATTGTTTACCAAAGGAATACGGCCTATCTGGTCATGTTCTCCCCAGCACATAGGGAAGGAGAATGACTAAACTTCTCAGATGGTCAGTGTTGGGATGCCACCTTACACATATTTCCGCAACACTTCGAGAGTCCGGCTAAAGATGGCACCATCTTCCTGAAGGAGAATGAGGCACTCTGCCTGGAAGCATTGCCTGAGATGGTGGCCCACGCAGGAGAGGCAGCCTGCGGGTTCCCTGGAATGCGGGCTGAGATTATAGGTTTCATCCAGCCATATGTGGAACCTGATTGGCTGCGCTCCCACACTGGGTGCTAAAGTTGCTTTCACTTTGTTAAAAATATTGTGGGGTTTTGAATCCAAATATCTAACTCTCTTCATTCACACAACCTCTTTCTCGGGGTTGTGAACATTGTCTGATTCCTGCTCCCAGTGCCACCATGCAGTGCTCTGATTAGCTCACACTTTCTCTTCATCTGGTTCTAGCCGAAGTAGGCAATCCTTCCCAACAGGATAAAATTAACGTAGGGTTACTGGGCTTCAATGGACACCGAATACCTTTACCTTTCCCTGTGTGAATACTTTGTCAAGTCAATTGCTGATGCACAAGACCTCGCAATTCCTCCATTTCCTGTGCTGAGCTACAGATGGAGGCGTGGGGTATGTGGAAGCCCCTGGCGGGCGGAGCGGAGGGCACAAACAAAGAGAACAATATGCCACAGAGGTATTTTTAGGGGCTCGTACACCACACTTGATTTAAAACGTGTAGCTCACCTTCTGCATCCCACATCTTCCAACAGTGGAGGTTGGTATATGTCACAGCCCAGCCTTTCACTCTCCGGGCCTGCCATGTCTGCACACATGCCATCCTGTGTGGCAATGGTGTTGGGGGGCAGTACTGCCTTCGGCACGGGCCTCCTGGGCATCTGCACAGGCCCCTGAGATCTGTGGATACTCCCCCCCACTCATTTGTTTATTTTCTTTCCTTTTCACAACTGGCTGCCTACTGCTGGGGGCCAGTGTCCAAGGGAGACACCTGGAGCTGCTGCTCATTTCACCCACTCCCATTAATTTGTTGAATTTAAACTCCTATTAACTGTGCTCCCCTGCCGGGCATTCCCACTTCCTGATGGGGGTGCAGTAAAATGGAATGATTCTGTGTGTGGCCACAGAGAGAAGGTTATTTAAAGAATGGGCTTCTTTTATCGTCAAATGTTGAGTGATTCATCACTTCTGTTGGCATCTCGACCTATGTATTGTTTAAATGTATAATGTTTCAGTTCAACTTGGGCCAAAATACCTTCAACTCTCTCTTCCTAAATATCTTCCTTCTCGAGCTCTTCGCTCATCCGCCTCCAACTCCCTCAGGGTCAGCCGCTTCTCCAAGCAACGAGTTGGGGTAGATCTCTCTCCGCAGCAGGAGCCTCCCTCTGGAACAGCCTTCCTGCCTTCCTGAAACTTGAGGAGAACCATTTCCGGTTCCGGAAGCACCTCAAAACCTTCCTCTTTGCCTCTGCTTTTTCTCCCCCTCTCCCCTGCTAAAATGACTGAACCTGCACTGAATCTGCAACTGGGCCACTCACCGATCTCTGTCCTTGGCCCAGCCACTCTTATCTGCACTGCCTCACTGGCAACCCCTGCACTGCGGGACTGTCTCTGTATCCCTACAGCCCCTCCTCCCTGCACTTACCTTGCACTTGCCACCAGCTGGCCCTTATTATTTATCTTGTATTCTACTAACCCTGTACTGCACTTTCCCCTCTCCCTTTCCCCTTACACTTTTCCCTTCCCCTCTACCCTTGCACTTGCACGATCTGAATGACACCTGGCCTAGTAGGATCGTTGTCTGTCTCCCCTTGTCCGCCCCCCCCTGCCTCGTCGCGCCTTGAAACACTTGTATATAAGCGCGTTACAAATGCAGTATCATATTATAACTATTTTACTGCACTGCCTTTTGGAGATCCACATGATCTCTTACCCTCATTTCACACCTAAATGTTATCCCTGCTTCACGTGTCCAACATGTTTCTATGATAACTTCTTTGTGTTTTGTCAGGTTCCCTTCTGAGCCACGGTTCTTTGATTAATAAGTCAAACACATGAAAAGACTCCACCGTTTGGCGGGTGTGGACATTCTCTGCAGGTGGGTCTCTGAAAGATAACAAAATAAATAAAATGCATTCCCCAGGGTAAACAATCAAAGTTATGCCAAGCATTTCTAACCAGTGCATAATACATATTTGTGCGGAAGCCTGGCAAATTTCCCTTAAGAGTTTATGTTGATAATGTATTTGTGTCATCTTGTTGTAGGCTCAGGGTACAATGTTGAACCTGGGAAGCTGGATTCCCCACATGACCACAATGTTATAATCATCTTAGGCATATAACCTTGTCTTTGTACCTAGGTCCACTTAAGTGTCAAAACTGAGTGTGCATAAACAAGCCCCCAGCGTAAGAAGTGCTACATAAAAAGCAAATGGGCATTGGCAATGCCAATAGTTTATGCTTCGGTAATGGAATTTTCAAAGATGGTTTGTGAGGAGTAAAGCAATGATGGTGGGGAGTGAGGGACATTGGGGTTGGAAGGAAAGAGGTTGACATTTAGCCAGTGAAAGAAAGGGAGCTTGTGTGTCACTGTTTGCAGATGTCCAGACAGAGTTGGAGGGTGGGGCAGTGAACACTGACGGACAAAAATCACTACATTTTCTTCGTAGCATTTCAGGAGGAATACAAAACCCCCAAGCAACAACACACGGAAGACCACGCTCCTGCCCAGAAGGCCGAATTACTGCCCTCCAGAGCCCCGAGCACGCTCCCACCTGCCATCTGCTGCTGCCTGACTGCCTGCTGCCCACGTGCCCTGCTATTTGCTGCCTGCACGTCAGCCAGGGGTGGAGTTGCTGTGACCACCCCTGCTGGAACTGAAGACTCCCGACTGGGATACCATCGCTCCACAGCCCAGCCCCAGGACCCAGTTGCCCACCCACTCCTGCCTCTGGGGTTGCCACAACACCATCTGGCACCACTGGCAACCCCCAGCCAGAGAGGCAGAGGGCCACCAGCTTCAATTCCAGAGAAGTTGGTGTCCTGGTGGAGCAAGTCCTGGGGCAGTATGATGCTCTCTTTGGAAGTTTGCGTGCCGACAATGAAGGACGGACCAGGATCTGGATGGACATCGTGACTGCCATCAACGCGGAGGGGGTGGCAGTCCGCGACTTACAACATGTCAAGAAGCGCTGGGAGGACTTCAGGTCCAGGACCCTCAACAAGGCCCGGCGCCTCTTGAAGGCAGCGGATGCCAAGGGGTGCCGGGGCCACCTGTCCGACCACCAAATGAGGCTCCTGGAACACATATGCCCAGCGCTCCACGTCCAGGTCCTTGAGAGGCAGACCCGTCTGGAGTCGAGCGGTAAGTGTACATGCATACTGATTGGATGCTGTGCGTGTGGTGGTGTGCCAGTAGTGTGCAGGTTGCACATGTGTTTTCAGAGGGCCATGTAGGGATGTGTATGAACAGGGGCGTGAGGCTGCCACATGTGAGTCCTCTTAGGTGTGAGACACATCGATGGTGTATGTGTTGGTAAGCATGCTGTGCAAATGTAGATGTGGGAGCACACATGTTTGAATTTCTGTGTATGTACATTGGCATGGTTGTGGTGTCACACATGGATGGTGGTTCCTGCTGCATGTATCTGCACTGTGTACATGTGTATGTGTGTGTATTTGACAAGTGTGCAACTGTGATGCAACATGGATGCATGTGACACTGATATGTAGAAGGCTGAATGCCAGATGTGACATGTATGTCGATCGCATCACTGCGACAGTTGGAGGAGATGTAGACATGCTTGTAAGTGTGGTGGTGTGTGTGCATGTCTAGTGCACTCCCTGTGTTTCATGTGATGTCAGGCTCACCTTCGGCTGTTCATGCTGTTGTATGTGTATGGATGTTGCTGACTGGTGCAATATTGGTGTGGAAATGCTCATGTGTGTGAGTTGAAATTACATGTGTGTCATGGAGTGTGATGCCATGTCTGAAGTTTGACACTGCCACTCATGTGCAACTGTCATGTGTGTATCAGTCCATTGTACAGTGCCCTGATGTCTGTGTTTTATCTCTCCCTGTCTGCAGCGTCAACTGATGAAGAGGGCGGAGAGGGTGCTGTGGAGCACAGCGGCAGGGATCGCACCACCAGCCGGAGACGCAAGGCCCGGCTCCCTTCCCAGATTGTCATCTCGTCGGGGAGTGAGGAGTCTGGTGCCGTGTCCGAGGCCGCAGCTGCCGGGGGTAGGTCCAAGAGGCAGAGGTCAGAGGTGGACTCCTCGGCAGCAGAAGGGGCAGCAGGTTGGTGGGGGGTTTGGTGGAGGAGGAGGCCGCGGAAGGGACACCCACAGGGTCTGGAGGTGGGGATTCCACTGGTGCTAGTGGTGCAGTGCAGGGGCAGGGACAGGAGGCAGCACAGGCAGCCGCAGAGGTGCCTGTGTGTAATCCTGTCCCTGATCCTGTCACTGCATCATCTGGCACCAGCAGGGATGCCTACGTCCAGACCCGTTTTCAGGGAGGGGATGAGTGCACAACAACTGGCCTTCCTCTCCCTGCGGACGTGGCTATCCGGGACCGTGTTGAGCCTGTCCTGAGTGGGATAACGTTGCGTCAACAGGGCATGCCAGGTGACCTGCAGTCTTTTCGTGGAGAGACTGCACGTCGTCTCGCATGCCTCTTTGACCAGGTTGACCTACTGGGACGGGTCACCGGTGCTGGATTCCTCCATGTGCTGGACCTTCTTGCGACCCCCTCCTCTCCTGAACCCCCTACGCGCCAGTCGTCCTCCATGCCATCTTCCCACCCATGTATCACCTGGATACCCTGTGGAGCTGCCCCTGACCCAGCGTCCAGGCTGGTGGAGTACATATCCCTGCCACAGTCGGGAGTCGGACATCCAGCAGGGGTGGCCACCACGACAACTGCACCCCAGCCGGAGGAGGACGTGCAGGCAACAAGAGCCAGGGCGCAGGCACAGGAACAGGTACAGCAGCAGCAACATGGTGGGAGCAATGATGGCTCGGGGCCTTCCACATCGGAGGGGCAGACATCGGCCATAGGGCAGGAGGACCCCGGATTTCAAGTGTCTTCCGTGTGGCAGCGGTTGGGCCATGCCATAGATGCGGAGCGGCAGCGGGTGGAAGAGGCACGGCTCACAATGCTCAGGGCGGAGAACTCCATGCGGAGGGTCCTGAGGCGGGCCGAGTGCCTCGAGGCAATTCGCAGGGAGTTGGAGGTGAACATGTCGTCGTCCCTGCGAACCCTCAGGGCCATGGAAGAGGACCACCTCCAGGACATTGAGTGGGAGTTCGATGATGCCCTGGCCCGGGACATCAAAAAGTGAGCCGTCGGACTAGCCCGCTGCCATTGTAAATAGTTAGATAGTGTTAGGTTTCCTTTCTGTTTTTGTTTATTTTGGGCCGCTTGGACAATGCTACACATTTTTGTATATAGTTCTTTATTAGGTAGTGTTTTTTGTAGGTTTCATTTAATTTGTTGGGCTCATGGACCCTGGATTGGTGATTTGTATATAGTTGAACAGTGGATGTTTCTCGTTTTTATTTTAATTTCACCATGGCGCAATGGATTTCATATATTTATTTTGCCTTGGATTTGCTATGTTGGACTGAGACTTTGGACAAATTTTCATTTGGATTTCTTTGGATTCTGATTTCATATTTTTTATTCTTTTCCGGACATGCTGCATTTTATTTCTTATTCCCATTATTGAGTGTTTTTTTACATTACATTCATGTTGTGTTCAATACATTTTTGTTTCATACTTCGATGTGTGGTATTCTCTCATTGGTTTCATGCATGTCATGATATGGGTTTTCACATTTACTTGCACCCATTGTGTGTGTGTGACGGACATGTGTTCATGTACATACTTGCCATTCGGGTTGTATCATGCAATGGCCATTTCTATGTGGGTGGATGCAATACTTGGTTGGGTCTTTGGGCTGGGGTGGCGTGGGTTGTGATGTGGGTGGCCATGAGGCCCATGATTGAGGATCGTCATGACGTGGGTGCTGGCGGACATGAGTGGGGGCCTGCTGGTAGGTGCCCCTGACTGCTGAGGGGTGGGGGTGCTGGGGGACATGTGTGGGACATGAGTGGGGGCCTGCTGGCAGGTGCCCCTGACTGCTGGGGTGTGGGGGTGCTGGGGGACATGTGTGGGACATGAGTGGGTGCCTGCTGGCAGGCGCCCCTGACTGCTGGGGGGTGGGGGTGCTGGGGGACATGAGTGGGGGCCTGCTGGCAGGTGCCCCTGACTGCTGGGGGGTGGGAGTGCTGGGGGACATGAGTGGGGGCCTGCTGGCAGGTGCCCCTCACTGCTGGGGGGTGGGGGTGCTGGGGGACATGAGTGGGACATGAGTGGGGGCCTGCTGGCAGGTGCCCCTGACTGCTGGGGGGTGGGAGTGCTGGGGGACATGAGTGGGGGCCTGCTGGCAGGTGCCCCTGACTGCTGGGGGGTAGGGGTGCTGGGGGTAGGGGTGCTGGGGGACATGAATGGGACATGAGTGGGGCCTGCTGGCAGGTGCCCCTGTCTGCTGGGGGATCGGGGTGCTGGGGGACATGAGTGGGGGCCTGCTGGCAGGTGCCTCTCACTGCTGGGGGGTGGGGGTGCTGGGGGACATGAGTGGGGGCCTGCTGGCAGGTGCCCCTGACTGCTGGGGGTGGGGGTGCTGCGGGACATGAGTGGGGGCCTGCTGGCAGGTGCCCCTGACTGCTGGGGGGTGAGGGTGCTGTGGGACATGAGTGGGGGCTTGCTGGCAGGTGCCCCTGACTGCTGGGGAGTGGGGGTGCTGTGGGACATGAGTGGGGGCCTGCTGGCAGGTGCCCCTGACTGCTGGGGGGTGGGGGTGCTGGGGGACATGAGTGGGACATGAGTGGGGGCCTGCTGGCAGGTGCCCCTGACTGCTGGGGGGTGGGGGTGCTAGGGGACATGTGTAGGATATGAGTGGGGGCCTGCTGGCAGGTGCCCCTGACTGCTGGGGGGTGGGGTGCTGGGGGACATGTGTGGGACATGAGTGGGGGCCTGCTGGCAGGTGCCCCTGACTGCTGGGGGGTGGGGGTGCTGGGGGACATGAGTGGGGGCCTGCTGGCAGGTGCCCCTGACTGCTGGGGGGTAGGGGTGCTGGGGGACATGAGTGGGGGCCTGCTGGCAGGTGCCACTCACTGCTGGGGGGTGGGGGTACTGGAGGACATGAGTGGGACATGAGTGGGGGCCTGCTGGCAGGTGCCCCTGACTGCTGGGGGGTGGGGGTGCTGGGGGACATGAGTGGGGGTCTGCTGGCAGGTGCTCCTGACTACTGGGGGGTGTGGGTGCTGGGGGACATGTGTGGGACATGAGTGGGGGTCTGCTGGCAGGTTCCCCTGACTGCTGGGGAGTGGGGGTGCTGGGGGACATAAGTGGGGGCCTGCTGGCAGGTGCCCCTGACTGCTGGGGGGTGGGGGTGCTGGGGGACATGAGTGGGGGCCTGCTGGCAGGTGCCCCTGACTGCTGGGGGGTGGGGGTGCTGGGGGACATGAGTGGGGGCCTGCTGGCAGGTGCCCCTCACTGCTGGGGGGTGGGGGTGCCTGGGGACATGAGTGGGACATGAGTGGGGGCCTGTTGGCAGGTGCCCATGACTGCTGGGGGTGCTGGGGGACATGAGTGGGGGCCTGCTGGCAGGTGCCCCTGACTGCTGGGCGGTGGGGGTGCTGGGGAACATGTGTGGGACATGAGTGGGGGCCTGCTGGCAGGTGCCCCTGACTGCTGCGGGGTGGGGGTGCTGGGGGACATGAGTGGGGGCCTGCTGGCAGGTGCCCCTCACTGCTGGGGGGTGGGGTGCTGGGGGACATGAGTGGGGGCCTGCTGGCAGGTGCCCTTCACTGCTGGGGGGGTGGGGGTGCTGGGGGACATGAGTGGGGGCCTGCTGGCAGGTGCCCCTCACTGCTGAGGGGTGGGGGTGCTGGGGGACATGAGTGGAGGCCTGCTGGCAAGTGCCCCTCACTGCTGGGGGGTGTGGGGGACATGAGTTGGTGATCACTAGTGCAAAGTGACATGTGGCTTGGCTGGGGGGCATGCCCATGGTGGATGGGCTGCCTGCGGGATATGACCAGGGGTGCAGGGTAGCCCCCTGTGGTGTGGGCTGCCCGCAGGGGCCGTGGAGGGTGTAGAGGGAACACCTGGGAGGACCCACACTGCCAATTCACGTGTAGGACTCCCAGCGCACCCCTGAAATTCACGTGCCCCGCTCTGACAGCAAAATCGCGTGTGAAACTTCCCACGAAGCCCAGTTATTCACGTACCCCACTCGCACAGGGCCAATCGCTTGTGAAACTTCCCACGAACCCCAGTTATACACATACCCCACTCGCACAGGGCCAATCGCATGTGAAACTTCCCACGAAGCCCAGTTATTCACGTACCCCACTCGCACACGGCCAATTGCGTGTGAAACTTCCCGCGCACCCCAGTTATACACGTACCCCACTCGCACAGGGCCAAACGCGTGTGAAACTTCCCACGAATCCCAGTTGTTCACGTACCCCACTCACACAGGGCCTATCGCGTGTGAAACTTCCCGCGTACCCCAGGAATACACGTACCCCACTTGCACACAGCATTTCGCGTGTGAAACTTCCCGTGAACCCCAGTTACACACGTGCTCCACTCGCACAGGGCCTATCGCATATGAAACTTCCCGCGCACCGCAGGAATACACGTACCCTACTCGCACAGGGCATTTTGCGTGTGAAACTTCCCGCGCACCCCTGAAATACACGTTCCCCTCTCCAATCGCGTGTGAAAATTCCTGTGCACCCCAGGAATACACGTACCCCACTCGCACAGGGCCTATCGCGTGTGAAACTTCCCGCACACCCGAGGAATACACGTACCCCACTCGCACAGGGCATTTCCTGTGTGAAACTTCCCGCGCACCCCCGAAATGCACGTTCCCCGCTCCAATCGCCTGTGAAACTTCCTGCGCACCCCAGGAATACACGTACCCCACTCACACAGGGCCTATCGCGTGTGAAACTTCCTTCGCACCCCAGGAATACACGTACCCCACTCGCACAGGGCATTTCCCGTGTGAAACTTCCCACGAACCCCTGTTATACACGTACCCCACTCCAATCGCGTGTGACACTCCCCGTGCAGCGGGGTAGGTGTATTCGGTGGGGTGTGCAGAGAGTTTTACAGGCGTTTTCGTGGTTGGGGGCCTGTGCGCCATGTACAGGATTTGTTCACTGTGCATGGCGCACAGGGAGGGGTTGGGGGCGTAACTGGCGCTGCTGCAGGGTCGCTGCGCCACTCTGCGCCACGGCTAGTTTTGGAAGCTAAAATCCATGAATACGCTGTGCGCGGAAATGAATTTTAGCGCACGCGGCTGGCGCCAAAATTCACACACACACACTGTGTGCCAGACGCGTGCGCCACTTGTGTGCTGAATTCTATGAATTACCCCCTGAATCGCTTATTTATATTGTTCATACTTATGATAGCATGAGTCTTCATTAATAGGCATACCTACATTCCATTCTGTGTTTGCTTATTCAAACACCTGGTAACCGGCACAGTACAAAACAAGCATAATGCAAAAAGCAAGTGTTGGTAGAAATTCCAAACTAGGGATCTTGTCTGACAGTGGAGTTATATCAAATAGAGTCCACTACACTTGGTTCAATACTAACTCATTGCTCATTTCCTTGATCAAAATGGTACAGCCATACTGTTGTAGGTAAAAAAATATATATACACCCAGATGGGTAAAGTATCCAAATCTTTGACTGTGAATCATGCCACCTATTTTCATAGGAAGCAATTCAAACCGTAGACCTCATTCATAACCCTCAGGGTCAAAGTGTCAAGTCTATCAATCCAATACACTTCCCACTGAAGCATTTAATTCAACATATCCACACCCCTCATTGAGGTATGAACTACTTCCAAGATTATAAATCGCATTTGAGCCACATTGTGTCCTAACTCTGTAAAATGTTTTGCTACTAAGGATTTCAGATTTTGTGTTCTTACATTTGACTTTTGTTCACCCCATCGTTCTCTCGCTTTTCTAGTGCTTTGACTAATGTATGGCAGTCCACATGGGCATTTAATTGCACAGATGACGTTTGAGGTGATAGAAATCGCATAGTCATGCAATCTGATTTTTGTGTGGAATGTGGGTGTAGAATGTAGTTTCCCTTTATTATACTGTTACAACTGCCACACATAAGGCAGGGCAATGGTCACTGTTTTTGTTTGCTCGGGAACATTTGTTTCTTTGTAAGGCGTTCTGCTTTAACCAGTTTATCTCTGAAGTTGACCCCACTTTTAAAGGCCATCATTGGCGGGTTGGGAAAAAGTCTTAAGAAACAGGGGTTCATGATGTAATATTTTCCAGTTCTTTCTCATGATTCTTGTGATCTGAGTACTTTGTTTAGAGTATTTAGATACATGCAATAGTGAAATTTCCGAATGTTGTAAACAAAGTACTCAGATCACAAGAATCATGAGAAACAACTGGAAAAATAATGTGCTTGTTATTCATATAATTAGATTGTAAAGTATTGGGTGAAGGGATATTGGACAAGCTTACTCTCTATCTTCTTCTTTGGCTTGTTATTATGTCACACATGTTACTGTGCTTTACCTCGATCTTCAGAGCACCCATTAATACACACATATAATACACTATATATGTAGGCTCCCTTTTCTACAGGGCCCATATCTAAATGACTAAATGAGCCTGTTAAGATATTACTTCTATTGGTAATAAAATATTGTAAAGACCATGTGACAATAACCAGTTATTCGAAATAGCTGGAGAATGACTGATAGACACCGAATCGGGTTAGGTACACCATTATCCCGTTTATACTACCAATAGTTATGCTTCAACTTAATAGGCCTTTTTTTGTCTAATTGAGAATTATGAGACTTAATAAGAATGTTTCACATTAGAGCATGCTTTGCATGTTATAAACGGTTACTGCTTAACATACTTCTGAAATTGCACCATAATTACAGTAATCTGTTGTAATATGGCCGAAAACACATCACTTCAAGATAGTACACCTCCCAAGTTAGTCCTTTTTCTTGATACCAATCTTAAAGTGATGAGTTGACTGTATGCTGTAACGCATATCATACCGTTGCGTCATTGACGGCAGCTCTTAGCTTATAACAGTCATAATTATCACGGGTCAACTTTCACGAGCATCAGTCTGCGCTCTTTAAGAAGAACAACACGACAGTCGTTTAAACATTGAAATATTTCGAGTGATCAGACACCAGATATGGTCAAACACTCATGAAACAATGGGGAGCGTGAAATGACTTACGTGGAGACGATGGGTAAGTTCAAAGATTTTAATCGTACAGGCCCGGCCGGAGCCCAATGCAACTTCTCATCTCTTCAACGGTCGCTGTCTCTGTCTCGCGACCCCTGCATTCCAATAACAACAGGGCTCGCAGGACAGAGAACAGGACCAACATTCCAAGCACATCTTTACATATCTCTCCCCTCAAGGAAAAAAAACAAAATAAATATTATTGAAAATGAAAGCAACTAATTAACAATAACACAACAAAATATAATGAATTTGAAAGCAATACAACTAACGTACATAATCTACCAACCAGGTGGGTTATTTGGTAACTCTCCTTCTCTTAGTAGCCACCGTATCACTTGCACCAGCTTCCACATCCACATCTCTCTGCACATCATCCTCATTCACACCTCCATCTTCCGTTTGTTGGTTTTCCACCTCCATCCCTTTCACCTCGGTGGCCCTGGCTAATCTACCTTTGGACCATACCTCACCACCCTCAAGAATGACTACACCATTCCTTACAGCAGGGACCAGAAATCTACTTTCAACACACTTGTTTATGGATCTGGGATTCTTGATCCCCTATACTCCACTCTAGCACCTTGACACCTCCTCTTCTATCAAACTGTTCCTTATTCCTTTCCTGTCCTTGTCTGATCAGTCTCATAATGTCCTTCCTGTCCACCACAACAGCTTTCGCCATGCCTAACCACCCTGGGCAAAGCTTTGTCCCAAGTTCTCTTCCCTTGAGAGAAACAAAAGGAGAAATTCCCGTAATTGGGTGTGGCATAGTCACATAACTCCAGGTCACATGGTTAAGAACTTCTCTCAATGGTTGTCCCACACACATTGCCATTTGGATTCCCCCTTTCAAATATCTATTTACTCTTTCTACCAACCAGTTGACTCTAGGATGGTATAATGTCATCCTGGTATGTACAATGCCGTAGCTAACCAAGAAATTCCTCATCACCTACGACACAAATTGCATTCCATTATCAGATA
Organism: Ambystoma mexicanum; assembly: GCF_040938575.1. Lineage (NCBI taxonomy): Eukaryota > Metazoa > Chordata > Amphibia > Caudata > Ambystomatidae > Ambystoma > Ambystoma mexicanum. Next base: position 1,191,356,793 of record NC_090923.1, on the reverse strand, counting down.
CCAACTCAGTAGGAACTCCTTCCTTGAGAAAAATTCTCTCCAAAAACAAAATCAAATCTTTAGCAGTCACTTCTCTAACTGCTTCCCATTCCACCCACTTGGAATGAAAATCCACCAATACAAACAAAAATTTGAACCCATCACCTAACCCTGCAATGGGGCCCATAATATCCTCTGCTAACTTTAGCCAGGGTTGATCTGGAACAGTGTTGGGAACCGTAAGTGTCTCCCGTACCACCTTGCACTTGTCGCTTGACTGGCATGACATGCAATTGTTTACACACCTTTCCGCCATCTTATCTATTCCTGGCCACCAATAATTTTGTCTCAATTTCCTTTTCATTGCCCCCTCACCAGGATGCCCTTAATGCGCCAACTCCACCATCACAATCCTAAAATTCTCTGGCGGCACACAGAATTGCCCCCTCCTCAACTTTCCTTCAACCAATCTTAGGTCCTCCTTGACTTCCCACCACACCTCAAACCTTTTATCCAGCACCTTCTTCTCTGGCCAACCTTCTACTGTCCACTGCTTGATCAACTTCAAATCTTTGTCTTTTTGATCTTCCTGCAGCCATTTTTCACATCCCACTGCACTCTCCACCTCAGCTACTACACATTCTTCTATCTCTTCTGTTCTTAGCTCATCCTCCTTTTGTACAGGTAATCTAGCTAGGCAATCTGCTACCACATTCCGTTTTCCCTGGCAAGTAACTTACATCAAAATTGTACATATGGAGTCCTAAACCCCATCTGCTAATCCTCGGGACCCCAATGCCCACCTACCACTCTCAAATAGTTGTACCATTGGTTTATAGTCTGACCTCACGACCCATCTCCTCCCCCACCAAAAATATTTAAAGTGATTAACTGCCCAAAACATTGCCAAGGTTTCACGCTCAATGACTGAGTAATTTTCTTCCGCACCCCTCAGAGAACGTGAAGCAAAAGCTATTACTCTCTCCGTGTTATTCTTGTTATATTGCATCAATGTTGCACCTAAACCTACTACACTGTCATCTACCGCAAAAACACACCTATCAGCTGGGTCAAACTTGCCAATTGAGGGTGCTTTGATTATCCCCTCCTTAATTCTTTCAAATGCCTCTTCACACTCCACACTGCACAGAAATTTAACACTGTTTCTGAGTAAACTCCTCAGAGGCATGGACATTATCGCAAAGTCCTTTACGAACTTATGATAGTACTCTGCCAAACCAAGGAACGACCTCACCTGATCTTTATCAGTTGGCCACGGTGCACTTTTGATAGCTTCTACCAAACTTTCCTTTAGCTTCATACCTTCACTGTCAACTACGTGCCCCAAATATTCCACATTCTCGACTAATTTTGCACTTGCTCCTACGCACCGTCAAGCCGGCTTCACTCAGTGTGCCCAACACTTGCTTAAGAATCTCATCATGCTCTTTCTCTGAATTAGCATAAATCAACATGTCATCTTGGAAAATTACAATATTGTGCACCCCCTCCATTATTGTTTCCATCACCCTTTGGAAAACGGCTGCCACTGATGCCAGTCCGAATGGCATTCTGCAATATTTGAAAGTTCCCAACGTGGTTACAAATGTAGTTAGATGTTGACATGCTTCGGTCAGCGGTACTTGGTGGTAGGCTTGAGATAAATCTATTACTGAGAAAAGTTTTGCACCATTCAAAGTTGTCAATTTTTCTCCAATGATGGGAAGTGAATGTCTGTCAACTAAAATGTTCCTATTCACATCTCTCAGGTCCACACAGAGTCTTATCTCTCCATTGGACTTGGCCGTTGCCACTACCAGAGACAACCATTCGGAACTTTCTATTATTTCGATAACTCCTCTTTGCAACAGCTTCTCAATCTCCTGTTTCACTTTATCACTCAAATTCTGTGGTACTGGTCTGACTTTATGCACCCTGGGAGTGGCTCCAGTTTTGAGGATTATCTCGTTCTCAAACCCTTTCACCATCCCTAGTTCTTCTGTGAATACTTTTTTAAACTCCTGTTCCCATTTGTCCCTTACTTCAGCAACAGTGATGGGGTATTCAGCACTTGCTTGTATTCTTATGCCTAATTTCTGCTGCTCACCCCAACCTAAATGTGACAACCCCTCCTGAGTAACATAGACATAGGTCCGATCATGTGCTCACTCAGCTGTTCAATTGTTCCTTGCACACACCCTTCAAAAGTCTTTCTTGATATTAGTGTCCAAGGCGAACAGCTGTCAACCTTCATTGTGACTACTCTTCCTACGATCAGAAAGACATCTGTTGGCCCGTTTCCTTTAGAAGACATATCTGCTACTTCCAACACATGCTTCCCTTGGTGATTCTGTGGAACTACATAACTCTCCTCCTGCTCAGGAACTCTCCCTCCAGCCTCTACGTTCTCCACTTGTCCAGATTCCCTGCAAACTCTTGCAACATGTCCTTTTCTTTTACATTTCAAGCAATTAACATTCCTGGCCGGGCAAAACATGCTTGAAGAAATCTGGCGATTACTACCACACTTAAAGAATTTGACTTCTCTGTTTGTGCCCAGTTTTCTCTTCTTGTATAACCTTCCAAAGATTGCTGCAAGTTAATATAGCCTTTTGCTTTGCCCCTTTTTTTCCTGTGTTATCCTCCAATCATTGGCTGCTTGTCGATCCAATCATTAGTTGGCTTCCTGAAATTTCCTCAGCCCCTCCCCTCTTGGCTAAAGATGCGCACTGAAGGGAGAGCAGTTCCTCACCACAGCCCTTGAATAGTTGGAGCATCCTCCCCTGTCTCCTCGCCTCTTATCTTGCAGAGGTGGTCGTGAGATCAGTGGTGTTTGCAGGGCACAGTGGGCAACCACAACAGGTGTGCCGGTCTCTGCGCGATCCTTCACTGTAGTCAACTGTGACCGGCACACAAACTCTGCACGGTCCATTTCCCTGCGGCTGCTGTGATAGAAGTGCCTCTCAGCCGCAGTCAGCAGGGATTAGGGTGCCAGCCCCGCACAGCGCTCCTCTCCACAGCGGGCCTGTGTAACCTTAAACGAATCCTATCCTCGTCGCCAATTGAAATGACTTACATGGGGACGATGGGTAAATGTAAAGGTTTTAATCGTACAGGCCCGCCCGGAGCCCAATGCAACTTCTCAGCTCTTCAACGGTTGCTGTCTCTGTCTCGCAACCCATGCATTCCAATAACAAAAGGGCTTGCAGGACAGATAACAGGACCAACATTCCAAGCACATCTTTACAGAGCACTTTCTTATTTTGTAATTTTATTATGTTTCGTCGACATTTCAGAGTGTTAAATAGTGATTCTTAAATAAGATACCCTATGCTCTTTTCCAACTCGTACACACTGTGGGTGTGAAGTTCGAGCTTTAGACCTTAATAATACTTGTTTCTTTGCTCTCTGTTTTCTTTTGTGATTGCTAGTACTACACAATAGTGGATCGTATAATTCTGGAATACTATTTGGGTACCGTTTATTACAAGGCATCTACAACACACTGTTTTGACAGACACTCTTGTTTGCTAAATATATCACGTTTTAGAAGGATTGCAGACTTTACCCACACGTGGGCTATCACTAGACACTAAGATATTTTAAAGTTATGCTGGTACATAATGTAGTTAATCAGTATCACAAGGGTGTATGGAAGAGAAATATCGATCAACCTAATATTGCAGGTATTGAGATCACAGTATATGAAGTGGATTATAATGTTTCTTTTTGAAAAATACACTGTTGGCAATGTTTGGAATGTCATCAATATGTAAGCACAACTGAGTATTATTTTATGGACCTTTTTAACCTCTTCAGATGAGATAATAAAGTATCATTACTTTTTAACAATGTTGTAGATAACCCCTGAAGAATGGAATTTGCTCCCGAAATGCATTGGGTTTGGTCTACCCTGTGGAATTGAAATTAAAAAGTAGATGCTTGAAGAATCAAAGGTCAGGTAACAATGTGTTATTATGAAGAAACTTGGATTTAACTAATGAATTATTTCAAATGAACTTGAATTCTTAAATGTTGCCTGATTTTTCAGGCCATAGGTGTGCAGGGGACGGGAGTCTCCATGACATTACTAATCACAATTTAAGGGGGTCAGGCTTCGTAATTGCCTGGTCTAGATTTCAAACATTTAGATTAACCTGGATGCAAATCTGTGGGGTCAATTCCTTCAACTCTTCCAAATGTTGGATCTGAAATCCTGGCTGTGTCTGTGATGTATCTTGCCTCCTGCAAGATGTACCCTGGGCCAGTGATGTACAGGGAACAGGAACCAGGCTGACCTAGGTAAGTAGAAACAGGAGCATGCCTTATTGTCTCTTAATTACATAGTATAGGTAAGAAGTAGGAGAGAAGATCTAAAGGCCTCCACCCTGGTTCCCTGCCTAGATCCAAGTCCCCAACCCTCAGTCACTGGAACACTCAGGTGCCCCAACACTCCAAGCTCCACCTGAGCATTCCACCAGACCCCTGCACTCACACAGACTATCAACCACAACATCTAGGATATTACAGTCTGCATCCTCTCTTAGTGCTACTGGCAGCTAGCAGCTTGGCCCTCCTCCTGTACAAGCTACCTTCTCCTTTGTGCAACTACCAGTTTTTAAGATTCTTCACTGACCAGAACAACACTTGCATGATGTTGATGTTATTGGTCACCTCCTGCCATCATCAAGTGTTTCGCTCTGCAAAGGAGATGCAACATCCATAAAGGTTGGAAAGTTCATGATGCTGATGTCATTGGTAACTGCCTGTTATTGAGTGCTACACTAAGCTATGAAAATGCAGGATCCAAGCAGATTGGAAATGTCATGATGTTGATGTAATTATCCGGCTTTTGCTGTTGAGTGTCAAGCTCTGCTATGGAGATGCAGCATCCACGCAGATTGGAATGTTCATGGTGTTGATGTCTTCGGTTGACTCCTTTTATCGAATGTTATGCTCTGCAGCATCTACACATACTGGGAAGTTAATGGTGTTGATTTCATTGGTTGCCTCCTGCTATCGTTGAGTGTTACGCTCTGCTTTGGTGATGCGGCATCCACGTAGATTGCAAAGTTCATTCTCCTATATCTTCAATAAGGTGATGAAGGCTTAACCTTTTGGCACCTTTGTGTCCTTTTCTTCTGACCTTCCCTCCCTCCTTGCCACCTTTATGGAACATTTTCGGAGGCTCTCCACCCTGTGTCAGAAGCAGCGGGTACAGTTATTCTGTTTTGAGGCACTAATTCATTTTATGCAGGTATTTCTGGACATGCTCATCAATGTAATGCTTCTGTGCGCATGCGCATGTTCTTTCCGCATTTATGCATCTTCATCCGACGAAGACGGGTAAGAAACATGCACAGCTGATGGAGGTATGCGCACACCTGTCTGAGTGCATGTTTTGTGAGATGCAACATCGGATGATGACATCATGTGCAGAGTCCATTGCGCATCTAATACAAACAAACAGGCCTCCTACAGCTTTTTTAATGCAAACCTCGCAATGAGATGACATCTCGCAGATGCAGCCTAATGTGGTTGCCCATGTGATGGCAACGCACAATATTCTGGAAATTGGGCACCAAGGGACATGCAAATGAAATCAAATTAGTTTATAGTGCATTTTGAAGCTCAATTATCTTCGGGCAGTTCCTAGCAGATGTGATTATTTCCCATTTAAATGGTACTTTTATGGCCTAAATCAGTAGAATGAAAACGTCATCTCAAACACCAGAACCTGCCGCTTGCATATTTCTGCTGCGGGCGCACTCACCAGTTGAGCTATCTTAATGAGCTAGGTGGATGTGCTTCAACCTCCTGCTCAACTGAGTTAAGGCAAACCGTTTCTAAAAGCTCTGTGAGTAACTCAGCACTCGAATATTATGGGCCTGACCAGTGATCCAGATAAGATTTGGAAGCAAGAATAGTGCCCTCCCTATTTTTTAAAGTCATGAGTAAAATGATTATTTAGGGAGTCAAAATGTAATTCGAATTCCCAATCAGAGTGGGGAAAAAATGTTTTAACTCGAAAATGGAAATTTGTAACAATTATTTATTTTCACCTAGTTACTCATGCACATTAAAAGATACAGGTTTACTTCTTCTAATCAGCCAGTTATAATAGTAATTCTTCCTGTGATACTACATACATTACCGGTCCAAACATATCCATGGAGCTGTGTGTGTGAAAGCAGGGGCACAAGGACTGTGAAGTGACAGGATTCTCAGGCTCACACACCACGCCGGAGCCAGCAGGTAAGTTTCAAGGTCATTTTATTCCAAGTGTCTTACATAGTACAGAAACACTGGCACATCCCATCCAACCAGCTTCCAGATCTCAAATGACACTCATACAAATCTCATTGCCACTCACACTTAAACACTCCACTATGACATAGGCACATTCCACACACCCTGCTGTCCATGACATCACGACCCATAACTCACATTATGACACCTTTCCCTCCGTACTACCTAAACAAAGGCAACCCAATAACACAAGAAGCTCCTCACAAAATTCAACGTGTGGCCAGCACGCAGATAATATAAGAAACCACAGCACCACCGATCCTGATGGATGCACGGGCCAGTACTCAAACCACCATCATGGAAAATAAGATGCACCAAGCACACCTCTAACCACATGTAGATGGACACACATGGAACAGAATCCAAACTGCACAACCCACAGGGAATAACACTATGCAGCACTCCCTGCTATTACACTGCACCAACCTACTACACTACACAACACCACAATCCACTTCGCAGAACTCTCTGCCATAAACTGTACCAGCCTGCTACACTAGACAACACCAAACTCCACCCGGTTTCCACCAATACAAAATCAGGGAAGAACACCCATCGATCTGCTGGAACAACGGGTATTAAACATTTACATCTCAACAATCCAGGACCAACAAACAACCTTCGAGGACTAAAAATAAAAAGAACATGCACAGCCACTTGTCTCGAGCTGCCCCTCGAGACCTCAGGCCTTCCACACCCAAGCGTACCACCACCCATAATGAGCAACTTAACTAACCAACATGCCCACCAGTGCAACAATACCTTCCACCCTGGGCTGCCCCCAGAGCCTAAGGCCTGCCACGCCCAAGCACAACCTGCTGAACCTTGAGCAACAACACAGCACAAACTACTCATCAGCCCAACCTTAAACCACACCAACAAAACAGAGAACGCATCCCCAACAACAACCAAACTCCCTAAGACCAACTACACAGCAACCAGTCATCACTTCCCTCACACATATTCGAAGGAAAAATAACTGGTACCACCACAGAATTCACAAAGAAGACTAGATCCCACCACAAAGAAAAAAAACACTACACACCCATAACACCACGACTGTACCCAACAGTCACACCAGCCACGGAAACCACCCGGCATTCCACAACCAAACTTACCGTAATCCTCAGATAAGAACTACACTCCTAATACACCATGACAAGACCCACAGTCACCAGCTACAAGCCACCCAGCACTTAGTAGCTTGCACACTGTAATCAATAGTTTTAACACTATGCACCTAACACACCCTGACTGTAACCAAAAGTCACCACACACCACAGAACCCGGCCAGTATTCTGTGGCAGACTAGACCAAAATGTGGTTTTAACAAACTACCACACTTACTTGACTGTACCCAACGCCACCACCCTACAGATCCATCTGGCAATCTGTAGACACCCCAACTGTAACCCACAGTTCTGCCAAAAGCACCACTGTCTCAGCCCAAACCTCCGCCAACCTGACTGTAACGCAGCAATACCGAAATATGGAACCCACCCGGCATTCCGTCAAACCCATAGTAACCCACAGTTTTTAAGGATACACACACAATTGGAAAACACACACCCTAAACTATCCTGACTGTAACCAACAGCCACAAGACGTAGTCTATGACTAGACTTTAACAGACGTAACACATAACATAGATTTCCGTACCGCAAAATAGAAACTCACACTTCAATATTAAGTTGCAGTCGACTTGCTCACGGTTTACAGTGTAAGACCATTTGAACCCCACACCCACATGTCCAATGTCCCCCAACAAGGTACAAACCCTGTCTAAGTCCTTTGGAAGTGCACAGTGTTCACCAAACCCCACACCCACAAGTCTACATACCCCACCTGGAAAGAAAAAAACAAGTTAGCCATAATGCATCAAGCCAACCCAAATCTATGAATCCCCCTAGAAAGGAGAAGAAAAACGTTAACACCAACATCTTCCAGTGATACAGCCTAAGGGGGCAACCAGGGCCACAACATCAACACACACATGTATGTGAAAAGGCTGAGAACAACACTACTCAGGGCCATGCCCCTAATGCATGTTCAAATCCAGAGGTCACTACACACAGACACACACACAACGACAGTTACAGACCACTTCCCAGACAACATCTTGCTAATAACATTTTAATGTCCACCATAGTGGACACAACAAGCCAAAACACCCCCACTGTCGCGGTACAAAATAAGGGCAGCCCCATTCCCATTGGAAGTCGCCCCCAGAGCACCACCAATTGCTTCCTCACCGTCTTCCTGTCCTGTCATTAGTTGTTGCCAAATTCCATGGCAGCAATGGGCACTGTCAACATTTGACAACTCACCCTCTGATGCGCACCAACGCCCATGAGCCGGCAGCCTTGTCTCGTGCGCGGTGACAGCATTCCACGGTCCTCCATAGAGTTCTTGGTGCCCATAGAAACCTTTTGCCATACTGGCCGCCATATGTGATGCAAGGTGGTCACGTGATGCGTGAGGAACATTGCTCACGCTACTTCTGAACGTCGACATCATCACTACTACACCAGCTGTGGGCCAACAAAGACCTGCGCTCCTCTTGCCCATGTCCGACACTCCCAGACGCTCCGCACGGCTATACCTCATAGTGCACCACCGGGCCAGACGGCAAACGGACCCGGATGCTAGTCTGCAATGGCTCGCCCTCACCAGCACCTTGCCAGTGCCGCCCGGCCACCGGTACTAGGACCGCTTTGATGGGTCCAAAACTAATTAAAGACACCAGAAATATACTTCTTTGCTGACACGACCAGGGCATTGATGTTGGGACCGATGTGCCTGGTCTGATTGCCACGTACCAATCAAATGAAACTTGCTCCACTCTCTAAAGATGACACCAGCACCACTCGGCCATTGGTTCCTGGAGGGCTGAGCTTGATCCGAGCTGCTCTGACACGCCTGCCCCATAGTGCATGGACCACTACCGCTACCTCTGCTTAAATCACCACCACCAGGCACTGCAGCCCCCTCCTTCCTGGCCTTGAGGAAACGTACTTCTCAAGCATGACTCGGCTACTGGAGTGCCCTGGACCTCCTGCAGCAACTTCTCCTGCACTGCACGCTTGTGCCTCTCTGATCCAGCACCACCCGGCTTGCTGGAGTGCCCTGGACCGATTTGGATCCAGGGAAAACTGGCACCCCTTGGATGTGGCTCTTGGAGCGTAGTGTCCTGACTTCTTACTGCCCCCTACGCAGCAGCTAGAGCATCCTTGTCGCCAGTGAAGTATTGGGGTTATCAGGCTCACACACCACGCCGGAGGTATGTTTATTCCAAGTGTCTTACATAGTACAGAAACACTGGCACATCCCATCCAGCCACCTTCCAGCCTCACAACACCAACACACTAATGCCAAATATGTAGTGTACCTGCACACGGAATGGAATCTGAAAATCATTCATTGCACCCTTAAACTGTCTGGCACTTGCACACAATGGAATGAACTGATGCAAAACCTGTATTAAAAAAGAACCATTTACACAATAAAATGGATGGAATGTCAAAATAGTCCAGGGAAACAAAATAAAGAAAAGTCCAAAATAAAACCTAATCCTAATGAACTATATAAACATGCAGCGGGCTAGTCCTCTGTGATCTCTGAAAAAGCCTCAAACAAGGGCTGAGTCTCAAGCAACATCCTCCTCCCTGAGGCAGGCCCCCATTGTTGCCTGGATGGCTTGCAGCTGGGCCACCATCTGCTGCTCTGCCTCCTCTGCTGATCTGCAAGTTGCCTCCAGGATGGCAGCCCACGTCCTTACTTGCCTCAGTGCCACCTCAGCCCTAGCCATCATCACTTATGCCTCCCTTGCCCGCTGCCTCTTGGCCACCAGCTGCCTCTGGTACCTCCAAAACATGGACGACGAAGCCTGCATGATCCTCCTATCATCTTCCTGCCTAAAAGGTGCCAAATGCCTCCTTGGGTGGAAATTTCTATAACGTTCTGCCTTCACAGGGTCGCCACTGGCTGCTGCCATACAGAGTGCCCGCTATGGAGGTACACACCCGACGTGATGACTGTTGTCAGGGGTGTACGGCACATGCACTGCCCTGGGGTGTCTGCTGACCATCCACTACCTGTGCCTGTGTTAGTGCCATAGTAGGCACAGTGACCATCTCATCTAACTTCGTAGGGGCTCCCACCTTGGGCAGGAACAGAAGCTCAACGAGACGGGGCGGCGGTGCTCGGACTGGTACACTGGGGGCTATGTTGGAATGTGGCCTGGAAGGCACCCCAGGGGATGACTGGTGCACAGAGAAGGAAGTTGAGAAGGGGGTCACTACAGGGAACAGCCCACAGAGCCCACCCAAAAGCAGTTCAGTTGCCCGCATGGCCATGAAGTGGCACAGCTCATTGTGATGAAATGCAAGCTGACATCGAGTTGCCTGTACATCATCATGAATGACTGCAGTCCGCCTCGTGACACCAGCCAGCAGGGGCAGCAAATGATCCTGGACGGACACATCAGCTGGCATCGGGATGCTGGTCTCGGTGGAGGCATCCCCGAAGGTGGGCACTGCTGCAGTAGATGGCCCAGGGACAAGATTTTTTGCTGGTACCTCCACAGTGGCCTGCACAGCCTCATGCCCATGGGACAGGGCTGGAGCATAAACACCCTCTTCAACGCCCCTAACTAACCCCATGGGATGGCCTTCAATGGTCTCCTCCTCCACCACCATCAACCTGGATTACTCCAGGTTGTCTTCCCCCCTGGATGGCCCCTGTGTGACATCACCCTGTCCCACTGTTGCTGAGGTATCCCCTGCCTCCTTCATCTCCTGGGACTTACCCCAGCAGCCATGCCCGATGGTCCAGGCGATCCTTCAGCCACATTGCTTTCTGAAGAGGAGGTGACGCAGATGCGTGACTGGGGTCTGCGCCTTGGTCTGGAGGCCCGGTGCCTGCTTCCACAATCCACAGAACTGCTTTCTCCCTCTTCGCCAGCTGCAGCAACTGTGGAAAAGCGGACAAAGAACATTGACATCAGTCAACAGTGTCAAAGCATGTGTAGCATACACAACATTTACAGTAACATCAAGTCAACCTGGGTTAACCAGAAACAGACACACACACACGCACGTGCAATTCACATGGAAACTTCCACATGTGTGTAGTGTCAATGATGAGTCACAGTCATGATACATTCACATGTCAACACAGCACATAGATGGCAGTCCACAAACACGTTGCAAGAAACATGACATGACACAATAGCAATGCCAAAGTGAACCAACTGTAACCTGCTGCGTTGCCTCAGGAGTCATGGCACAGTGGCACAGTGGTGGTCAGAGAGTCGTTTGTGTGTTGGCCAACTGCGGAATGCATGGAAGCATAGATGGACTGCGGTACTGCTGGGAACACATTGGTGGCAAGACACCCAGTTGAATGCTAGATCGCACAAGACACTCATGATTGTACTATGCATGGCATGGCCATGCAAACACCTGCTTGGATATATGTCCACACAATTACATGAAGCAACATGCCTCCTTGACAGCCTGCCCTCTGAGCATGCAACATATGCATGCACAAATTGCAGAGGTACATGTGTGTATGCTGTTTCCCAAGAACATACACATGGCATGATCACACGTCAACTCAGAATTCACATGCAGTGGGATGACAGATCACATCAACATCTCTGAGAGGTCAATGCACCAATATGACAATCACTGACATCCATACACATGCGTCACAACCAGATGTTGAGTGTGGATGGCTACATTTTGAAATGTACTATACAAAAATGAGGCCTTCATTTATGCCCCTCACATGGCATATCATCATAATCTGGCATCCTTACTGTACAAGCATGTGTGACTTAGCTTGTGCATGAGTGGTGCAAGTCTCCAACAAAGAACACTGCACATACAAGAGCATGTCCAATCAACTGATGTATGACATAACACATGGCGAGCATTGTCTGGGGGCTGCATGCTGCTGTGGATCACTGAAACACATATGCTGCATACAGAAGGGAGTAACTGCAATAATGCATGTCCATTGCATAACACACATACATTGTAGAGCAGTGCCCCACATGGCTAATCAACAGCAGAAGCCAAACGTTGTCGCCACTCACAGATCCGGGGATATAGCTGCGGGTAGAACCTCTCCAGGATCTGCATATGGGCTGATGAAAATTTGGAGCAGCACGCGCGATGCACCTCCATGGTGGCACCTGCCTTGAGGGCTGCTAGACTCTTGGAGTGGGTCTTCTGGCAATTTTCTGCCACCCCCTCATGTTTATGGCATCCGTGATGGTCACTCACATCTGTTCCAGACATTGCAACCCCGAGGCAGGTGTGGGTGGGCTAACTAGGTCATGGAAAGGAGCTGTGGAGCAGTTGTGGTGGAATGGAGATATGGGAGTCCAAGACAGCAGATGAAGTGATCACAGGGCCTGACAGGTCAGAACCAGGAGCACAGGCAATGGTGGGGCAAAAGTCACTCCAAAGCAGTGCAGGTGGGCAGTAGGCACTCACTCTTGGCAGGCAGCAGCAGATGGAAAGGTGGGAGGCAGTACAGGGCAAGAGGAGGCAATTGTTTTAGCACTGGAGGCAGGAGAAGGGGTGTTGCCTAGTGTCGCATCTGAAGCAGCTGAATATAGAGTAAAGGCCCCCAACGCGTAAATTACATGCTATGTGCTGCACACAGCATGCCTACATGGCCTACGCAGCATACAGTACACAGCAATGGTAGTGATATTTAAAAGGTGCGACGCACATCAATTGTTGTGCGCGAGAAGGTACACAGATGGACGAGCTTCGCAGACACGCATTTGGCAGTGCTACAGAAGCTGTTTCCTTCAAGTAACATGTACCACTTTTTTCTTTTTGGGGATTACCTCTGTGCATACACACATGTATTTCTGTCTGTTATGAGGCCTACGGTGTATCGCAGATGCATTCTTTTGTTTCGGGGTATCACGTATGCAATGTTTGTTATTGGGGTGCCACTGCATATCGCGTACCGCTTTTGTTCTCCATTCAGAAGCTTTCTGGATATCGCGTATGCATTATTTTTTATTGGGGTGCCTCTGTGTATTGCGTAACGCATATTTCTGCTTTTGGGGTGCATTGAAGGCTTGCGAGACCATGCAGCTACGTCACGTAGACTGTTCCCTTTCTCTTTCTGCCATGAACAATACATTACTGTACATTGCATGCATCCAATTTGCCTGTACCATGAGTGATAAGGCCCCAAAAGGGAAAGGGAGAAGACAGGGACGTGATGAGGACACATCTGCCCTAGCCCCAGGAGGTCGTGGTGTGCCTCAGCCCACAGGTGACCCCGCATCTGGATGTTCACCTGGTCTGGGCAGACAGGTGAGCCATCACCAGCAAGGGCCACTGGGTCCAAGATGGGATGCCCTAAACAGCAGGAAGAAGCTCCACCCCAAGACCGGCACAGGATAACTAGTGTAACGGCAGCCCCCGCTAGCACATGTCCTGGTAGGGGGCCCCACTTGGAGAAAAAAAGGAAAAAAAAATATTTTATCAATTTTTTTTTTTAAATATTTGTTTTTGATTTCACTCAGCATTCATAAAGACATTATTTATGTAACAGAAATAATTTCTTTATGGTGGCAGAGTGACTACAAAAAGAAACTTTCTTTTTGAAGTCCGAGGGCTCCCCAACCACATGACATGGAAAACCCCAGGCTTGAGGCCTCCATGTCATGTGGTGGGGGAGCCCTATGACATCAAAAAGAAACAGTTTATTTTTGAAGTCACTCTGCCTTCATAAATACATTATTTCCGTTATGGTTTAGTCCTTAACGGAAATAATTTCTTTATGAAGTCAGAGTCACTTCAAAAAGAAACAATTTCTTTTTCAAGTAATAGGGCTCCACTCAACCCCATGATGTGTTTGTGTGTGAGTGTATGGTGAAGGGTGTACACTTATGTGTAGGTGACTGCCTATGTGAGTGTATGGTGAAAGGGTGCACACAAATGTATGGGTGGCAGGGTGTGTTTGTGTGTGCATGTAAGGTGAATGGGTGCACACTTATATGTATGGGTGGCTGCCTGGGTGTGCCTGCATGGTTAAAGGGTGCACACTTAAATGCATAGGTGGCTGCCTGTGTGAGTGTCCGGTAAAATGGTGCACACTTAAATTTATGGGTGGGTGCCTGGGTGTGTGTGCCTCTAGGGTGAACGGGTGCACACTTAAATGTGTGGATGGCTGATTGAGTGTGCCTGGATGGTGAAAGGAAGCACACTTAAATGTATGGATGGCTGGGTGCGCATGTGTGTATATGGTGAATGGTCTTTGTGCTTGTATTCAGGGGCACAACAAAACCTACATTTTCTGGGGGAATAATCCTTCAAATGTTGGGAGAGGCACTAACTTCACGGGTGGCGGGGAAGGGGCAAACTTATTTGTGTGGGAGCATCTAACTTCTTTACACATTTTAATGAGACTATTCTAGTGCAGCTTCAATTTTACAAGTGGTTAACTCTCTCCTTTAAGTCTGAAAGCACCCACAAATGGACTGATGTGAGAATGAGCGGTCTCCTGTTCCCTCTCTACCCTTCCAATCACTCCCCTGGCATGCACGTAATAAACCCAATTCACAATTTCAATTGCCAAAAGAATGTGGCATTTGAATGCAGGTACTAACAGGTACTAACAGTGAAATGCTTACCATTAGTAATTGCTGGGTTAGTAATTGCTGGGCGCTTGTTAACGCACTTAACATCTGTGTCATGTTCTGTCCGGCAACTGCTCAGCCAGATTGAGTAAACATAGCTCAAAATTTCAACTCAATGGTGTTACGCCTCTACTTGTGTTGAATGCCTTGATTACTTATTGATAATATTGATTACTTATTGATAATAGTCATTACTCTTAGCCATTTTCTTCCTCGTCCCGAGACTTGTGTATGAGGCAATATTTGTGTATGAGGCACTCTTGCCTCATACACAAGTGCTTGGATGTGTTAGTTTTACATGGAGGTAATGCCTGACTTAGCTACCTGTAATCTTCATTACTCCTAGTCCCACTCTTCCTCATCCCAGTACTTACCTATAAAGCAAGGAGACTGCTACATAAGCTCTGGGACAAGGAAGAGGGACATGAAGGTAATTCTTTTTGAGGTTGGGGCACGGGGTGGGAGGGAGAGGGGATGTGTGGTGGTCGGAATTGAGCGATAAACCATAATGTTTGTCGATGTCCAGGCTAAGCAAGCATGATATGTGGTATTGGTGGCTAAAGTGACATTTTGGTGCAGCTAGTCTAGCCATTCCTAAGTTTGGTATGACTTTTTTTAACTGCACATTTCTGATAAAGTAGTCCTGCTAAGTGTAATTACCTGGCTAGACTGGCATTTGGGTGCTGCCATTCTAGCTGTTTCTTACTGTGGCATTGTATATTTTTGGGGGCATCTGTGATAAAATGATATGATATAAGTAATTTATAACATGCTTGTACACACGTGTTTCTAGGCGCGACAAGACAAGGAAGGGAAGATAGAGGGAGGACAAGACAAACAATCTTACTAGGCCTTGTGTCATTCAGATCGTGCAAGTGTGAGAACGAGAAATGCAAGGGGAATGGGAGGAGGAAATGCAAGGAAGAGGGGAGGGGAAACAGGGCAGTAATGCTCTGAGTAAGTGCAGGCAGGGCAGCGTGGCACTGGGTAGTGCAAGGAGAACAAGGAGAGTTACAGTTGCAGCCCTTAAGTGCGTGGTAGGCCCGGAGGCAGTGCAAGGGTGACTGATCAAGAAAGAGCCTGGACTCAGTGAGTCTCTGGGGTAGCCAAGCAACCAGTCGGTACAGCAGACAGGTAGGTCAGCAAGGGAGGGAGAGAGAAAAAGCAGAGGAGATGAGGAAAGTTTTGAGCTGCTTCTGGAACTTCAGGTGGTCCGTTCAAGTTTGAGAGGGGCAGGGTGGCCATTCCAGAGTGAGGCACCTGCAAAGGAGAGAGATCTACCCCCCACTCTCTGCCTGGAGAAGCATCTAACCCTTATAGAGTTGGAGGTAGCTTGGGGAAGGGCTCGAGAAGGAAGGTATTTTGGAAGAGAGCGTTGGATGTAGTGGGGGCCCGACCCCAGAAAATGTGTGGACAATGCAAACAGTCTTGAACTTGATCCTTGCAGCAACCAGGAACCAGTGGAGAGATTTCAGGGCTGGAAAGATATGATCCCTGAGTTTGAGGCCAAGGATAAGTCTTGCATGTCTGTTCTGGATTAGTTGCAACAGGGGGGCGAGTAGAGGAAGGCAGCTTGAGAAAGAGGCTGTTGCAGTAGTCCAGACTAGAGAGAAACAGTGCTCTGGAGACAGTGAGCTTCCCGAGGAAAGTGAGAAAGACAACAGTACCTTTGAGGAGGAGCAGCTGGTAGTTGGACTTCTTGGGGGCGTCCGAGATGTGAGGAGAGAAAGAGAGAGTGGAGTCAAAGATGACAGCAAGGTTTTCTGCCTCGCAGGAAGGTGGGAAGAGGGCCCAAGGTGGGTGGCCAGAGTGAGAGAGGGAAAGCAGGGGCAGGGGTCACAATGAGAAGGATCAATGTCTTAAGGCAGAGATTGTTGGTGGCGCACCAATCCTGAATCGTGGATCAAACAGTCAGGAATGAGTGAGAGAGGAGAGAAGCCTGAAGGAAAGCTGAGTGTCATCCGCATAACACTGAAAGTTAGAGGAGAAGGTAGAGACCAGGTGGGCCAAAGGGGCCAAGTAGAGGTGGAAAACCCAGGGTGAGAGGATAGAGCCCTGGGAAATGCCACAGGTAGAGAGAGAGGTGGCGGAGAGAAAGGTACCAAGTTGGACCTGGGAAGGGAAATCCAAGAGAAAGGAGGTCAGCCACTCCAGAACCTGATCCATGATGCCCAGGTTCTCACGTAGTCGATTGATCAGGATGCTGTGGTTGACAGTGTCAAAAGTAGAGTAAAGATCAAGGAGGATTAGGACAGAAGGAATGCTGGAATCAAGGTTAGAGAGCAGATCTTCACGGGTGTACAGGAGAGCAGTTTCTGTGCCTCTGGCAGCGCTGAAGCCAGACGGATGGTCATGGAGACAACCAACAGATTCAGTGTGGAGAGTAATCTGGGAGATGGCCAGCTTTTCCAAGAGTTTGCCCAGGAAAGGGGTGGTGGAGATTGGGCGATAGTTTGCCCGGCACGAAGGATTGGCAGATGGCTTCTTGAGGTGAGGGTGCAAAAGAGAGTCCTTAAGGGGAGAGGGGAACGTTCCAGTGGCGAAAGAGTGATTACAGAAATCAGCCAAGGCTGGATCAAGGGTGTTAATATGGTCCTTTATGGTTCTGGAGGAGCAGGGGAGCACCTGTTTGGCTGACGCTTTCATAGAGTGGACCAGTCTAGAAACCTTGTCAGGTGTTGTCAGAGAAAGAGGAGAAAGGAGGAAGAGAGGTAGAGATGGCCAAAGGGGGGGCGAGAGAGGATGAGGTAGAGGAAGAGGAGATAGAGGACAGGGTGTCCTGAGTTTTAGTGGAGAAGTTAGAGGCCAGAGCAATACGTAGGGCCTGGGCAGGAACTGGAGAGGTAGAGACCGTTACAGGATTGACCAGTTTCTGGCAGATTATAAAGAGTTTGGCCGTGTTGTTAGAGGCCGCAAAGACCCGGGCTTGAATGTGTGCTCTCTTCTTGATGAGTGTTACTGCTTCGACTTGCATTTTGGTGCAATCATTCTAGGTATGTCTAAATGTGGCCTGGCATGACTTTCTGTAATGTTATTACGTATCTACACTGGTCTACATTGTGCAGCCAGTGGGACATGATTTCAATGTGGCATAGCGTTTTTAATAGCAAAGCATTAATGTTACTGTGCACTGTTGGTGACTTGCATGTATTGGATTGGTGTTACCTTACAAAACAATTGCAAACACTTTGGCTTTTTAGCCAATTGTTCCTCAAAAAGTGTGCTGTATGTTGCATTAAAACACATATTTATATCTTTCTCCTAGTACAGTGTGCGGCATACCTCTTCAGCAGCATGTTTGTGTGCATTGTGCAAGCGTGATAATCTAGGCCGGCTCAGAATATGGAACAACCCGTGATTTGTTGCTGAGTTGGGGGGGCCCCCACAGCATGGCTCGCAGGGGGGCCACCACATTTGGTGTTATGCCACTACACGGGATCCACAGAGGAAGAGGCGCTTCACTGATGAGGAGCTTCAGATCCTCGTAGATTATGTGACGGATCACCATCATGAGATGTACTCCTTTGCGGGCAGCACCTATACTCTTGCACACCGAATGGCGCATTGGCAGCATGTGACGGGACTCATCAATGCCTATAGTGTGGAGAGGCGTACTGGTAAAGAGGTCCAGAAGCGGATGAACAATCTCAGGTGAAGGATCAAGCAGAAGCTGAGTGGCAACCTGGCCTCTGCACTGGCCACTAGAGGGGGCCAGCAGAGGTGGAGCAGCAGACCCCAATTGAAGAGGCTGCAAATACACTCATCACTAGTGAGTAGGTGCAAGATGTGGGAGGCCTGGAGACCTATGAGGACACAGCTCGTGAGTGGCATTTGTATGCATCGTATGTGTGGACAATTATGGTTAACCAACCCATAAATGTGTAGTAGTACAGTTGACTGCAGTTGTCAGCCATCCATGGCCAATGCATGTTTGCTTCCATGTACACTTCTGTCACATGGCCTGCGTTAGTGGAGGTGGTTCTGTGGTTCCCATTTGTGGCACATGTTTGTGTGACAGTACACATCACTGTCTACTGGGCTTCACAGTAGTGCCAGTACTTGTATGCAGGGTTGTCACTCACCAAATATGTGCACAGTGCGAGACCCAATGATGTGGCCCCCTGACAGGCACATATCACCCCAAGCCACACCTCTGTGTCATGTAAAAAACATCCTCAAAATCATAAAACATTGCCACACTAATGGTACCGACCAATTTCCATTGTACATCAGGCACATGCGATACATGATATTGAAACACAGCAGTTGCTGCTGAGGTGCATGTTTGTTCTGCTACCTGCCCCTATAGAACACCTTGTCAGGGTGCATTTCCAAGCTGCCTGTACTAGTCTGCCGGGATTGGAGTGCCCAAAGACCACTGCCCTGTGCTGTAGGCATTATGTTGAATGCACTTGACTTTTATATTGCATGGGGCGACACTAGTCAAACATAGGTTGAATCATCTGATGGTGTGTCAACATTCGAAGGTGGACAGCCATGTACTCTCCTATTGAACTGTGCGAAGACAACCCATGAGAAAAGGTTTGGGGATGAATGACACCAATGAGTGTACCTGTCTGCTTTGCATGTCATGAATGTGCATGTTGTAATGGAAACTTTGATCATGGAGCTCTACATTCTAATCACCAGTCTGAAATGAAAAGCTTGTATATAGGGATCAGTGAATACATGACTGTGCATGTCAGCTAATACCATACACGCTTGGTGTATGGCTCAGTGTGCAAAGTCACGATGCACGATGTGTGATGCATGTCTGTCCAGCCATTGTGTGTTATTTTGCATTATAATGCTCATGTGAATGTTTGTCAAGGATGTTGTCTGTCCATGTGCAGATGATGATGCATTGGATGCAGAGGAGGAGGTTGTACATAAGCCCACCAGTGGAGGCTGTGGTGTCGTACGCCATTAACATCCACAGGTGCTACAGGCGATCATCAGTCGTTCTCCTGAATCTTCAGATGCCTCTGACTCTGCAAGTGACATTGCAGAACCAAGTGTGGATGAGTCATTGAGGGACAAGGGGGGTGCCCAAGTTGGCAGGTCGCATGGTGGCATTGTGTCTGTGGAGATGCACCAAGCTTCATGGGTCCAGTCAGTGGTGTGCCCCACGTCCGTGGTGGTTATGACTGCAAAATCGGTGAGCAGGTCCCGCTGCATGGGTGAGGGGACACATGGGGTTGGGAGGATGCCGAGTCATTGCTTGCATTTTTCTATTCGTCATGCCACACAGTATCCTGTTCACTCACCTTTTAATAGCGTGTCTATGTGCGCTGGCAGTCCATTCCTGGCGCTTGAGCTCTGTATGGGGTTGCACTCCCCAGACTACTAAATACCCAGCACAGTATGGCAGGCCATGTGGGGGCGGCACTGTTTCTCCAACCACAAAAAGGTGGATGTCCCAGCCCCAGACAACAGTCACACGCCATAGGCCTGGTGTTGGAGTTTGGCATAGAAATGTGTACCGTTCACTGTACTCCTGCAGCTATTTTGACACCTGTTGCCAGCTTTTCAGTGCATCTCAACACTCCCTTCAGTTCCAAGCTCATTGGCGCCTGTTCAATTCAGTCCCTCTGGGATCTGCCTTCTCTTCCTCTTGCCTGTTGCTGGCTCCCTTTTGTGTGCCAGTATCCTTGACCTCTGTTTATCATTCCTTTCTCTTGTCTGCTTGTCTCTTTTCTGCCTGTTACCTATGTACCCTGCCTTACTCTATGACTGCTGCCTGTTTGCCCAGCTGCCTTCTGCCGGATCCTGTCTTCACTGCAATTGCTGAGAAGTTCACCTACCGTCATCTTGCACATTCCATCATCAGAATCCAAAGATGTGCTTTTGAAAATGTTAAACGTTGTCCATAAAATATGTGATGTAATCTCCTAAATTCAGGGTAGATCAATAGCAATCAATAAAGGATTGTTATTTTTCAGAATTTAACTGGCAATCAGACCATTCTTTAATTGGAAAGGCCTTTCCAAACAGGTAGAACGCCACATTAATTTCCGATTTCACAGAATGGAGTGAAATAGCTCCGTTTTTAAACAATCAAAGGACAGTCTGATTGTCCGTTAAATTCTGAACTATAACGATCCTTTTTTGATCGCTATTGGTCTACCCTGAATTTAGGAGGATACATCACACATTTTTTGAACAATATTTAACATTTTCCAATGCACATCTTTGGTTTGCATTGATAACACTGTGGGCTTTTAGGCTCTCTTATACAGGGAATTCTTGGGAAAACATTATTCCCACTGTTGATTTCTGCTATTTTGAGTGGTCTACTGGAAACGGATGAGCGACTTTGACCATTTGCTCATCCATAATTTAAATAAGCCCTGATGAAGACCTGAGGTTATGGGTCGAAACATGTTTTGGCTTTTCAGGCTACCCATTAAAAAGAACAACTATATTATCTATTTATGATGTATTGAAGTTTTCCAAACATGATTGTTGATGAGAGAATCCTTACACTGCTTAAGTTATAGTTTTCTTGTTCAAACTATGACTTAATAGGGGACTAGTGCTCTGGTTGCACACCCTTGTGTGTTTTTTTTTCTTTTTCTTGAAGTGAGCTTGCTATTTTCTCAGTTCATATGACTATTTTGATGTATATGTATAGTGTGTGAATGGGTTTTGTCAGGGAATGGGCTGGCCAGTCAACCCGTATGTTGTTGTGCAACACGCATAGGGTGGCCAGGGCAGTGCTCACATGTTTGTTACTGGTTGCTTTTTATATTGGGCTTGTTTTTATATTACTTGTTTTCTTATCCGTGTTTGTGGGGGTCTGCGGGCACATTATTTGTTGTGGGGCATGTGAAAATAGTAAGGGATTTTGTTGATTGTATTGTGTGTTTTGTTGTGTGCAACATGTGCACTCTTTCTTTCCACTTGCTATGACTGTGTCAGTGGTTGGTGCAATCAATTTTCTGACTATGGACACACACATTTTGCCTCTCCCAGACACACATTCTCAGGGTATTGTTATGGGCAGGGTGGATTGGCCACAATTCATCATTGGATGGCACTAGGGATGTGGTTTCACTGTGTGTGCTCCACAGGGGGCTGGTATTCATGTGAAGTACGATTGCACTAACTGATTGTGTGCAGCCTCTCCCTGCGCCCTTTGGCCTACCAAGGGAATGGGTGGTGCCTGTGGGTGAGGGGTATGTCCCTCCTGCATCTCTACTGGTATGCCACGCTGCATGGCAACATTGTGCAGGTCGCAAACTCTGACAGTGATTTTGTATACTACTGGTGGGGCATTTAGCAATACCCCACCATAGTGGTCAAGAGAGCAGAAACGTGACTTGAGCACCATAGTGGCTATACATGCTGCATTGTACCTTACGTCAGCTGGTGTGGCAGGATTCCTGAATGACGTGAGCAGGGATGGAGGGAGTGGGTAGGCACTGTCCCTTGTAAATGTGTAGATGGTTGTTATTGGCATTGATTGTCATGGTCAATTGTTCAGTGTGTTACTTGACTGCATGCATGTGCATGACAGTTGATACTCACCAGGGAGCCAGGTGTTGACAAAGGTTCCTGATGCCAGGGACCGCTAGAGTGGTGACTGGCAGTAGATGAAGCTGTCATGTGTGCTTCCAGGAAACATGGCATTGACTTTCATTGATGACTCTGTTTGCATCACAGATGGCCTGTACATTGATGGAATGCCTAGCCCTATGGTTGCAGTAAATGTGCCCCGTCAATCGGGGAGGGGGGCAATAGCGCAACATGCGTGTAATCAATGGCTCCACGTACACATGGAAATTATGCTACAGCATAGAATTCCTGGCAAACTATCTGCCTTTCCTGCAGAGTGCATGGCATGTATATGTGCCTATGCATGCACACACGTGATGAGATGTAGCCCAATACCTGGTGTAGACACCAGGTTTGCGTGGCCTGAGAAATGCCCCCTACAATGGCAGTGGTGCGCTCAAAGGATCCTGTGGCTATGAAATGTAGGGATGACAGCATCTTCTTCAGGGGCTGAGGGCATGGTGGGTGATGCAAGGTCTTCCTCCCACTCCCTGACCAGGTCTAGGATAACATGGGGGTTGGGGGGCCTGTATCGTGTGCACACCTGGTCATCTGGCATCCCAAAGAGCGTGGCACGTGTTAGTAAAATACTGTCCCTCACCATCCTCATGCTCCTCCTTCTATGTCCATGTAGGATGGCTCCTAGTATACCTGCATTTATCCTGACTGACCGACATTTAGATTGTGTCCATTACATGCTTTATACGTGTTGTTTCCTTTGCGCATTGTACTTTGCATCTACTATCATGTGGCAGTGAAATCATGAAGTTTGCGTGTGACTTTTCTGGACGTGACGTTGCGCATTGAAATCCATGAATTTGGTTATGTCTGTGCTTCAATGGGCATGCTATTTCTCTGGGTGGCCCACCCCTCAACACACACACGGTCTTCCTCATTTTGCCGAGAGAATGGGTAATATGCATGTTCCGCCCCATATTTATTTCTTTGCATAGGCCCGTTCCACACTTTGCACAGAGTGTCACGCAAATCGCTCTACTTAACCAAAGAAGTGATGGACCCGGGCAAAGACCTGGAAAAGCAGGCAAATTCTGATCCATGATTTAGGAAAATGAGATTTGCGTGCTGAAAAGTGCGCAAAGTCACTTTTCAGCATGCAAAAAATGTGATGAATCGGCCCTAGTTCTCATTTGGATTGGATTGTGAGAGATGTGTGGATAGTACAATACTGAGAGAGAGGTCAATGATGAAGGGCAGGCCAATGGTGCATTCTGAAATGTTTATTTCGAAAATAGTGGGTATTAGTGCATAGTAGCACATTGTGTGGGCTGAGAGGGTGTGTCAGTGTTCAAACAGCAGGATCTGTTGAAAGTACGGGTAACCGTGCATGTTGGGTGCTCTTTGGGCATCTCAATGCTCAGGTAGAAGTGCACATTGCCGGTCAGGCTAGAGTATTCTTGTGAGTACTAGAATACGAGTGCATACTTAAGTCAGGAAAGAGGTGCATGGGAGGCTTCCAAATGTCTCAGTACTGTGATACCACACCAAAGTAGAAGGTCAGGAAAGAAATGCTTCGCTGGAGCTAAAGGGTGTCTCAGGACAGGTATCAGGTATCCTAGTACATGGTGCAAGTCCGGATACAGGGGCGTTGAGCGAGCTCCCCGATCATTCAATCTGGTGCTTGAATTCCAACGCATGATGCAGTTCAGGACAGAGGTGCACTGTGAGAGGATGTATACTAATTGACCTTTTCACAACTGATCGCGGGAGAATGTACCTTTTCACAATTGATTGCGAAATGAAGGTCCGTTAGAACATATATGCCGGCAGAAACCCCCTGCAATCCCCATTCAATCCAAAATAAAACACAACCCCCTACCCAATCCCATTATATTATTTATTACCCTAAACCCACCCCACACACATATATAAAAGTAAAATAAAGGTAAAGGTCAATTGTGCAGAAGGTCAAATAGCACCACTATTATAAGGTCAATTAGGACAAAAGGTCAATTGTAAAAGGTGAATTTGGGTAATACCCTGTGAGAGCTGTAGGGCTGCCTCAGTCCCGCGAAAGAAGTACATGGCAGGTCGGGATGGAGGTACCTTGTAAGAGCTGAGTGGAAATTCTTATCAGAAACATAATCGTTTAACTGTTAAATAAAAGATGTTGAAAATACTGAAACCATGATTGCTAACATTTTCGATTTACAAAACTTGTACAATTGTATGGCCCAGGGGCGCTACGAGAGGAAACTTGTGCCGCAAATGTCTATCGATTGGTTTCGCCGTTTGCTGTGTACACATGCAGCCATTCCCTTGCTGATGGGCAGGGCAAATTGTTGCCTTTCCTGACAGCTGTCAAAAAGCCACAGTGGCAGCTCACACGTGTATATTGTGGCATCACAACGCCCAAGCTCAGGGACTGGGTGGAATACTCGCTGGAAGGATAGGGCCAGGTATGGACTCCCTGCCTCTGAGATGTAGAAATGTTTACAGTTCAAAGGGGCTCTTAAAAAACGCGCTTGGCTCCCAGAGTTTGCCTGGGTTGAGTGGATGCAGCACGGCAGTTCACTTTGGACCTAGGACTAGGCTCTCCAGATATTTTGGACTCATTTTCCCATGATCCCTTTGCGTTGACTCTGCTGGCTTAGCTGAATGGGAGTTGTAGCCCAAAACATCTGGGGAGCCAAAGGTTGCAGACCCCTGAACAAGGATATACACACAAATATAGGTTCATTGGAGAGGAGAGCAGTTCCTGCTGACATACCTGTGGTGTCCTGTCTCTGGTAAGTGAAGGGAGACCAAGCAAGTACCAGCCAGGACACCTAGAGTACAAAGGGAAGCCTCTTTATTTCAGTTTACACGGCATTAGCAGGTAGCAGGTCAAGACGCTCTCTGTAGTGCACCCACACAGGGTGCTGCAATACCTAAGACCCATTTCACAAGCACTGCTAGCATACCACTGTATATCCAGGCATGCAGGATGCAGCGATGCCCAATACCACATCACTCCAGGCACAGCCAACGATATCCAGGCACACATGATGCTTCAATACCCAATACCTTTTCCCCAAGACCTCCAGGCATACTGATGCCTATCCATCCACACAGGATGCTGCAATACCTAAGACCCATTTCACAAGCACTGCTAGCATGCCACTGCATATCCAGGCATGCAGGATGCAGCGATGCCCAATACCACATCACTCCAGGCACAGCCAACGATATCCAGGCACACATGATGCTTCAATACCCAATACCTTTTCCCCAAGACCTCCAGGCATACCGATGCCTATCCATCCACACAGGATGCTGCAATACCTAAGACCCATTTCACAAGCACTGCTAGCATACCACTGCATATCCAGGCATGCAGGATGCAGCGATGCCCAATACCACATCACTCCAGGCACAGCCAACGATATCCAGGCACACATGATGCTTCAATACCCAATACCTTTTCCCCAAGACCTCCAGGCATACCGATGCCTATCCATCCACACAGGATGCTGCAATACCTAAGACCCATTTCACAAGCACTGCTAGCATACCAAAGTATATCCAAGCACAAAGGATGCTGCAATACCCAAGACCGATTCCACTGGCACTCCATGTATACCTATGCATATCCAGGCACTCAGGATGCTGCAATACCCAATATCTATCCACGTACACTCCAGGGATTCCCATGCATATCTAAGCACGCAGGATGCTGCAATACCCAGGCCTTATTCACCATCACTCGAGGCATACCCATGCATATCCAGTCCCACATGATGCTGCAGTCCTCCAAAACCGATTCCACTAGCACTCCAGGCACACCCATAAATATCCAGGCACACAGGATGCTGCAATACCCGAGACTGATTCCACAAGCACCCTAGGCATACCCATGCATATCCAGGCACGCATGACGCTGCAATACCCAACACCTATTCCCCTGGCACTCCAGGCATACACATGCATTTCCAGACACACGGGATGCTGCAATACCTAAGTCCTATTCCACAAGCACTGCTAACATACCAGTGTATACCCAGGCATACCGGATGCTGCAATACCCAAGACCTATTCCACATCACTCCAGGCCTACCATAGCATATCCAGGCACACAGGATGCTGCAGTACCGGAGAACGCGATTCCACAAGCATCCTAGGCATGCCCATGCATGTAGAGGCACGCAGGATGCTGCAATACCCAGGCCTTATTCACCATCACTCGAGGCATACCCATGCATATCCAGTCCCACAGGATGCTGCAGTCCTCCAAAACCGATTCCACTAGCACTCCAGGCACACCCATGCATATCCAGGCTTAAATGATGCTGCAATACCTAAGACCTATTCCACAAGCACTGCTAGCATACCAGTGCATATCCAGGCATACAGGATGCTGCAGTACCCAAGACCTATTCCACCTCACTCCAGGCATACCTATGCATATCCAGGCACACAGATGCTGCAGTACCCAAGACCTATTCCACCTCACTCCAGGCATACCTATGCATATCCAGGCACACGGATGCTGCAGTACCCAAGACCTATTCCACCTCACTCCAGGCATACATATGCATATCCAGGCACACAGATGCTGCAGTACCCACGACCTATTCCACCTCACTCCAGGCATACCTATGCATATCCAGGCACACAGATGCTGCAGTACCCAAGACCTATTCCACCTCACTCCAGGCATACCTATGCATATCCAGGCCCAAATGATGCTGCAATACCCACGACCTTTTCCACATCACTCCCGGCCTACCGATGTATATCCAGGCACACGGGTTGCTGCAATACCCAGTACCTATTCCCTAAGAACTCCAGGCATACCTATGCATATCCAGGCACACAGATGCTGCAGTACCCAAGACCTATTCCACCTCACTCCAGGCATACCTATGCATATCCAGGCACACAGATGCTGCAGTACCCAAGACCCATTCCACCTCACTCCAGGCATACCTATGCATATCCAGGCACACAGATGCTGCAGTACCCAAGACCTATTCCACCTCACTCCAGGCATACCTATGCATATCCAGGCCCAAATGATGCTGCAATACCCACGACCTTTTCCACATCACTCCCGGCCTACCGATGTATATCCAGGCACACGGGTTGCTGCAATACCCAGTACCTATTCCCTAAGAACTCCAGGCATACCTATGCATATCCAGGCACACAGATGCTGCAGTACCCAAGACCTATTCCACCTCACTCCAGGCCTACCATAGCATATCCAGGCACACAGATGCTGCAGTACCCAAGACCTATTCCACCTCACTCCAGGCATACCTATGCATATCCAGGCACACAGATCCTGCAGTACCCACGACCTATTCCACCTCACTCCAGGCACACCCATGCATATCCAGGCTTAAATGATGCTGCAATACCCACGACCTTTTCCACATCACTCCCGGCCTACCGATGCATATCCAGGCACACGGGTTGCTGCAATACCGAGTACCTATTCCCTAAGAACTCCAGGCATACCGATGCATGTGCAGGAACAGGGGATGCATCAATACCCAAGACCTATTCCACCTCACTCCAGGCATACCTATGCATATCCAGGCACACAGATGCTGCAGTACCCAAGACCTATTCCACCTCACTCCAGGCATACCTATGCATATCCAGGCACACAGATGCTGCAGTACCCAAGACCTATTCCACCTCACTCCAGGCATACCTATGCATATCCAGGCACACAGATGCTGCAGTACCCAAGACCTATTCCACCTCACTCCAGGCATACCTATGCATATCCAGGCACACCGATGCTGCAGTACCCAAGACCTAGATGCTGCAGTACCCAAGACCTATTCCACCTCACTCCAGGCATACCTATGCATATCCAGGCACACAGATGCTGCAGTACCCAAGACCTATTCCACCTCACTCCAGGCATACCTATGCATATCCAGGCACACAGATGCTGCAGTACCCAAGACCTAGATGCTGCAGTACCCAAGACCTATTCCACCTCACTCCAGGCATACTCCAAGCACCCAGATGCTTAACTAGCCTACGCTTATTCCACATCACACCAGGAATACCCATGCATATGCGGGCACACAGGATGCTACACTGCACAGGACACCTGCTGATATAACAGGGAGACTTTCCCAAGACAAGCAGGGTCGGAATGGGGCAGACAATTATCTCGGGCACCAATAAAAAAGTGGCCCACTTTTCCAAATGGCAATTTATTCCTTTTGTGACAGTCTGTTCGAATAATTTCCAAGGGCGAGTTTTTTGATAAAACGTAATGCAAATTGTACATTTTAAAGAATATTTATTTAGCAACAATAGTCAAAACTACTAGCCGCATAGTGGAGTAACTCATCATACTGGCCCACATTGGCCAAAAAAGTGGCCCACTTTGCTCCAAAAAACTGGCCCAAACTAGCATTTTGCGTTTTTTGCTCGGGCATTGCCCTATTGCCCTATAGGCCAGCCCAATCCTGCCCACATGTAGTTTCCACGGATGTTCTGGATACCTGTAATGTCAGACAAACATACTTTTATTTGGTTAAAAACCTTCAAGTTTCATAAAGCAATTAATACATGTAAACAGAAGGCCCAAGGGCATATGACTATCTAGAAAAAAAATAATAAATACAGATCAGTAGATTATTATATAAATTATTCATGTGAGAGGTAGTACATAGAAAATTACACGAGGTAATGACATTACAAATCAATCAATACAAATCAAACTTATTTCATTCAAAGTTCTCAACTCAAGGCGAGGGGTAAGTGCGAGTATGCGAAAAACGACTTGGCTTAAAGTTACCCAGCTTTAGGAATATGAAGTGAGGTAACCGCTATAGAGCAATACTTCTTAATGAGATGGCTTTTGGGCTACTGGGAAGTTGACGCAGTAATGACCAAGGAGAGCAAATGCTCGCAGCCTCGGGCACTTAAACGTCATTAACCATAATACGAGAGCCATTTTTTAAGATCCTGTTTCTCGCCCTGACAATGTAACGTGCAGTCCCAAACACCACATGGTGGAGCAAACATTCTCTTAATTACCTAGTGGGAAAAATTGTGTGTCACATTCCTGCTTTATTCAGGATAGGTCGCAGGTACATACCCCTCAGGCATAAGTGTTTTTGCAAATTAATAAAAAGTGCATAATGCTTTCTGGATGGGAACCACGCAGAGGGCATAGGTCAGAGTACCTCCCCTGCCATCTCTCAGTCATACAGGCAACTGGTAGGACTACAAGCCTAAATTGGACATAGAGAGATTTCCCCCTTGGCGAGAGATACGTGTCCAGGTAACCCCTAAAGCCTAATTCCACTATTGATTCTAGGTATTCCGCTGCGAATTTCAGCTTTGTGGCATCGACTATCAGCTCTTTGATCATGAGGCCAATTTCTTTTCACAGTGTTCAGATCCCATACATGGGGTACGTGTGGTTTATTCCAGAGATAATGATAAGTTATTTATATAGCGCCTTAATCCAAAGCGCTTTACAGAGCATATATTTACATAGAATATCACCCAACCGAAATTGGTACTCATTTATTGACCTTGGAAGGATGAAAGGCTGAGTTGACCTTGCTGGGATTCGAACCTGCGACCTGCAGATCACGCTCAGATCGCAGCAGCGAGCGCTCAACCCGCTGAGCTATTTTACCGGCAATCTGGCATATCCAGTGGAAAAAGGTTTGTCTTTAAGTGTACCAGCCATTTTAGGCTTTTCCCCCATTCAGAATTCATGACATGGGACGAGGCATTCCTATATTTCTCCAGCCCATCTCCATTCCAGACCCTGGCCCAGAGCATTATCTGTTTGCATGAACTCCATGCAGGGACCCGGGTATTGGCAAGTTCTAGATGGACAAGGGCCGCTGGAGCTGACACAGGCAAGAGCAACAATTTCTTCAGGAATGTATTCTCACGCGTGGATAAATCAGCAGTGTTAGCGTAGCCCCACAATTCTGAACCGTACGTAGACGCCAGCATAGCTTGTCTGCCTACTTCCAAAGCGGGTAAAGATGCGCAGGCTGGATCTGCTGCTGTTGATGAATGTTGGAATGGTCACATGACAAAAGGGCTGGATAGACACCTGATTTTGGATTGCACAAAGGGGTGAGATTTCTGGATGGCAATGCTAGGGAGAATTCATTGAATGGATAGAACAACTCTGAAATGCAGCGCACCTCTTGTCAATTGCAGTCTTCCAGCATATTCACGTATCACTTACCATGAGGACCTGTGGTACTACAGGTACCCTTATAATTTAACTGCATAGGACTGGATACATTCTATGAACTAAATAAAACACTGGCTGCGGGCAGGGAAATTAATTATAGAAATTGGAGAAGAGCCGTTAAAATGAGAGCTGGCTAGCTGGAGAGTATGTTCAAATACATTTCACATGAATTGAGAGGCAGAGGAGAAGGATTTAACTAGATGGGGTCAATGAATGGACATCTGTGACTAATGTATGGTGCTATGGCACTGAAGTTGTAGGCAGAAGGTTGTGTATTTGTATAGTGGCTAACTGTCATTTTCATGGTCTCAAAGCAGGTACTGAAAGATAATCAGTACATTGCATTTTAGGAGAAGGAAGTTACATGATACTATACATGTCCTATTCCATATACATGACAACTTGTGGCAGCGAGGACTAGCACTGTAACTTCATACTTTACCGTTGTATGTGTTGGGTGTGGGGTGCGGTGTGATTTGCTATGTCAGTCACTATGTGGTTGCCTGCATGGACCAAAGGTTGCCTAGGACTCATCCACCTAGAATGGGAATGCTGCACTAAAAGGTGGAGTGAACAATCTGAATGTGAATGTCTACACTCGAGCAACTGTCTGCAGTTGAGGGCTCTGCAAAACTTTACATGCGCATTTAGTAAATATTACATGTACATTAGGTCAACATTACACGGTTAAATGGTAACTTCCCGTGAACTTAGAGCATACATGAACAGCACACTTTGCGCACATCCCACTCGTGTAAACCTTTATTGTCCAGTATTCTCTTGTTGTGGAAATTGTATGAAATTGTATTAGAATATGTATAGATTATGTGGTCATGTGTAATTTTAGGAAATGTAATTTATATATTTCCAACGTATAGCGATTTCCACCAAAAGTGGAGTGGCAATGGCACTGGTTTTAAAATTAAGATGTGATGGGACCCTGCCCACTCTGTGGGTGGCATCGCAGTCCACCACTGTGCCTGTTTGTGTGGGAACTGTTCCTTGCCCTGACCCCGACTGTCTCTACATAACGCACTATCAGTAGTCAAGAGCTCTGAGGGCCGAATGTGTGAGGAATTCAACCATCCGCACAGTGAGTGTGCGCCAGCCAGGGCTTTTTTGAAATGTTATATAAAATTGAATGATGGTAGCTCAACCACCAGAAAATGTGAGGGGCTAATCTCCAGACATTTTCCTATGCTCCCCGCACAACATACACATAGATCTGTGTACTCTGGGTGGATACAGCCTACAGGTGCAGTCCCCCCTGTCATATTTAGTTGGGATCCGACAGTTGGAGTACATGATGCATCACAGAAGGGGGAGGGCCAAAACCTTCCTCCTGCCATGGCCAGCCTTATTAACTAACAAAAGCACCATGGATCCACCTTGTCCTTTTGTTTAGGCCTGCAGATGGAGCAGCAATTAACATAATTAACATGCAAATAGAGTGTACTCCAAACAGGCCCACATGGGGCCTGGCTGCAGAGGCTAACAATGGAGACAGGAAACCCCAACAACCTTTCAGATGCACTGTGTCAACCTGAAGCCAGCTCCCGCCCTCAGTATCGCTTTGACAGTGAAATGTCATGTCTGGACTGCATATATTACAGCAGTCATCCCTGCAGGGGGACCCCATTCAGAAGTGGGTTGATGGCACCAGAAAGTCTGGTTGTGCCACAGCTTCAAGGGAGACCTGCCGCTTTAATCAGAAACCTGCTCCTTTAACCAGAGAGACCCTTTGATCTACAACAGACAGAAAGAGGGGTGGGACTTAGTATGACATGTTTTCACCCCTCTACCTTTTCTGTTCAAAGCACTCTGGTTATGACCTCATGCATACAGGAGACGGTTTGTGGGGACCCAGGATGGGTTCAGTAAGGTAGGCTTAGCCTACACCAATCCCTGTAGTTCATTTGGCTTTAAAGAAGGGTGAAGCCCTTCTTTTGGGCAGATCATCTGAAGACTGCAAGGAGAAACAAAAATAACTCAGCATTGGACCCTGGCTGTAGGTACAGTCTTCCTTACATCTTCCACCAGTAAAGGAAGGCCAGGTCCACCAAGAGGGAAGCAAGATTCCTCCTCAAAACATCTCCCAGGGTACAGAGGGAGATACTGAATCCAGAATCTCCAAAACCGGTACCCAGCCAGCACACAGCGTAGCCTGCTGTGCTCTGCAGCAAGCTTCCTAGGTGGGAAGTGCCAGAGAGCGTATGAACCAAACCAAGGACAAGGCTGGTGCCAGCAACACTCTCCTCAGCTTTGGGCTGTGTGCCTTATAGGACATGAGCCCAGTGAAGAAGCTAGGAGGAGTGCATCTATAAGCATCTACCGACGTCTGCCTTAAAGGACAATTTTGAGTCAGTCGAGCCCCTCAAGCTGCAACCGACTGCACTGCTGTTGTTACGCTGCAGTCGCTAAAGCCATCCGAGACGCCTTGACCACTGCTTCAGAACTGCCGACCAGCACCGAGACAACGATTCCTTACCACGAACAGCCATGTAGGCCAGTCTCCAGCCGTCCGTCCAACTTCGCTCGCTGAACTGCCTGCCGCCTGATACCCGCAGATGTCTCCCGCCTTGAACTCTGTCGCAGAGCTGCAAAGCAACCTGAAACTGACTAGACCCTGTCAAGCACCAAGAACTGCTACAGCACAAGGTACATTGTGGTTCTGTCCCCCTGGTCCTTTTCTGAAGGGCCCAAGTGACATTTTACAACCCATTGCTCCCTTTGTGTTGAAACCAAGTATCCTTGAACTATTGTAATTAATTACTATACTGACTACCCTCCTGTCAGTATCCAGAGTGCATTTCTTTTTCTTCTTTGAAACTGTCTGTCCTCTGCATTCCTTTACATGGTGAGTTGTATATTGTATTGCTACAACTGCCTGTTCTGATAATAATAAAGTCAATATTTTTATACAACCTTGAACGGACAGTCCCTTTTATCATTGGGTAATAATTTTATTTTCGCTGTGTTGCAACTAACAAACGATCCACGACCTTACAGAGAGAAGTCTGCCGTTCCATCCACGTTGGAGATTTATAATTGACTTGTGTTTGGACATCTGTTCGGATGCCCTTCTGGTTTACTAGAGGTGTGGGGCTGATTGATGGTTTAGAAACCGAGATTTATCCCTGGACCACTGGTGCCCGGCACAGGATGACATAGGTATCCCCGGTTCTATTAACCTTTACACAAGTGCAGGGCAATTGTGTACCAGATACTGATCACAAGAGTACAAAAAACGTGCGTTCCTATCTGTCTCTCTGTGGTCAGATCTCTCATCATGTCTTTCTCAGAATACAGCTTCAAGCCTGCCTCAGTTCCAGCCTCTGAGCTTGTTTGTTTCCAGGCGGGGTCTGGAGCTCTGAATCTGCCCGTCTCCAGGAAGAGCTGGTTTCCCAGTCTGCCTGTCTCCAGGCAGCACCTGCTGAAAATCAGCAGCTGTTGGCTTTCATATGAACGAGGAAGTGTGAACAATGAGCGTCATGCCGAGGAGCTGCCAACAAAAAGCGCTCACAGCTCTGGCCTGTTCACCTTTCACTCCCAGCATGCACCAGCACATCTCACAATGCAGCAGTGTGTAAGGCTTGATCCTGGCGGCTCCAAGGCACTATCCTGGGCAGAGTATATATCGTCATGGGTGCCTACTTTAGATTTTCACTACAAACATCTCCTCCCTGAATATGAGCAAGCAACCGAGCCTGACCCCTTCCCAGGTTGAAACGGTGCATTTTAGAGCACATTTAATTGAAGGAATTAGAAAAAAGCAAAAATATTTATACAGTGATTTCAACACATGGGCCTCATTATAAGTCGGGCGGTACAGTAAAATGCGGCGGTAATATTGGATACTGCCACATTACCGCACTGCCCAACTATGAGTTTGGCGTTAAGTTGGAGTTTTCACCTCCAGCTACGAGCTGGTGGTAAATCTGTTGCCTTTCTGCCAAATTCCAGCGGAATTACTGCCGCGTTGATTCCGCCAATTTCCCCCCATTCAATTAAATGGGGACTAACACCACCACTTATAATCCGGCGGAAGTGGTGATAACGGTATTACAGTTCAGTGGTATCTCAGCAGATTTGCCCCCGAGCTACCACTGAACTCTTAATGAGCCACATATTATCCCTGCAACAGTCACCTAACCTGCAGTGCTACCTTGCAGCTTTCTGCTTTGGGAACTCTCACTCAACTTTCATAGAATCAACATTGCAGTAGGATCCCGAAAAATGCAAACAACTCACATGCCAACCATCAACATGTGTTCTGGCACACATGCAGCTAGGTCTGCACACTGCATGCAGAGGCAACACACATACTGACAAACACCCACTCACAACCTGCGTGAACCCATGAGTGCCATGCAGTGATATGATATGATAGTTTATTTATATAGCGCCTATACACAATGTGTTTAAAAGTGCTTCAAGGCAAGGGAGGGCACAAGGGAAAATACAATGACATTCTTACAGCATGAGCAGTAAGGATGTGAAATTAACTATGGTACTCGGCCTGACAACATTTCAGTGCAAGTGCTATAAGGAAGGGAGGGGGAGAGTGGGAAGGAAATGGAAGCAGTAGGCAACTACCGTACTCGGTCTGATGACATTTCTGGTAGAGCCGGAGAAAAACAAAAGATGAGAGAGTGGGGTGCAAAAAGGGAGGGGAGGAACAAAACAAGGGACTATTGTACTAGGCCTGACGACATTTCAGATAGTGCTGGAGGGGGGGAACAATTACTGGGAGGGGGGAGGAGACAGACGAGGTTGTTATCTTACTAGGTCCTGGGACAATTTTGATAGAGTAAGTGCAAAGAAGAAAGTAAGGGGAGGAGGGGAGGAGATAGGAAAAGGGAGAAAGGGAGAGGAGGAGAGAAATGAGAGTAAGCCGTCAAAAAGAGTGGAACAGCAAGAGGGGAGAGCGAATACAATTGCAGAAGTAAGTAGTAACACATAATGTTGCAAGCCAGGATACAAGTTGAAGATGACGCACAGTGAAACAATGTCCATAAAAGTCAAGTCCAGCATTGGCCACAAGAAGATGATGGTCAAACTAGAATGTATCAGGACAGACTCTTGCAGAAGTAGGCTGGAGAGTGAGGGGGAGCAGGGTAGAAGAATCAAGCAAAACAGGCAACACCTCTGTGCGTGAAGGGTGGGGGCACAAAGGAACATCACCTGGGGACCAGAGGGGGTGGGGATGGCTTGTGGGGACAGAGGGTGTAAACACATGTTAGTGCATGCTTAACTGCTGTCTGAGCAGGGGTTCAGGCCTTGGGTCCTCCTGGTCCAAACAGGTCCAAACAGGAATTGCCATTTTCTTCATCTGCCCTTCACTTCGGACCCCTGGGGGAGAGAAGCCCTTGAGCTAAGAGTTAAGAGCAGGAAGGAAGAGGCAGTGCTAAGAAGGTGGGTGGTGCATAGGCCAGGTGACCTAGATCCACTTGCACCTGCTCCCCATTTGCAAAGGAAAAGAGGCTGGAGTCACACCTACCCCATTATCAAGCTGATGGCACATATTCAACACACGTATCTGGCAACAGTCAGCATGACAATGATCGCACCCACAAAAAGTAGATCAATGACATGAATAAAAGGCTGGATCACCCTGGCAGTATTTCCTATGCCATAACATGGCATGACACCATCGGCGTAGCACTGGGACAGTGCAGTGAAAACTGGCATGGGAGCTGATGATGCGAAGGCCAAGAACGTCTGAACACAAATACTCAACGATTGCACTGAAGACAAGATCTTGCAAAAGGCAGCACTTCACATAGGCAGGGATTCAGACCGGAGGGCTGGGCAACGAGGTAACTGGCATGAAACACACAAGCAGACATGACACAGCAATGAGAAACAGAGACAAAAGACAAATGCACCCAAAAGGAAAATGGCAACTGGAATGTGCAAGGTAATGCAGACTTCACTGTGACTTGATTGCATCGGGTCAAATGTGCATTGAATAGAAGGTACCATTGACATGCACCCAGCAGTTGTCAACATGCTGCTGTAATCTTCATGGTGCACGATGCATGGGACATGCATGGCA
This sequence comes from Ambystoma mexicanum, assembly GCF_040938575.1. Lineage (NCBI taxonomy): Eukaryota > Metazoa > Chordata > Amphibia > Caudata > Ambystomatidae > Ambystoma > Ambystoma mexicanum. The sequence goes on along the minus strand of NC_090923.1, from coordinate 1,191,320,019 downwards.
AACAACAAACCCTGCTCAATGTAGTGTGCCTGGTGTCTGTTGACAACATAGCATCCCAAACATGTGCATCAAGGTTGTCATGTGTGTGGATTATTCTTTGGACCGCACACCAAGAATGGAAAATAGTGTCTTCTGTGTACATGAATCAATATTTGTGAATCATTGTATGGGATGCCATGTGTCAGCCAATACACATGTGAAAAGTGCAAGGAAACACACACCACCACAACCAACAATACACGTCACAGCCCACAAACAGCTGGCCTTGCCACACTCTTGACAACTCACCAAGAAAGGCCCTACAGAGATCACCCACCCACAACTACAATCCCACAACCTGTGGCACCATGACACAACTGCGAAAACAGCATGCACAGACACTTGAGCATAAGAACACCATGTGACACATGCACCCACGAACCTGGACCTGTACCCCACAAAACAAGTTAAACAAAAGTGAATGGACACAGTGCCAGACTCCCTGCCAGACACCACACCACAAGTGGCACCCTGAGTGCCCTTCACTTACCTACACAGGGTACCTACCTGGCCTGCATACACTGCATCCCACCGGGAAACACATCCTCAAATTGTAAAGACATGCACTGCATCAACTTAAAAACAGTGGACATCCATGACAACCATTTAGTGAATCAGAAAACAGGCATAGATCACCCAGTGCAGAAGGACCACAGGGTGCAATTGTGAGACAGGACACAGATTTAGAATTGCCTAAGAGTGGAAAGTAGCACAACAGATAGAGAGAGAGAGGGAGGGACAAGTGAACACCATAGCAAGGAGTACACTGTCTGGAGTGGAGATGAGAATAGACTTGCCCAACATCACTGTGGGTGAGGGAACATAGAAGTCGACCTGGGGAGGACGATAGTGATATGAATACCTCTGGAAGTACCATCACGATATGAGATCAGGGAAGGCACATAGAAAGAAAATGTCCACATGTAGAGTCCATGAAGGACAAAAGCGTTAGGCGGTGAAGGGAAGACTGGCAAATATTCGGCACATGTGTAGGGTCAATCACTAGCCTAATCTCATACAACCCAAGGCAAAAACCCACCATGTCATGCATTTTAAAACAAGACCCATGTACACCACTTACATGTAACTAAGGCACTGAAAGCATATGCCCCTACCCTACATCAACCAACATATTCCCCTGTTGGACAACACAGCAAATAGACATGCAGCTGTACATTCACCCTCCAACACACCAGACCCCCTAAGTGAGACTGTCCCAGTAAGTGTGCATGGATTGCAAGGCTCACTTGAAACTCACATAGGGACACCAGACAAAGCCAAGCGGTGGGATGTGGAGGATGTCAGACATGCATGCAACTACATTGTGTAGACGCAATATACACCCACAGACTGTGGCAGTAAACATGAAGTAGAAATTAAAACCAGAAAACACGGAATACACACAAGTGATGATAACCAACAGTGCAAAAGCATGTACAAAAGGTCACCATACTGGGTAGCACAGAAGCAGTCAGTCAGGGGTACACATGTGCATATGTGTCAAAACCAACATGCATCAAGTGTGACAAACATGTCTTGTGGAGTCAATGCACACAAATGACCACAATGGAGTCACCAGAGCCCATGTCATGAAGTGCTGCAATGTAGGTTGTGCATACATGCCTATCAATGTGAATGGGATATGTTGACCAGTGGCCTGGCTGGGAGGGACATGCACGTGGAGAAAGAAGTGGATTTTGAATTGGCCCCGATCAAAGAGTAGTGTGCACAGTGAAAACACCTGCAGGGCACGATATGCAACATAGAGACTGGGGGAGTAGAATGGTGGCAGTAATGAGACATCACCACGGTCAGTGAGCCTAGTGGTTTGAGAACAGAAACCCCCAGAGTACAGATGCACCAATAATACATGTGGCCAAGCAGTACATGGATCTACGCTGAACAAAACACTGACAATGAGGAATGTGACAATACTGCTGAACAATCACTTACAAACATGCTGTTAACATCATGATTGCATCCACAGAAACAATATGACACAAGATGAAAACCACCAGTTGCTCAAGATGTGTGCTGCATGCAGAAACCATGGGGAACAGTTACACAGGCAGAAAATGCAAGACAGTGTACGCGCTTACCTGCTGACTGAGCCAGCATGATTTAATTCCCGTATCAACTCCACTGGGAACTATGCCTCCAAATGCGCGACAGGAGGCCCAGTGCCTGGCAGAGGGCATGGGGAGTAGGGTGCAGGGTGTCTCCCCCGGGAGTGCAGTCATCGTCTCAGTCTGGAGCACTGTAACAACATGGGGCAAGGCATTATAACAGCCATAGTAGAGTACCATTTACACATCAGAAATGTGTCAATATTCATTCAACCCAATTTTACCTGCATCCTGTCCACTATGATGCAAACATGGCAGTTGACGTCACTGTGCATGGCTGCATGTCCACCACTGCATACGTCATGGCCTTGAGAGGGCAAATGAAAAAATCAAAAAGAAAATAGAAAAATATTCCACCTTGGAAAAGGATGAACACAAACACATGCAAACAGTTGGGCCAGGGGTCTTGAAATAAAATTAAAAAAAAGTGCTAATGGCAAAGCAAGGGACACAATAAAATAGGCCATAGCCACAACAGAAAATAAAAAAAATAAGAAATATTGCCCTTCATCTACAGGGGGGTCCACCCTGGAGTGGAGTGGGTAGGGTGCATGTCTATGACTATGAAAAATAAAAAACTACATGGGCTCATGGACTTCATGGCAACGGTAGACTAGGAGGCTTGTCTGTGCTGGGACCCCCATCCTGCGGTTGATCTTCATTCAGGTGGGCGTGGTGCTGGAGGCAGACCACGCAGTGGCAAGGCCTAGTCTTCAGGGGTGGTGGCAATGTGTGACACTGATGAATGCACCAGCACAGTTAGGTTGGTGATGTCTCTAGGGATTGCATCATGGAAGGCAACAGAGCCTGTATTTGCACCTGCCTGTGATGCACAAGAGTGACTGCCTGAAGGCAACAACCTCATTGTGGATCAGTCTCCTTGTGGCTGTTTGTTCTGCATGGAGTGCAGTCCTCTGGGCCTCCAGCTCAAGCCTCAAGGCCTTCTGTGTGCCTGAGTATCTGCATGCAGGGAAGCCTGCAGACACTCAAGATCAGCCCGTCGGCCCTTGATGGTGGCATCCACATGCAGTCTGTGGGAGCGGCATGAGGACCGCATGACTTGTAGATGTTGCTCTACCTGGGCCGCTGGCGGGGTCATAGATTTGGCCATCTTATCCATGCCCTCAGATATCTTATCCAACACATATCCATGTTGGAGGGTGACACGCAACATCTGCTGCTCCCACTCTGTCTCCCCAGCCTGCACATGTCCCCCACGTGTGCGGGGGCACATGGCAGCCTGTCCTTTGCTGTGGTGCCCCCGTCATTGGCTGCAGGTTTGCATCCCTCCCTTGGACATCAGGCCCAGGACCTGATACCAGGGCAGGGGAGGGTACAGAGGCGTAGACAGGGAAGGGCCTGAATAGGCAAGGCCCACCTAAAATCTGTAAATGCCCACTCAGTAGCTCTGTGTGGGCATTTACAGATGTTAATGTCACCGCTGTGGGCACACCTACATTAGTTCCAGGGCCCACATATTAGATAATCCTTAGCACGCCTCTGAGAGGGTGCCCTTGCAGCCGTAAGGACCGCAGATGGCGGTGCCACCACTGACTGGACTTGTGAAGCCAGCCGCCCTGCTACAGACTGGTGGGCCCCGACTGATCCACCCATTGGGGGACTCACCTTTGCCCTCTTTGAGGCATGTACATCCGGTTCAGCATTAGAGACATCCGAGTCAAAAGTGTCCGAAGAGTCTGCAGCACGACTCAGGATGGTCTAGCGCACCAGTGGGCTCTCACGGCCTACCACGACCCCCACTGGTGTTCTGACACACAACCAACTCTTCCTCCTCTGGTGCATCCTCACCTGCACATGGACAGAGAAAGACATAGTGATATATGTCAAAGAGACAACAATGTACTTATGCTCCAAGGAGTACTCTGACAAAAAATGGCAGGACACACATTCACACACTTGGTCCAGTAAGCAACTAATGCATGGCATTTGCTGACAAGTGCCCCCTGACCCCCATCATGTCCATGCAAGCACTGGGCACATTGACATTCAACAGTGTTGTAAATGCACAATGAGGGAGGGGCCATTCAACTTTCAAGTCGCCACACATACCAGGGGAAAGGTAATGCGCATGTGACATTTTAATGCTCAATGACATCACATGAACAGCCAGACATTCATATCCGCAGACAACACCACGGTCAGCAAATGACACACTAATCAGGTCTGGGACAGGAAACTGAAAACAATGAGGACCTGCAGTCAGGCGTGGAAAGGGAAGAAGAAGGTACATGCAGAGATATATATATATATGTATATATATATAGATATATCTAGTGATATATAGGGCAATTACACACCATGGGGCAGAAACACCCCTGGCCCATATTTGTAAGAATCTACCTGGGTATGCTGAACGTATTAAGAAATATCACGATCAGTGGATTACAGAACTAAAGGAGGAAGGGTTACCCCAAATATGGCCAGAAGGAGGATCGTTTGACAAGAGTGTCCTGGATATGGTAGCAACATGCATTTGTATAAAATACAAGGGGAAGCAGTTACATAATAGGAGAGAAATATTAGATCTATGGAGATTGTTTGAAGAAGTGCCCCCTGCCAAAAAAAGAGAACTAGGTACTGATTTGCCATCTACCACTGATAATCCATTGCTGATACCTGAAGACGACAAGGTGTTGCAAGAGGGGGGACCACCAGTAGAGGTAACTAGATTGTACCCAATATTAAATAAGCCAGTGCCCGCAGAAGGATATAGTGACCCCACATATGTGCCCCCAACAACTACGAGGCACCCCCACCGTATGAGAGCCATAGACAGCGCGACCAGGTAAGTCCACAATAAATATAGAGAAACTAGCAGAAGACTTAGGCCCTCATTACGACCCTTGCGGAATTCTGAAAACGATGGCGGAAATGCAATACCGCCATCGAATAGCGCTCAGTGCGACTATGACCCGTCACCGCAAAGTACGAAGCCATTAGCGACACCGTAGTGAACGCCAACGCTAACTGCACCAAGCACGCGCGCGCGCGCCATGCCAAACCGTAAATACCACCATGGCGCAAGGGTACGCTAATTCCGACCCTAGCGGACATGTACCTAACGCCATCAAGCATGGCGGAATGTACCATTCCGCCATGGTGAGAAGTACGGCATCGCGAATCAACCGTAAACGGCCCCACTGAGTGCCTGTACACCGCTCCCTGGCCACAAAGTACAACTCCCCGTAGGTGCAATGAAGTCACAATGCAACCATTGAAATGTACAAGTCACCCATGCATGCCAACGAACAAAAGAAACACAACAGGGGCCAATGGGAGCAGCAGGGCACAGATGGCACGAATACAGAAGCCATCCCAATGGACATGACCACAGTCCCCCACTAAGAAACGCACGCAAACACAGGCACCTGTGACCAGCAATATTCCGAGAATCACATCATTCCACCAGTCCACCTGGCTGACCGGCATCTGTTACACAAAACCCAATCCCCCGCCCCTGAGCATGACAACATTCAAACTGTCATATTGGCAGCCCCCATCCCTGACCTCACGGGCTTCGTAGGCAAACGCGCCCAGTACAGTACCACGCAACTAAACTCCGAAGCTGGAACCCAATGCAGATCTCCTCACAATACATCGCCCCCCAAATAGGCATATGCCACATCACTTGCAAAGAAGAACGCTACACGGGCCAAATCAGAATAGAAATTTAATGCACATCAAAATCACCAAGCCCATACAGCCATCAGGCCATGAACTCCAAAACACTTTTCACCATTGTGGGCTGCATCCGCAAGAAATGACCAGCCACTACTTGTGTGACGCCCTGTTCCCTCATGGTACACAGAGCCACATTCACGTACGAAAAGGCAACATGGAAGCGCACAGAACCGCAGGGCCGTCCCAATGGGGAGGCACTAGTCCAGCTGAAAGGCCGAAATGTTGCTCCGAGCCACCAGTACTGCGTAAGGGCATGTGGCCCATTGGCGATCGTCCCATAAGATCGTAATGCTGCTCCACTGATTAACACGAAGCAGCAGGTGTCGGGAGTAAAAGCCATCTGCAGGAGTGGCATACAGATGGCAGTGGCAAAAGGGGAGGAGATACCTGTCAACCAAAAGAAAAGAAAAAGAACAGAATGGCCATCAGAACTACATTCGAACAACTCACTTCAATGATCACACTAAACCCACAGCCATATGCATGCTAGCCCACTCCAAAGGATCATCACCACCCCAAAACCACTTGCGACTCATAACCATCTATATCGAGGTGCAAACACCATCACAAACGAGTGTACCTGTGCATGCGTCTGTCAAAACAGAATCCATCAGATGGGAATGTTAACGTGCATGGACACAAGTGTCTGAGGGCGCGTCGAGACAGGGAGGGCTCAACAAGGCCAGATAGACGATGGTCCCACTATGGCAGCCCTGCATCACATAGCGTAGGGGAGGCGGATAGATCCCAAGAAGCCCTGTACATGGCAAACTCTGTATCAAATCACCTGCCCATGCATCCATTCATCATTCCCTCATCCCGGGATTAAAACGCCTGAATATTTACTCACATAACATTAGAAATATCCATTGAGTCTGTGTGTTATGCAGCCTGCAAAATCCACAGTGCCCCAGCCCGTAATTCCAGTGTAGTGAATTAACATGTATTTGGGAACGTCCGGCCTCATCGCCCACGTCGCTATTGCGCATCCCAAACTATTCATATCAATCATTGCATCCTCGCCATGGCCCCTGTCTCAAGGACATTGAACAATAGTACGTTATATTTGCAGTCAGACCTGTGGGCATTTCCTCGCCGCTAGCTGAAAACCGAAAGCGCCGCCCTTCGAATTCCTCATTTGCAACATCACGTCGAAGAGGCATCTGTGGCCGTTTGAAATCACTAATTATTCCATCGAGTGCGGCTGTGTGTGAAAATGGCAACTGCCTTCACCCACAAATGGGACGCCCCGCCCGTCGTTGCAACTCGGTACAGTGATGCATGAGGGCCCACCGTTACTCGAGTACTACGTTCCACTGACCCTTCACAAGTCTGTTCGCGACTGCACAGATAGTATGTGAAACAATGGGACCACAGCAGAATGAACATATCAACCAATCTTACACAGCCATCGGGTACAAATACATGATTGCAATAGCAAGATGCCATTCCCCGAATTGCAGCGTTGTGCGCGGGACGTTCTCGGCCAAAGGGGAGAGCAGTTTGCACAGGTGGAATTAATCACCACAGGTGGAGGCCATACAGCCTGAAAACACATAAATTGCACAGCCAGTCTCCTCCCACAACCACACCGAAATGCTACCGGCAGGACTCGCGATGTTGGCCCTGGGGGACCTGATAGCACTGCAAGTACTCCAACTCCAAGAAGAAGACGAACACCAACTACAACCGGCCGCACGGAGGAGACGCAGGAGGAGGAGGAGGCCAAGGCAGGGCCAGCAAGGGCCGCCAGCACAGCCACTACCACCACGCAGGCAGCCCGCAATCCCACGCCTCCGAGCACATCCGTTCAACCTCACTGATGAGCAGATCCACACCCTCTACCGTCTGGACCGGGACACCATAACCGCCATTGTGGACATGACACAGGCTGACCTTGTCAGCATGATAGATAGCCCAACCGCCATCCCACCCCTACTGAAGGTGGTGTCTGTACTACACTTCCTGGCCACAGGCACCTACCAGGACACAGTCGGACAGTTGCATGGCATTTCTCAGCCACTGTTCTCACGGACACTATTGCAAGTGCTCGATGCCCTCCTGCAGCACGCAGACGACTACATCTCTCTACCACGCTCGGAGCAGGAAATTACCAACACAAAAGTGGGATTCCATGCACTTGCCGGCATACCGGGTTGCATTGGTGCCATCGACTGCACCCATGTGGAATTGGTCGTCCCACATGCCATGGAGGCCCAGTACCGCAACCGAAAACAATTTCATTCTCTGAATGTACAAATGGTGTGTGACTCCAACAGGATCATTACACATTGTTGTGCCAGATTCCCTGGATCAACCCATGATTCTATGGTCTTGAGGAACTCTACAATACCACGCTACATGGAGCGACACGCAGGGAACAGATCCTGGCTACTCGGTGAGTCTCATTACATGCATGATAATGTGGGGTATGTGATTCGGCAATGACCTGGCAGGAAGGGGGGGGGGTGTGCGTACGTAGCAATGGCATTCCACATCATACGTTTCTCGTCCACATACAGGTGATGCTGGATATCCACTGAAGAGATGGCTCCTCACACCAGTCCGGAACCCACGGGACCAGCATGAGGAGGACTACAACCATGCCCACTCACGTACCCGTGTAGTCATTGAACAGGCATTCGGCCTACTGAAGGGTCGTTTCCGCTGCCTCAGCAGGTCTGGCGGGGCACTCCTGTACCGCCATGAGAAGGTTGCAAAGATGGTGATGGCATGTGTCATGCTCCACAACATGTGCGTACGTAGAAATGTGCCCATGCCCCCTGACGCAGAACTGCAAGCACCTGATGATGGTCATGATGAGGGTGGGGATGTGGCAGCACCTCATGGAGTCTGCGAGGCACCGGAGGGCCGTGACATTCGTCAGCATCTCATTGATGTATGCTTCTAGCACTCACGCCTGGTGGCTGATACATAGACACGGGACTCGTGGCACTGTGTGTGTCTGGGACATGCACAATATGGACTGTACGCCTATGATGGCCTAGTACACAAAGATCAATGTCCACACATCTCATTGGTTGATCGTGCACTGTTTATGGCATATGTGATATCATGTTGTACACCCTATCGACCCGCCACCCAAGTGAGCCCAACACACCCCCGCCACCCTCCTACCTCCCCCCCGAACACCAGTGTCCAAAGATGCTCATTGTCAGTGGGCAGTCGCTATTGCAAGCCCCCTCTGCGGGTATCAGGGGCACCCCTGCCTGTGGAGCGCAGGTTCCTCCCAGATCTACGTTGGGGGCTGCCCTGGACGGAACTTGCAACGGATGATGTCTCTGCCTGCTCACGTCCATGCATGTCCCTAAGGGTTTGCGAGAGCTCAGTGAGCACACGGCGCACTGCGGCAAGTTCAGCACATACGTCCTTGGACGTCGCATGCAGTTCCCCCCTCAGGCTCTCGGTGCATCTCTCCATTTGGACTCCCAGGCTCTCGGTGCTACTCTCCATTTGTGCCCTTAGTGTCTCTGTACCTCTCTCCATTTCTGCCCTAAGTGTCTCAGTTGATGTTTCTATGTCTGCCTTAGTGCCCCCACATTCATCGGCATGGTCCTTGAGGAGCGTGGCCAGTTGCTGCTGTTGCACGATTAACTGGTCGAGGGACTGTTGCCTCTGCTGGGCCATGGCCATTTGCGGGGGTGTCACAGAGGGGCTGTTGTCCTCATGTTGCCTTGCCACAGGGCTTGTGGGGGATGGCCAGTCGTCGTCTTGTGGGTGCCCCTGCGTGGTATCCTCATGTTGTACGGGATGGGACAGACAGGGGGATTGGGACAGGTCATGGATGGATCTGACTTCGACATCCCCGTCTTCTGTGTCGGAGCATGCTGCCATCAATGGGGTGTCACCTATGGTGCTGCTGCCACCAGAGGCAGTGCCTTCTGTGGCATCCGTTGGGGGGACCTGTGGTGGTGGTGTTGTGGGCATGCTGGCTGCTGGGGTGCCTGTTGATGTTCCCTCCTCTGTGCTGCCACCTGATTTGTGCTGCTGCCGTGTCTTGATGCGTGCAGCTGAGGTGGAGGGTCTTTGGCCGTTGGTCTTGGCCCTCTTTGCAGGTGTGCTGGTAGGGGTGTCCTGAAGCTCGTCGTTTGGATCGGACCCTGTGGTGGAGTAAAGGAGGGCGAGGGTTATTGATGGGTCTGTGGGAATTGGAATGGCATTGTATCACATGCATTGGGGTGGTACCTGAGGGTGATTTGGGTCGGGGCCTTGGAGGTGCTTTCATTTGTGTGTGGAGTGAGGGTGCATTTGTTTGGCAGCCTGCAGTTAGGGTGTGCCTGCTGCACGTGTAGTGCGTGTTTTAGGGGTTTTTAATTATTTATGTATTTATTGTGGGTTTTAACGTGCGCTATCAGGCCGATGTGTGTGGACGTTCTCCTGGACATGTGTTTCTGTTGCACTATGTGGACGCATGGTACTTCACATGAATGGACTTTGTGGATTTGGCATTGTTTTATTTGGCCCACCTACCTGAATCTTCGGATGTCTGCACTCCTTTCTCCATCCCTCCGACTCCCTCTATGCTCTCCATTCCGATGGTGGAGGCACAGATTTCTTCCCAGGGGGTCAACTTGATGGGTGATTCAGGACCTCCCCCGGTGGCTGTGGCAATGTTGCGGTTGGCAGAGAGTATGCTGCGGACGCGTATCCGCAGGTCGTCCCATCGCTTGCGGCATTGCTGTGGGGTGCGGGGTGCGGTCCCCACTGCACTTACCCGCTGTGCCACCAGAGCCCATATGGCCTTCTTGTTTGCAAGTGCCGTCCTGGTCATTTGCGTGCAGAAGACGACGGCAGCATTCTCCTGGAGGGTCTCTGTTAGCACGGTGAGTTCCTCACGGGAGAAGTGGACCTGCCGCTTGCGGTCGCACGCTTTCTTCGCTACTTTTCCCATTTTTCTTGGTTTCGGGTGGATGACGGGTTGGGGTGTGTTTCAGGGTAGTGATTTTAGTGGTTGTGTGGTTTTAGTGGTTTTATAGGTGTACGGCGGGATGTTTCCCGTTCCGGGCCCATGTTTTAACTTCCGTTTCCGTATATTTCCGGTCACCGTACTTTCCGGTAGGCGCACACTGCGGTGTCCGCTGTGATGGGTGGCGGTATTGCAGCTAGGGCGCCGTACGGCGGCGGTGTGGGCCGTTTTGGGGTCATTTCCGCCATCGCGGACTTTGCACTTCCGCCATGCCGTGGTGCTCGTGCCCGATGGGTCGGAATGGGCCGCACTTTGCTCCTTCGTGCAATGGCGGAAACGCTATTTACGCTGTGGCGGTCCGGTCAGTCACTTTCCGCCAGGGTCGTAATGAGGGCCTTAGAGTCTAGGCTCTCCCTAGCAAAAGATGAGCTCTCGAGGATAAAAAGCATATGTGAACAGAGTGGGGCTAACGCTGCTTGGTCAGAGTTGACAACAAGAACACAGGGTCATGATAAAATATTTGAGGAAGGGTGGAAGAAGGGGGAGATACTGTTCAGAATACAAAAAGAACCAATTTGAATAATTGAACTAGAGGAAAGGGAGGAGAATACTGACGATGGGATAATGGCAACAGGAGGTGGAGCGGAACTATTGTGCGATATAGAAGAGGACTCAGAGGAAGGTGAAAGATTAAGTATGGCGATGGGAGGAGGAAATGAGGGGATGGATGGTGCATGTTCGAGAAGAACAATGGAAGAAGAATATACAGGACGACTAAGGAATAGGTTGGGGAAAATGGTGCCACTAGGAAAGAAAGGAATGAAGGTGAGTACAGGCAAAGCAACAAAGGGGAGGTTACAACTCTCACTAATACACAGGGGAGGAGGGAGGCCGAATTACATACCCTGGGCTCAGATGGACAAGGCCAATTTGTTAAAGCTATTACCACCGCTATCAGGTGGGGCAAGTAAGTGGATATATGCATTTGAGAAACACACAGCCGGGGTACCACTAGCAATAGGTGATGTGAAAAGTCTGCTAGTATCGGCAGTTGGGGATCAAGCTGACAGAGTATGGGTAAAGGCTGGCTTCCCGGGGGTAACGTTAGACTGCGATCGCCATGATGGTGCCTCTTTTAACACAGTACGTGCAAGGGTGTGG